>NC_058081.1:86813094-87485296 GCF_014858855.1 Bufo gargarizans
ATAGGTGTGCTATTGATTGGTGTGCAGTATATAGGGATATAATACACTTATAATATATTTTCTAACATAGAAAGCATATTATAGTGGATTTGTATTGTGCAGAATTGTGACTGGTGAGCGGTTCTGCAGCGATACTACAACTACAGAGGGACAAACGCAATTAGAAAAAATGATTATAACTGGTGTGATATACCAGTGGCCCCCCAAAATTACACATTAAAGCAGGGTGTTATATACCAATATACTTTCATAATAGTGTATTTGGGTACTTCAGAATTTTTGCCTGTTTTGCTGCATTCCCTATGCTACACACAGTGACAAATGGTACTGGAAAAAAATAATTATAACTGGTATGATATACCAGTGGTCCCCCAAAACAACAGATTGAAGCAGGGTGCTATATACCTTCTTCCACAAATACTGCACTTCTCTAGAGACTTTTGTCACAGGGTCATTTAAAAAATGACAGGCAGAGGAAGAGGCAGGCCCTTCCGAAGGGGTGGTAGGGGTCGGGCAGGAGCACCAGGCTGGAGCCTAAGTGGGAAGTTGCAGAAGGTGTGTTCGATTGCATCAAAGGACGCACCAGACTTGGTTGAGTGGCTCACTCAGCCTTCCGCTTCTGAACCCTCCTCATCCTCTTTATCTGCACCCTCTTCACTCTCTGCTGTGTGCACCCCCAAAGACACTACCACCACCATATACCCTCTGCTTGAGTCACAGGAATTATTTTCCGATCCATTACAAGACATTGCCGATGCGCAGCCATTCTTAGAATCAGGAAGAGGAGGTAGCAACGGCCGCCACTCAGCAGTCTGATGACAGTACCCAGATCAGCCCAAGGAAGTTGGTCCCCGCTGTTGCTGCCTACTCCGAGATCTCTAATGTTAGTGGTGGGAAAGGTGACGTTGATGATGACGTGTCTATTGATGTCACGTGGGTGCCCATAAGAGAGTAAGAGGAGGGGAGTTTAGAGGGAGAGATGGACCAGCAAATAGGGAGGAGAAGTAGGCAGAACTTACATTGCACAGGAGGGAAAAACCAAACTGCTACTGTATCAGGAGCGAGCCATCAGCCATGCACGGTCACATCTGGCGCTCCCAGGACGCCGGCACATGGCTCTGCAGTGTGGGCTTTTTTTAACGTGTCTGCTGCTGACAATAGTGTTGCCACCTGCAGCCTTTGCAGTCAACGTATAAGTCGCGGTAAGCCCAACACTCACCTAGGGATGACCGCCTAAAGAAGGCACCTGGCCTCCCATCAACGAGCCCAGTGGGAGCAACGCCGTCAAAACTCACAAAGCCACACTCCAGGCGCTCACCGTCCAGCCTCTTCTCCTTCTCCTCTCTCCTCCCAATTGTCCTCCACTCCACCTTCCATCAAGCCATCCTCACGGAGGGTGTCAGAATGTAGCACTTCCAGGCCTTGCTTTGAGAAATGCTGCATTCTGCTTTTGCAGGCGCTGGCAGAGGAATTTCCACTCACAGAGAAACAGTTTCTGGTACCAATCTAACAGCACCTGCAAGAAGAGGGCAGTTTGAAGATGTGTTGGTCACTTCTGATATGAGATCATTCTTTCAGTCGACCCATCGACATCTGTCCTCCGGATCCAACATCAGGGAATGCCTAGACCGACAGGTGTCCGACTACATCCGGTTAACGGCCGATGTGAATGCTCTGAGAAGTGATGAACCGCTGGACTACTGGGTGGGCAGGTTTGACCTCTGGCCAGAGCTGGCACAATTTGCCATGGAACTGTTGGCTTGCCCCTTGTCCAGTGTCCTGTCCGAAAGGATGTTCAGCGCAGTAGGGGGGATCGTGACCAATAAGGGCACTCGCCTAGCTCACGACAGTGTTGACTACCTCACATTTCTAAAAATGAATGAGGAATGGATCTCGGAGGAATTCAACACATGTGACCAGTAGACCATGTTTGATTCAAATTCCTTATGACAGCCCACAAATGTCCGTCACCGCCCATAACAATTCATGGTCCCTGTCTTAGGTAAATACAGCGGCATAAAAGGCCTTTTATGTCCGTTGAATGCCTAATTTTTGGGGCCTGTAATAGCCGACACTTTTCCTGTGAATGCCTAATGTACCTCCAGCCACAGAATACAAAGTACTTTGCTGTCAGGTGAACGCCTGTTGGCTAATTTTTGGGGCCTTTAGTGGCTGACACTTATTTATCCTGTGAATGCCTAATTTTTCTGACTGAAATTGAAAATCAATGGGTCTGTAACCGTTCCGCTAAATTGTGGAATGGATGCAGACCCATTTTACAGGCGTGTGAATGGACCCTATATGAATTTGACATGTATTTACCGGCTGCTGTCAGTTCTGGTTGATTTAGGCCGAGCTATTACACTAAAACAGAGCAATATTACAAAAAATAAAATACACGTTATAACTGTATAAATGATTTATATAACTTATTAGAAAAAATAAATACATTTAAGGCAACTTTTCCAACAGCAGGAGCATCTCCTGCACCCCGTCCATGGCCTGGCATTGCCTCTCCTCCATGACCTTCATCCTTTCCTGAATGGCCCGCAAATCCTGGCGGTGCTCCTTCTGCATTTTGCCCAATTTGGCCTTCAATGTCTTCACTACTGTTTGAAAAAAAAATATATGAACATTATTTGCAACTCTTATTAAACCTTTAAACCTTTATTTTGTGGTGCATATGACTTTATAATCACTTGCTATTATACCTTTTTGTGATAAAAGTTGTCCAATAAATGCCTTTTTGGAGACTTTAAAGGGACACTGACAGGCCCAAAAAGCATATTTAGGGGTATATATGACAGTATAGGTCTTATAAAGGGTATTAGAATCATCTAAGTATCCCCCCTGTCTGCCTCATAAATACAGTAAAAATAAGTTTTATAACCTGCTTTCCTGGCGTTCAATCTGCCACAACTGCCGTTTGAAGCTCCGCCCACCTCATCAATATTCACTGAGCTGGGCGGCTACTCTGAAGCGCTGTACTAGTGTCCCCGGCCATCTTCAGCGCATGCGCCCGGCACCCTCACTGGCCGGGATCGCATTGCGCGTCTGCTTTATGCGCATGCGCCGGGCACAGAGCATGCGCATTAAGCAGACGCGCAATGCGATCCCGGCCAGTGAGGGTGCTGGGCGCATGCGCTGAAGATGGCCGGGGACACTAGTACAGCGCTTCAGAGTAGCCGCCCAGCTCAGTAAATATTGATGAGCTGGACGGCGCTTCAAACGGCAGTTGTGGCGAGACTGGCTGGGCGCAAATTGATATGAAGCACCGCCCCTTGGGCAGATTGAACGCCAGGAAAGCAGGTTATAAAACTTATTTTTACTGTATTTATGAGGCAGACAGGGGGGATACTTAGATGATTCTAATACCCTTTATAAGACCTATACTGTCATATATACCCCTAAATATGCTTTTTGGGCCTGTCAGTGTCCCTTTAAAATTTTTGTTTTGAAAGGTGTCCACCTGAGGGGTTAGTTAGTATGATATTTTTATACAGCTGGTAGTTACAGATTCGGCAAGACCTAATATGTTTCCTTATTTTTTTGTTATTTCTGTTTTACATAATAAAAGCATTGTTGAACCAAAAATAATTCATGTTTTAGTGTCTCGATGAAATGACCGATTGTTACTATTTTGGTAGGCATATGCCTTTTTTGATAGGTTGGTGTTGCACTTTTAGTGATGTTAGGTGACTAAATTAGTATTTTTTTTATTGTTTCTATTTTTTTATTTTTACAGTGTACACCTGAGGGGTTAGATCATAGGATATTTTTATAGAGATGGTCGATATGTACACGGCGGTACAAAATATATGTCTGTCTATTTTTTACCTTTTTTTTATTTTTTTATTTAAAGTCTTTATACACATTGACGATTTAAATCTCAATACGTTAGTAATATTAAGATGATTATATAGTTTATTAGTTAGTGATATTTCAGTACAGTATAATTTTATTTTGTTAGTTAGTGATAGTTCTATAGAGTTTAATATTATTTATTTGTTAAGTTAATGGTTTTAATGTAGATTAAAGAGTTATTGTCCAGTGTTCTTTTTTTTGTATTACTATAGTATATGTTGTCCCCTCATTGTTGGCCCTTTTAATGTTTATGTACATGTTATGGATACATAATCATATTGCTATGTACACATATTTACCCTCCTGGCGGGGGCTGGTGATCGTCTCCTCTTCCTCCGAGTCCTGAGATGGGGTGGTGCTGGAGGGTCCAGCACTTTCCACCTCCACCTCCTTCACTTCTCCCACATCTGGTGGGTGTGGCTCAATAGGCTGGGAGGCTCCAGCCACCTCCTCTTCTTTCTTCTCTTCCTCCTCAACCTGCACCACCTCCACAGCCTCCGCCGATCGCCTTCTCCGAATGGAGGGAATAGGAACTTCTGTGATCACAGAATGTTTAGATTTTAGATAAACAACTCAGAAATCTTAACAACATTAGATATAAAGAAATTCCAATATGGAGGGATCTATATATAATTGCAGTGGCTGCCAGCTTTATGATGCATAACTCATTAAAAAATTAACAGCATACTAAAAGACATGGGATGGGATTGTATTACGACTGTATGTGGGTTGGGTCGGAGCTATCAGATATTGTCCAGCTAAGCAGAGATGTACCTGTCTAGTGAAGTGACGGTACGGTATGGGGTGTACAGCTGGTTCGCCTCCCCCGTGGTGCACCCTGGGAAAATCTAAATGAATCAGCAAATACTGGCGGTATGACAAAGAAAGCTTCTCCTGAGTCCGGACCAACAGGATACAAACTATAATCTATAAACTGTGTGTGTGTGCGGTATGTAGTGTGTGTCTGTGTGTGTGTGGTATATAGTGTGTGTGTGTGCTGTATATAGTGTGTGTCTGTGTGTGTGTGGTATATAGTGTGTGTGTGCGGTATATAGTGTGTGTGCGGTATATAGTGTGTGTCTGTGTGTGTGCGGTATATAGTGTATGTGTGGGGTATATAGTGTGTGTGTGTGGTATATAGTGTGCGGCATGAGAATGGATGTGCAATGTGCATGTGAAATATATTTCTCTGCTTTCCATACAAATATGCTACTAACATAGTGGGTGCGATGTCACAGGAATACTTACTGCAACAATCACTAATATCTAGTGAGACCTTATAAAATTTGAAGTTTTGTGCACTTAAGAAAAATTTGAATCGCTGAAGGTTGCACTGGTGATTTATTTTATAATACTCTTTATGCATATAAAGCGATTGTTCAGACATGCAGGTGAAATGTAATCAAATACACTACTTTAATGTAAGATTACTTACAGTCACCATGAGTTCTTCCTCTTCGGTTCCAACCATCACATCCATTTAATTGCTAGTCGGTGCAAACCAGTTGCTGTAGGCCACGCCTTCCTAGCGCATGTGCTCTAGCGATTAATACTTTGCCGATAAAAAAATAATGCTTGTAAGATCGCAGATTCGCTCAATACTTCTGGTATGTCAGTGTCCATGTTGTGGGACTATATGTGCACATCTAGTAAGTATTTTGTGGCTGCAAACATTTGATTGTGTTCGCAAGCCGTCCCAGCAGATGTTCGTCCATCACTGGTCATCAACTCCTTACTTTTTTTTTTTTTTTTACTTTAAAGGGTTAGCCTGCACTGACTTATACTATGTAACTGCATTTTATGTGTGTTGTGATACATATATACAGTATCTCACAAAAGTGAGTACACCCCTCATATTTTTGTAAATATTGTATTATATATTTTCCTGGGACAACACTAAAACTTTGATACAATGTAAAGTAGTCAGTGTACAGCTTGTATAACAGTGTAAATTTGGTGTGTTCTCAAAATAACTCAACACACAGCCATTAATGTCTAAACCACTGGCAACAAAAGTGAGTACACCCCTAAGTGAAAATGGCCAAAATGTGCCCAATCATCCATTTTCCCTCCCCGGTGTCATGTGACTTGTTAGTGTTACAAGGTCTCAGGTGTGAATGGGGAGCAGGTGTGTTAAATTTGGTGTTATCTCTCTCATACTGATCACTGGAAGTTCAACATGGCACCTCACGGCATAGAACTCTGAGGACCTGAAAAAAAGAATTGTTTCTCTAAATAAAGATGGCCTAGGCCAGGGATCAGCAACCTCTGGCACTCCAGCTGTTATGAAACTAAATCTCCCATGAGTAAGTGCGCATGCTGGGTGTTGTAGTTTCACAGCAGCTGGGGTGCCAAAGGTTGCTGATCCCTGGCCTAGGCTATAAGAAGATTGCCAACACCCTGAAACTGAGCAGCAGAACAGTGGCCAAGACCATATTGAAGTTTAACAAGACAGGTTCCACTCAGAACAGGCCTTGCCATAGTCGACGAAAGAAGTTGAGTGCACGTGCTCAGCGTCATATCCAGAGGTTGTCTTTTCAAAATAGACAGCAGAGGGTTGGGGGGTCAGCCTGTCAGTGCCTAGACCATATGCTGCACACTGCATCAAATTGGTCGTCCCAGAATGAAGCCTCTGCTAAAGATGATGCAAAAGAAAGTCTGCAAACTGTCTGCTGAGGACAATCAGACTAAGGACATGGACCTCCCAGGCTGTGAGCTCTGCGCTGCGATTGGCCAGCGCTACAGCCTAGGAGAAGGAGACGTCCAGCAGAACAAGGGCAGACTCCGCCTACTATAACCAAGTCCCCTAAGTCTCCGCCTACTATAACCAAGTCCCCGAACATACCGGAGGACATAACGGGAGAACGGAGCGGCGCCCAGGGATAATGGTAAGTGTAGTGAGATCCCTGGGCTCCACTGTATATGTCATGATACTTAGTTCACAATGTTTGGACCGATGAAAGGTCCTCTTTAATCCCGGCCCAAACTCCCAGGCTTTTTCTAGTTTCAGGATCTGGCTATTATAGGGCATTATGATGGGTGGGATAGTCCAACTTTCTTCTTCTCCCTATTTTTTTTTGCTTTGTTTTCTATCAATGCCTGTCTCTCTAGTTGTCCTATCTCTGTTCTACATTTTGTTAGTTTGTCTGGGTTGTATCCCTTCATTTCAAATCTTTTTTGCATGCATTCAGCTTCTTCTTTATAATGTTCTATTTTTGTGCAGTTCCTTCTTATCCGCATTAATTGGCTTCTTGGCACATTTTCAAGCCATCGGGGCAAGTGGCAACTGTCCACCAAAATGAAGCTATTCGCGTCAGTGGGTTTGTTGTATGTTTTTGTGTATATTTTATTGTCTTCAATGAATACTGTAAGGTCTAGAAAATGTATTTGTGTTTTACTATAGGTGGGGACAAATTCTAAATAAAATTCATTTTTATTCAAATTATTAAAAAAACTCTATAGTTATTTTTCAATAAAACGGTGCCATAGGGCGAAATTCGACCGGAGTCCACCCCCACAGTGGATGAACCGACATTCCCATTGTCCCACATACAGGTTAGCGAACCCCGGTGCGAACCTCGTCCCCATAGTGGTCCCCCACTTCTGGAGATAACATTTTTTATTGTACATAAAATATTTTTTTTTATAAAATAAACATTATGCACTCTCCCAAGTACTCAATCTGTTCTTTCGTAATTTCTCCTTTACTGTTTAAAAAGAATTGCGCAGCTTCACACCCCTTTTGATTCTCAAAACCAGTATATAGGGACTTCACATCTAAGGTACCCAGTATATATGTATCCCTCTATTCAAAATCATTTAGTATTTTTAAAATATGTTTTGTATCCTTGATGTATGCAGGGAGGGCTTGTGCATATGGCTGCATGAATTGATCTACATATCGAGATAATCCACTCGTCAGGCAGTCAATTCCAAGACACTCTGACCTGACCTGTGCCTGCAAAAAAGCTCCAAACAAATCCCAAAAGGACCTAGGACTTGGGAGAAAAACATCTAGAGTAAAGGTAACTCAGATTTGTGACATCCCACAACCTAGTCTGTACGGAGGGTGTGAGGGGGGCTTATTTACATTACAGCTAAAATTGACAGAGCGCGGTATCAAGATTTATATACCGTATTTATCGGCGTATAACACGCACTTTTTTCCCCCTGAAAATAGGGGGCAAATGATGTATGCGTGTTATACGCCGATATAATGTTAAGAAGCCATGTTTTTACATACCGAATGTATAACATTAAGACGGCGCAGCGCCTGCCGCAGCTCCCTCCTCATGCGCCGCCTGTCCCAGCTCCCTCTGTCATGCGGCGCCTGCCCCAGCTCACTCTGTCATGCGCCGCTTGCCTGTTCATTCATAAAGTGAGATAAGCAGGCAGGCGGCGCATGAGGAGGGAGCTGGGGCAGGCGGCGCATGAGGAGGGAGCTGGGGCAGGCGGCGCATGAGGAGGGAGCTGGGGCAGGCGGCGCATGAGGAGGGAGCTGGGGCAGGCGGCGCATGAGGAGGGAGCTGGGGCAGGCGGCGCATGAGGAGGGAGCTGGGGCAGGCGGCGCATGAGGAGGGAGCTGGGGCAGGCAGCGCATGACCGAGGGAGATGCCGGTCTGCGCCGTCTTAATGTTATACCTCCGGTACTACAGTAAGTACCGTACAATTAGATATAGAATCAGATTGAATGTTTAACAGTTGCGGGGCCCGGTGTATTAGAGTAGAGTCACTGCACCGGGCCCCGCCATGAGTGTTCCCGCCTCCTCTCTCCACACTTATCCATCTGATGGGGGATCTGTAGATGACACTTATGGGGATCTGTGGATGACATAAGTGTCATCCACAGAGCCCCATAAGTGTCATCCTTTTACATTATTTACCTTATAAGTGGTATTAATATTAATAAAAAAAAGTTCTGAGCTACCCTTTTTTTTTCCTGAAATTTCCCTCTTAAAATGAAGGTGCGTGTTATACGCCTGTGCGTGTTATACGCCGATAAATACGGTGTATATATATACAGTACAGACCAAAAGTTTGGACACACCTTCTCATTCAAAGAGTTTTCTGTATTTTCATGACTATGAAAATTGTAGATTCACACTGAAGGCATCAAAACTATGAATTAACACATGTGGAATTATATACATAAAAAAGTGTGAAACAACTGAAAATTTGTCATATTCTAGTTTCTTCAAAGTAGCCACCTTTTGCTTTGATTACTGCTTTGCACACTCTTGGCATTGTCTTGATGAGCTTCAAGAGGTAGTCACCTGAAATGGTTTTCACTTCACAGGTGTGCCCTGTCAGGTTTAATAAGTGGGATTTCTTCCCTTATAAATGGGGTTGGGACCATCAGTTGCGTTGTGGAGAAGTCAGGTGGATACACAGCTGATAGTCCTACTGAATAGACTGTTAGAATTTGTATTATGGCAAGAAAAAAGCAGCTAAGTAAAGAAAAACGAGTGGCCATCATTACTTTAAGAAATGAAGGTCAGTCAGTCCAAAAAATTGGGAAAACTTTGAAAGTGTCCCCAAGTGCAGTCACAAAAACCATTAAGCGCTACAAAGAAACTGGCTCACATGCGGACCGCCCCAGGAAAGGAAGACCAAGAGTCACCTCTGCTGCGGAGGATAAGTTCATCTGAGTCACCAGCCTCAGAAATTGCAGGTTAAAAGCAGCTCAGATTAGAGACCAGGTCAATGCCACACAGAGTTCTAGCAGCAGACACATCTCTAGAACAACCGTTAAGAGGAGACTGTGTGAATCAGGCCTTCATGGTAGAATATCTGCTAGGAAACCACTGCTAAGGACAGGCAACAAGCAGAAGAGACATGTTTGGGCTAAAGAACACAAGGAATGGACATTAGACCAGTGGAAATCTGTGCTTTGGTCTGATGAGTCCAAATTTGAGATCTTTGGTTCCAAACACCTTGTCTTTGTGAGACGCAGAAAAGGTGAACGGATGGACTCTACATGCCTGGTTCCCACCGTGAAGCATGGAGGAGGAGGTGTGATGGTGTGGGGGTGCTTTGCTGGTGACACTGTTGGGGATTTATTCAAAATTGAAGGCATACTGAACCAGCATGGCTACCACAGCATCTTGCAGTGGCATGCTATTCCATCCGGTTTGCATTTAGTTGGACCATCATTTATTTTTCAACAGGACAATGACCCCAAAGACACCTCCAGGCTGTGTAAGGGCTATTTGACCATGAAGGAGAGAGATGGGGTGCTGCGCCAGATGACCTGGCCTCCACAGTCACCGGACCTGAACCCAATCGAGATGGTTTGGGGTGAGCTGGACCGCAGAGTGAAGGCAAAAGGGCCAACAAGTGCTAAGCATCTCTGGGAACTCCTTCAAGACTGTTGGAAGACCATTTCAGGTGACTACCTCTTGAAGTGCATCAAGAGAATGCCAAGAGTGTGCAAAGCAGTAATCAAAGCAAAAGGTGGCTACTTTGAAGAACCTAGAATATGACATATTTTCAGTTGTTTCACACTTTGTTGTTATGTATATAATGCCACATGTGTTAATTCATAGTTTTGATGCCTTCAGTGTGAATCTACAATTTTCATAGTCATGAAAATAAAGAAAACTCTTTGAATGAGAAGGTGTGTCCAAACTATTGGTCTGTACTGTATATATTTGTGTTAGGTGCTTATGATAGTACAGTGAAGAATACCATAGAAAAGTAGGATAATAAAGCGCAGTCAGTTGTGGTGTGCCGGAACCGAGGATGAGGTAGGCCTGAGAAAGAAGAGGGCCCACCCAGGAAAAGAAATAGAAAGGAAATTAGTGTTAACAAGTGGTGTGGTGGGAGGGTCATGCAACTCTGACCTCGGATGGTAAGGAGCCAGGTAAGGGGAGTGCCTTAAGTAGGCTAGAGGTAGCAACCAGCCCCTCCCACAAATCCAGGCAAATTGCCTTAATACTTGTGTTAGGTGCTTATGATAGTACAGTGAGGAATACCATAGAAAAGTAGGATAATAAAGCGCAGTCGGTTGTGGTGTGCCGGAACCAAGGATGAGGTAGGCCTGAGAAAGAAGAGGGCAAAATTGAAGTAAACAAATTTATTTACAGACAAACAATACATACACATTTTATCAACCAGACATGTTTTTGAAAGCATCCCTTAATTCTTGTACTGGGTTAGGTATGTACTATGAGTAAGCGGATGACTTCCAGCGCCCCAATGTTTTGATGACATGAGTTGAGATGTTTACACTGGAGGCTGTGGACGCGGCTCCTATACGAAAGGAGTGCCCTGAGTAGTTGGCTGCGTTGAGGCCCAGTTGTGTGAGCGAAGGTTTTGGAGTGAGGTAAAGTCAGGATGTAACGATCCATATGTTTTGTCAAGTGGGAAAAGAGGAGGAAAGGAGTAGTTTGGGTTGTGGAGGTTGTAGTAAATTCTCTCGATCTTAAGAACCCATAGAAAGCCAAGTATGTTGCTGTTTTGATACTAGAGTTTGTATTGGTGTCAAATGGTTTTGAGTCAAGCAGGTTAGATAATGCTTTAAATATATGGTTATCTATGGGTAGCCTCTGGGCTGTATGTGTGGGTTCTGCTTTCTGAATACCTCTGAGTATGGTCTTGATTTGGTGAGAGGCCATGAAACTGTTGTTATTTGGGTGGAGGATTAGCATGTGGTGTTGAATGCCAGTGAGATAGAGTTTGATGGTGTTATATGACATTTTAAGTTTAAGGTGGCAGAAGGAAGCAAACCCCAAAAAAGAAGTCATAACGAATGGTTGCATGATGTTATGTTCCAGAAGGAATCTTTTGAAAAGTGTGAAAGCTCTGCTGTATGTTTTGTGTGTATTGTTTAAAAGTGCCAATTGGGACAATGTCCTGCTATGCTGCATGATGGTTTCTAGTCCAGTATGAGTTGTTGAAATGTTGGTGTGACGGTGGCTGTGGGCGCCGCTGACGGGAGTGCCTGATGAAACGGCTGAAATTTAAAGCGGGACAAATTGTCAGCAGCTGTGTTACATACACCTGGGACATGGAAACAACATAGGAAAAAATTATGACAAGCTGCCAACCAAGTGAGTTTCCTCAGAAATCTCATGATCGTAAGGGATTTGGAACGACCTTTGTTGATGATGTGACAGGTTGCCTGGTTGTCTGAGTAGCAACGAACTGGCATGTTTGCCCATAAATGACCCCACGCTACAGCAGCCGCCACGATGGGATAGATCTCGAAAAGAGCTGAGGTAGTGGAAAACCCTTCCAAATCCTGAACTGCTGAAGGTCAGCTGTCCCAAAAGCCATTCGTTCCCAAAAATTGCTGCAAAACCAGTGGTAGATGCCGCATCTGACCAAATGGTGGGAGATGAGTCAGTCAATTGAGGGAGGAACATGCTTTTACCATTCCAAGTGGATAAGAATCTCTTCCACATGTTTAGATCTGCCATAGCTTGGGTATCTAGGGACAGGAAAAGTGGAAAAAGATGCAATAGTCGTGATATAAAGGAGCGGCCTTGAGGTATGATTCGCATGGCAAAATTTAATGATCCCAGCAGGGACTGTAGTTCTTTGCGGTTGCAAGTACCAAGCTGAAGGTAGGTGTTTATGTAAGTGAGAATATTCAATATCTTATTGTGTGGTAGGCTCGCTTGCATTGTAGCGGAGTCTAATTGGATACCCAGAAAAGTGATAACCATGTCTGGCCCCTCTGTTTTCTTGGGGGAGATAGGTACACTTAGTTGCTCAAATAGCTTAGTGGTAGCTTTGAGACTAGTAGGAGGGGAAGTTTTTTCCTCGATCAGTAGGAAATCGTCCAGGTAATGTAATACCGTAGGGCATCTGGCTATGTTCCATAGTAACCAGCATAATGCTTCGGCAAACGTGTCAAAAATAGCTGGGCTACTTTTGGACCCAAAGGTTAACTGGGAGAAAAAATTATAGTTCCCGGACCACTTGATGCCATGCAGGTGCCACAGTGTGGGGTGGATTGGTAGTAATTTAAAGGCATTGGTAATGTCGGTCTTACTGAGCCAGGCTCCAACCCCTGCTTGTATGATAGCGGTAATGGCGTGATCTATGGTGGTGTATTGCAAGGAGGATTCCTCAGAGGGGATGAGGGAATTAAGACTGGGGTTGGCCGAAGAGTGGGGTGCCGATAAGTCAATGATGAGTCTCTGTTTTTGGGAAGACCTTCCTGTGACAATACCAATGGGGTTGGTGCACCATTCTGCGAATGGGGGAGTTTTGAAAGGCCCCAATACGAAGCCCTCAGCCACTTCTTGAGCTATGAGGGTGTCAACCGCTGTGGGGTTGTGTTGGGTGGATTGTAGATTAGGGCATTCCAGAGTTCCGATTAGTAAGTGCAGGATACCTGTATGGAAGCCTTCTGTTAAACCAGAGATAAGAAAGTCTATTAGGTGTCTAGATGGGTGCTGAGACATAAATGCAGTGAATACTGGCATATTAATGGACGTTAGGTAAGGCTTGGAAAACATTTTATTTGGACGCACGGTCTTTGCATGTGCCCTAAAACATTTTGAACAGACATGCAATAGTTTACATCCACTGTAATTACAAGACCCAACATTAAAATTATTACATATCTGGGACTTGCCCAGAAACTTGATTGGGTGTCCCAGTTTGTCTCATGACGACTTCTCTGGAACCCCAGAGGAACTAGCTCCTTGGGTGGGGGCATGTTTGTCTGCCGTGTTGGGACAAAAAACCGTAGTATGGGCTGTGGAGGAGCAGTATGCACAAGCCGGCGTTCTTAGACCTGCAAAGTGTCTGCAAAAAATTATGGTATCAATCCTTCCCCAGTTGGATCGTGTTCCGTACTGGGAGAAGGCTCCAGACACTTTTGCAGAAAAAGACCTATGGTAGTCATAGAAAGCTGAACCACCATATTTGCTGCCCAGGTCTATCAGCTTGTGCATATAGAGATCAAACTCCTATCTTCTGTTGGGATAGACCGCACAGATGACGTCCCTGTAAATACCAAAAGCTAGTACAAATTCAGGGGTAGTCAGTTTCCTGTATAGACGGGCATCCCTAGACCTGACAACAACAGATATATCATCATAAGCATATGTTTTGTTCTCAACAATATCCTGGGAGGCAATCAACAGGGAAGCCAGGTTGACGTCCTTAACTTCCAGGATATCCCTTTTTATATGCTCAGGTATCATATGAGCCGGGCTAACTTCCTGGTCATCCAGGGTGATGGCTGGAGCAACTAATGGCAAGTCGGCTGGTGCTTGTGAAGCAGCAGCGGGTGGCCCTGCCAGAGTAAGGGCCGTGGTGACCGACTCAAGTTTCTCCAGCCTGGAGTTGACCTTGCTCATGGACGCCATGAGTGAGGATAACATGGCATGTATATCCCCTGGGTTGGACTGGCTAGGTCCATGTTATTTGTAGATCTGCGTAGCAGTTAGAAAAATTCTGCTTTCCTTGCCGTAGCGGGGTATGGGATTTGTCGGCTCCTTAATTCCGTGGCTATACGTGGGATCGTCCAGGATCTGATCGATGCTGGACTGGCTAGCTCTTCTCCCTGTGTGGGAGTGACAGTTCTAGCCGGGGTGCCAGGTAGGGAGAAATCCTCTACCCCTTCCAGAGACATATTATGAACAAAACAATTGATTAGTATAGGAAAACCACCAAATTGTGCTGGCAGGCTAGCTAGGCCGGATGGTGAAACCTTATACTTGTTTGGTGACAGATGAGGCCCTGCTAATTGCCAAGCGGCTTGAGAGGCTCTATCTGTGCGTTGGCGCAAGAGGTTATTGAGGCCACTCGTCGTAGTGGCAGGAGTTTTAGGCCTCTCGGTGACTGTAAGACAGAAAACAGGGGAAGGGAGTGACAGGTGAGGCCCTCTCTATGCAACATGCGAGGCGGCTAGCTAACGTGTGGCCCGATGGGTGATTGCCTCTGAAACGTTTGAGGCGGGGTGTTGGCCTCGCGGGACCACTAACTGATGGCGATTGCCAAGATGGGGTAAATACCTATTGGGATGCCTGTGACCCTATTGCCAGCACACTAACCTAGCGGGATCACATGAAATATATGGTAAAAATGCCATATGAGCAGGTGTACGTACCTGGTAGTATGACAAATTCACAGAAAACCCATGTGGAGCAAATATATCTAAGCTTGACAGCCTAAAAGGGGTAAAAGAAAGTAGTATGACGAGTGTGGATTGTTTGAGCAAAACAGACTCATAGCCTGTAGCAGCAATGTTTTAAGGTTTGCTTGCGTATGATTGCAAATGAAATGTTGATACTGCGCCATTGATATGTGATACTCAGAAATGTTGGGAGGCCGTGGCCTATACCAACAACATGTGTGTTATGATAACGGTGTGCAAGAGGAACATGAAATGTAAGTTATATATGTGTATATTACTTGTGCAGGAACGTATGATTGGTTGGATCAGTACGTGTGATTCAACCCAAGTATGCCTAAAAAAGAAATAAAACCCTTAAGTGTTATGGTTAACCACAAAGAAATGAGGCCTGTAACGTAGGCTGAATTGATTGTAATGAACGCGTGGGAGTCCAATGGTCTATGCAGAAATGTTAGCTGGTTTCATACCCTTGATGTGATAGTGATACCTTGAAATAGCATGAATGATCCGACTACACAAAGCAACATTTTTTTTAATTTTTTTTTATTTTTTTTCACCAAATGTAAGTTATGAAAGATGAAATGTAACTTACGAAAAAGATCTATGTGAATACATGGCAGAATGACCGAACTTAGTATGAAGGGAACAGAAGTTAGCATGAACAGCTTAACCGTATGCATTTTAATGCGAACAGCAATCGTGCATGGAATATACTATGAATAAGTGCCGACCAGAAACACAAACCAAATGACAATCGTTTAAATGAAGCCAGGGAACAGTATGTGCGAAACGATCGCTTCTCTGTAGACATTTATTATAATAATGTATATCATGTAATGCTCTGAAGCAGTACATCCGTGACTCCCCCCGCTGAGACAGGGAATCGGGATCACATCATGATCCCTGTCATCAGTGTGGTGTGCTATGTCATGGAGCGGACATGCTGACAGGTCTGGACAGAGGGGCATATGCGATTTGACTGGCCGTGATGCCCCCCTGATACAGACATTCCGCGACGGAGGCTGGTGCTTGCCCGCCAATCCCCCGTGTGTGGATCGGCTCTATCTGCCTTAAACTACTGAGCTTTGGACACTGTAAGTGTGCCTTGTAATTCTGTATAGGGAAACTTGCCGGCCTGTATGGGCATGAGCATGCGCCCTGGTGTAAAGTTGGGCGGCGGCCATCTTTGATGTGGTTCCCATACTCTCTGCTATTATCATGTGTCTCGCAAGAGCACATGGAGCGGTGTAGCGCTGCACTACCCCACCCCGTGAGACCCCCCCCACCCCCCACTGCACGGCCAACGATGCGCCACCAGCCACGCGACGGGAAGCCAGGAGGCAGGGAAATCCCTGTTGAAAAATAAATGATGGTCCAACTAAACGCAAACTGAATGGAATAGTATGCCACTGCAAGATGCTGTGGTAGCCATGCTGGTTCAGTATGCCTTCAATTTTGAATAAATCCCCAACAGTGTCACCAGCAAATCACCCCCACACCATCACACCTCCTCCTCCATGCTTCACGGTGGGAACCAGGCATGTAGAGTCCATCCGTTCACCTTTTCTGCATCGCACAAAGACACGGTGGTTGGAACCAAAGATCTCAAAATTTGACTCATCAGACCAAAGCACAGATTTCCACAGGTCTAATGTCCATTCCTTGTGTTCTTTAGCCCAAACAAGTCTCTTCTGCTTGTTGCCTGTCCTTAGCAGTGGTTTCCTAGCAGATATTCTACCATGAAGACCTGATTAACACAGTCTCCTCTTAACAGTTGTTCTAGAGATGTGTCTGCTGCTAGAACTCTGTGTGGCATTGACCTGGTCTCTAATTTGAGCTGCTGTTAACCTGCGATTTCTGAGGCTGGTGACTCGGATGAACTTATCCTCCGCAGCAGAGGTGACTCTTGGTCTTCCTTTCCTGGGGCGGTCCGCATGTGAGCCAGTTTCTTTGTAGCCCTTGATGGTTTTTGTGACTGCACTTGGGGACACTTTCAAAGTTTTCCCAGTTTTTCAGATTGACTGACCTTCATTTCTTAAAGTAATGATGGCCACTCGTTTTTCTTTACTTAGCTGCTTTTTTCTTGCCATAATACAAATTCTAACAGTCTATTCAGTAGGACTTTCAGCTGTGTATCCACCTGACTTCTTCACAACGCAACTGATGGTCCCAACCCTATTTATAAGGCAGGAAATCCCACTTATTAAACCTGACAGGGCACACCTGTGAAGTGAAAATGATTTCAGGTGACTACCTCTTGAAGCTCATCAAGAGAATGCCAAGAGTGTGCAAAGCAGTAATCAAAGCAAAAGGTGGCTACTTTGAAGAACCTAGATTATGACATATTTTCAGTTGTTTCACACTTTTTTGTTATGTATATAATTCCATGTGTTAATTCATAGTTTTGATGCCTTCAGTGTGAATCTACAATTTTCATAGTAATGAAAATAAAGAAAACTCTTCGAATGAGAACTTTTGGTCTGTACTGTATATATATATATATATATATATATATATATATATATATTAATTATATCTCATGCTCATTTGCACTCTGGAAAGAGAATACTGAGAGACTTATGGGACTTTGAATGAGAAGCTGGTAATTTTCCACAGCTGCCATAAGGTTTAAAGAAGAGCGTGTTTTGGAGGGAAAAATAAAGACTTGTTTACCACCAAAACCAGACAGACTGACCTTTTGAATGTCTGGTTTAGCTCTGTTATGTCTGAAAACCTGTTTGTGTCACAACCAGACAGCTGAGAAGCTCTGACAGAAGCCTTTCAGAACCTCCTCCTTGAGTTTCTTTGTTGTGATGTTCAGTTCCTCATCTCGTTAGCCTCTCTCAGCTGTCATGTGGTTGGACTGATTGCATCCCTTTAAATTCCGCCCCATAATGCATTATGAGCGGCTTATACTACTTCCTGGAGTGTGTGTGCATGCTGGTCCTGTTTTGCAGTCTGCTACAAAGTTAAGTGCTGAACATTTATCAGTTATTTTCTGTTTGCTGGATCCCAGGTGACCCTGACTCCCTCCCTGTCTGGTGTAGGGAGCCGGTGGTCGTGTCCCCTCACTATTGTAGGGTGTTCAGGGGTTATATAGTCGAGGTACGTGGATATGCAACCATCCACCTCTGGGATCGTTGCATAGGCTGAGCAGCCAGGGAAAGTCTCAGGTCTTGTGCAGGGGTCTCCCTTATGGTTCCTTAGCTTTGGATCCAGTGAGTCATATATGCATGTTGCTTTGTCTTGTTTCCTGTACACCATCCGTGACAGTTTGTGACTGGAAAAACTGCTGTGGCATTGCGTATAATTGAAGCTCTAAAGTAAGACAGGAGTTGTAGCAATGTATCTGTTTGTGCTGAGTTTCTCTACTCCCTCCCTCCTTCTAGTTTAGCTAGAAACTGTATTTAAGGAGAGTAGTTAGAGCCCCTAGTGTGCTGCAGTTAGGGACTAGTGTTCAAAGGGGAAGACTTTGACATTCTGCATGAGTGATCAGAAGAAAACGCTGAGATGGGGACGCTGAGCCACAGACCATGTGTCACAGACCGTGGGCCTCCACCCTTTGGCCAAGATACCAGCCTTCTGGGGAAGGGACAGCTAGTTCAGGTCTTTCCTCAGCATTGAACTCTTCTTCTGCCAGGGAGGACACTGGAGAAGCCAACCCTATGCCTCACCTGTATTGTTTTGCACCTCAATTGCTCCAGTAAAGAAGCACACTGGTTTACTGCAGACCCTGACTCTCTGGACTTTTATAGAGCAGCCACACGTTGGCACCCCAAACCAGGCCACTGCACATGTAGACAAAAAGTTAGAAATGTATCTACAGCAGCTGCAAAGTTACACCTGGTCTCATGCCACTATGAGCCATTTTGCATCAGGAAACTATTGGTTACACCTGTACAAATAGGTTACTTTGCATGTCATATAGTTATTTACATTAAGACACATGTCCATTAAGTTTAACCTTTCACAGATCCCTACGGTGTATATAATAAATTTCTCAATACATTATAACTAGAGATGGCCTTGCGGTTCGCCCGGAGGTCGTTTTGCGGCAAACTTTGATCAATCGCGGTTTGCCGAACGGGCGAACATATGGCAATGTCTGCCGGCGCCATAGTCTTTTATATTGTGAAGAACTTTGACCCATGACACATCCATCAGGTGGTACAGGACAGCCAATTGAGACGTTTCAGCACATGGACATACCCCCTACCTTATAAATAAACCCGATCTGGCCGCCATTTTACATTAAGTCTTTTGCCAGTGTAGGGAGAGGTTGCTGTGTGGAGCAGGGACAGACTGTTAGGGACACCAAACGATGGCTAATAGGGCCACAAAAGTCCTTTAAAGGACTGGTATAGGTGTGCTATCGATAGGTGTGACTTACTGAGGGGTGTAATATACTTATAATATACTTTATAACATAAAAAGTATATTATAGTGCATTTGAATTGTGCAACAGTTGTGTGCGGTTTAGCTGCGATACTGCAGCTACACAGAGTGACAAACGCTATTGGAAGAAATAATTTCTACTGGTGTGATATACCAGTTGCCCCCCCCCCCCCCCCAAAAAAAAAATTATTGAGGCAGGGTGTGATATACCTTCTTCAACAAATATTGCTCTTCTATAGGGACTTTTGTCACAGGGTCATTTTGAAAATGACAGGCAGAGGAAAGCGGCAGGCCATTCCACAGGGGTGGTAGGGGTCGGGCAGGTGCACCAGGCCGAAGCCTAAGTGGGAAGTTGCAGAAGGTGCATGCGATTACGTCAAAGGACGCACCAGACTTGGTTGAGTCACTCACTCAGCCTTCCGCTTCTGCACCCTCCTCATCCTCTCTATCTGCACCCTCTTCACTCTTTGCTGTGTGCACCCCCAAATACACCACCACCACCATATCCCCTCCGCTCGAGTCAGAGGAATTATTTTCCCATCCATTCCAAGACCTTACCGATGCGCAGCCATTCTTGGAATCAAATCAGGAAAAGGAGGTATCAACGGTCGCCACCAAGCAGTCTGACGACAGTACCCAGATCGGCCCAAGGAGGTTGGTCCCTGCTGTTGCTGCCTACTCCGAGATCTCTAATGTCAGTGGTGGTGAAGGTGACAATGATGACGTGTCGATGGACGTCATGTGGGTTCCCACAAGAAAAGAAGAGGAGGGGAGTTCAGAGGTAGATATAGAGCAGCAGATAGGGAAGAGAAGCAGGCAGAACTTACAGTGCACAGGAAGTAAAAAGCAGACTGCTAATGTATCTGGAACGAGCCATCCACCATGCATGGTCACATCTGGCTCTCTCCCAGGACGCCGGCACATGGCTCCGCAGTGTGGGCTTTTTTTTATGTGTCTACTGCTGACAATAGTGTTGCCATCTACAGCCTGTGCTGTCAACGCATAAGTCGCGGTAAGCCCAACACTCACCTAGGGACAACCGCCTTAAGAAGGCACCTGGCCTCACCGAGCCCAGTGGGAGCAACACTGTCAGAACCCACAAAGCCACACTCCCAGCGCTCCACGTCCTGCCTCTTCTCCTTTCCTCTCTTCTCCCATTTGTCCTCCACTCCACCTTCCACCGTGCCATCATCGTGTTCATCTGGCAAAAGGCAGGCTTCCGTGGCCCAAATGTTCTAGCGTAAAAAGATGATGACGCTGGATAACCCTCTTGCCCAAAGGCTGACCGCTGGCTTGTCGGAACTGCTAGCCTACCAAATACTGCCATATAAACTGGTGGACTCGGAGGCCTTTAGAAAATTTGTGGCCATTGGTAGACCGCAATAGAAGGTCCCCGGAAGGAAATATTTCTCCCAGAAGGGCATCCCGGAGCTATATGGACACATTCAGCGGCAAGTGAATGTATCTCTGGAACACAGTGTCTGTGCCAAGATACATCTGATCACAGACATGTGGTCTAGCAAACACGGGCAGGGAAGGTACATAACTTTTACTGCCCACTGGGTGAACCTTCTGACGGCCGTCAAGCATGCAACCCGTGGCACCAGTGTGGATTTGGTGCTACCGCCATGGATTGTATGCAGGCCTGCCTCTTCTTCTCCTCCTCCTCCTACTCCATCCTCCGTCTCCTCCTCGTCTGACTCCTCCTTTTCCACTGCTACCGCCTTTTACGCTGCACCCCCCAAGCTCCCCAGAACCTATTCGATGTCCCAGGTGAGATGTTGCCATTCTGTGCTGCGGCTGTTGTTCCTGGATGCCAAGAGCCACACCGGTCCTGCACTCCTTTCAGCTTTGCGGTCACAGGCTAACCCCGCTCATTTTGACAGTTAGTAAAGTGGTGTGCGACAATGGTGCAAATCTGCTGAGCGTGCTGAAACAGGGCAAAATGACACACGTGCCATGCATGGCACACATCCTGAACTTAGTCGTGCAGCGATTCATTGCCAAATACCCCGGGGTCCAGGACGTCTTGCGGCAGGCCAGGAAAATCTCTGCCCATTTTAGAAGGCCTTGCCTTGCCTTGCTGACGTTAAGCGGCAACACAACCTGCCCGTCAGACGTCTGATTTGTGACTGCCCAACGCGCTGGAATTCGACCTTGTATATGTTTGATAGGCTGCTGCAGCATAAATGTGCAGTTAACGACTACCTGTACGAACTCTGCAGCAGGACATGCTCTGGGGAGCTTGGTTTTTTTGGACAGCGCCAGTGGCTGCTCATGGGCGACGCATGCAGACTTCTGTGGCCATTTAATGAGATCACTAAACTGGTAAGTCGCAGCCAGGGCGCCATCAGTGACATCGTACCTTACACCTTATTTGGAGCGTGCATTGCGTCGTGTAATTGATCAAGCCTTCAAGGAGCAGGAAGATGAGGAAGTCGCAATGCTGGACGAATTCCCAGGGGGGGCTACTCCATCTGAGACAAGTCAACAGGAGTCTGAGGAGCAAGAAGAGCATGCTTCAAACTTTTCTGGGATCCCTGGTGTTGTCCGTGGCTGGGGGGAGGAGACCGAGGACAACATTATTCTGGACGATGAGCAGGAGCCAGGCCACTCCACCGCTGCCAGTTTAGTGCAAATAGGAGACTTCATGCTATAGTGTTTGAAGAGGGACCCCCGTATAAAAAGCATAAAGGGCAAGGACCAGTTCTGGGTGGCAACGTACTTAGACCCCGATACAAACACAAAATGACGGACATGTTAGCAGCATCACAGAGGGCTGTCAGAATGCGGCACTTCCAGGCCTTGCTTCAAGAAATGCTGCATTCTGTTTTTGCGGGCACTGCAGATGAAATTTCTAGTCACAGAGTAAGGCCCCTTTCACACGGGGCGAGTATTCCGCGCGGGTGCAATGCGTGAAGTGAACGCATTGCACCCGCACTGAAGCATGACCCATTCATTTCTATGGGGCTGTTCACATGAGCGGTGATTTTCTAACGCAACACAGGCCCCATAGAAGTGAATGGGGTTGCGTGAAAATCACAAGCATCCGCAAGCAAGTGCGGATGCTGTGCGATTTTCACGCACGGTTGCTAGGAGACGATCGGGATGGAGACACGATCATTATAACATGGTTATAAGGGAAAATAATAGCATTCTGAATACAGAATGCATAGTAAAATAGCGCTGGAGGGGTTAAAAAAAAATAATATATATTTTAACTCACATTAGTCCACTTGATCGCGTAGGCTGGCATCTCCTTCTGTCTCCTTTGCTGAACAGGACCTGTGGTGACGTCACTCCGGTAATCACATGATCCATCACATGATCTTTTACCATGGTGATGGATCATGTGATGGATCATGTGATGACCGGAGTGACGTTATCACAGGTCCTGTTCCTGTAATGAATGCTCACCACAGGTCCTGTTCAGCAAAGGAGACTTTTTTTGAATTTTTTATTTATTTTTTAACCCCTCCAATGCTATTTTACTATGCATTCTGTATTCAGAATGCTATTATTTTCCCTTATAACCATGTTAAAAAGGGAAATAATACAATCTACAGAACACCGATCCCAAGCCTGAACTTCTGTGAAGAAGTTCGGGTTTGGGTACCAAACACGCGCGATTTTTCTCACGCGAGTGTAAAACGCATTACAGTATTTTGCACTCGCGTGGAAAAATCACGGCTGTTCCCGCAACGCACCCGCACATTTTCCCACAACGCCCGTCTGAAAGAGGCCTAACAGTTGCAGTTACCAATCCAACAGCGCATGCAAGAACAGGGCGGTTTGAAGATGTGTTGGTCACTTCGCATATGAGATGATTCTTGCAGCCAACCCATCGACAGCTGCCCTCCGGATCCAGCCTTGGGGAACGCCTAGACCGGCAGGTGTCCGACTACATCGGGTTAACGGCTGATGTGGATGCTCTGAGAAGCGAGGAACCCCTGGACTACTGGGTGTGCAGGCTTGACCTGTGGCCAGAGCTGGCACAATTTGCCATGGAGTTGGCTTGCCCCTCATCCAGTGTACTGTCCGAAAGGACGTTCAGCGCAGCAGGGGGGATCTGTCTCGCCCAGCTCACGACAGTGAGCTACCTCACTTTTTAAAAATGAATGAAGCATTAATCTCAGAGCTATTCAACACATGTAACGAGTCAACCAGGTTTAAATTAATTTCCTCATCACAGCCCACAAATGTCCGCCACCACCCAGAACAAATAATGGTCCCTGTTTTAGGTAAATACAGCGGCATAAAAGGCATTTTCTGTCCGTTGAATGCCTAATGTTTTTGGCCTTGGAGGAATTCAACACCTGTGATGCCCACGTGTTTCAACTATTATGATTAGGTTTTTTTCAAGATAGGGTATTTTGTTAGCCATGTTTTTAATCCAATTTTATATTTTTTGTTCTTTTAAACATATGTATTTGACATATATTTGTACTGGCCTTCAGTAAAATCTATATCCATTGACCGTATAATAGACCTCCAGACACATAATCACTTGATCTTTTCTGTACGGTAAATGCATAATTTTTGGGGCCTGTAATACACTTGCCTGCTGTAAAATTAATATCCAATGACTGTGTAATCTATCTCCAGCCACATACTTACTTGTTCTTTTCAGTATGCTGAATGCATATTTTTTGTGGCCTGTAGTCCACTGGCCTGTTGTAAAATTGATAATCAATGAACGTGTAATCTACCTCCAGCCACATACTTTACTTCTTTTCTGTATGGTGAATTAATAATTGTTGCGGTCTCGGAGGAATTCAACACCAGTGACGACCACGTGTTATAGAATTTCAACTATTATCATTAGCGTTTTTTTCAAGAGGGGGATTTCGTTACCAATGTTTTTAATCCAATTTTATTTTTTTGTTCTTTTAAACATATGTATTTGACCTGTGATGTAGAAAGTCTCAGGTCTTAGATAAAAGCGAGAGTTGTAAGGAGTAAGTGTAGGCTTAGACCAAATGATGAACAGCGGCTCACCCTCTTGTTACTCTGGATATGGTGCTCTTGTCAATTTGACTCACACCGTCAAAATATTCAATTAACTAAATGTACCTAAAAAAGGCACTCTACATCTGAAACCATTCAGAGGGATTATATCCTAAATGAATAATAATTCCCCACTACATTCATAATAAATAAAACCAGTTTATAAACACAATTAAGGCACACACTGGCGTTTTGGTTTCAGTTTGTGAGATCCTTTTCAAGGCTCTCACAAGCGGTCCAAAACGCTTCATTTTGCTTGAAGCGTTTTGGTGTCCGCCTGACGATGCGGATAGAAAACAGATCCGCCCCCTATTGACTTTCAATGGTGTTGAAGACGGATCCATTTTGGCAATGTTAAAGATAATACAAACTGATCCGTTTTGAATGGATGCATGCGGTTGTATTATTTGTGTGGATCCGTCTGTGAAGATCCATGACGTATCCGCACCAAACTCGAGTGTGAAAGTAGCCTAAAACATCAATGGATAAAGTACATATAAGATGCTTGAATAGGTATAACAGCAGTTTATCCTCTTGTCAGTTTGGAAATGGTGCTCTGTCGAGTTGACTCACCACTTCCAATATGGCAATTAGATATACAGTGCTGCCCATAATTATTCATACCCCTGGCAAATTTTTAACTAAAGTTACTTTTATTCAACCAGCAAGTAATTTTTTGACGGGAGATGACATAGGTGTCTCCCAAAAGATAATAAGACGATGTACAAGAGGCATTATTGTGGGGAAAAAAAACATTTCTCAGCTTTTATTTACATTTGAGCAAAAAGTATCCAGTCCAAAATTATTCATACCCTTCTCAATAATAAATAGAAAAGCCTTTATTGGCTATTACAGCAATCGAACGCTTCCTATAATTGCAGACCAGCTTTTTGCATGTCTCCACAGGTATTTTTGCCCATTCATCTTTAGCAATGAGCTCCAAATCTTTCAGATTGGAGGGTCTTCTTGCCATCACCCTGATCTTTAGCTCCCTCCACAGATTCTCAATTGGATTCAAGTCTGGACTCTGGCTGGGCCACTCCAAAACGTTATTGTTGTTGTCTGCTAACCATTTCGTCACCACTTTGCTGTGTGTTTTGGGTCATTGTCATGCTGAAATGTCCACTGGTGCCCAAGGCCAAGTTTCTCTGCAGACTGCATCGTGTTGTCGTTGAGAATCCTCATGTATTGCTTTTTTTTCAAGGTGCCGTTTACTGTAATTAGGTTCCCTGGTCCATTGGCTGATAAACACCCCCAAAGCATTAGGTTCCCACCACCATGTTTGACAGTGGGGATGGTGTCCTTTAGGTTGAAGGCTTCTCCTTTTTTACGCCAAATGAAGGAAACATCCTTACTTTAACCCCTTAGGGACTCAGCCCTATTTCACCTTAAGGACTTGGCCATTTTTTGCAAATCTGACCAGTGTCACTTTAAGTGCTCATAACTTTAAAACGCTTTGACTTATCCAGGCCATTCTGAGATTGTTTTTTCGTCACATATTGTACTTCATGACAATGGTAAAATGAAGTAAAAAAAAAATATTTTTTTGCATAAAAAAATACCTAATTTACCAAAAAAAATTGAAAAATTAGCAAATTTCAAAGTTTCAGTTTCTCTACTTCTGTAATACATAGTATTACCCCAAAAAATTGTGATGACTTTACATTCCCCATATGTCTACTTCATGTTTGAATTATTTTGGGAATGATATTTTATTTTTTGGGGATGTTACAAGGTTTAGAACTTTAGAAGCAAATATTTAAATTTTTCAGAAATTTACAAAAACCCAATTTTTAGGGACCACTACAGCTCTGAAGTCACTTTGCGAGGCTTACATAATAGAAACCACCCCAAAATGACCCCATTCTATAAACTACACCCCTCAAGGTATTCAAAACTGATTTTACAAACTTCGTTAACCCTTTAGGTGTTGCACAAGAGTTATTGGCAAATGGGGATGAAATTTGAGATTTTCATTTTTTTGCCTAATTTTCCATTTTAACCCATTTTTTCCACTAACAAAGCAAGGGTTAACAGCCAAACAAGACTGTATCTTTATTGCCCTGACTCTGCCATTTACAGAAACACCCCATATGTGGCCGTAAACCACTGTACGGCCACACAGCGGGGCGTAGAGTGAAAGGTGCGCCGTTTGGGTTTTGGAAGGCAGATTTTTCTGGACTAGTTTATTTACACCATGTCCCATTTGAAGCCCCCTGATGCACCCCTAGAGTAGAAGCTCCCTAAAAGTAACCCCATCTAAGAAACTATACCCCTCAAGGTATTCAAACCTGATTTTACAAACTTTGTTAACCCTTTAGGTGTTGCACAAGATTTAATGGAAAATAGAGATACAATTTCAAAATTTCACTTTTTTGGCAGATTTTCCATTTTAATATTTTTTTTCCACTAACAAAGCAAGGGTTAACAGCAAAACAAAACTCAATATTTATGGCCCTGATTCTGCAGTTTACAGAAACACCTCATATGTGGTTGTAAACCGCTGTACGGGCACACGGCAGGGCGCAGAAGGAAAGGAATGCCATACGGTTATTGGAAGGCAGATTTTGCTGGATTGTTTTTTTTTTTACACCATGTCCCATTTGAAGCCCCCCTGATGCACCCCTAGAGTAGAAACTCCAAAAAAGTGACCCCATTTTAGAAACTACGGGATAAGGTGGCGGTTTTGTTGGTACTAGTTTAGGGTACATATGATTTTTGGTTGCTCTATATTACACTTTTTGTGCGGCAAGGTAACAAGAAATAGCTTTTTTGGCACTGTTTTTTTTTTTTTGTTATTTACAACATTCATCTGAAAGGTTAGATCATGTGGTCATTTTATAGAGCAGGTTGTCACGGATGCGGCGATACCTAATATGTATACAATTTTTTTTATTTATGTAAGTTTTACACAATGATTTCATTTTTAAAACAAAAAAGTTTTAGGCCCCTTTCACACGGGCGAGATTTCCGTGCGGGTGCGATGCGTGAGTTGAACGCATTGCACCCGCACTGAATCCTGACCCATTCATTTCTATGGGGCTGTTCACATGAGCGGTGATTTTCACGCATCACTTATGCGTTACGTGAAAATCGCAGCATGTTCTATGTTCTGCGTTTTTCACGTAACGCAGGCCCCATAGAAATGAATGGGGTTGCGTGAAAATCGCAAGCATCCGCAAGCAAGTGCGGATGCGGTGCGATTTTCACGCATGGGTTCTAGGTGACAGTCTATTCACTGTATTATTTTCCCTTATAACATGGTTATAAGGGAAAATAATAGCATTCTGAATACAGAATGCTTAGTATAATAGTGCTGGGAGGGTTAAAAAAAATAAAAAAGTTAACTCACCTTATCCCCATGATCGCCTAGTTCCCGGTCGGTCTCTTCTTTAGCTGTGGCTAAAGGACCTGTGGTGATGTCAGATCACATGCTCCATCACCATGGTGATGGACCATGTGATTGGAGCATGTGATCTGACATCACCAAAGGTCATTCAGCCCAAGCCCACAGCTAAAGAAGAGACCGACCGGGAACTACACGATCATGGGGATAAGGTGAGTTAACGTTTTTATTTTTTTTTTAACCCTTCCAGCGCTATTATACTAAGCATTCTGTATTCAGAATGCTATTATTTTCCCTTATAACCATGTTATAAGGGAAAATAATAGAATCTTCAGAACATCAATCCCAAGCCCGAACTTCTGTGAAGAAGTTCGGGTTTGGGTACCAAACATGCGCGATTTTTCTCACGCGAGTGCAAAACGCATTACAATGTTTTGCACTCGCGCGGAAAAATCGCGGGTGTTTCCGCAACGCACCCGCACATTTTTCCGCAACGCCCGTGTGAAACCAGCCTTAGTGTCTCCATAGCCTAAGAGCCATAGTTTTTTCAGTTTTTGGGGCGATTGTCTTAAGTAGGGTCTCATTTTTTGCGGGATAAGATGGCTGTTTTATTGGCACTATTTTGGGGTGCACATGACTTTTTTATCGCTTGCTATTGCACTTTTTGTGACGTAAGATGACAAAAAATTGCTTTTTTTAAACCGTTTTTATTTTTATTTTTTTACGGTGGTCACCTGAGGGGTTAACTCATGTGATATTTTTATAGAGACGGTCGATACGGACACGGCAATACCTAATATGTATACTTTTTTTATTTATGTAAGTTTTACACAATGATTTCATTTTTGAAACAAAAAAAATCATGTTTTAGTGTTTCCATAGTCTAAGAGCCATAGTTTTTTCAGTTTTTGGGCGATTATCTTGGGTAGGGTCTCATTTTTTGCGGGATGAGATTACGGTTTGATTGGCACTATTTTGGCGTACATGCGACTTTTTTGATCACTTTTATTACCTTTTTTGGGAAGTAAGGTGGGCAAAATTTAAATTTTCTCATAGTTTTATATTTTTTTTTTTATGGCGTTCACCGTGCGGGGAAAGTAAGATGAATGTTTTATAGATCAGGTCATTACGGACGCGACGATACCAAACATGTGTAGGGAATTTTATTTTTTTCATTTTTAATTAGTGATAAATGTGTTTTTTGACTTTCACTTTTTTTCACCTTTTCTTACATTTTATTTTACCCAGACCCACTTGGTTCTTGAAGATCCAGTGGGTCTGATGTCTGTATAATACAGTACAGTACAATATATATTGTACTGTACTGTATTTGACTTACACTTTGTCTGAACAGATCTATGCTTTTAGCATAGATCTGTTCAGCACCATGGACAGCGGGACGCCTGAGAAGGCATCCTGTTGCCATGGGAACCTTCCCCCGCTGCAAAGTTGTGGCCACAACTTCGCAGACGGGGAAGGGTAAGGACCGGGGCTCCCTCCCTCTGTCACCCCATCCTGTCGGGGGGCTGCAAAGGCACAGCAGCCCCTCGATGGGAGAGGGAGGGAGCCACATCTTACTGTTAACTCTTTCCATACAGCAGTCCGTACAGACCTCTGTATGGAAAGGATTAAACGGCTGACATCCATTCATTGACACCCTGGTATACCCACTAGAAGCCAACGATTATTCGGCGGGAGGCGGGCGGGGGATCGCGATCCCGCCTGCCACACCGCCCGCCTCCTGCACCACCCGCAACACCCCCGCTGCATCTCTCACCGGGCTAAAATCATGCAGGGGTGCAGGGGGGGGTGATACATATATATATATATGTGCCACACTAAAGTTTCTGATCGCCGTGGTCAGGGACCGCGGCGATCAGAAACAGCAGAAATCGCAACAAACCGCAGGTCTGAATTGACCTGCGGTTTGCTGTGATCGCCGATACGGGGGGGGGTCATATGACCCCCCCAAGCGTTGTGACAGGATGCTGGCTGAATGATTTCAACCGGCATCCCGTTGTGATTAACCCCCGCAGCGCCGGAATCCCGATTTTAAGTTAGGAAGTACAGGTACATCCTGTGTCCTTAAGGGGTTAAGTCAAAATTTGCCAGGGGTATGAATAATTATGGACAGCACTGTATATAGCTGGGGCAAACGCTCTGCATTTGAAACCAACCAATAAGGGTATCTCTTTATATAGACATTTATTATGACACAATTCCATTAACAATTTGCATAAAATCTCTTTAGAGAAAATATATTAAACATAAAAATTTAAAAACATAAAAATGGTAAAAGGAAGAAAAATAAAAAACAAAAAAATAAATGATAATTATCACAATCGGGGCAATATCGCACTATAGGTTGTGTGTGCAATAGATCTACTGATCATTTATTGAGCAGCAGAAATTCATACAGCAGCCATCTAATACATATGTGATTAGTATCTATTGCACATAGAGCCACAGTTGCATCCCATGGCAAATATCACATTTGCATATTGCTATTGCTACGGTAAGATATAGATAATAGCTTTGCTTCTTTCTATTTGTTCATATAAGCAAGCAAAGATTCTGTTTTTAAGCAGTGTGCAGAAATTCTGTTTTTAAAGATGAATAGTCCGCGCTACTTGCGCTTAGTAAGGATGTTACTATCATGAGTCTATTGTTTGTTCAATGCAGCAAAAATAGTAAAACGATACATTCAAATGTTCCTTATTTATATTCTTTCAACTTTTCATTTATCGTTCCATTTGGCCTGTATTAGAGCTAAATATTTATATCGATATGTCTCCAACAGTGGTCGGTAATAGATACTCACTGTTAGCTGCTGATTAGGGTTGAGCGAACGCGAACTGTAAAGTTCGTACCGAACTTTAGGATTTTTGGACCCCAGACCCGAACCTGAACATTTTCATAAAAGTTTGGGTTCGGGTTCGGTGTTCGGTGCTTTCTTGGTGCTGTTTGAAAGTCTGCAGAGCAGCCAATCAACAAGCGTCATACTACTTGCCCCATGAGGCCATCACAGCCATGCCTACTAATGGCATGGCTGTGATTGGCCAGAGCACCATGTGACCCAGGCTCTATATAAGCTTGGGTCACGTAGCGCTGCAAGTCACTCTGCTGTTACAAGCGTAGGGAGAGGAGGCTGCTGGACTTGTGATTTCAGGGAGAGCATAGGAGAGAATCTAACTTGGCGATCTACAGACAAATAGTTTTGTGGGTGCAGGGCACTATCGTTTTACGCTGCCCTGAGCTCATTGACCAAAAATACAAACTTTTAGAATTCTGTTAGCTAGGTGGGTGGCGGCCATTTTATGCATGCTCAGTGCACCAGCACTGCATCTGAGCTTTTGAGACATTGTAAATCACAATTTTTTGGGGGAAAACTACAACATCTGGATTAGTCAGTGTGCAATTTAAGGTAGAAATACACCCATCATTTTCTGGGGTTTGAAAAACACATATTTTTTTCTTCAAAAAACTGTATTTGCCAGATCTGTAAAGGTTGAATTCAAGTTTAATATATACAGCATTCATATTCTGTTAGCAAAAAAAAGACTTTTTGGGCAATCTACAACATCTGTATTAGTCAGTGTGCAATTTAAGCTAGAAATACACTCATCATTTTCTGGGGTTTGAAAAACACACTTTAAAAAATAAAAAAAAAACAACAGTATTTGCCAGATCTGCAAGTGTTAAATTCAAGTTTAATATATACATCATTCATATTCTGTTAGCAAAAAAAGACTTTTTGGGCAATCGACAACATCTGTATTAGTCAGTGTGCAATTTAAGCTAGAAATACACCCATCATTTTCTGGGGTTTGAAAAACACACTTATTTGACAAAAAACACTATTTTCAGGCCTTGCAGGATCAGCACATGTGAAATTACAGGCTTATATACTGCTGTCAAATTCAGTTGTTAAACAAACAGTCGTTTGGGCTCCAAAAATTTAGTTGGCAGCCTTTGATGCAGATGTCATTGTGAGATACACCATTAATATATTTGGGTCACATTCAGAGATTTTAAATACCGCCATTTGGTGCACCAATATTGAATTCAGGCCTACAGAGGTTCAGGCCTTGTGAGATACCACCTCTACATGCAGGGGTTTGAATTAGGCATTTTAAATACAGCCATTTTGTGCAAAGATACATTTACTTCAGGCCTACACTAACCCAGGGTGTGTGAGATCCCCCTTATACATACAGGGGTTTGAATTAGGCATTTGAAATAAGGCCATTTTAAATACCGCCTTTTTGTGCAAAGATATATTTACTTCAGGCCTACAGAGGTTCAGGCCTTCTGAGATACCCCCCTAGATACAGGGGTTTGAATCAGCCATTTAAAATACAGCCATTTTGTGTAAAGATATATTTACTTTAGACCAACAGAGGTTCAGGCACTCTGAGATACTACCTCTTCATACAGGGGTTTGAATTAGGCATTTGAAATACAGCCAATTTAAATACCGCCTTTTTGTGCAAATATATATTTACTTCATGTCTACACTGATTCAGGGCGTTTGTGATCCCCACTTTACATACAGGGGTTTGAATTAGGCATTTGAAATACAGTCATTTGAAATACATCCTTTTTGTGGAAAGATATATTTACTTCAGACCTACAGAGGTTCAGACCGTCTAAGTGTAGTGTCCCACTAGGTAAAGGTGGGCACTACACAAGGGTTAATATGTCTGTTGTACTACTGTGATGTTTTTGTTCATTTTCCCTGTGTTATCTGGGTAGCAGGCCTATTGGAGTGTAGTCTAGCCTCCTATACACTAGAGGGAGCTAGTAAACCCTTATTATATAGATAGGTAGGCCCAGACAGGGAAGCGTTAGTGCATTCCAGGTGGCTAGTAGTACAGTCTAGCCAGCCTGAAGTTCCTGAGCCTCTGTTAGCTCAGAAGATTAACCCCAAGGGAAGAGTTTGCCTCCTGGTAGAAACCTACAGTTCCCACAAGCAGAGCAGAGCCAGAGTTCCAGCTAAAACAAGTAAGCTGAAGGGCAGAGGAATCATTAAGCTAAAGCAAGGGATATATACTTGAGGAAGATTATTTGCCAAGGATAAAAGCCAGCATTAGGGCACATGGGCCTTGGAATATAGCCAGCCAGAACAACTGAGGAATAGTGCTGCCTGGTCTGGAGCGTTGATTTTACCCTCTGAGTATCTTGCAAGGAATATACCTGCCATTGTTGATGTAAGCCTGCTTGTGAAGGGAACTTGATTTGAGGGACTGTATTAACATCCAACTGTACAAAGTTGAACTGTTGTTCCAGTAAAGCAAAGTTTGGTTTACCATACAACCGTATTCTTCCAATTACTACTACTATAAATTGGTGTGACCTTGCCCTAGGCACATTAAACACCTGCAACATCCAGGGCACCTCATCCACCATCAGGCCGGGTCCCAAAATACAGAGTGTGCCCCAGAGGACCCCTGTGCTAGCTTCTCCTTCACTGCTATACGCCTGCCCAGGGTTTTCCTACAGAACTGGGAGTAACCCTCGCTTGCCCATAAACCGTGACCTGCATAAATTGGCGTCACGAACAGGATCCGATCATTCCTGAACCATTGCAGACTATATACTGTGTGTCGTTATATACCTATAAAGTGACTAAGCCCTACTTGTTTATTGAAAAATTGCTGGGCCAAAGAACTGTAATAATTAGCGGTGTGAAATGGACTGTTTGCTGCTTATTTAGCCACCACTTGCTGTCAGTGAATAGACAGCGTTTTCTGCTCAAAGATGGCCGCTTAAACTGACTGGATTAATAGTGCGCCTCGTTGTGCCCGTTTGGCGCAAAAAAGACAAGGAGAAGGTACCGCCCAGCCTGCAAGGAGGAAAAACGCCGCCCTGTCTTGAGAGAGGATACCACCTACCTGGAATCCCGCAGTTCGGAGAGGCCACGCCTACCTTCTCACGCTGTGTGTGGGACTCCCGTCTGACGTAGCCACGCATCTCGCGAGAGTTGGAGCGAGCACTGCCGGAGTAAGTACAAACTTTACTATTAACCGGCCCCTTCCTATTACTGTACTGGGGAGGCCCCGACCCCTGCCAGGAGACCAGAGAAGGTCCCCCACTAACAATAAGAGACTTGACCTGAAAAAAAAAAAAGGTCTGTCATCTTAGCTCTGGTCCGCTCTGCAGTTTCTTAAAGGGGCATACCCATTTAGCAATGCTATGTCCGCACCTGAGGAAACATGGCAGGTGGCCCCTGATGTGCCTACCGAAGCGCCTGCAGCTGATAATAGGGCGCCTGCCGCCGCGGCAGCATCAAGCCTGATGCCACTGACCATGCTGTATTATTTTGGGGCACCCAGGTTCCCGCGATATTCCGGGGAAGCCCATAAATTAAAGGAATTTAGAGACCAGATCCTGTCATGGCCCCGTTCTGAAAAGAGTAGCCTGGAGCAGATTTTTGATCGCCTCGGCACCACATTTGAGGCCAGAACGGTGTCCGAAGTTAAAATGTGATTTTTCTGCAGGAAGCAACAGCCTGGGGAGTCGCTCCGCGATTTTGCTCTGTCCTTGCAAGAGACCCTGCGGGCTGTGGTCCAGGTGGACCCCAAGGAAGCTGAAGATCAGGACAGGACTCTTAGAGAGCAGTTCATTGCGGGTATAAGTACTGAACATTTAAAGGGCCAGCTGAGGATGCTGTCAGCTCAACACCCCAATTGTGCATTTTTGGACTTTAAAGAGCTGGCCATCAGTATCCTAGGCCAAAACCCGGCTGCAGGGCCAGCAGCCTCCCCTGAACCTCCGGCTTGTCCGCCAATGACTGTCAATGTGGGGCTGGCTGGAGTCAGTCAAGCCACTCAGTCTCCAGTAACAGATGTAGTGGCAGCACTAATGGAGCAAGTAAACCATCTCACTAAGAGCCTGGAGAAAGTGTGCAAAAAAATAGAGGAATGGGAGAGACCATTGTTACTAGAAGATGAAGGCCCCTTTCCTCCAAGTCCCCCGCCTGCATATAAAGATGTATACCCCAAGGAACCTGATGGACAACCAAGTTACCGTTCCAGAAATCGCAAACAGCCTGTCTGTCACTATTGTAAAAAATATGGACATACCGAATCAATGTGCTGGCAGTTAAACGGGCAACTCCTGAGGCAGAGGACCGCCCCTCAGGAGGTAGAACAGTAGGTCCAAAGGTTTCAAGCTGGATGCCTAAATACATAGGATCTCGTCCAAAAATTTACATAAGTATCAATGGGATACCTTTTGAAGCCCTGCTGGATACTGGGTATCAGGTCACCACCATCCAACGACTTGCCTTTGACAAATTCTGGGATTTAAGTCTCCTTACCAAGCCACCAGAGTCCTGGCTAGATATCATCGCCAGCAACGGTAAGCCAGTGAAAGTCCGTGGGTACTGGGAACCTACCCTTCAGGTGGGAGAAGCCACCTTACCACAGCAAGGTGTGATCATGGTACAAGCAGGAGATAAAGGAGGACACCCTGTGATCCTAGGGACCAATGTCTTTAAAAATTGTTACTCCGAAGTGCTTGAAGCTTTAAACCAAACTATACCTTCAACCTCACCTGCTTCCAAAAGAGTCATTCAAAAGACTATTAGTGTGCTGTGTGCTCAGCAAAGGTTCGCAAATGGAAAAGGAGAAATCTGTACTGTCCGGATCCGGGATAACCGGCCGGTAATTCTGCCTCCAAATTCCCAGACCATCCTGTGTTGCCGTGCTGTGTTAGGGATCCAGGGCCAGGACTATCAAGCCCTAGTGGAACCTATTTCAATTGAGAATCATCCCTTCGTGCGAACAGCCAAGAGTCTGGTGACCGCGTCTCAAGGTAAAGTGCCTGTCCGTTTAATTAATTTTGGTGATCACCCCATTACTCTTTTTTTTCCAAGTGTCTTTCCAGGATGTAATCCGTCTGCCTGCCACAGAGACGTTCCAGACCGCACAGAACAGCAGCGCCACTGCCAGCGCCCCTACAACATCCTGGTGGGAATAACTTCATGTGGGGAACGAATCCACCCCGAAGGAGCAAATAGAGGGAGTTCTGAATCTGGTGAAAGAACACCACAAGGCTTTCAGCAAGCACTCCACGGACTACGGAGAGGTCAGTGTAATCAAACATACCATACCCACTGGCACTCATCCTCCTATCAAGGAGAGGCACAGACCCATACCACCTACTACCTATCAGTCTGTGAAAGAGATGATACAAGAGATGAAAGACTCTAATATAATCCGGGACAGTCATAGTCCATGGGCTGCGCCCCTAGTCCTTGTTCGAAAAAAAGATGGCAGTTTAAGGTTCTGCACGGATTACAGAAAAATCAATCAAATCACCCACAAAGATGCTTATCCATTGCCACGCATTGAGGAGTCCTTGACTGCCCTGGGGCCATCAGCCTACTTCTCCACTCTGGACTTAACTAGCTGGTACTGGCAAGTACCTATGGCCCCAGAAGATCGAGAGAAGACCGCTTTCACTACACCTATGGGCCTGTTTGAGTTTAATTATATGCCGTTCGGACTGTGTAACGCTCCAGGGATGTTCCAACGGTTGATGGAACGTTGTTTAGGCCATAGAAACTTTCAGACTGTACTGTTATACTTAGATGACGTCATTATATACTCCAATACGTATGAGGACCATCTTAAACACCTGGCGGAAGTGTTTCAAGTCCTTGCTAAATATGGCCTTAAAATCAAGCCGTCCAAGTGCCACCTGCTGAAACCAGCAGTAAAGTACCTAGGGCACGTTGTCAGTGCCGAAGGAGTCCAGCCTGATCCTGATAAACTTGCTGCTGTCCGTAATTGGCCTACTCCTACCACCGTGAAAGAGGTGAGAAGTTTTCTCAGCTTTGCAGGATATTATAGGCGCTTCATCCCGCATTTCGCACAAATTGCGGATCCAATCCAGGAAGTCCTAAGGGGGCATCCCAAGAAAAGTCCAAAGACTCCTATCCCTGTTGAATAGAATGAAGAACGGGAGATTGACTTTCAGCTCCTAAAGAAGAAGCTGACCGAACCCCCTGTCCTGGGTTATCCGGATTATCAGAAGCCGTTTCACCTCTACACGGATGCCAGTAAAAGAGGCCTGGGAGCTGTGTTGGCTCAAGTGTAAGATAACAAAGAGAGGGTGATTGCCTACGCCAGCAGATCCCTGAGGGGAGCTGAGAAGAACGATCAGAACTATAGTTCCTTCAAGCTGGAGTTCCTTGCCTTAGTGTGGGCTGTGATTGAAAAATTCAAAGACTGTCTCGCTGCCACACCGTTTGTTGCCTTCACGGACAATAACCCCCTGGCACATCTGAATACCGCCAAGTTAGGGGCTCTGGAGCAAAGATGGGCCTCCCGCCTTGCCAACTATGACTTCACTGTGAAATACCGGGCAGGCCGCTCCAATGACAATGCCGATGCCCTGTCTCGGCTCCCCAATACAGAAGCACCAGATGAACCAAAGGATGCCTGGGAAGAAGTGGAAATACCGGCGTCTTACAATAAATTTGTCCAGCAGGATAATATCCGCACTGAAAACCACTCCGCTGCTGATCCTTCCTCATCAGATATTCCTGAGTCCAGGGGCGACCAAGAAAGGTAGATTAAGCTCCAGTCTGAAAGTAGAGTCCTCGGTGAACTGCTCGACTTCCTTACCAGTGGGAGAACTCCTGAAAGAGTCCGCAGGAAGAGTGCAGACCCAGAACTAACGAGACCGTGGAGACATCGCCACCAACTCTTCCTTCAAAAAAACCTGTTGCTTAGAAGGAGCCTGGATCCAGTGTTCTGTGATAGGATATATCAGATCCTCATACCACGTTGAGATGCCAGTTTGGTGTTAGACATGTACCACAACCAGTCCGAACACTTCGGAGTACAGAAGACTGAGGCCACCATTCGCAGGAGATTATATTGGATCTGGATGAGAGAAGACATTGAGAAATGGTGCCGAGAATGCACTGCCTGTGCTGTGGGGCGAAGTGAACGCCATGACCAGAGGGCGCCTCTCCACCTATCGTGAGTAAAACTCCTTTAGAACTTGTTGCTATTGATCATGTGACGTTGGAACCGAATCGCTCAGGGTATACTTATGCCTGTCACGACCATGTTTATGGCCGTGACTCCTTGGGAGCCGCATACAGTTGCCCGCGGTTTGGTTTGTTGTGTCAACCGCAGCTGGGGGCACTTTGCTGTCTGCCTCAGGTGCGGTTGCCGCGGACAACAGGTATGTGTGCGGTTGCCTTGGAGTTGTGTGTGTGTATGTATGCACTTTGAATGTCTGCTATGCACTCTGTGTTATGTTTGGTGTGCACTGTGACATTTTCCCTTCACTGTAGCTGCCCGTGGCAACGTTTGGTTTGATGTACATGTGGTGGCAGTGTCTCAGCCCTTTGGCCGGCTCCCAGGACACGTTTGCCACACATGTCGCTGTCAACGGTAACAGCTGCAGTGAGTATTTGTGTGTGTTTCCCCTTATGTGGTCTCACTACACTTCCTGGTGTTGGAAGGGTTAATTCCCTTCTGTGTGTGTGAACACTGGGCGTGTCTGTGTGGGTGTGACTACTTGGGCCTATAAAGCCTCATGGTTATCTCCAGTCTGAGGGGTACTTCAGCCATGACTAGCTGGAGTAGCCTCCTGTCTTATTTCACCTGCCAGTGGGGGCCACCCTTGTGGTCATAAGTTTAAGTTTGTGTGATTTTCAGTTTATGTTTTCCTTTATCATTCTGTGCAGCTATGGATCTGGGTTCCTGTGTGTGGATGTGTGTGTGCTGAGTTCTATTTGTATTGTTGTGGACTTCAACTTGCCTGCACACGGATCCAGTCAGCAAGGCTGTGGCAGGTGGCTGGAACTAGTGCAGCACCTGCCATATCCATAGGCCTGTTTCTGTTCCCCTTTTTCCTGCAGCTTGGCCAGTGAGACTCCTGTTCCTCCGTGTCCAGAAGGGACAGGTCGCCTTACCCTTCACTCCTAGTTTAGGGACTGGCGGAGGGTGAGTAGGGATCCGAGGTTCCTGAGCATGGGCCCTCCTACCTTCAAGGTCGGCCCATGCAGCTAGGAGTTAGGGACGGATTAGGGATGCGTTAGGAGGTGACCTGCTCCCTAATTCTCTCGTCCTGGCCGAGCAGGGGTTTACATCTTCTGGCATCGCAAGGCTGAGGGTTTTCCCCATCCTCAGCCGTGACAATGCCATGAACATTACTGATCACTTCACTGAGTTTGTCGTAGCAGTGCCTGTGAAAGACCTGACAGCTAAGACGACAGAGGAGGCGTTCTGGAAGCATTTCCTCCTGCCCTACGGCTGCCCAGAGAGGATCGTCACCAACCAAGGGTCTGCGTTTGAGTCACAGCTGTTCCAAGAGATGTGCCTGCTGCATAATTGCCAGAAAGTCCAGACCACCGCCTATCATCCGCAAAGTAATGGACTCTGTGAAAAGATGAATCAAACTCTCATTGAAATGCTGAGAGCAGTACCCCCTGAGACAAGGGGTGATTGGCCTACTCTGTTGCCACAACTCATGTATACCTATAACAACACAATTCACTGCTCCACCGGGTACACACCTTACTATCTGATGTTCGGCCATCAAGGGAGGTTGCCTGCTGACCACTCCCTAGATGTACAAGTGCCTGATGTCATCAATCCACTACCAAAGACTGATTGGGTGGTGGAGCATCAAAGACGTCTCCTCAATGCTAAAGAGATCGTTAAGGAGCGCATGGAGAATGCCAGGGAACGACAGCAAAGAGACTATGACCTGGCTGCTCATGCAGAACCCCTAGCTCTAGGAGACATGGTGTGGTTGAAGAAAAACCATCGAACCAGTAAATTGGACATAAATGGAAAACGATTCCCTATGTCATTTCTGCCATTCCTAATGCTGAGGCTCACATTTACCAAATCCGCAAAGAAGGTAATGGCTCTCAAGTTGTACATAGAAATCGTTTAAAACCCTATATAGAAGGAGGACCTGCAGCAGAGGACATTGAGCTGGAGTCTCCTGAGTCCAAATTGTCAGCCCAACCTGTTGATCCTATGCAGGCTGTTGAGAACCTGATACATGACAAAGATCCACTTCATTGGTACCAGCTCCAGTTCCTGTTAGTTCTCAACTCCAGGGCAATCTGTCCCAGAGCGTACCTGAACCAGCTCCAGAGCCTGTGAGCTCCTCTGACCCTCCTGAGCCAAGGCAGGAAGAACCTCTGCCAGTAAGCAGGTCCACGCTGTCTACCAAGGGATACCCACCTGTGAGATTTGGATACTACATTATGGGCCCAGGTAGCCCCTTATGGGAAACCCCTGTTTAACCATCGGCAAGCCCTGGGTACGGACTAATTTTGTTCTTTGAGCCTCTGGGAACTTATGTTGTTTTTACATTTCCTATAGACTATCATTATGGACTATCCTGGTTATCCTTGATACGCTGCACCAGGTCAGCGCCCCCTGTTCCCTTATATTATCTTGAAGGAAGAGAACGACGCCCCTTTTCACCGCACTTTCCAGTGGAAATGCTTGATTTATTTGTACAGTCCATGTGGTGATTATCATATATGCATGTTCTGCATTTTGTCTTTCAGGTTGCAGTTTCCAGCTGGGCGGGCCCCTTATGTTGCGCCGAGGACGGGTAACGTCATAGCATGGGAGTATGTAGTGTCCCACTAGGTAAAGGTGGGCACTACACAAGGGTTAATATGTCTGTTGTACTACTGTGATGTTTTTGTTCATTTTCCCTGTGTTATCTGGGTAGCAGGCCTATTGGAGTGTAGTCTAGCCTCCTATACACTAGAGGGAGCTAGTAAACCCTTATTATATAGATAGGTAGGCCCAGACAGGGAAGCGTTAGTGCATTCCAGGTGGCTAGTAGTACAGTCTAGCCAGCCTGAAGTTCCTGAGCCTCTGTTAGCTCAGAAGATTAACCCCAAGGGAAGAGTTTGCCTCCTGGTAGAAACCTACAGTTCCCACAAGCAGAGCAGAGCCAGAGTTCCAGCTAAAACAAGTAAGCTGAAGGGCAGAGGAATCATTAAGCTAAAGCAAGGGATATATACCTGAGGAAGATTATTTGCCAAGGATAAAAGCCAGCATTAGGGCACATGGGCCTTGGAATATAGCCAGCCAGAACAACTGAGGAATAGTGCAGCCTGGTCTGGAGCGTTGATTTTACCCTCTGAGTATCTTGCAAGGAATATACCTGCCATTGTTGATGTAAGCCTGCTTGTGAAGAGAACTTGATTTGAGGGACTGTATTAACATCCAACTGTACAAAGTTGAACTGTTGTTCTAGTAAAGCAAAGTTTGGTTTACCATATAACCGTGTTCTTCCAATTACTACTAATATAAATCGGTGTGCCACCGTTACAGGCACTGGCGTCACAAACCTTAAAGGGACCTTGCCCTAGGAACATTAAACACCTGCAACATCCAGGGCACCTCATCCACCATCAGGCCGGGTCCCAAAAAAACAGAGTGTGCCCCAGAGGGCCCCTGTGCCAGCCTCTCCTTCACTGCTATAAGCCTGCCCAGGGTTTTCCTACAGAACTGGGAGTAACCCTCGCTTGCCCATAAACCGTGACCTCACAATCACAATACCTTGCAGGTCTGGCGTGCTGCATAAGATACTACCTCTACATACAGGGGTTTGAATTAGGCATTTGAAATAAAGCCATTTTAAATACTGCCATTTTGTGCAAAGATATATTTACTTCAGGCCTACAGAGGTTCAGGCCCTCTGAGATAATACCTCTACATACAGGGGTTTGAATTAGGCATTTGAAATACAGTAATTTGAAATACAGCCTTTTTGTGCAAAGATATATTTACTTTAGGCCTACACAGGTTCAGACCATGTCAGATACCCCCCTACATACAGGGGTTTGAATCAGGCATTTGAAATACAGCCAATTGAAATACAGTCATTGTGTGCAAAGATATATTTACTTGAGGCCTACAGAGGATCAGGCCCTCTGAGATACTACCTCTACATACAAAGGTTTGAATTAGGCATTTGAAAAACAGCCAATTAAATACCGCCTTTTTGTGCAAAGATATATTTACTTCAGGCCTACACTGATTCAGGGGGTTTGTGATCCCCACTATACATACATGGGTTTGAATTAGGCATTTGAGATACAGTCATTTGAAATAAAAAAAAATTGTGCAAAGATATATTTACTTCAGGCCTACAGAGGTTCAGGCCCTCTGAGATACTACCTCTACATCCAGGGGTTTGAATTAGGCATTTGAAATACAGCCATTTTAAATACCGCTATTTTGTGCAAAGATATATTTACTTCAGGCCTACAGAGGTTCAGGCCCTCTGAGATACTACTTCTACATCCAGGGGTTTGAATTAGGCATTTGAAATACAGCCATTTTAAATACCGCCTTTTTGTGCAAAGATATATTTACTTCATGCCTACACTGATTCAGGGCGTTTGTGATCCCTACTTTACATACAGGGGTTTGAATTAGGCATTTGAGATACAGTCATTTAAAATACATCCTATTTGTGGAAAGATTAATTTACTTCAGGCCTACAGAGGTTCAGGCCCTCTGAGATACTACCTCTACATTCAGGGGTTTGAATTAGGCATTTGAAATACAGCCATTTTAAATACCGCTATTTTGTGCAAAGATATATTTACTTCAGGCCTACAGAGGTTCAGGGGGTTTGTGATCCCCACTATACATACAGGGGTTTGAATTAGGCATTTGAAATACAGTCATTTGAATTACATCCTTTTTGTGGAAAGATATATTTACTTCAGGCCTACACTGGTTCAGACTGTGTGAGATACCCCCCTACATACAGGGGTTTGAATCAGGCATTTGAAATACAGCCATTTTGTGTAAAGTTATATTAACTTCAGGCCTACAGAATTTCAGGCCCTCTGAGACACTACCTCTACATACAGGGGTTTGAATTAGGCATTTGAAATACAGCCATTTTAAATACTGCCATTTTGTGCAAAGATATATTTACTTCAGTCCTACACAGTTTCAGACCGTGTGAGATACTCCCTTACATACAGGGGTTTGAATTAGGCATTTGAAATACAGGGAGTGCAGAATTATTAGGCAAGTTGTATTTTTGAGGATTAATTTTATTATTGAACAACAACCATGTTCTCAATGAACCCAAAAAACTCATTAATATCAAAGCTGAATATTTTTGGAAGTAGTTTTTAGTTTGGTTTTAGTTTTAGCTATTTTAGGGGGATATCTGTGTGTGCAGGTGACTATTACTGTGCATAATTATTAGGCAACTTAACAAAAACCAAATATATACCTATTTCAATTATTTATTTTTACCAGTGAAACCAATATAACATCTCAACATTCACAAATATACATTTCTGACATTCAAAAACAAAACAAAAACAAATCAGTGACCAATATAGCCACCTTTCTTTGCAAGGACACTCAAAAGCCTGCCATCCATGGATTCTGTCAGTGTTTTGATCTGTTCACCATCAACATTGCGTGCAGCAGCAACCACAGCCTCCCAGACACTGTTCAGAGAGGTGTACTGTTTTCCCTCCTTGTAAATCTCACATTTGATGATGGACCACAGGTTCTCAATGGGGTTCAGATCAGGTGAACAAGGAGGCCATGTCATTAGTTTTTCTTCTTTTATACCCTTTCTTGCCAGCCACGCTGTGGAGTACTTGGACGCGTGTGATGGAGCATTGTCCTGCATGAAAATCATGTTTTTCTTGAAGGATGCAGACTTCTTCCTGTACCACTGCTTGAAGAAGGTGTCTTACAGAAACTGGCAGTAGGACTGGGAGTTGAGCTTGACTCCATCCTCAACCCGAAAAGGCCCCACAAGCTCATCTTTGATGATACCAGCCCAAACCAGTACTCCACCTCCACCTTGCTGGCGTCTGAGTCGGACTGGAGCTCTCTGCCCTTTACCAATCCAGCCACGGGCCCATCCATCTGGCCCATCAAGACTCACTCTCATTTCATCAGTCCATAAAACCTTAGAAAAATCAGTCTTGAGATATTTCTTGGCCCAGTCTTGACGTTTCAGCTTGTGTGTCTTGTTCAGTGGTGGTCGTCTTTCAGCCTTTGTTACCTTGGCCATGTCTCTGAGTATTGCACACCTTGTGCTTTTGGGCACTCCAGTGATGTTGCAGCTCTGAAATATGGCCAAACTGGTGGCAAGTGGCATCTTGGCAGCTGCACGCTTGACTTTTCTCAGTTCATAGGGCAGTTATTTTGCGCCTTGGTTTTTAAACACGCTTCTTGCGACCCTGTTGACTATTTTGAATGAAATGCTTGATTGTTCGATGATCACGCTTCAGAAGCTTTGCAATTTTAAGAGTGCTGCATCCCTCTGCAAGATATCTCACTATTTTTGACTTTTCTGAGCCTGTCAAGTCCTTCTTTTGACCCATTTTGCCAAAGGAAAGGAAGTTGCCTAATAATTATGCACACCTGATATAGGGTGTTGATGTCATTAGAACACCCCCTTCTCATTACAGAGATGCACATCACCTAATATGCTTAATTGGTAGTAGGCTTTTGAGCCTATACAGCTTGGAGTAAGACAACATGCATAAAGAGGATGATGTGGTCAAAATACTCATTTGCCTAATAATTCTGCACTCCCTGTACAGCCATTTTAAATACAGCCTCTTTGTGCAAAGATATATTTACTTCAGGCCTTCACTAATTCAGGGCATGTGTGATCATACAGGGGTTTGAATTTGTCATTTGAAAGACAGCCAATTTAAATACTCCTTTTTGTGCATAGATATATTTACTTCAGGCCTACACTGATTCAGGGGGTTTGTGATCCCCACTATACATACAGGGGTTTGAATCAGGCATTTGAAAAACAGCTATTTCAAATACAGCCTTTTTGTGCAAAGATATATTTACTTCAGGCCTACAGAGGTTCCGGCCCTCTGAGATACTACCTCTACATCCAGGGGTTTGAATTAGGCATTTGAAATGCAGCCATTTTAAATACCGCCTTTTTGTGCAAAGATATATTTACTTCATACCTACACTGATTCAGGACGTTTGTAATCCCTACTTTACATACAGGGGTTTGAATTAGGCAATTGAAATACAGTCATTTGAAATACATGCTTTTTGTGGAAAGATATATTTACTTCAGGCCTACACAGGTTCAGACTGTGTGAGATACCCCCCTACATACAGAATTTTGAATTAGCCATTTGAAATACAGCCATTTTGTGTAAAGATATATTTACTTCAGACCTACAAAGGTTCAGGCCCTCTGAGGTACGACCTCTACATACAGGGGTTTAAATTAGGCATTTGAAATACAGCCATTTTAAATACCGCCTTTTTGTGCAAAGATATATTTACTTCATGCCTACACTGATTCAGGGCGTTTGTGATCCCCACTTTACATACAGGGGTTTGAATTAGGCATTTGAAATACAGTCATTTGAAATACATCCTTTTTGTGCAAAGATATATTTACTTCAGGCCTACACAGGTTCAGACCGTGTGAGATACTCCCCTACATACAGGGGTTTGAATCAGGCATTTGAAATACAACCATTTGAAATTCAGCCATTTTGTGCAAAGATATATTTACTTCAGGCCTACAGAGGTTCAGGCGCTCTAAGATACTACCTCTACATACAAGGGTTTGAATTAGGCATTTGAATTACAGCCATTTTAAATGCCGCCTTTTTGTGCAAAGATATATTTACTTCAGGCCTACAGTGGTTCAGGGCGTTTGTGATCCCCACAAAATACAGTCATTTGAAATACATCCTTTTTGAGGAAAGATATATTTACTTCAGGCCTACACAGGTTCAGACCGTGTGAGATACCCCCCTACATACAGGGGTTTGAATCAGGCATTTGAAATACAGCCATTTGAAATACATCCATTTTGTGTAAAGAGATATTTACTACAGGCCTACAGAGGTTCAGGCCCTCTAAGATACTACCTCTACATACAAGGGTTTGAATTAGGCATTTGAAATACAGCCATTTTAAATACCGCCATTTTGTGCAAAGATATATTTACTTCATGCCTGCACTGAATCAGGGCGTTTGTGATCCCCACTTTGCATAAAAGGGTTTGAATTAGGCATTTAAAATACAGTCATTTGAAACACATCCTTTTTGAGGAAAGAAATATTTACTTCAGGCCTACACAGGTTCAGACCGTGTGAGATACCCCCCTACAAACAGAATTTTGAATTAGCCATTTGAAATACAGCCATTTTGTGTAAAGATATATTTACTTCAGACCTACAAAGGTTCAGGCCCTCTGAGATACGACCTTTACATACAGGGGTTTGAATTAGGCATTTGAAAAACAGCCATTTTAAATACCGCCTTTTTGTGCAAAGATATATTTACTTCATGTCTACACTGATTCAGGGCATTTGTGATCCCCACTTTACATACAGGGGTTTGAATTAGGCATTTGAAATACAGTCATTTGAAATACATCCTTTTTGAGGAAAGATATGTTCACTTCAGGCCTACACAGGTTCAGACCGTGTGATATACCTCCCCCCCCCCCCCCCCCTACATACAGAAGTTTTTAATCAGCCATTTAAAATACAGCCATTTTGTGTAAAGATATATTTACTTTAGATCTACAGAGGTTCAGGCCCTCTAAGATACTACCTCTACATACAGGGCTTTGAATTAGGCATTTGAAATACAACCATTTGAAATACCGCCTTTTTGTGCAAAGATATATTTACTTCATGCCTACACTGATTCAGGGCGTTTGTGATCCCCACTTTACATACAGGGGTTTGAATTAGGCATTTGAAATACAGTCATTTGAATTACATCCTTTTTGTGGAAAGATATATTTACTTCAGGCCTACACTGGTTCAGACTGTGTGAGATACCCCCCTACATACAGGGGTTTGAATCAGGCATTTGAAATACAGCCATTTTGTGTAAAGTTATATTTACTTCAGGCCTACAGAAGTTCAGGCCCTCTGAGATACTACCTCTACATACAGGGGTTTGAATTAGGCATTTGAAATACAGCCATTTTAAATACTGCCATTTTGTGCAAAGATATATTTACTTCAGTCCTACACAGTTTCAGACCGTGTGAGATACTCCCTTAGATACAGGGGTTTGAATTAGGCATTTGAAATACAGCCATTTGAAATACTGCCTTTTTGTGCAAAGATATATTTACTTCAGGCCTTCACTAATTCAGGGCATGTGTGATCCCCCCTATACATACAGGGGTTTGAATTTGTCATTTGAAAGACAGCCAATTTAAATACGCCTTTTTGTGCATAGATATATTTACTTTAGGCCTACACTGATTCAGGGGGTTTGTGATCCCCACTATACATACAGGGGTTTGAATCAGGCATTTGAAAAACAGCTATTTGAAATACAGCCTTTTTGTGCAAAGATATATTTACTTCAGGCCTACACAGGTTCAGACTGTGTGAGATACCCCCCTACATACAGAATTTTGAATTAGCCATTTGAAATACAGCTATTTTGTGTAAAGATATATTTACTTCAGACCTACAAAGGTTCAGGCCCTCTGAGATATGACCTCTACATACAGGGGTTTAAATTAGGCATTTGAAATACAGCCATTTGAAATACCGCCTTTTTGTGCAAAAATATATTTACTTCATGCCTACACTGATTCAGGGCATTTGTGATCCCCACTTTACATACAGGGGTTTGAATTAGGCATTTGAAATACAGTCATTTGAAATACATCCTTTTTGTGGAAAGATATATTTACTTCAGGCCTACACAGGTTCAGACCGTGTGAGATACTCCCCTACATACAGGAGTTTGAATCAGGCATTTGAAATACAACCATTTGAAATTCAGCCATTTTGTGCAAAGATATATTTACTTCAGGCCTACAGAGGTTCAGGCGCTCTAAGATACTACCTCTACATACAGGGGTTTAAATTAGGCATTTGAAATACAGCCATTTTAAATGCCGCCTTTTTGTGCAAAGATATATTTACTTTAGGCCTACAGTGGTTCAGGGCGTTTGTGATCCCCACAAAATACAGTCATTTGAAATACATCCTTTTTGAGGAAAGATATATTTACTTCAGGCCTACACAGGTTCAGACCGTGTGAGATACCCCCCCTACATACAGAAGTTTTTAATCAGCCATTTAAAATACAGTCTTTTTGTGCAAAGATATATTTACTTCATGCCTACACTGATTCAGGGCGTTTGTGATCCCCACTTTACATACAGGGGTTTGAATTAGGCATTTGAAATACAGTCATTTGAAATAGATCCTTTTTGTGGAAAGATATATTTACTCCCCCCGTTTTATTCCCCCCTTCTATCCTCCTTGTCTCCAGGGATTTGTGGGTTAAGCCTTTCCCAGAATCCCTTGGACAGGGCACTGAAGCTCCTCCATTGGGGGGGCTATATATTTCCCCTCCTTCCGGCCGGTCTCTTGGCTGTCGGAACGACTCCCTCCCTCCCCCCTGGATGGTTGTGTTTGCTGGTTCGCCGTTTGATCGGCTTCCATTGGTGTTCTTGTGATGTTCATACCTTTTTCTATTTCCGAGTTCTAGCTTTACATCATATTATTAAGTCACAGCTGGCGGTTTGGAGGCAATCGGAATACCCGGTGTGAAGTGTAAAGGGCGGACTTGCCCGCTGCGAGGGCAGCGGCCGGCATACCGCTCCATGTAACGGTTTTTGGAGCAGTTCTAAAGCACGTGGTTTTGTTATGTTCGGTAACGAATAAAGAAAGCTGTGGCCAATCACCACCCAACTTAGTGGCGTCATGTGTGTTTATTTGGTAAGAAGGTTTCAATTGGCGGGAGGATAGAGGGACGTTGTGGTTGTTCGGCCTATCGGCAGTCTGAAATACAGCCAATTTAAATATAGCCTTTTTGTGCAAAGATATATTTACTTTAGGCCTACACTGATTCAGGGGGTTTGTGATCCCCACTATACATACAGGGGTTTGAATTAGGCATTTGAAATACAGTCATTTGAAATACATCCTTTTTGTGCAAAGATATTTTTACTTCAGACCTACAGAGGTTCAGGCCATCTGAGATACTCCCTCTACATACAGGGGTTTGAATTAGGCATTTGAAATACAGTCATTTGAAATACAGCCTTTTTTTGCAAAGATATATTTTTACTTTAGGCCTACACAGGTTCAGACCGTGTGAGATACCCCCCTACATACAGGGGTTTGAAATCAGGCATTTGAAATGCATCCTTTTTGTGGAAAGAGATATTCACTTCAGGCCTACACTGGTTCAGACCGTGTGATATACCCCCCTACATATAGGGGTTTGAATCAGGCATTTGAAATACAGCCATTTGAAATACACCAATTTTGTGCAAAGAATGAAGAAAAAAGGGGATTTTGTCCAGCTTGTAGTTGTGGTAATCCAAAGGCTTTTATTCAATAATCACGTGAGTATAAAATCCAGGTACAAGAAAGCAGGTCTACATGTTTCGGGCACAATTCAATTTTAGCCCTTACTCATTGTCATTGTCATGTGAGTGACCGATGTAGTTCGGAGGAAGAGGCGGTGGTCGCACAGAGCCACCAGCACAGCAGGAGAGAGAGCAGGGTGCAAAAGCGGAGCGGCCGTCCTCTAGACAGTAGGCCTCCTACTGCCCACCGCAGCAAGGGACCGAGCACACCAAAGCCAGCTCCAAGGAGTTCCCTGGCGAGGCAGTTCTTCAGACAATGTGCTGACGACAAGACACGAGTGGTTTGCATGTTGTGCAATCAGAGCCTGAAGCGAGGCATAAACGTTCTCAACCTGAGCACAACCTGCATGACCAGGCATTTAAGTGCAACGCACGAGCTGCAGTGGAGTAGACACCTCAAAAACCAAGAAAGGTCTCTGGCTCCTCCTGCTTCCTCTTCTGCTGCAGTCGCGGCCTCTTCATCCACCTCTGAAGTGACAGTGCCACCTGGCACCCCACAAACAGAGGATCTGCCAGCAACACCAACACCTGGGTCACCAAGCATCTCCACAATGTCACACGGAAGCATTCAGCTCTCCATATCCCAAACGCTGGAGAGGAAGAGGAAGTACCCCCCTACCCACCCGCGATCCCTAGCCCTGAATGCCAGCATTTCTAAATTACTTGCCTCTGAAATGCTGTCATTCCGTTTGGTGGAGACGGATAGTTTTAAAGGCCTTATGGCGGTGGCTGTCCCACAGTAAGTCGTGCCCAGCCGCCACTACTTTTCACGGCGAGCCATCCCTTCCCTTCACAACCAAGTAGGGGACAAAATCAGGTGTGCACCGCGCAACGTCATCTGTGGCAAGGTGCACCTGACTACGGATACGCGGACCAGTAAACACGGTCAGGGCCGTTATATCTCCATAATAGCACACTGGGAAAATGCAGTGGCGGCTGGGTCTGAGGCAGATAGCAGTTTGGCGCATGTCTTTCCACCACCGAGGATTGCAGGCCGCCTCAGTTTGCCTCCTGTTGCTTCCTCCTCCTACTCTGCTTCCTCATCCTCTACCAGCTCCTCATCTGGTCAACGTAACACCTTCACCACCAACTTCAGCACAGCCAGGGGTAAACGACAGCAGGCAGTTTTAAAACTTCTGTTTGGGGGACAAACCCCACACGCAGGAGCTGTGGACGGGCCTTGAACAACAGACCGATGAGTGGTTTGTGCCAGTCAGCCTCAAGCCCGGCCTGGTGGTGTGCGATAATGGGCGAAATCTCGTAGCAGCTCTGGGACTAGCCGGTTTGATGCACATCCCTTGCCCAATCTACTATCCAAGACAATATAATAAAGTCTCTGTTAGGATATTAGTCCCTCTAGCGCTGCAAATCCTAGGACAATGTGAGTGAAAAGGTCCACAAAATATAGTAGTAGAAAAAGGATTTCGCTGCAGGAGAGAATTCTTTTTCTATTCAAGTCGAGTCCTATTCTTTCATATGCGAAAATCTTCAGTCAATAGGACCACATGCACACATCAATCTCAGCTATGGTATGGAAACCTGAAATGGAATAAAAACCGCACTATGGTGTAGTAAATTCTCAATAGTGATATCCCCTTGTGAACAGATTGTATTAACAAGACTCCACTGATATCGCGCGTGGATAGAGGTCTCGTCGGTGTCTTCAACCACAGAACTTCACAGGTTGCGGTGAACATGGGTCTGGAGCGGTCGATTAAGCGGGTGATCGCACGGACAGAAGTCTTGAAGATGTCCTGTGTGAAGGAACTCTGTGTATATCGTAGACCCAAGCCTGGAGTCGTCAGTTCAACAGATATCCAATGGGTGGAATACTGCAATCCAAAGGGTGGAATACCGCTTGTCAAAGGATAACACCAGACTTCCCACTTTCCGATGTCTCAAAGAAAGGAGGTCACAACAATAGTGAAGTACGTACCAAAGTGTAAGATAAAAAAATGTTTAATATACTCACAAAAGTACAAATATAGGAGCGTGTTAAAAACAGTCAGTAGTGCCCGACCCGGGTTTCGCCATAATGCTTCGTATGGGGCGTGAGTTACTAAGTGGATACAGCTGGATATAAATTATCAGGGGGACCTCCCCTGTTGGACGTCATCTAAAGCTCTTGGGATATTAAAAGTATTATATTGTTTTAAAGGAATATATAATAGCCTCATCTGAATACAAACAGATGCCAGCAGTCTAACAAAAATATATAAAATAAAAATATAAAATATAATGAGGACAAAACCAATACGATCAAGTCAAGGACCTATGTCCCCCCCTATCATACAAAAGCACTCCAAGGGTGAAACAAATTTGGAGACCTATTTCTTTAACCCTAGGATGAAAACTTTAACTATACCTGCATTGACGTATCATTCAATGTTTAACCCCTGGGGCTGAATGGTATTTAAAAGAAACATCCACTCCACCTCCTTTTTGTTTAGTATTGCAATAAAATCTCCTCCACGTATAGGGGTATGGACCAACTCAATGCCAGTAAAAAGGAGACCCCTAGGGTTTTTCTGATGATGAATCTTAAAATGTAGAGAGACACTAGCCAGTTTCCCAAAAGCCATTTTCAACACATCTCCAAAAATTGCACCAAAATAGAAGACTATAGGGAACAGGGTCAGATGGTTAAAAGTAGATTTCTGGAGAAAGGATATGAGGAAGATGTTTTACACCACTGTAGAGAAGAGATAGAAGATAGACAAAAAAAGTGATCAGCAAAAGAAAGATTTCAGATATACGTTTCTAACTCAATATAATAATAAAGTGGGTCATATCAAGAACATGATCAGTAAAAATTGGCATATACTTAAAAACGATCCCGTTCTCAGTAAGGATTTGCCAGACAAACCCCCCGTAGTTTTTAAGAGAGCGAGTAATCTTACTAACAGATTGGTACATAGTGCTAGCTTTGCTACCAATAAAAAAAAAACAAGGCTGTACACAAGGGCAAATTCACATGGTGCGGTTTCTGCATACCCTGCAGAAACCACATCCAAAAAGATCGGGAAAGGTTTGTGGATACTATATCATCTTTCTTGCAATAATGTGGGTGTCATCTATTTGTTGGAGTGCCCGTGTGGCCTCCAATATGTGGGGAGAACCACACGAAGCCTAAAAACTAGAGTTCAGGAACACATCTGTAACATTAAAAGAGGCTCGAGACGCATAGTGTCTCTCTACATTTTAAGATTCATCATCAGAAAAACCCTAGGGGTCTCCTTTTTACTGGCATTGAGTTGGTCCATACCCCTATACGTGGAGGAGATTTTATTGCAATACTAAACAAAAAGGAGGTGGAGTGGATGTTTCTTTTAAATACCATTCAGCCCCAGGGGTTAAACATTGAATGTGACGTCAATGCAGGTATAGTTTAAGTTTTCATCCTAGGGTTAAATAAATAGGTCTCCAAATTTGTTTCACCCTTGGAGTGCTTTTGTATGATAGGGGGGGACATAGGTCCTTGACTTGATCGTATTGGTTTTGTCCTCATTATATTTTATATATTTTTTATTTATTTTTTATATATTTTTGTTAGACTGTTGGCATCTGTTTGTATTCAGATGAGGCTATTATATATTCCTTTAAAACAATATAATACTTTTAATATCCCAAGAGCTTTAGATGACGTCCAACAGGGGAGGTCCCCCTGATAATTTATATCCAGCTGTATCCACTTAGTAACTCACGCCCCATACTAAGCATTATGGCGAAACCCGGGTCAGGCACTACTGACTGTTTTTAACACGCTCCTATATTTGTACTTTTGTGAGTATATTAAACATTTTTTATCTTACACTTTGGTACGTACTTCACTATTGTTGTGACCTCCTTTCTTTGAGACATCGGAAAGTGGGGAGTCTGGTGTTATCCTTTGACAAGCGGTATTCCACCCTTTGGATTGCGGTATTCCACCCATTGGATATCTGTTGAACTGACGACTCCAGGCTTGGGTCTACGATATACACAGAGCTCCTTCACACAGGACATCTTCAAGACTTCTGTCCGTGCGATCACCCGCTTAATCGACCGCTCCAGACCCACGTTCACCGCAACGCGGTATCCACGCGCGATATCAGTGGAGTCTTGTGAGTGCAATCTGTTCACAAGGGGATATCACTATTGAGAATTTACTACACCATAGTGCAGTTTTTATTCCATAGCTGAGATTGATGTGTGCATGTGGTCCTATTGACTAAAGATTTTCGCATATAAAAAAATAGGACTCGACTTGAATAGAAAAAGAATTCTCTCCTGCAGAGCAATCCTTTTTCTACTACCCAATCTATTATCACCTGTACTTGTTCTCGCCTCACTATTCGTAGAGTGGCATTCGACTCGACCAAATAACGCTGAAGGTTCTGTCGCCTACTCGCACCTGAGGAAGGGGTTTCACTTGTGTGTGTAGCTGGCACAGATCAACCACGTCCTCTCCCTGCAACACGTGCTCCACCAGCAGCACTACGACCTAGGCCACGTCCCTTATTTGACACTCTCCTCATTCTTTGCGTTCACCCACCAAACTAACAGATGTTTTTTGTCAGGCGACAATGTAACCGCCAATAGCCAACAATTAAGTTCACTGACAGTAAGGCAGTGCCGGTGTCATAAAGATCACACAACAGTGTGACAGGCGAATTTAATACAATTACTTTGCGGTCACAAAAAAATTGAATTTCTCAACCAACAATGTAACAGCAGTATTGACTGGTTTTATTGGACTGTCAGAAAAACAGCGCAGGCCGCAAATGTACTATCCAGCACAAAAGGGTGTTTTATTTAAACAACAATATAACAGCAGTATTTAACGGTTTTAGTGGATTGAAAGAAATGCAGCGCAGGCCGCAAATGTACTATCTAGCACAAAAAGTGTGCTTCTTTTCAACCGACAATGTAACAGCAGTATTTAACGGTTTTATTGGACTGTCAGAAATGCATTGCCGGTGTCAGAAAGAGAAAAAAAATCGCTTTAGGTCACACAAATATGTGACAGACTAATGTCATTGAATTATTTTCACTGGCAGGTATGCACTACAGGCAGCAGGGGTACTTGACCGCCAAAAAAAGGGAATTTGTCCCCTTGGAATCTAACAGATAGATTTAATGAATAGATTTTCCCTGTCAGATATTCAGCACAGGGGTACTTCACAGAAAAAAAAGGGAATATGTCCCTCCCCTGGGGCCCTGAAGTCACAGACGGATTACCTATATTATTTTCCCTTCCCCTGGCACATATGCAGTGCAGATGTCCTTAAAAAATGTCTAGATGTCGCCCACTGAGCTACCAGAACAGGATTAAAGTAATGTCCCTGGCACACATGCAGTTGCAAAAATGGTCGCCGATGCCCACCTAAAAGCTTATTTCTCTGTGGCATTGGGCTCAGGGTTACAAAAATGTAGCATAGCACCCACAAAAATAATCACTGCAGAGTTAACACCACGAACACCAGAATTGTTTCCTAATCTCTCCCTCACAGCTGCAGCATCCTCTCCCTACACTAGTAAGAGCAGGCATGGCTGTGATGGCTTCTAAGGGCACACGAGTTAAACACTTGTTGATTGGCTGCCCTGCAGCTTTTCAACAAGCACCATTAAATCGCCGAACTCGGACCCGAACTTTACTGAAATGTTCGGGTTCGGGTCCAGGGTCAAAAAATTGTAAAGTTCGGTACGAACCCGAACTTTACAGTTCGGGTTCGCTCAACCCTAATCAGGATGTCTTTGGTTCGGTCTTTTTGACTTTTCAGGACGGAGATAATACCGCAGCATTTCCCGGAATGCCAGATGCGGCAAATGCATTAATGCCGGAGTGTTTCAGCAAAACGGATCCGGCATTACGGCCTGCGCATGCTCAGACCGAAAAAAATAAATGCCGGATCCATTTTTCCGGATGACACCAGAGAGACGGATCCGGCATTTCAATGCATTTGTCATACGGATCAGGATCCTGATCCGTCTGACAAATGCCATCAGTTTGCGTCCGTATTGCCGGATCCGGCGGGCAGTTCCAGCAACGGAACTGCCTGCCGGAATCCTCTGCCGCAAGTGTAAAAGTACCCTAAGCGCAAGTAGCGCGGACTATTCACCTTTAAAAACAGAATTCCTGCACACTGCTTAAAAACAGAATCTTCGCTTGCTTATATGAACAAATAGAAAGAAGCAAAGCTATTATCTATATCTTACCGTAGCAATATGCAAATGTGATATTTGCCATGGGATGCAACTGTGGCTCTATGTGCAATAGATACTAATCACATATGCATTAGATGGCTGCTGTATGAATTTCTGCTGCTCAATAAACGCTCAGTAGATCTAGTGCACATACAACCTATAGCGCGATATTGCCCGTGATTGTGCTAATTTTTATTTATTTTTTTGCTTTTGTTTTTGCTTTTGATTGTTCTTCCAATTTGTATTTTTATTTTGATGTTTTTTTATATATATTTTCTCAGAAGAAATTTTATGCAAATTGTTAATGGAATTGTGACATAATAAATGTCTATATAAAGAGATACCCTTATTGGTTGGTTTCGAATGCAGAGCGTTTGCCCCAGTTATATAAGCGGTAGCTTATTGCCATATTGGAAGTGGTGAGTAGTGATGGACGAACATCAGCCAGGACGGTTCGCGAACGCGAGTTCGCGATCAAATGTTTGTAAACCGCGCGTTCACGGCGGCCCCCATTGACTTTAATGGCAGGCGAACCTGAAAGACCTTCAGGTCATATTTACAGACACCAAATACTTACTTGAAGTGCACAAATAGTCCCACAACATGGACAGTGACATAACAGAGGGGGATCATTGGCAAAAATCCCCACAAAAATATGCATTTTAATCAGGGGCCATTTTTATGCGTCTTAAGGGAAAATCTCTAAAAAATGTGCCCTAATGGAGCCTAGAAAAAATAGATTTTAGACCAAGGGAGTACAGGCCCCAAAAATTAGGCATTCACCTGACAGAAAAGAACTTGTGATGATGTGGCTGTAGGTATATTAGGCGGTCACTGGATACAAATTTTACTGTACCCAAAAATTAGGAATTCACCTGACAGAAAAGGCCTTTTAGGCCGCTGTATATACAGTCGTGGCCAAAAGTTTTGAGAATGACACAAATATTCGTTTTCACAAAGTTTGCTGCTAAACTGCTTTTAGATCTTTGTTTCAGTTGTTTCTGTGATCTAGTGAAATATAATTACACGCACTTCATACGTTTCAAAGGCTTTTATCGACAATTACATGACATTTATGCAAAGAGTCAGTATTTGCAGTGTTGGCCCTTCTTTTTCAGGACCTCTGCAATTCGACTGGGCATGCTCTCAATCAACTTCTGGGCCAATTCCTGACTGATAGCAACCCGTTCTTTCATAATCACTTCTTGGAGTTTGTCAGAATTAGTGGGTTTTTGTTTGTCCACCCGCCTCTTGAGGATTGACCACAAGTTCTCAATGGGATTAAGATCTGGGGAGTTTCCAGGCCATGGACCCAAAATATCAACGTTTTGGTCCCCGAGCCACTTAGTTATCACTTTTGCCTTATGGCACGGTGCTCCATCATGCTGGAAAATGCATTGTTCTCCACCAAACTGTTGTTGGATTGTTGGAATAAGTTGCTGTTGGAGGGTGTTTTGGTACCATTCTTTATTCATGGCTGTGTTTTGGGGCAAAATTGGGAGTGAGCCCACTCCCTTGGATGAGAAGCAACCCCACACATGAATGGTCTCAGGATGCGTTACTGTTGGCATGACACAGGACTGATGGTAGCGCCCACCTTTTCTTCTCCGGGCAAGCCTTTTTCCTGATGCCCCAAACAATCGGAAAGAGGCTTCATTGGAGAATTTGACTTTGCCCCAGTCCTCAGCAGTCCATTCACCATATTTTCTGCAGAAGATCAATCTGTCCCTGATGTTTTTCTTGGAGAGAAGTGGCTTCTTTGCTGCCCGTCTTGACACCAGGCCATCTTCCAAAAGTCTTCGCCTCACTGTGCATGCAGATGCGCTCACAGCTGCCTGCTGCCATTCCTGAGCAAGCTCTGCACTAGTGGCACTCCGATCCTGCAGCTGAATCCTCTTTAGGAGACGATTATGGCGCGTGCTGGACTTTCTTGGATGCCCTGAAGCCTTCTTAACAAGAATTGAACCTCTTTCCTTGAAGTTCTTGATGATCCTATAAATTGTTGATTGAGGTGCAATCTTAGCAGCCACAATATCCTTGCCTGTGAAGCTATTTTTATGCAACGCAATGATGGCTGCACATGTTTCTTTGCAGGTCACCATGGTTAACAATGGAAGAACAATGATTTCAAGCATCACCCTCCTTTTAACTGGTCAAGTTTGCCATTTTAACCCAATTAGCCTGACATAATGATCTCCAGCCTTGTGCTCGTCAACATTCTCACCTGAGTTAACAAGACGATTACTGAAATGATCTCAGCAGGTCCTTTAATGACAGCAATGAAATGCAGTGGAAAGGGCAAAGAAGGACTATGCAATTCATCTGATCACTCTTCATAACATTCTGGAGTATATGCAAATTGCTATTATAAAAACTTAAGCAGCAACTTTTCCAATTTCCAATATTTATGTAATTCTCAAAACCTTTGGCCACGACTGTACATAAGACAGGGAACATTCTGGGTGGTGGCGGATATGTGTGGGCTGGCATGAGAAAATTCAATTACACATGGTCGTCGTTTTTAGAAATGTGAGGTAGTCGTGAGCTAGGTGATTGCACTTATCGGTCACGATCCCCCCTGCTGCTCTGAAAATCCTTTCAGACAGGACACTCGACGAGGGGCAAGCCAAGAGTTCCATGAAAAATTGTGCCAGCTCTGGCCACAGGTCAAGCCTGCACACCCAGTAGTCCAGGGGTTCATCGCTTCTCAGAGCGTACACATTAGCCGTTAACCCAATGTAGTCGGACACCTGTTGGCCTAGGCATTCCCATAGGCTGGATCCGGAGGGCGGCTCTCAAATATTTCCTTCCGGGGACCTTCCATTGCGGTGTGCCAATGGCCACACATTTTCTAAAGCCTCCGAGTCAACCAGTATATATGGCAGTAGTTGGTGGGCTAGCAGTTCTGACAAGCCAGCGGTCAGCCGTTGGGCAGGAGGGTTATCCGGCGTCATCAACTTTTTAAGCTCGATCATTTGGGCCACGGAAGCCTGACTTTTGCCAGATGAACACGATGATGGCACGATGGAGGAAAAATGGGAGGAGAGAGGAGAAGTAGAAGAGGCAGGCCGTGGAGCGCAGGAGTGTAGCTTTGTGAGTTATGACGGCGTTGATCCCACTGGGCGCATTATGGGAGGCCAGGTGCCTTCTTAAGGCGGTCATCCATAGGTGAGTGTTGGGATTACGGCGACTTATGCGTTGACAGTACAGGCTGCAGATGGCAACACTATTGTCAGCAGCTGACATGTTTAAAAAAGCCCACACTGCGGAGCCAGGGTGCAGGCATCATGGGAGCGCCAGAAGTGACCGTGCATGGTAGATGGATCACTCCAGATATGTTTGCAGTCTGCTTTTTGCCTTCTGTGCCCTGTGAGCTCTGCCTGCTTCTCCTCCCTCTCTGCTTCTCCGTCTCTCCCTCTGAACTCCCCTCCTCTTCCTCTATTGTGGGCACCAACGTGACGTCCATCGACCCCTCATCATCATCACCTTCACCACCACTGACATTTGAGATCTCGGAGTATGCAGCAACAGCGGGGACCTCCCTCCGTGGGCTGATCTGGGTACTGTCGTCAGACCGCTGGTTGGCGGCCATTGCTACCTCCTCTTCCTCATCCAATGTCAAGAATGGCTGCGCATCGGTAAGGTCTGGGAATGGATGGCAAAATAATTCCTCTGACTCGAGTGGAGGGGCTATGGTGGTGGTCGTGGTGTGTTTGGAGGTGAACACAGCAGAGAGTAAGGAGGGTGCAGATACAGAGGATGAGGAGGGTGCAGAAGCGGAAGGGTGAGTGAGCCACTCAACCAACTCTGGTGCACCTTTTGAAGTAATCGCACGTGCCTTCTCCAACTTCGCACTTTGGCTCCGGCCTGGTGCACCTGCCCGACCCCTACCACCCCTGCCTGTCATTTTCAAAATGACCCTGTTCCTAAGTCCCTAGAGAAGAGCAGTATTTGTGGAAGCAGGTATATCGCAGCACTCAATCAGTATTTTGTGGAAGCAGGTATATCAAACCCCTTAATAAGTATTTTGTGGAAGCAGGTATATCGCAGGCCTCAATCAATATTTGGTGGAAACAGGTATATCAAGCCCCTAAATCAGTATTTTGTGGAAGCAGGTATATCGCAGCCCTCAATCAGTATTTTGTCGAAGCAGGTATATCAAGCCCCTTATCAGTATTTTGTGGAAGCAGGTATATCGCAGCCTTCAATCAGTATTTTGTGGAAGCAGGTATATCAAACCCCTTAATCAGTATTTTGTGGAAGCAGGTATATCGCAGCCCTCAATTAGTATTTTGTGGAAGCAGGTATATCGCAGCCTTCAATCAGTATTTTGTGGAAGCAGGTATATCAAACCTCTTAATCAGTATTTTGTGGAAGCAGGTATATCGCACCCCTCAATCAATATTTGTTTGAAGCCGGTATATCGAACCCCTTAATCAGTATTTTGTGGAAGCAGGTATATCACACCCCTCAATTATTACTTTTTGCCACAACAGTTATATCACACCTGTTTATTTGGGGCAACAGGTATACTCAATCAGTATTTTGTGGAAGAAGGTATATCACACCCCTCAATCAGTTTTTGGGGGGCAACAGGTATATTACACCTGTTGAAAATAGTTGTTCCAATAGCGTTTGTCCCTTTATATAGCTGCGGTATCGCAGCAGAACCGCACACAACTGCTGCACAATACAAATGCACTATAATATACTTTCTATGTTAGAAAGTGTAAGCAAATCACACCCCTCAGTATATTACACCTATCGATAGCACACCTATACCAGTCCTTAAAAGGACTTTTGTGGCCCTATTAGCTAGTATTTGGTGTCTCTAAAAGCCTGTCCCTGCTCTGCAAAGCAACCTCTCCCTACACTGGCAAAACACAGAATCTAAAATGGCTGCCAGATCGGGTTCTTTGATAGGGTGGGGGTATGTCAATGTGCTAAAATGTCTCAATTGACTGTCCTGTCCCACCTGATGGATGTGTCATGGGTTAAAGTTGGGCGCAATGCAAAAGAATATGGCACCGGCGGACATCGCCATATGTTTGCATGTTCTGCGAATAGCGAACAAGCAAAGTTCGCCGCCGGGCGAACTGCAAGGCCATCTCTAGTAGTGAGTCAACTTGACAGAGCACCATTTCCAGACTGACAAGAGGGTGAACTGCTGCTACACTTATTCAAGCATCTTATATGTACTTTAACCATTGATGTTTTTATTGTGTTTATGAACTGGTTTCCGATGTAGAGTGCCTGTCTTAGGTATATTTAGTTAATTGAATAAGTGTGGCTTAGGCCAATGCTTGGGAGGAGAGCTCCAAGTACAAAGGTCATTGAATGCCATGTATAAAGGTTATGCTTTGATTTTAATTATTCCTCAGAAATGAAGTGGAAATGCCGTCAGCGTTGGTTGATAAACACTTATCTTGAAATGAAGCCAATCCCTCTAACCACCCACATGAATAATGAAAGGTTTATGGAAACCTGACTTCATTTACCGTCTTCTGATAACAGTTATGAATTTATCATGATTGCTCTAAATAATCAACAGACTACTGTAAAAATGTAGCAGGTGATTGTCGGGAAGTAAATGCTAGTGGAGGAGACCGATCTCCTCCTCAGTAGAAGGAGGAGCGATCATTAATACCAGTGCTCGTTCCCATACTGATACATTGTTTGCTGGCAGCAGAGTGCTGATTACATGGCATCATCTACTGCTGGCAAATTATTATTTTTGAACATGTTGAAAGACTCCGGTGGTAGTATTACACTGCCAGATCAATGCTAATGCGCATTCAAACAAACGCATTTATGGGTTTTGTTTTTATGGACTTCCCTGTGCAGCAAAACTGACCTGTTGCCATCAGTCTCTGGGTCAGTACGATTACAACTAGTCTTGAGTGAACTTCTGTTTTCGGATTATCTAAGAATTCCGTTATAGATTCCGCTACCACAGACCATAAGTTACGGAATCAATAACAGAATTCTTAGATAACCCGAACCTTGTACGCCGAACTTGAAAACAGAAGTTCGCTCATCCCTAATTACAATACCACAATTATACAGTTTTTCTTATGTTTTAATACAGATTTTTTTTTTCTTTTAACAAACATTGAAAATAAATGTGTTTTTTCTTTTCATCGCCATATTCAAATGCCCATAACTTTTTTTTAAAGTTATGTCTACCGAGCTGTGTGAGGGCTCATTTTTTGAACCCCGCTCTTAATAAAAGAACCTCTACGTTCTTTGACCGACCTTAAAAATATCTTTAAAATATTTTAAAAGAATAGGACACAATTGTATTCACCAGCCCTTATGATGCAAAATGTAACATTCTTTTTCCAGCTTTCAAAACAAGAAAGGAGATATTTTTGCCAATGGAAAACATGAGGCAGAAGGTGGAAGTCTTGGTGAGGATAAGTCAGATGCCTACGCCCCTTACAATTTAACCTGTCAGTTTTTCCCTTAACCACAGGATGAATAATGCATAGCCTTTAATCCCTCTCACTTGCAGTCAGACGGATGTTAGATCCATTTTAGAACACACGCAGCACAATCCTTCCCTCCCCATATGGAAGAGAGCTCTGCCTACTCCTCCCAACCCCCTCTCAGTGAACACTGAGTCCTCAGTACCAGCCTCAGAGACAGGCTTACATACAGAAGAGCTCTGCCTCTACTCTGCTTCTAGCTAAGGTAAGCTGACTATACGTTTTCTCAAAAAATCTTTACTGGAGAGAGGGAGCTGAAAGGGTTGGTTATTTTTTGGAAGAAGCAAAGGCCAGCACCCTCCATAAAACAGCTCATGGCAAAATATACTGCATCTGTTCACATACGTATTATAGGAAGGCAGTGTCATGCTCACTCACTGAACAGCTCCAGACTAATCGCGTAGGTGGCTGTATTATGTTGTTGTCATTGAAGGTTTCTTGCATTGCTTTATGTTTTATACCGTTGATCACCGTTGATGTACAGAAGAAGGGATCTGTATGGGCGATTACCAGGAGCATCATTAGGCCTAATTTAACAGACGGGTAAGAAAAGGCTCATTTTGCGATATATGTTGTATATAATATGTACTTGTAGTATGGCCGAGTCCTTCAGATGTACTAAAGCTGACATTGTCATTATTTGGATACAGCTCAGTTCACACTTATCTGCATTTTCTCCCATAACACCGCGGGTACACATCCTGTATTATCTCTATTAAGAGATCACAGGCAGAAATAATGAAGCCCAAATGTTGAATTAAGCTGTATTACTATGTATGTGTGTATATGTGTGTGTTGTCATGTGTACATGCATGTGTATCCATGTGGTTGTATAGATGAGTATCATTACTCGAAGTCCTCAGCCATGGTCGTTATTAGAGAACCCTATTATGTTATGTCACTGGATGTTGTTGTACGGTGAGGTACCATTCAGGGGCAAGGCATGTAGGAGTGATGGGAATGTCTAGTTTTGTTCTGCAACGGCTGCATCATCCTGCTGTTATGCCTCAATGAATATACAGTATATTGGTATATATTAATTTGTTACGTTGTGTCTGATATTGTCTTACTGTCGGTTGATGATGACACTGTCTGTCATTCTTTGATTGTGTATGTAGAATTGTATTTCAGATAGACACAATGTACTCCATCTGCTATCCATCCAGCAATGGCGGACGACATAACAAGGCATACTGATGGCTTAAAATGAAATCTTGGACATAATGCATCATTAAATCATTAGGCCTTCTAATTAAATGCTTGGCATTTCCTGAGTTACCTAATTCAGACTTTATGGATTATTTATGTAACAGGGAAATGGTCGTATGGCGCTATGTCACTGTGTGTTATGTTACTGGCATGTCCACTGATTAGTAAGCAGGCTGTCATAGATTCCATCATTCTGCAGACAAGAACATGTTGCTCTTAGCACGTGTAGATATGAGATTAACACTTGAGCTTATTGACACCATCGTGGCACAGTTATCAAAGGTTTTCACGGGCTGAATGGCCATAGACCCTACAAGGAAATGTCCCGGTGGGCCGAGGCCCATAGGGCCATCCATACCCTCCTGATGGCCTCCAGCCGGGTATATAACCGGATGCTCTCAGTATTAATTAATGCTAGGAGCACCAGGTACAGTCAGGTCCATAAATATTGGGACATCGACACAATTCTAACATTTTTGGCTCTATACACCACCACAATGGATTTGAAATGAAATGAGCAAGATTTAACTGCAGACTGTCAGCTTTAATTTGAGGGTATTTATATCCAAATCAGGTGAACAGTGTAGGAATTACAACAGTTTGCATATGTGCCTCTCACTTGTTAAGGGACTAAAAGTAATGGGACAATTGGCTTCTCAGCTGTTCCATGACCAGGTCTGTGTTATTCCCTCATTATCCCAATTACAATGAGAAGATAAAAGATCCAGAGTTCATTTCAAGTGTGCTATTTGCATTTGGAATCTGTTGCTGTCAACTCTCAAGATGAGATCCAAAGAGCTGTCACTATCAGTGAAACAAGCCATCATTAGGCTTAAAAAACTAAAGAAACCCATCAGAGAGATAGAAAAAACATTAGGCATGGCCAAAACAACTGTTTGGAACATTCTTAAAAAGAAGGAACGCACCGGTTAGTTCATCAACACCAAAAGACCCGGAAGACCACGGAAAACAACTGTGGTGGATGACCAAAGAATTCTTTCCCTGGTGAAGAAAACACCCTTCACAACAGTTGGCCAGATCAAGAACACTCTCCAGGAGGTAGGGTTATGTGTGTCAAAGTCAACAATCAAGAGAAGACTTCACCAGAGTGAATACAGAGGGTTCACCACAAGATGTAAGCCATTGGTGAGCTTCAAAAACAGGAAGGAGGGATTAGAGTTTGCCAAACGACATCTAAAAAAGCCTTCGCAGTTCTGGAACAACATCCTATGGACAGATGAGACCAGGATCAACTTCTACCAGAGTGATGGGAAGAGAAGAGTATGGAGAAGGAAAGGAAATGCTCATGATCCTAAGCATACCACCTCATCAGTGAAGCATGGTGGTGGCAGTGTCATGGCGTGGGCATGTATGGCTTCCAATGGAACTGGTTCTCTTGTATTTATTGATGATGTGACTGCTGATAAAAGCAGCAGGATGAATTCTGGAGTGTTTCGGGCAATATTATTTGCTCATATTTAGCCAAATGCTTCAGAACTCATTGGACGGTGCTTCACAGTGTAGATCGACAATGACCCAAAGCATACTGCAAAAGCAACCAAAGAGTTTTTTAAGGGAAAGAAGTTGAATGTTATGCAATGGCCAAGTCAATCATCTGACCTGAATCTGATTTGAGCATGCATTTGACTTTCTGAAGACAAAACTGAAGGGAAAATGCCCCAAGAACAAGCAGGAACTGAAGACAGTTGCAGTAGAGGCCTGGCAGAGCATCACCAGGGATGAAACCCAGCGTCTGGTGATGACTATGCGTTCCAGACTTCAGGCTGTAATTGACTGCAAAGGATTTGCAACCAAGTATTAGGCCTCTTTCACACGAGCGTGACGGATTAGGTCCGGATGCGTTCAGGGTGCGTTCAGTGAAACTCGCACTATTTTGCAAGCAAGTTCAGTCAGTTTTGTCTGCGATTGCGTTTAGTTGTTCATTTTTTTCCGCGCGGGTGCAATGCGTTTTGATGCGTTTTCCACGCGCGTGATGAAAAACTGAAGGTTTACAAACAACATCTCTTAGTAACCATCAGTGAAAAACACATCGCACTCCCACTTGCTTGCGAATGCAATGTGTTTTTCACGCAGCCCCATTCACTTCTATTGGGCCAGGGCTGCGTGAAAAACGCAGAATATAGAACATGCTGCGATTTTCACGCAACGCAGAACTGATGCGTGAAAAACAACGCTCATGTACACAGACCCATTGAAATTAATCAGGATTCAGGATTCAGTGCGGGTGCTATACGTTCACGTCACACATTGCACCCGCGCGGAAAACTCGTGTGAAAGGGGCCTTAAAAAGTGAAAGTTTGATTTATGATTATTATTCTGTCCCATTACTTTTGGTCCCATAACAAGCGGGAGGCACATATGCAAACTGTTGTAATTCCTGCACCGTTCACCTGATTTGGATGTAAATACCCTCAAATTAAAGCTGACAGTCTGCAGTTAAAGCACATCTTGTTCATTTAAAATCCATTGTGGTGGTGTATAGAGCCAAACATGTTACAATTGTGTTTATGTCCCAATATTTATGGATCTAACTATACATATGGATATGGACGGCTGCCACAGGAACTGTCCTGAAGGTTTTACTCCACAATGAATTAGTGACTTTTTCAGCTTCTCACCACTCTTCAAATGGGGAAAAAGGACTTATTGGAAGGAACATCTGAAATTTACACCTGCTCATTTCAGTTTCTGGCATACGAACAGTTGTAATAAATCTGCCCTATTAGATTTATGAAAACTGTCTTTGACCAGGGCAACCAATCACATTGCAGCTCACAATTTTGAAGAGCATTATAAGAAATGAAAGTTGTGCTGTGATTGGTTGCTATAGGCAACAAAGACAGATTTTCATTTTGGACGGTTTCATATATTTCCTCATTGTCTTCCTCAATTTTCATGAATACAGAAGGGTTTTTAGATATATTATTTTTAGCATCATTTATTCCATAATGATGTCCATACGGAAAATGAGTTTACATACATAATACAAAATAAGTACAATAACTATGAAAAATACAATTTACAAACTGGTACAGAAGGAGTGAGATCCTTCCCACAAGGACATAAAATCTACAAAGATGGGAAAAGGATACAGTAGGTCGGTGAAGGTAGAAGCTGCTCATATGGCGCTCTAGTGGCAGCAGGGTCACTGTAGGTTGTAGGCTTAGGCTACTTTCACACTAGCGTTCGGCTGTCCGCTCGTGAGCTCCGTTTGAAGGGGCTCACAAGCGGCCCCGAAAGCATCCGTCCAGCACTAATGCATTCTGAGTGGACGCGGATCCGCTCAGAATGCATCAGTCTGGCGGCGTTCAGCCTCCGCTCCGCTCAGCAGGCGGACACCTGAACGCTACTTGCAGCGTTCGGGTGTCCGCCTGGCCGTGCGGAGGCGTGCGGATCTGTCCAGACTTACAATGTAAGTCAATGGGGACGGATCCGTTTGAAGATGACACACTATGGCTCAATCTTCAAACGGATCCGTCCCCCATTGACTTTCAATGTAAAAGTCTGGACGGATCCGTCTGAGGCTACTTTCACACTTAGAATTTTTTTTACAATATAATGCAGACGGATCCGTTCTGAACGGAGCCACCGTCTGCATTATATGAGCGGATCCGTCTGAGACGGATCCGCTCTGAACGCTAGTGTGAAAGTAGCCTAATCTGAAGAGGTTAATTTTCAGTTTTTTTTTAAAGGTTTCCACTGTAGGTAATTATCTGATATGTTGGGGTAGAGAGTTCCAGAGTATGGGGGATGCACAGGAGAAATCTTGGAGGTGATTGTGGGAAGAGCAGATAAGAGAGGACTAGTGAAGGAGGTCTTGTGAAGATGGTAGATTCCATTCCATAGATACTGGGAGATCAGGTCACAGATGTATGGAGAGTACAGGTTGTGAACAGCCTGGTATATCATGGTAAATGTTTTGTACTGGATTCTATGGACAATGGGGAGCCAGTGAAGGGACTGACAGAAGAGACAGAGGAGTAACAAGGGTAGAGGTGAATTGGATTAGTTGGGCAGCAGAAGTGAGGATAGATTGAAGAGATGCAAGAGTGCTATATGGGAGGCCACAGAATGGGATGTTGCAGTAGTCTAGGCAGGAGATGAGGGCATGTACAAGCATTTTTGCAGACTCCTGGTAGAGGAATGTGCAGATCGTAGATTACCCCAAGGCAGCGAATTTGTGGGACTGGGGAAAGCATACAGCCATTGACTTTAATAGATAGGTCTGTTGGTGGAGCTCACTGAGATGGGGGAAATTTAATACATTGATAGACATTGTGGGATTTTGGATAGTAAAGAGGTGACAAATGGCCCAGAGAGGTAAATTTGCATGTTGTCAGCATAGAAGTGATACTGAAAGCCACGGGACTCCCAGGCAGATTGATAAGAGCAAGGGCCCTAGGTTAGAGTCTTGAATGACACCAACAGAGACGGGGCAAGACAAGAAGGTGGTTTGAGAGTAGTAGACTCTAAGTCGGTCATTTATCGTTTGAGATTGTTTGTGTCAGTTTTAAGTCTGGCTGTTTTATGTGCCAGCACCAAATTTATGAAATGGTGCACCTTAAGCACACTAAGGGTCCATTCACACGTCCGTTTTTTCTTTCCTGATCTGTTCCGTTTTTTGCGGAACAGATCAGGACCAGATCAGGACCCATTTATTTTCAATGGGTCCTGGAAAAAATCGGACAGCACAATGTGTGCTGTCCGTTTCCGTTGTTCCGTTCCGCATGTCCGTTTAAATATAAAACATGTCCTATTATGTTCCTGAAAAATCGGATCCTGGTACAATGCAAAGTCAATGGTTCCGCAAAAAACGGAAGACATTCGGATGTCATTCCGTATGTCTTCCGTTTTTTGCGGAATCCGTTCCTGGAAACACATAGCAAATTTTTTTTATTTTATTTATTTTATTTTTTTTCAAAGAAATCCAAACAACTTTATTTGATTATTGAAATGTATACATGTTTCCGTTTTTTGCGGATCCGCAAAAAACGGATGACATACGGAAACATTTTCAGGAACAACGGATCCGCAAAAAATGGACCGAAATTCGGATTATAGAAAAATACTGACGTGTGAATGTAGCCTAAAGGAGTAATCCAAAATTAGTTATATATGTAGAAAACGCAATTTTTAATACCACTTTTAAAACTGATGGCCCTCAAGATAAATCAAAATAATACAGATAAACAGACAAGAAAGGCTTCTTGTCACAATAGATGAACCAACAAAGGCAAGAAGCTTATGTGTAGTAGAAACAATGGTGCACGGCGGCACACTTAAATGAAAACCATTCGTCCTACCACTCCGTCGATGGGTTCTACGATGCATAAATTGTCCAAGGAAACAAAATGAGGCTGTCCCTGGAAAAAGATGGGGCTATTACAAGGGCGACCCCGTCCGGAACCTTTCCCTAGATAAACTGACCCTAGTTGGCCCTATCCTAGTTGATCTACTATGATGAGGACAACATCAGTGTAGCACTGGATAAAAAATGCAATGGTCTGTCAGGAGTCAAAGTCATTGATGCTTTATGCACACCCACTAATTACAAGCAAACAGATCACAGGTGAAGATGGTTACCTTTAATAGCCATTGTAACCCTTTTGTGTCAAGTTGTGTGCATGGTATAAGGCCAAATCACCAGGGTATGTAAACTTTTGATCAGGGTGATTTGGGTAGTTTGTGTTGTGATTATGATTAAAAAAGAGTAAACACAATTGGTCAGCCGACCACTAACCATGAGTGAATGAAAAGTTTTTGTGTCATCATTCATATTATCTGAATAATGGTTAATAAATCGATAATTCTGTGAGGTATGTAAACTTATGAGCACAACTGTATCTAACTACTTTTGGATCACTCCTTTAGCGTGCTTTTTGTAATTATCGGTGATCTACAATATTTATACTTTATTATCTCCCAAGTGTTTTTTTTTTTTTCTTAATAGTGCATCTTAATTATATATGTGGAGTAAGTGCAACGTGGTTTAAACCTTAGGTGTAAAAGTAGAACAGACGGTTGCCTTCGTACGTTGCAACTTTTGCAAACGTTGCACATTGTAAATGCGCCATAATCCAGCTCTAATCTCCCTTTTAGCTCTTAAACATAGACCACTGTAAAAAGTGGCTAGGATCACGAAATGTCGCAACTTTAACCAAATTTCGCAGAAAATTTCACAACTGCCATGACTTGCGACTTTTTTAGACCACAAAAATTTCACATTTGAAAAATGTCCCCCTAAATGTCCAGTCTATAAGGTATGAGGTGATCCAGGAGAAGGTCAAGTCTGTGATGCCAAGAGATGAGATAATGTGGGACAGAAGGGAATGCTCAATTTTATCAAAGGCAGAGGACAGGGTCAGGAAGAGATAGACAGAGTAATGTTGTTTAGCTTTGGCAGTTAGCAAGTTGTTGATGACTTTAGTTAGGACGGTTTCATTTGAGTAATGGGGTCGAAAGCCAGATTGTAGCTGGTCGAAGAAGGTGTAGGAAGAGAAGTGAGAGGACAGTTCCAGGTGGACTTGTTGTTCAAGTAGCTTTTGAGGCATATGGGATATGCCTAGCAAGGCAAAGAGGATGGGTCAAGAGAAGGCTTTTTAAGGATGGGTGTGATAGTAGCATGTTCAATTTGGAATGGAATCAACAAATGCCAGTCTTGATAACTGTGTGCCTATCACGGACGTACCAAGACATACGGACGTCCCGGCGACAGTGAGTGGCAGGAGATCTGTGAGACTGGCAACACATGGTTTGATCTGAGAGGTTTTTCTTGCGGAACAATAGGCGTCTGTGTTTCTGTTAATGGCCATACCCCTTGCCTCCAGGTGTTGCTAATGTGGTCATTTAACCTTCCATAATTATAGTTACTTCTCCCACAATGCTGTGTGGTTTATAGCTTCTGTACCTGTGGATAGTTTGTGATTGGATCTCAGCTGAGTTCCTGCTGCTTCCATAGCCCCTTTGAAGTTAAGTATTTCCTTTCCCTTTTGTATTTTGTTTGGGTTCTGTGTGTTGCATTTCCTATTGTTTGTATTAGGCCTGAAATAGACTCCCTGCCATTAGTACCAGGGTCCTATAGGGCTAGATAGGACTCTAGGTATTCCTGCGTATTAACTCGGATTTTGGTTAGGGTTTTCACTAGGAGGTTCCATATTCCTTCCCTAGTTCTCAGGCCTGATTCCCTGCCCCCGCCCCCCTTCCCTCCTATGCTCGGTGTGGTGTTTCCCTCCCACACCGAAGCGTGACAGGGCCACAGTGAGATGCACTGCTCTCTTTATAAATTGGTAGCATCTCTGGCAGTCCATGCGCCAGACACTGAAGTCTTTGCCAGCTAGGGGCTGGCATAGTTTCTGACATGAGTTATAGAAAATCCAGCGGGCCGTGTGAAGCCCCAGCCCTCCTGATAAGCCTTGCCCATTTTCTTGCCACTTTAGAACAGTGTTGAGAAACTCAAAGTCACAAACTATGGCACAAACATGACATGAGACATAATTTGCTACCTTTTTACATCACAGTAGTGGCGTAAACACTGTATTAGATACCCTACATTGTCTTGGCTCCAGGCTACGTCCTATCTATGTTATGGGTCCATGAAAGGACGTGGCTTGTAAAAATGTACTCTATCCTTCTTCTCTGTGGACCAAATGAACCTTCTCAGTGCCCTCCTCCTCTCAGGATCCCAAATGTTAGCAATGGAGGAAAATTGATGAACAAGCACTCTTTAAGGGCTCATTGACACGGCCGTTGTTCGGCCGTACCTGTATTGCGGCCCACAAATAGCGTTTACGGAATATATGGGCACTGGCCGTGTGCACCCTGCATCGCGGATGCGCAAACCGGAAGGTCGGTGTGGAACGGAGGCAAGGAACCCGACGGAAGAACTCCATGGTTTCTGTCCGTGCCTCCACCACAAAAATTATTTTTATTTTTTTTGCGGTGCGGACTGATCACGGACCCATTCAAGTTGAATTGGGCTGGATCTGTTGCGGCAGCCACACAGATGTAGCTCTGTGCATTGGGGACCGCAAATTGCGTCCCCCAATGCACGGAACGGCCGAACAACGGTTGTGCGAATGAGCCCTAAGGGGGAGATTTATCAAAACTGATGCAAAGAAAAACTTGCTTAGTTGTCCATAGCAACCAATCAGATTCCACCTTTCACTGTTCAGAACTCCTATTGAAAGTGAAAGGATCTATCTGATTGGTTGCTATGAGCAACTAAACCTGTTTTCCTTTGCACTAATTTTGATAAATCTCCCAGTTTTTTCTTGTCCTAACTTAGGAAATATAGGGATCCAAAACAATATCAGTAGAGGGCCCTTATATTGATATGAGCTATGGCACCCTGCAAGATGTCAGTATGCTTGTTAGAATAATACCTAAGAAAGAAGCATAGGAGTAAATGTCCCTTTACACTGCCTAAGGCTCCATTCATTTTCTCTGGGGACGGAATGGATGCGGACAGCACACAGTGTGCTGTCTGCATCCGCAATTGCGGAGCGCGTCCCCGATCTTCGGGTCCGCAGCTCCGCAAAAGATAGAACATGTCCTATTTTTGTCCACAGCTTGCGGACAAGAATAGGCATTTCTATGGGGGTGCCGGGCTGGTGTGTTGCGGACCCGCAGTTTGCGGGTCCGCAACACATCACGGACGTGTGAATGGAGAGTAAATTTTGATAATCTGTCGGTGTAAAGGTGCCACCTATTACTCGATGAACGAGCATAATGTATTAGGATCATAAATGTGGTTGCCTAAATCATTGTTGGCCGGAAGCGGGTTCTGCTGCCGGCTAAATGATTCTGTTTTGGGACGAGCAATTGCTCCTCCCCATACTGTGGAGAAGATCTCAGCAGGTAAATGCAGTGGTCTCCTCCACTGAAGAGCAGACAATTGTCAGAAAAGAACACTTCCTTGTCTTCCTAATCACCTGCTCCATCTGTCCATAAAAAGGGACCTTTACTTGAAGCTCCTAGGCCCTAATGTAGGGTTGACTATCTCCTATATGCCATTTATAAATCTGATGCCTTTTTAGTGGCAGAGGGGACTTAGAGCACCCTTAGGCAACAGGGCCAGTGTACAACTGCACTCCTTGGCTACACCCTAAGGATGACTAATGGCTAAAGATGTTTTCATATCCTTCATTTCTTATAATCTCAAGTAGTCTCAGCTTTCATTTTGCACAAGCACTTTAAGAAATAAAAGCTGCAGTTTTCTTTTAGTTTCTTACAATCCCAGTTCTGTAGTGTATGCTTCATCCTCAAATACAGGAACCTATATAAAGACACCCAAGGCAACCATTGACCCACCATGTTGCTCCCATGATCACAGCATAGTGTTGTGGTTTCGTACAGTAGTTGATGGCATTGTACTGGTATCAATTCCATTGTCATTGTAAGAGCCATTGCTGCGTCGTGTGAAAGGCCCATTGAGCTTGAATCAAAAAAAAACCTTCTGGTGGTCAGGAAAATATGAAGATCTGGTATCTCAGCAATCCTGACTGCCAGATCATTGTGGTTTTAGATGTAGTATTTGCTGATCCATGAGTCTATTTGCAATCAGAATGCAATGAATAATCATTTCAAATGGGTTGTCGGTATAAATAAAACAGCAACGGCATACAGAAGTGTGTAAAGAAAATTAAGAAAAACCTAATTCACCTTGCTAAAAGCCCTCCATTCCATCAACATGGTTTCCCCACTAGATGGGAAGTGGCAGGGACCCATTCTTTGTCATAAGGCCTCTGCAGCCACTCACTGGCTCCAGCAGTCAGGTGTGCAAGCAAAGCCCATCACTTGCAGGTAAAGGGTAATTTAGGGTTTTTTATTTATCTTTCCCACACCCTACTGCATACCTATATTTTAATGATACTGTTCCACCCCTTTAAATCGATTAGCCATTGCATCCTGATTGCAGATTGATCATGTGGCGCAGTCAGGATTCTTGAGATACCAGATACACTACTGCCTGCCGCCGGTGATTTACTAATAACCAGACAACCCCTTTAAGATCTACTTTTAAACATAAAGACAAGAAAATACATGAATACTGTATATTTTCTCATTGCATTCTGTGAACTAACAAATTTGATGTAATGGAAGAGGTTGATTTTAATTGGGTCACATTAGTCCAAACTACTGCCGTTCTGAAAAGATTACAGATAGATGAGAGTGATTTTCTCTAGGGTGGCTGCTGTGAAAGCAATTAGTTGTATTGAACTCGGGCTGTGGCTGCGATGACGTTCAGTTTTTCAGCTTGTTTGTATAGATGGAGGAGACCGAGGAAGAGGCAGCAGATGGCTGGGCCTTTGGTTGCTATAGCGATGGCTCACCAAGGCAATGAAGCTGCTTCTCATGGAAAGAGCTCTTTAGCTAGGAATACCTCCAGTGAGGAGGAGGAAGGCCCTGTCTACAAAGTCAACAATCTATGCCCTTTATACACTACGTGCAGAATTATTAGGCAAATGAGTATTTTGACCACATCATCCTCTTTATGCATGTTGTCTTACTCCAAGCTGTATAGGCTCGAAAGCCTACTACCAATTAAGCATATTAGGTGATGTGCATCTCTGTAATGAGAAGGGGTGTGGTCTAATGACATCAACACCCTATATCAGGTGTGCATAATTATTAGGCAACTTCCTTTCCTTTGGAAAAATGGGTCAAAAGAAGGACTTGACAGGCTCAGAAAAGTCAAAAATAGTGAGATATCTTGCAGAGGGATGCAGCACTCTTAAAATTGCAAAGCTTCTGAAGCGTGATCATCGAACAATCAAGCGTTTCATTCAAAATAGTCAACAGGGTCGCAAGAAGCGTGTGGAAAAACCAAGGCGCAAAATAACTGCCCATGAACTGAGAAAAGTCAAGCGTGCAGCTGCCAAGATGCCACTTGCCACCAGTTTGGCCATATTTCAGAGCTGCAACATCACTGGAGTGGCCAAAAGCACAAGGTGTGCAATACTCAGAGACATGGCCAAGGTAAGAAAGGCTGAAAGACGACCACCACTGAACAAGACACACAAGCTGAAACGTCAAGACTGGGCCAAGAAATATCTCAAGACTGATTTTTCTAAGGTTTTATGGACGGATGAAATGAGAGTGAGTCTTGATGGGCCAGATGGCTGGATTGGTAAAGGGCAGAGAGCTCCAGTCCGACTCAGACGCCAGCAAAGTGGAGGTGGAGTACTGGTTTGGGCTGGTATCATCAAAGATGAGCTTGTGGGGCCTTTTTGGGTTGAGGATGGAGTCAAGCTCAACTCCCAGTCCTACTGCCAGTTTCTGGAAGACACCTTCTTCAAGCAGTGGTACAGGAAGAAGTCTGCAAGGTAAGAAAAACATGATTTTCATGCAGGACAATGCTCCATCACACGCATCCAAGTACTCCACAACGTGGCTGGCAAGAAAGGGTATAAAAGAAGAAAATCTAATGACATGGCCTCCTTGTTCACCTAATTTGGACCCCATTGAGAACCTGTGGTCCATCATCAAATGTGAGATTTACAAGGAGGGAAAACAGTACACCTCTCTGAACAGTGTCTGGGAGGCTGTGGTTGCTGCTGCACGCAATGTTGATGGTGAACAGATCAAAACACTGACAGAATCCATGGATGGTAGGCTTTTGAGTGTCCTTGCAAAGAAAGGTGGCTATATTGGTCACTGATTTGTTTTTGTTTTGTTTTTGAATGTCAGAAATGTATATTTGTGAATGTTGAGATGTTATATTGGTTTCACTGGTAAAAATAAATAATTGAAATGGGTATATATTAGTTTTTTGTTAAGTTGCCTAATAATTATGCACAGTAATAGTCACCTGCACACACAGATATCCCCCTAAAATAGCTAAAACTAAAAACAAACTAAAAACTACTTCCAAAAATATTCAGCTTTGATATTAATGAGTTTTTTGGGTTCATTGAGAACATGGTTGTTGTTCAATAATAAAATTAATCCTCAAAAATACAACTTGCCTAATAATTCTGCACTCCCTGTATTGTTTTTTTTGTTATATTTTTACATTATATCAAGTCACTGTAGTTAACGTTAAATAAAGTAAGTGTAAATTAGGAAGGGTATATAACAGGGGTGGCCAACCCACATACACAAAGAGCCTAAAAAAAAAAGTATTACTACCAGGAGCCACAGGCTATACATTTACGCACAGTTACCGTATTTTTCCCCCTACAAGATGCACCTAGGTTTTACCAAAGAAAAATAAGATAAAAAAAAAATATTTTTCATCAGACCTCAAATCAGACTCCTAAGGCCGAAAGCACCAGTATATTACTGTACTGTGGCGGCAGCAGGGAGCGCACGGTGTCATAGCAACCAATGACGCCGTGCGCTCCTGGTCTCAGCAGGAATCCAGGCCGCGGTTCCACGGACCGCTCACAGCCGTGAAAAACGTCCGTGTGCATTCGGCCTAAATCAGATCCCCAATCCTTATCTGACCTACAACAAGATCCCCAAACCTCATCAGACTTCCAAATCAAACCCCCAAAATCAGACCCCCAATACTTGGATCAGACAACACAAATCAGACTCCCAGTGTCAGACCCTCAGTGCTCAGATCCCCCCCTCATGCTCAGATCTCCCCCTTCTCAGATCTGACCCCCCATGCTCAGACCTGACCAACCCATGCTCAAACAAGACCGCCATGCTCAGATCTGCCCCCCATGTTCAAATCTGAAACCTCATGCTCAGATCAGACCCCTATTGCTCAGATCTGGACCCCCCCATGCTCAGATCAGACCCACATTCTCAGTTCTATAATTAAAAAAAAAAATCTCTTCCCTCTCCTGATCAGGCACTGGGCTCCTGCTCGGTCGGGCACCTGACACCTCAGTTTCATCCTTTAACTGCCTCCTGAGCTGTGATTGGGAGAGCTCAGACACGCCCCCTGAGCTGTGATAGGGAGAGCTCAGACACGCCCCCTTAGCTGCAGCAGAAAAGACACTCCCCTTGAGCTGCCAGCTTGATATAAATCTAGCAGAGCAATGATTGGGAGATCTCTGCGGTACAGGGCTGGTTCTAGTTTTATTAGAAATAGATTGTCATGTGCAATGAGCAGGATATGGGGTAACGCTAACGACACTTATGCAGTGGGGCAGTATACAGGTGGATAATAGTCTGTATTTGTTCATGACGCTAATTGCAGCATGTGCAGGGTACTACCCCAGGGCCCTTCCAAGGTGTTATAATGCACGTCCCATATTAGGAATGCCAGAGTGGTGTAATGGCCTATGAAGTCTCTAGGGTGGTGATAATTGTGTCAACAGTGTCTCCTACCTGGGTACGGCTGGACTCCTGGCCCCTGGTTCACTTGCAATAAATTTGTGTGTAGTGATAGTAGGAGTAATAAAGGAACTTTGCAGCAGAAATGATGTCCAAACCTTTAGATGAAGGTCAAATGTTTATTTACTGAAGATAACTTGTATCCGAGCAGTATAAAGTTTTGGTCTCTGTTCCCAGCAGGTTTTGGCAATCATTGGCAGGAATACATGCTTCTGCTTTAAACTTGGGGAGCTTGCAGGATAGGACATCTGCTTGGTAGCTCTGTAACTGTGGCAGGAATTAATGTTCTGCAATTTTCTGTAACTTCTGCTTTGCAGGGACAGACTAGCTGAGGAGGAATGGCTTTTCCTAGGTCTCTGGACTTATCTCTCAGATGGTTTCTCAGGGGACGTTCTCTTCCTGGAACTCTGGAGGTTGTCTGTGGTTCTCTGCTTTTTCTTATCCAGCTGAGGCTGAAGGAGCTCAGCTGGGTATGTGATCAGGTCTCAGCCGAGACAAGATCCTTGCTGTCTTCCCTATGCAGGGGATCTCCTCACACACACACCCTACCCCTAGCAGGGGTGGCTGGCATACTGACTTCCTTCTCCACCCATGCTGCAGGATTTGGGAACAGTCTATACCTCCACAGAGGGGGCACTAAGCTGGAATAATCAATTCCAGCCTAGATACACTAAACTAGGACTTGTACCTGGCCAATGCATTGTTGCCACCTGCTGGTACACCTGGAAAATTACAAGGAACTATTGTATTTAACATAGTTTTAGATGCACATTTGTGAAGACATAATATAAATTACACCAGATGACAATGTACAGGCTCTTAGAAGATAGTAGCGGGGTAGAGGCGTGTAGTAACACAACTCTGGGGTGCTACACATGTATTATATGATATCTGATTTTAATTTTTTACATTAGTCATGGGATAACCTCTTTAAAGGGGTTGTCTCACTTCAGCAAATGGCATTTATCATGTAGATAAAGTTAATGCAAAGCACCTACTAATGTATTGTGATCGTTCATATTGCCTCACTCGCTGGCTTGATACATTATTATTTTTTTATCTCGTTAGACGCTGCTCGTCTCCAGGGGTTTCCATGGCCTCCGCTGCAGCACAGATACAAGGTGGCCGGAATGTGAGCTGCTGTGCATGCATTTTTATGTGCGCACCCACGGTCCCGGGCACCAGAGTGTCCAGCGCTTTTTCCTATAGTGTGCAAGCACGTCCACTGCTGCTGGATTGCAGGGTGGTCGTAACCCCTGAATACGAGCAGTGTATAATGTGAGGGAAAAATGAATCCAGCCAGCAAAGGAGACAATATAGACAATCTCAATACATTAGTAAGTGTTTTGGTGATAAGTTCTCTAGGTGATAAATGACATTTGCTGAACAACTGCTTTAAATAGCGGTATTATATTTAACAGTGCTGTACAAATTCTTGTCATTCACGTCAGTCCTATGCAAACACAGGGAGAACATGCAAACGCCATGCAAATATTGACCTTGACCAGGACCCTGGTGCTGTAGAGCAATTGTACTAACTCTTAAGCCACCCAAATCGTCAATCATAACAACAATAATAATTATTCCAACATTGGTTCTATTCACTTAGTTAATGGATGTGTATTGTGTACTGTGTGAATTCCAGTGATTACATGACGAGTATGGGGACAACAAATTTTGTCCTGAGTACTTTACAGGACTCCTTATGTAAAGGGGGGGGGGGGGTAAGACCTGTTTCAGACGAACAATATAGATTGGCTCAGGATGCGTTCAGTGAAACTCGCACCATTACGCAATCAGTTTTGTATGTTTTGCGTTCAGTGTTTCAGATTTTTCTGCGCCTGTGCCTTCAGTTTTGATTCATTTTTAACGAGCGTGAAAAAAACCTGAAGACTTAGGCCTCTTTCACACGGGCGAGTATTCTGCGCGGGTGCAATGCGTGACGTCAATGCATTGCACCCTCACTGAATCCAGACCATTCATTTCAATTGGGCTGTGTACATGAGCGGTGTTTTTCACGCATCACTTGTGCGTTGCATGATAATTGCAGTATGTTCTATATTCAGCGTTTTTCATGCAACGCAGGCCCCATGAATGTGAAAATCTCATCCTCAAGCAGGTGTGATTTTCACACATGTTTGCTAGGAGATGAACTAAATAGTGATGAGCAAACCCGGACCCCATTAACCCCTTAAGGACTCAGCCCTATTTCACCTTAAGGACTTGGCCATTTTTTGCAAATCTGACCAGTGTCACTTTAAGTGCTGATAACTTTAAAACGCTTTTACTTACCCAGGCCGTTCTGAGATTGTTTTTACGTCACATATTATACTTCATGACACTGCTAAAATTGGGTCAAAAAAGTAAACATTTTTGCATAAAAAAATACCAAATTTACCAAAAATATTGAAAAATTTGCAAATTTCAAAATTGCAGTTTCTCTACTTCAGTAACACATAGTAATACCCCCAAAAATTGTGATGACTTTACATTCCCCATATGTTTACTTCATGTTTGTATTATTTTGGGAATTATATTTTATTTTATAGGGCTGTTACATAGCTTAGAAGTTTAGAAGCTAATTTCCCAATTTTTCAGAAATTTTCCAAATCCCACTTTTTATGGACCAGTTCAGGTCTGAAGTCACTTTGTGAGGCTTACATAATAGAAACCATCCAAAAATGACCTCATTTTAGAAACTACACCTCTAAAGGTATTCAAAACTGATTTTACAAACTTTGTTAACCCTTTAGGTCTTCCACAAGACTTCATGGCAAATGGACATAAAATTTAAGAATTTTGATTTTTTGGAAAGTTTTCCAATATATTCAATTTTTTCCAGGAACAAAGCAAGAGTTAACTGCCAAACAAAACTCAATATGGGTTGCCCTGATTCTATAGTTTGCAGAAACACCCCATATGTGGTTGTAAACTACTGTTTGGCCAAACGGGAGGATATAGAAGGAGGGGAACACCATATGGTTTTTGCAAGGCAGATTTTGCAGGACTGGTTTTGTTTATACCATGTCCCATTTGAAGCCCCCTGTTGCACCCCTAGAATATAAATTCCCCAAAAATGACTCCATCTAAGAAAGTACACCCCTCAAGGTATTCAAAACTGGGTTTACAAACTTTGTTAACCCTTTAGGTGTTCCACAAGAGTTAATGGCAGATGAAGAAAAAATTTTGTAATTAAAATTTTTGGGAAAATGTTCCATTTTAACCCATTTTTTCCAATAATAAAGTAAGGGTTAACTGCCAAACAAAACTCAATATGGGTTACCCTGATTCTGTAGTTTGAAAAAACACCCCATATGTGGTCCTAAACTACTGTTTGGCCAAACGGGAGGACATAGAAAGAGGGGAATGCCATATGGGTTTTGGAAGGCAGATTTTGCAGGACTGGTTTTGTTTATACCATGTCCCATTTCAAGCCCCCGCGTTGCACCGCTAGAATAGAAATTCCAAAAAAGTGACTCCATCTAAGAAAGTAAACCCCTCAAGGTATTCAAAACTGGGTTTACAAACTTTGTTAACCCTTTAGGTGTTCCACAAGAGTTAATGGCAGATGGAGAACCAATTTTGGAATTTCTATTTTTTGGAAGATTTTCCATTTTAACCCTTACTTTATTACTGGAAACAATGGGTTAACAGCCAAACAAAACTCAATATGGGTTGCCCTGATTCTGTAGTTTGCAGAAACACACCATATGTGGTCGTAATTTACTATTTGGCTAAACGACAGGACATAGAAGAAGGGGAACGCCATATGGTTTTTGGAAGGCAGATTTTGCTGGACTGGTTTTTTGACACCATGTCCCATTTGAAGCCCCCTGATGCACCCCTAGAGTGGAAACTCCATAAAAGTGACCCCATCTAGGAAACTACGGGATAAGGTGGATGTTGTTTTGGGACTATTTTAGGGTAAATATGATTTTTGGTTGCTCTATATTACACTTATTATTTTTTTATTATTATTTTATTTTCATATTCAATAAAACAAAGCAGTGAGTTACAGAGTATAGTGTAACATGGTACGAGGTACAAAATACCAGCAAGAACAGAATACCTTGTGTATAAAAAGGACGGCAGACATTAAATGACAAAGATCTACAGGTGTAAATGAATAGCAGAATGATGCTAAGAACACTTGTTAAAGCTTGTATTCAAGATGTCTCTTCAAACCTATTTCTAAAGAGCGTACATGTGCCTGATTATGTTGGAGCAGAGATAAAAGATAAAAGTATTGAGGAGGATTGTGGGAACAAGGCATCAGAAACGGACCCAGGGTGAATCTTGCCTAGCCTCCATAAATGCAAAAAGAAGATGTGAAAGGGCTACTATTGATGAGGCCATAGAAGATCTAGGGCTAGGAGTATGACCATCTGTAAATACATGGCCGTCAAGAACTAGAAAATCTGTAACTTGACCAAAGAGACCAACGTTTTAGGAAAGCTGAGTGTGTACGGGATTCCCAAGAGGAAAGCTCTTCAAAACGATAGAGCTGGTCTATCTTGAGCTTCCATTGTTCTATGGATGGCAAATATATTACACTTTTTTGAGGCAAGGTAACAAAAAATGTAAATTCTAAAATTGTTTCTACATTCGCTATTTAGTTTTGTCGAACACCTAAAGGGTTAACAAAGTTTGTAAAGTAACTTTTGAATACCTTGAGGGGTGTAGTTTCTTATATGGGGTCACTTTTTTGGAGTTTCTAGTCTAGGCTACATCAGGGGGGAGGGGGGGGCTTCTAATGGGACATGGTGTAAATAAACCAGTCTATCAAAATCTGCCGTCCAGAAACCAAATGGCGTTCCCTTCGTTCTATGCCCTGCCGTGTGGCTATATAGCCATTTACGACCACATATGCAAACTACAGAATCAGGGCAATAAATATTTAGTTTTGTTTGGCTGTTAACCCTTGCTTTATTATCGGAAAAAAAGGATTCAAATGGAAATTTTGCCCAAAAATTGGTGTTTTGGCACAGTTTTTATTTTATATTTTTAACGCTGTTTATCCGAGGGGTTTGGTCAAATGTTATTTTTATAGGGCATATTCTTACGGATGTGGCGATACCTAATATGTCTACATTTTAAAATGTATTTAGATTTTACACTATATTATCATTTTAGGAACCCCAAAAATTATTTTAGTATCTCCATAGCCTGGGAGCTACAGTTTTTTGTTTTTTTTTGTTGGGCGACTATCTAATGTAGGGGCTCATTTTTTGCGGGATGAGATGATGGTTTTATTGGCACTAATTGGGGGTGCATATGACATTTTGATTGCTCGCTATTACACTTTTTGTGATATTAGGTGACAAAAAATACCTTTTTTTTTTACACGTTTTTTTTTTTTTTACGCTGTTCATCCGGGGGGGGGGGGGGGGGGTTGGGGGTTGGGTTACATGTTTTTTTTTTATAGAGAGGATTTTTACAGACGCGGCGATGCCCAATATGTATGGCTCTCAGACATATTGGGCAGGCATCCTCAAACTACGGCCCTCCAGATGTTGTAAAACTACAATTCCCACCATACCCTGCTGATGGCTGTAGGTTGTCTGGGCATGCTGGGAGTAATAGTTTTACAACATCTGGAGGGCCGCAGTTTGAGGATGCCTGCACTAAAACTAATATTTTTGGAAAGCCATCGTTTTTTATGTTCTCTAGTGGACTGTTGGGGATTATAAAAATGTTGTACTCCATGGAAGTGTGATACTCCCTGAAGCAATCGATAACGCAGAGGCCCTGGATGATCGGGGCAAGTGTCACATTGAGTGGTGGTGTCCTTCCGTATCCCCCTCTTGTGACACACTCTGCATCTTTTTTGGGTTTGTCCCTTCTTTCCAGTATGGGGGACCACACCTGGAAAATGATGGCCAGGGACAATCTGGGCGCCTCCAATTCCCGAGGTACTCCGGCCTGCTCTTTCCCGGTCTGAAAAAATCAGGTCCTTGAGGACTGCCTCATAGAATTGGAGGAATATCCCTGTGCTGCCAGCGCTTAGAGATAGTACAAAAGTGTTGTACAAGGCAACCTTTATCTTGCAGTGGGTACATTAGGTCCCACACGAGTTTCCCGCTAAGGCTACTTTCACACTTGCATTCGGGGTTCCACTTGTGAGTTCCGTTTGAAGGCTTTCACAAGCGGCCCGAACGGGTCCGTACGGCCCCAATGCATTCTGAGTGCCTCAGTCTGGCACCGTTTGACCTCCGTTCCGCTCAGCAGGCAGATACCCGAACGCAGCTTGCAGCCTTCGGGTGTCCGCCTGGCCGTGCGGAGCCAAACGGATCCGTCCAGACTTACAATGTAAGTCAATGGGGACGGATCCGTTTGAAGTTGACACAATATGGTGCAATTTCAAACGGATACGTCCCCCATTGACTTTCAATGTAAAGTCTGATGGATCCGTCTGACTAACTTTCACACTTAGAATTTTTTCTGAAATATAATGCAGACGGATCCGTTCTGAACGGATACCATTGTTTGCATTATAGGAGCGGATCCGTCTGTGCAGACACCAGACGGATCCGCTCCGAACGCAAGTGTGAAAGTAGCCTAACACCCAGAGTGGGGGAACATTCTGGGGGGTGAATACGGGAATCTCACCCCTCATACACACGACATTTTTAAGTGTACCCTGAGGTACTCTCACAAATTTTGTACAGCTTCACGCCATACCTCGCCCGCTTAGTGGGAATGTATTGGCGGAAAAGGAGTCTCCCCTTAAACGCAATGAGAGACTCATCAACCGTGATCTCCCTTCCAGGTACGTAGGCCTGCGCAAATTTGGCCCCGAAGTGATCGATGACCGGCCGTATCTTATACAGATGGTCATAGGCAGAATCACCTCGGGGGGGGGGAAATGCTGCATTATCCGCCCAGGGCGGCTCGTACTAGGGTGGGCCACAGGGTCCCTAGCATGTGGCGCCCCTGGCTCCCCCTGACCGCATCTCCGCCGCCTTGGGGGCTCATCGTCATCAGATGATGATGAAGAGGATGCGGATGACAAGAGGAACGTGGGGTCATCCTCATCCTCACTGGGGCTCTCGGAGTCGGAGGCAATCTGGGCGTATGCCTCATCCACCGAGAACATCCAGCGGGCCATGGGTATGTGTGTGTGCGTGTGTTTGTGCGTGTAAAACTTTATTGTATGTGCGTGTGTGTGGGGGCACGGGTGTTCGCGTACTAAAAAGTAAAAAAAAAAAGTGTTAGAAAAAAAAAAAAGTTCAAAGTTGCTGATCAGCGGTGGGGCGGGCGATGCGCTAACAGTGGCCAGACGCTAAGAGTGCCGGCCAGTCAGAGCATGCAAAAAAAAAAGTGGTGGGGGGGGTCTGGGGGGGCGGGGGGTAAGTGGCAGGGGGAGGTCTAGGGTCTCAAAGCTAGAAAATAATAAGTTTAGATAAAGTTTTTTTTTATCCTAACTAAGGCTACTTTCACATTATCGTTCGGGGCTCCGCTTGTGAGTTCCGTTTGAAGCTCTCACAAGCTGCCCCGAACGGATCCGTACGGCCCTAATGCATTCTGAGTAAGTCAATGGGGACGGATCCGTTTGAAGTTGACACAATATGGCTCAATTTTCAAACTGATCCGTCCCCCATTGACTTTCAATGTAAAGTCTGGACGGATCCGTCTGAGCAACTTTCACACTTAGAATTTTTTCTAAAATATAATGCAGACGGATCCGTTCTGAACGGATCCCATCGTCTGCATTATATGAACGGATCAGTCTGTGCAGACACCAGACGGATCCGCTCTGAACGCAAGTGTGAAAGTAGCCTAACTTTTCCTTTCTATCCCTGCCGAACGGTTCCTCTCCCTCACTGACCCTAACCTACCTGGAGGGTGAGGGGTGCAGGAGAGTGATGGGTGCCGATGGGGGGGATCGCAGGAGCCTGGTGAGGACGGTGCTGCACGGTGCAGGTGCTGAACAGTAAGAGGAGGGGAGAGAGGAGCGCTAGAAGTTTGAATCTCGCGCCTCTCTCCCTGCACCAATCAGCACCCTGGACAGCGGCATTCAGCACCACGGCCAGCACTGCTTCTCCCAAATGTTCGGACTGTGATTGGTGGTGTGTAATCACACCACCGATCACAGGCTTTTTCCGGTTCATCGGGTCACCGGAGACCCGAATGGACCGGAAACGCAGCAAACTGCAGGTCTGAATTGACCTGCAGTTTGCTGCGATCGCCGATACGGGGGGGTCACATGACCCCTGCCCTGCGTTGTGACAGGATGCCCGCAGAATGATTTCAGCGGGCATCCTGTTCCGATAAACCTCCTCTGCGCTGCAATCGCGTACGTCATGGGTCCTTAAGGACTAGAGAAACATGCCGTACCGGTACGTCATGCGTCCCTAAGGGGTTAAAGTCAATTCACTGTATTATTTTCCCTTCTAACATGGTTAATGGGGTCTGACTGTGCTCCAGCCCATTCCAGCTATGGACACAATGAACACCAGAGGTTGTTCGTCTACCCCAACAGCCTGACGGATAGCTTTGATGACTATGTGAAAGTAGCCTGATCCTGTAGTCAAATAAAAGGAAGAAGTAGGACCTGGCCAGGGGCTTATAGACTCTACAGGTAGAAATCATGGTGGGCCAGTCAGGTCATGAGGTTGACTGCCCCAACAACTAATCAGTATTCATGGCCAGCATGTCAGTGAAGACCCAAAAGCAAGTTCACTATGTGGCATCACTAGTACGGCTCCTCATCTGTACAGACATTACTTTAGTTACATATATACAATGGTAATAGGAATGGACACAGTCTATGTATGGGTCATTATGGGAGGCAAATCCAGCCAGAAAAAATAAAACCACAAATACTTTGGACATTTCTTTTGCCACACATGTGAACATGTCATGACAAAATTTAATGGAATTATTTAATTTGCAATTAAATTTTTCACTTAAGTATGTGTAATTTGTGACAAAAAAAATAAAATAAAATAAGCCTTTTGTCATTTTCATATACCATAATGGTAATTCATGGTCAAATCTCATATAAAATAAAAAGTTGAATGTGAAAAGAAAACTTCACTTCAAACCTCACTTTGGCTAAGGTATTTTTTTCATGTGCTTCATAATGTGTCAAAAATAAAACACCATATACATTTAGCAAATTAAAAATGGATGAAGTCGAAAATGAATTTTTAGATTCAGTTTACAGCCGTGAACATGCCAAAATGAAAAGTGTAACCTTCTGCTGATTTAGGCCCCTTTCACACGAGCGAGTTTTCCACACGTGTGGTGCAATGCGTGATGTGAACGCATAGCACCCGCACTATGTCTGTGTATATGAGCATTTTTTTTCACGCATCAGTTCTGCGTTGCGTGAAAAAAGCAGCATGTTCTATATTCAGCGTTTTTGCATCCGGGTCTAAAGCCACTGTACCACCGGCAGAATGACCTCGTTCTGCATGTCTATGCAGTAATGGCGAAGTCCAGGCCCGGCGCTATAATAAGGCAGACCAAGCGGCTGCCTTAGGGTCTATTCACACGTTCGTAGTGCATTGCATGTCTGCAATACATCCGGCCGGCACCCCCATAGAAATGCCTATTCTTGTCTGCAATTGCTGACAAGAATAGGACATGTTCTATTTTTTTCCGAAGCCGCGGATCAGAAGATTGGCGGCGCGCTCCGAAAATGCGGATGCGGACAGCACACTTTGTGCTTGAGAATGGATGTCGGGCGGCATGTGTTTCCACAGTGTAAATGATACTTAGCGATCCTCGATGATACAGAAGGATCGCACCTATTTTCTTTCTCTTGGATGTTAGTAAACATACTTTTGGTTGCCTTGCCAACATGACGTCAGAATCAGATGACTCGAAAGCTTCTATCATGTGATGAGGGGTGGGCTATTTAAACATATGTTGATGTTCATTTCATTGCCACTTGCTGTTTGCATGAGTTTGACAAAGGCACTTGCATGTGCCGAAATGCGCGTCACCTCTATCCAAGAGTGGCGAATAAAATACTGATAATTATATCGCATCCATTCCTGCCCCATAGAGAATGAATGGGTCCGCAACCGTTTTGCAATTTGCTGAACGGATGCGGACCTAATATTACGGAAGTGTGAATAGAGCTTTAGGGCACAGAGGCGCCGAGCCAAGGGAGATGGGGGGGGGCGGAAAAATTGAACTTTTTTTTTATTTTTATAAATCACTTGCGTGCCCATGGCTGTTCTCCTCTGTGTGGTCCTGGTATCTTCTCTGTGGGCTCCCGACAAGTTTGAGGACCTTTCCCACTCAGCCAATCAGTGGCTGCAGCTGTGGCATGTGTCAGGCCAGTGATTGGCTCAGCAGGAAATCATTGCCCTGACACGTGACACTGCTGCGGCCACTAATTGGCTGAGTGGGAAAGGTCCTCAAACTTGTCGGGAGCCCAGAGAGAAGATACCAGGACCACACAGAGGAGAAGGGGAGCTGCTGCAGACGGGACCAGGGCCAGGTGAGGAGCATAATGCTTTTTACACAACATTAATAGAGGGGGGGGGGTGACATGGGCAGGGGGGGACGTGTGCCATGGAAGGGGGGGTGAAATGTGACATGGGAGGGGGGGAAGTGTGCCATGGAAGGGGGGGTGAAATGTGACATGGAGGTGGAGAAATGTGACATGGAGGTGGAGAAATGTCACATTTCTCCCCCTCCATGTCACATTTCTCCCCCTCCATGTCACATCACCCCCTCCATGTCACATTTCTCCCCCTCCATGTTACCTCACTCCCTCCTTTTTACATCACCCCCACCGAGTTCAAAAGGGGAGGGGGGGTGCCAAAATGTAGCTTTGCTTGTGTTGGCAAAAATCCTTGCATCGGCCCTGGCGAAGTCGTTTGTGAAACTGCTAAGGGCGGTCACAGCAGCATTGGAACAGACAGCCTCACACAATGAACGCTGCTAGTGAATCGCATCCTCAGCTTCAGCCACATCTGGGAACCTGGTATTTTTTAGAACTGAATATTTTCCATTGCTGGTTGTAAAATGACTAAACTAACAAAAATTGCCAGTCTGTATAATAATCATGAAAATGCTTTATTAAACAATTAAGCTAGACAATTTGAAAAGTTTAAAAAGAACAGTGCAGGAAAATTGGCGACATCTCTGAAGGAGACCACGCAAGCAATAACATATCAGATGTAAAGATACCATAACACAGTGCAAGTAATGGCTGCAAAGAAATGTTACCCATAGCAGGGGCGGATTAAGTGCATGATGGGCCCGGGGCTCTCTACCCAACTTGGGCCCCTCCCTCTATTTTAGTTTAGTTGTTTTTTCTATGTGAAGAGGCTGTGGTGCTTCGTGAGCGCCGCAGTCTCTTCCTAGGCCATATGACATCACATTCATCGTTCACATGGTCTAGGTGCAGCGCTGTCCCATCTGAGTGGTTGGGGCTGAGCTGCAATACCAAGCACAGTGCTATCAAATGACATTGCTGAACAAAGAGGCTGCGGAGCTTACTGGAACATCGCGGTCTCCTCAAACAGCTTATTGGCCAGGGTGCCAGGAGTCGGACCCCCACCAGTCTCATATTGATGACCTATCCTGAGGATAGGCCATCAATATATAAATCCCAGAGAAACCTTTTACCTTATGCTATCTGTGTTGTTACATAGGACTGCAAAAATACCCAGGAGCCATTGGCTCATAAACTGAAAAATTTAGGAGCAAAATAAAAATTTTTGTTGCCAAATTTAAAATACATACCATATTTTTTGCTTTATAATATGCACCTGGATGTAAGACACACGCCAGGTTTAAAGGAGGAGAATAATAAAAAAATATTTTCAACCTAAAGGTGGGCTAAAACATGTGCAGTACATGGGTTCATACCTATGGATGAAGGGGGTTATAGTCATATAATATAAACACTGTTAAGTGTACCGTAATTCACCTGTGTTATAACCCCCCCCCCTCATCCATAAGAATCTTATAGATGAGGGGACTTATGGTCACATTTAATATACACAGGTCATTATGGTACAATTCCTGGACAGTGTTAATATTAAATGTGACTATAAGCCCCTTCATCCATAGAAATTCACTAATGCACTGCTGCACATAGGTGTTTTCTATGAATGAGGGGGGTTATTGTCACATTTAATGCAAACACTTAGGCCAATAATAGTACAGCTCCTGGACAGTGTTTATATTAAATGTGACTATAGCACCACTCATCCTAAAGGGTGCACCCATGTACCCATGCTGGGCATTTGGGTCGGCGTTGGGCCCCCCAGCGATGTCAGGCCCGGGGCTACAGACCCAAACGCCCCAATTATAATCCGCCACTGACCCATAGTGTATCTCCGTCCACGATAGCGCCAGCCCCTATGCATGTTTTGGCGACATCACAGTTACATCACTAAGGTGGACGCACATACTCAGTTTCACCCTTTAACTGCCACCTGCCATATCTTCTGTTAGAAGCTGTGATAGTTACAGGGAGAGATCTGAATCAGAAAAGACATGCCTCCTTAGAAAGGACACTCTGAGCTGCGACAGGAAGAGAGCTGCACCAGAAAGGACATGGACCTGAGCTTCCAGGTTGAAGAAAATCTAGCAGAGCATCTGGAGGAATAAATGGCTGTAGGTCCAGAACCATCTGTGGTACAGGGGTGGATCTAGGTTTGTTAGAAATATATTGTCAAGTGCCATACCTGTATGATGACAGAATTTCAGTTGTTTTTTTTTTGCATTATTCATAGGATAACCCTTTTAACACGGATGTAATATAATCAGCTTTCCCTGTGTGCAAACATTCAGGAGAACATGGTCTTTGCAGGGTGGGAAAAGTGTAAGATGTCCCTTGCGATTGCATGTGCTTAGCTGTTAAAATTTTTGCTAATACTTTGAGACAAAAAAGAAGACATGTGAATGCACTGAAATAAAAGATCGGGAAGCGTTCAGTGTTATAAATATAATAGCACATGGCATATAGAACAGGGCAAACATGTGCAATCAACTCTAACAGTTGCTTTGCCCTTTAGCAGGAATTGATCTCACATTTACTGTACTTTTTATTCTTATCTAGACAAACAAGTAAAATACTTTATAAAACTGATTGGCTGTCATCAAAGTATAATAGAAATGGAAACCACCTTGATTTATGGCTTTTGTGGAGATGTTTTTATGGCAGTGTGGGTAAAGTGTAAAATGTTTCAGTTCAGGAGTAAGAAAAAAGAAGTATTGTGCCCGAGAAAGCACGAGGCAGGGAGTGGGATGTACCATGGGATGTGTGACATCGCGGTTAAATATAGTCAGGTTCCATTCTAATAATATGCCTGGCTGCCACATAATCCCGAGTAACTTTATAGCTATATAGCTGGTGGGATTTTATATTACTTAAAAAGACGGAGAAAAAAATCACTCCACTGGTCATCCCTACCTTCACTTTAAACCAAAGTTTATAAAAATAATGAATGCCTACTTTTAAATAGGTATTCTTAGGGATGACGCTATAAGAAGTACTGAAGTAGCAGTAGCCCTAATGTCTGAGGGGGTTCAAAGGCCCCTCTGTATCATAAACAGATTTTGCATTGGGGCCCATTAGCTTCAATTTACATCCATTTAAAAGGTTGTCCCACTACAACAACTTATTCTTTATCCACAGGATAGGGGATATGTGTCTGATCAGTGGGGGTTCATTCGATGGGGACACACTGCGATCACTAGAACGGTGGCCCATGTTCCCTATTTGAATGCTCTGCTCTCCAATCAATTATATGGGACTGCAGGGACTGTACTCGGCAGCCCCATAGAGTTGAATGGAGTGACAGTGTGCATATGTGTCCACCACTCCATTCAAATGGGGAAACCCGTTCCAGTGATTAGCGGAGGCCCCATCGGTCAGACCCACACCTACCTCCTATTCTAAAGAATAATTATATTAAGCACTAGCTTAACAATCAGTAGGGTCTGACGTCCGTGATCCCTGCCAATCATGACAGGTCCTTTCATGCTTGTTTTCTTCATGTGCTGAGACCTGTTCTATTCTGAGGGTCAGTGGAGGTCCCAGCAGTCAGACCCCACCAATTATATATGCTGGTGATATGCCATGTTTTATTAAAATAGACAAACCCCTTTAAGGGGTACTCTGGGAATAATCAGATTTTAACAAGTGACCATAGCCTAACTCTCTAAACGAAAGATTCATACTCCCCACTGCTTCTTTACCATGTCTATGTTCTGGTTCCCACAGTGTAGACATCTGACGCAACAAGGACATGGTTAAATGCTCCGCTGCAGCACTTTCTTTGGGTGCATTACTTGAATGTTACAGAAACGTATTCTTAAAGAGCACTTTTGTGTCTGAGTCTTTTCTCTGGATAGATAGCTTAAATGTTCTAAAGTGTCTCAGGCATTGGTGTTTAATCTGAAGGGGAAAGGTTGGTGCAATGGCACAACTCGGATATAAGGGTGTTAATAGACCCATGTAATAAGGAGGGGGGTCTCTGCAGCATGCTCTAGAAGGCCAACAAGGCACACAGGCAGGGCCAGACTCTTACCCCAGTCTCTCCATGGTTTCTCTTGCTTCTGTGGCTGGTCACTGCTTAGGCATGGGCAGAACCCATGGCCAATGATACATGCTCTGGAGTTTTCTCCTCAGCTGGATCAGCAATGATGACTGCAGGTCTAGTCATCCCTCTGGCTGCAGTGGATGGAGCTCCAACAGGTGAATCATGGCTGGAGCCCTGGCTCTTTCTTGTAGCTGGATTTGGACTGTCTGCTGACTGACGATAGGGGACTCAGATGGGCCCCATAGATGGATGGAGCAAGGCAGTAGCAGGATTGACACTGGCCAGTTGGCATGGCAATAGCTCTCCCAGGCCTGGCTTCACTGCAGCTCCGGCAGCTTCCACAGGAGCATGTAGGATACACTTGATCCATAGACTGGAGTATACACTACCTGGTCTCTCAAATATAAACTGTGGAGGTGTTCAGGGAGGTATACCCTCTTAACAGATCACCAGCTTACCAAGATCTCCTCTGTGGCCTCATCATCTTTGGAGAAAGCTGTATCCACAGGCCGTACAAAAGCAACAGACGGCTGTAGTATGCCACTCTAGCACTGGATATGCTAGACAAGGGTTATCCAGGATCCTGATGATTTCCAGCTCTTGCTAGGTGTTCTGGTCCAGAAGCTCTTGTAATCAGGGTCGTAATGGACTGGGCTATTTTATGACCTTGGCCGGCTGGGGGTAGGACAAATTCCAGAACTTAATCCAGACTGGGTGGTATAGCAAAAGCCACGTTCGGTTCTGGTATGCTACAGGCCATGGTTGTGGTGGCGCCAATTGGATTTTAGCTAGCATGACCTAGAGCCCTTTCAATTCGGTAAGAGTTTGGCCAAATCTTCCCACATCATGCTGGACCAGTCTGGCTGGCATCTTCCTGCTATCTTGCTTATATTGTGTTGCGGTTCTCATTCTGTCCCCTTCATTACTTGGGCTCTTGGTGGACTTTTTGAAGCTTTTTCTGTGATAATGGTAGAAAGCTGAAGGAGCATACACTCTAATCTTGGCTGGGTGGAGCTATGATTAATATACGGCAACTACAATTCTGTGGTTAATTTCCTGGTGGGTTGGTGCACGGCCTATAGCACAGCTCAATTGAATGACAACAAGCAGGGTTGCCGTTAGTTTCACAATATACAATCTGATAGCACAACAGAACAATATGGTCACTTGTTCAGCAGGACACAAAGGATTTTATCCTATTCATGATGTCAGGTTCCCAAGAGATGCGATTGGAGGATGGTAGAGGTAGTAACGCTAGCAATAGTAGCTGTACACACAGTGTGGCAACCCTCACACTGGTGCTTCCTATGGCCGTGCAGTGACAGGAGGGTGCCATTTTCATCCCTCAGGGCATACCCTGATGCTGAGGATTCTGCCTGGTGGTGACTGGGGTATCTGCTGTTAGGTGTTTTGGCAGGGTGCAAGGCAAGAGTGTGGATGAAGTGGGTGGCAGATTGTTGTAACCAGGCCATTGGTAGTAAATAAATAAGCCTCTCTTTACTAAAGTTCAAGATGGGATTAGTAGTACATCCAACAGTAGGAACTGTTCCAAGCAGTTTACAGTGCAAATCTTACCCAATAGCAATGTATGAATAGCAGCAATGATGGGAGTTGTTGTACTCCTGCTCTGTCTCTCCAATAAAGGCTGGCAATGAGGTTCATAGGTTAGTTTCACCATCTCTGGCAGGCTCTTCCAGCAGGGAGCAGCCTGCCAGAGATGTCTGGATCTGGCACTCCCAGAAGCTATCACATCGCTGTCCTGCCCCAATGGCTGTAATGGAGATTTGGAGATTTGGATGCAACGTGGAAAATATGCAGAGAATTGGCCAGCCGAAAACCCCCTTAGATTGCCAGGTCCATCTCCAAGGGGGTTGAGTCAAGGTGTTAACCCTTACTTATCCATGCAATACTATTGAATATACAAAACAGTCAATCAGAACATTGCATTTAACAATACATTACAACAATTTATGCTTTTGTGGTTAAAGGGAACCTGTCATAAACTTTATGCTGCCCATACTAACGACAGAATAAATACAAAAAAAATAAAAACCAAGACAGGCCCTCATACCCAGGCTGAAATCAGTGTATACAATACATATTGCGGCAACATTACGAGGGTCAACCTACCAAAAATAATAAGTACCAGCTCCCATTGAATACACAAAACTTTGGGTTCATGGGTTGTAATCACGGTGCATTTTCTGTGGTCTTGCTGTATCAGTGGTAACTACTCTGCAGGCCTGCTGTCTCCCATAGATATGCACCATACAACCATATGAGATCCACCGTTGTATTATTCATTTATTCATATAGCGTGTACTGTCTATACATGCCAACACTTATGTGTAGCCTATGTCCCATCAGGGTGGCGTTTTTCCTCTGTCTACCTATTTTTAATGACTATGTCGCTCATACATATCATGTTATGAATTCAACAAAGTGTTTATATATTTTGATAACAGTACGTGGTGAGCTCCGTCTTTTGTAGGTTTTGTGTAAAGGCAGAATAAAGTAAAGACAGGTGAGTTGATTTCAGCGGTCTGTCATTTATAAGTTAAAAGTAAGTGGTTGCCGAGAACCAACATCACAATCATTGCAGACTGGGCCTGGAAAAGAGTCCCGGCCACCTGAGAAGAGTCCTGGTTATTCATGAAGTCCTGCTCTCCCTGCTGATGACTGACAGGCTTCTACCTAGTTTTCTCCCCATCTCTCGAGGAGAGAACTGCCAATCATCAGCAGATGGGGGAGAGAGCAGGAGATTATGAATAACCAGGACTCTTCTCAGGTAGATTTGACTCTTTTCAAGGCCTGGGCTGCAATAGTTATGATACTTGTTCTTGACAACCACTTACTTTTAGCTCATGAGTGACACACCGCTGACATCAGCATTTCTGTCACTATTTTATGCTGCCTACAGTGAGGTCAGCATAAAGTTAATGACAGGTTCCCTTTAACCTATACTGGGTTGCTGCAAGGGTAGCTTTTATTTCTTCCTCTATGTATTTCACTATAGCACGGATTACAAAGACAATCCATATGTAACAGAAGACAGATGGGTTACTAACTGCAACAACATGCCAGCATATAAAACACAGTTGGTATAACAGGTAGTTTTCAAAATGCATCCAAGTTTTAAACCTTTCCCATTTGTACACTAATCTATAACTGCTATTACTTTGCCAAAATTATCCGATTCACAATAAAGCACACAGAGATATGGGGACTGGGTATTGCGGATGTGCTAGCGGTCATCTAGCAACCCATATCCTCAGCTCTATACACAATATCCCGGTGACAGGTTCCCTTTAAGCCCAATGGAGGAAATTATCCTTGAGGCCCAACCCCTGTATCATTAATAAAGGCTAACAGGTTTTTAATCAAAGCAAAGACCATAGTGATAGGTTACTGACATCAAAGACAGCCAAACTATCATAAGTAAGTGATCTACATAGGTAATCATGTTATTTATGCTATGTTTAATTACATTGGATATTCTATCTTCTTAAAGTACTTGTAAAATGGCATTGAGATATAGTATATATTGATATTTTGTATCATTTATATCCGAGTGGTGTCATTTGTGTCACACTTCTGCAGGGCAATTCAGTGATCCGTACATAAAAACAATAGTGTATCTACTTATTACATACGGAGACTTTTGAAGTAGAATGCTTATCTATGACTAGGTTTCATAAGAAATATGAATTATAATGAAATGGGAAAATATTCAGTAACATCATTTGTTTCTCTTATTGCAGACTGATCAAGATGGCAAAATCTTTCTGGATTTACATTGCATTGATCTCCTCCCTTTTCATATTAACTGTAGCCTCAAAGAAAGGGAAGGGTAAAGGTGGCGGATGGGATTCTAGAGGCAACCGAAATCCAAGTTACCCAGGCAACACTGGAAGTAACTGGAACCCAAATAACCCAGGCAATACCGGAAGCAATTGGAAACCCAACCAGCCAGGCAACCCTGGGAGCAATTGGAATCAAGGTGGCAGCTGGGGAAATAATTATAATCCAGGAGGGAGCAACTATAATAAGCAGTTTAAGCCTCCTAAAACCAAGACCAACATGAAAATGGTGGCTGGTGCAGCTGTTGCAGGAGCTGTTGGAGGTTTCGTGTTAGGAAATGCAGTAAGCAACATGAGGTACAGTTTTGACAATGATATGGACCGTCGTTATTACAACAGCTACCAAAATCAAATGCCCAATCAAGTATATAGACCATCGTACGTAGGCAATCCACATGTATCGGAAGACAGATTTGTCACTGACTGCTACAACATGACCATGACCGAATATGTGATGAAACCAAGCGATGGGAACAATGTCTCAGACGTAAACCCAACAGAATACAGAGTTAAGAGCACCATCGTCCGGCAGTTATGTGTTAGTGAATTCAAAAGGGGACCTGAATATTATAATGGCTGTGAGTTAAATCTGCTTTTTAGCCCAAAGCTCATCCTCTTCATCACACTTTTTGTATATTTTGTGGTGGAATGATGTGAGAAACGAATGTGAGTGGAAAAGCATTTTGTACATATATAGATGAAATCAATACAGATGTCCTGCTCCACTGCCTAAACCAATATGTTTTCTTCTGATTCCTTGTATCACTGGACTGTAATGGGACCCCCTTATAACATATGTTGTGTCCTATATTAGTGTACAAATTACACATCAGAGCTGTATAATATTTTTTAGAAAAAGCCGTTCGTCCATTTTGCTTGGATGCAGATCTTAACCACCATGTTAGTAATGTGTACTTTTTTTTATTATTTATCAAAAACTGCCTTCATTGTGTTTTTAGTTTTATTTTATTGTTTTTGTATTTTTTTTTCAGTTTCAATCACCCAGGCCCATTATTATTGCATGGTTATAATATTAATGTCTAAAGATCCACTGATCTGATTAGTAGACATTGAGGCCATAATTACATTGAGTTCCCTTATTTTTGCTATAGTTCTTTTAGTAGTTGCCTTGAGTCGTATTAATTAAAAAAAAACAACAAAGCAATATCAGAAAATCTCAGCATCACAAAGGACGTAAAAGTAAATCATTAAACTGATAAACAATAAGAGAACAGAATGGAAAATGCAACTCTAATCAGTTGGAAAATCTATCCTGCATCTTAACATTTTGAGTTAAATATTTGGTCACAAAGATTCCTATCTACAGTTCCTGAGATGAGTAGATTATCAGGGTTTTTAGAGATGACCCCAACCCCTGACAATATCATAATAATAATAATAATGATTGTCCAGGTCTTCAATTAGGACCTCCCCATTCCTGAAAAATATGATAATTGCTTGTCCAGGTCTTCAGTGAGAACCCCCTAACCTCGGAGAATATGAGAAAATTGCTTCTTCAATGAGGACCACCACCAAACCCCTGAGAATAGTAGCTTATCCAGGTCTTCAGCAAGGAAACTCCACCTCTAAACCAAGATTATGGTATTACAGTATGTAAAAGGCACACTTATAATGCAGTTGTGTGCATCATCAAGTTTGTTGACCACAATGGTTTCATGGCTAATCTCTTGGTAGGCATAAGTTGACCTTCCCAATTTCCCATTGGGAGATTTGTAAAGAAAATAGGTGTAAGTTGTATGAGCCCTTGAGAATCATAAGGGATGTATTTGACGGATACCAAAAATTCTTTGTCTTTATCTAGAATGATACAAGTTTTAATATACATTTAATGATAGAAAAGGTTTACCTTACTTCCCTGGAAATCTTGTATCTTTAGTGTAATTTAATACATCTTTTACATATGTGGTGACCTAGGCCTAGGACCTTCTGTTGTTAGTTTTTGTCTAGAGGAGCTTTGGTGTAACTATTGCAGAATGCCTTTTGAACTTTAATGTTTGCCCATTACTTTCTATACATTTCTATCATTATCCAGAGCAGAGTGTTCTGCATTATTATAGATGTAAAGGAGTAAGGAATCTCAGCATGGTCTAATAGTTCTAAAGACTAGGACTAAATCGGACAACGGGGCAGATTTACTAATCCTATCTAACAGACAGTGTGACTCAGGCTGTATGATACATTAGATACATCTTTACACAGTTTTGTCTAGCTCTGTCACCTTTGGGTTGGCTTACTTTATGCCAAAATGTTGTTGCAATTTTGCCACATGGTGTTGCATCTTAAGTCACACCACTTTCCACTGAAACACCCCTTTAGTGCTTAACAACACTTCTTGTCGAACAAGGCCCAAAAAGTGTTTTAAAAGCTGCATTTTGCATAATTAAGCTGCCTCAATATCTTGAATTTATGGCATTTTAAAATGTTTTAAATGTCCCACAAAAGCTATTGTCTCACTTCCATTAATGAATCATGAAAACATACTGGACATATGACAGGCTGCTTTGATTTACTCCGTTCTTCACCTGGCTGTATATCCATATTTTTACTGTACCAATAAGTAAAGCGCAGCTTGGCTTTCAAGGTGAAACAACTCCTAAAATTGTTGCGCATTGTTGTATGTCACTAAAATTGATATACAGTTTAACAAAATCGCACTGACTTTGCTAATGCATTCCAATAAAGACTTAGGGCTTTGTAAAAAGAAACTACAAAAAGGTTTACTGACGATTCTGGGCCATGGAGTTAGTCTGACTCTACTTAAAGGTTGCTTGCAGGGTACTTCATTGCTACCTTTTGTAATATTTTGTAAGACACTGCTATTTCTAAAATAAAAAATTGGTTCCAAAAATCTGTATAGATGAATTACACTACATTATCTATATAGGCATTCAAGATTGTGCATGATTCATATATGTATCCGGAGTGTGAGCTCAATACTGCCAATATCATGCAGGAACAAGAGTACGGCCACACAATCAGGCTTCTGCATGCAGTTTTGGAAGACAATTAGCAGAGGATCATGATAGTAAAGAAACTCTTATGGACAAATACAACTTCTCTTTTTGTTAATTCACTTCTGGTTTTAGCTTCCAAAACTGCATGCAGGAACCTGACCGTGTAGCTGTTCTTCTCTCTGCATTTGCAGATATAGATATATTCTTTTAGCATTGGGCCGATTGCGACAAAAGTTCACAGGAGCATGAGAGGTTATTCCATCCCCTTGCACAGCATTGAAAGTAGTCAGACCACATCTTGTATCTGTTATACATTAAGCACACATGCAGCATGGTTACAGTGCAGTTAACGTATGTGCTTGCCTGTGGATTGTACAGCATCAGAGTGGGTATTTATATTGGCATTTGCCTCTGTGTTGTTTTTTATGTTTATAACAATGTATTGAACTGTGTTCTTGTATCCTCAGTGAACGTCGCCCATGATATACATGCTACATTCTGTTTTGCATGTTGTATGGTACAATTTCTAATAAACCACTATGGATTATACAGGCACCGGGGTGTTTGTCGTCTTTATCCAGGACAAATGACTTCATAAAAAAGCCACTGAAATCCTCTTACAGAAATTACAGTACATCTCCTTTAAATAGCCAGTACATCTTAATAGTCAGGTATGACCGAAACCATTAGTGTTATTAACGTACAGGGATATGGCAGTATTAGGCACGTATCCTAAATTATTATGCTTTTACTCCATCAAGCAGTTAATAGATTGATGATCATCTAAACAGTGAAATTGCATTGGTCAGTGTATCAGGGAAACTATACTATGTATAAATATAATCTACTATATTATCTACTTACTACACTTAAAAGTTTTTTTTCGAGCCATTAAAATATAGAATAATACAGTTATGTATGCTGAGTACTCACTTAGGTGATGTAGTAGTTTTTTTTATTTTGTACTTTTATCACTTTTCACAGCCCTGTGCCACACCTTTTGGTTTTGATGCTCGAGGCCATGTGGCGGACGGGATTACCATATAACTGACTACAATTCCCATGATTCCTCTCACAGACATTGCCGCACTTACAGCTGCCTGCAAGTGCATGTGGCAGGAATTTGTCTTCTGCACTTTCTATCTTCTGCTGTATGGGGACTGACTAGCTGAGGAGGAATATGGCTTCTCCTGGATCTCTGGACTTTACTCACAGTTATCTTCTCAGGGTATGCTTTCTTCCTGGAACTGGAGTTTGTCTGCTTGCTTCATCCAGCTGAGGCTGCAGGGCTCAAGCTGGGGATTTGATCAATGTCTCAGCCGAGACAAGATCCTGGCTTTCTTCTCTATCTCAGGGAGCTCCTAGCATGCACACCCTACCCCTAGCAGGGGGTGGGCTACACTACTTCTAACTTCCTTCTCTTTCCATGCTGCAGGATGTGGGCACAGCCCACTCTGCTCACAGAGGGGGAGCTAAGCTGGAACAAACTATTCCAGCTTAGATGTACTAAACTGAACCACACATTGCTGCCACCTGCTGGTGAACATTGAAATTACAGCAATTATTAGAGTTAACAAGGTTTTATGCACATCTGTGAAGATATAATGTAAAATTACATCAGATGACAAATTGAAAGCTCTTAACAGATTGCAGCGTGGTAGAAGAGTTTCGTAACACAACTCTGGGGTGTTACACAAGTCCCTCTATTAAAGTGAGAGGCAGTGCTGTGATTGGTGCATCACACACATCACTGCAGCTACGCTGTTCTATTGCTCAGTGCACAATCTGCTGCCAAACATGTAAAATGTGATCACTTCAGATACAGAGAGGGAGAGCCAGGGAGCAGTGGAGATGAGATGCATGTGACGTGTAACTTCTCGTAAGGTTGAGAGGGGAGATAATGTGTTGAGTGTAATGGAGGTCAGAGAATCAGAAAATAAACAGTAAATTAGTACGTAACTAACCTTACTGCATGAAAACCACTTACACATCACTTTTATCCAATTCAGTAACGAGAGATGTTAGATATGCACTATTCACAAAAAGTTAGGGATATTTGGCTTTCAGGTAAAATTTATGGAAAATGTAAAGTTCACGCTCCAGTGATATTATATCATTAAAGTCGAGCATTTAAGTAGAAGCAGCAATGGTGATTTCCTCATCTCAAACTATTTATTAAAGCAAAAGCCAACAACGTCAAATGTCAATGTCTCAATAACTTGTCATGCGGCCTTGAGCATCAATTACAGCTTGACAACGATGTCTCAAGCTTTTCACAAGTTGACTTATTGTCTGCTGAGGCATGGAATCCCGCTCTTCTTGAAGGGAGGTCATTGAGGTTCTGTGGTACAGAGTTACGAGCCTCTACACGACGACTCACCTGATCCTATAGGTTTTCAATGGGATTCAGGTCTGGAGAAATTGAAGGCCACTCCATTTGAGGTCCCCCAGTCTCCAGCGGCCATTCCCTAAAAATGCGACCTCGATGAGCTGACGCATTGTCATCCATGAAGATGAAATTAGGCCTGTGTTGTTCATGCAGAGACACAATGACTGGATTAATGATGTTATTCAAGTAGTACCATTCACAGTGGTGCAGTTCTGTATTGACTAGACACACCTGCCCAAACTGTAACACCACCACCACCACCACCAAAGGCTCGTCTGGTGACAACAGAGGCTGAGGCTGAGATGGCCTTGCGGTTTGCCCAGCGGTCGTTTCGGGCGAACATATGGCGATGTCCGCTGGCGCCATATTCTTTTACATTGAGGCACTCAGTTAGGAAGTTTTGCAATTCAAGTATAGTTTTATTTCATTTTTCTGCATCATCCATTTGCCCGTGGTATATATAGAAATGACAGACTATTTCTGACCGGACGTTTCGGTCACAGTGGACCTTACTTGGATCACGGCCTAAAAGCATTTGATTGGCACCGGTGATGCTCCTTGAACAGAATGCGGTTCCTCACTTTACTACAGATATTCTTTTATATTGTGAAGAACTTTGACCCATGACACATCCATCAGGTGATACAGGACAGCCAGTTGAGACTTTTCAGCACATGGACATACCCCCTACCTTATAAATAAACCTGATCTGGCCGCCATTTTACATTCAGTCTTTTGCCAGTGTAGGGAGAGGTTGCTGTGTGGAGCAGGGACAGACTGTTAGGGAGACCAAACGCTAGCTAATAGGGCCACAAAAGTCCTTTTAAGGACTGGTATAGGTGTGCTATAGATAGGTATTAATTACTGAGGGGTGTAATATACTTATAATATACTTTCTAACATGGAAAGTATATTATAGTGCATTTGTATTGTGCAGAAGTTGTGTGCTATTGGAACAAATAATTTCTACTGATGTGAAATACCAGTTTCCCCCCAAAAAAAAAAGATTGAAGCAGGGGTGTTATATACCAATTATATACTTTATATAGTGCAGTTGAGTACTGCAGCATTTGTTTGCGGTTTTGTTGCGTTACCTCAGCTACAGATAGTGACAAACGCCATTGGAACAAATAATTTCTACTGGTGTGATATACCAGTTGAAATGTAAATAGCAGCTGCTCCTATAGAACAAATGGATACAGTGTGCTCACCTCTTGGTCCACCCAAACCGACAGGGAGTAAAAATTGAAGAAGAAGAATGAGGGGCACTCCAAATCTAGGAAATTGTAGACAGCACTAGGCGGATTAGCCAAATATTTAATAAAATGAAATATGGATAAAACCAATACAATAAAAACAACTGTAAGTAAATAACATCAAATATGCAATAAAACCATATCCCAGATGGACATCTGGACACCAAGTGATGAAAGTCCCGCTACAGCCTCTATAGCATATAGTGACCGCAAGTCTTTGCAAGGGATAATGGTACTGCGTGTGTCAAAATCCCATATACCGGTATCTGACCAAGCAATATGCTCCGGTGTGTCTGGATGAAAATTCTGACACTTCCTGCCTCTTTCCAGCAGTGCTATCCAATGGCCCAACACAGCTGTGGCAAACGTTGGTGTGTATATCTGTCCCAGCAGGACACCCAAATGCAGGTGATACTTTACCACTCTTCGTCAAACGCCGGACAGTCCGCTCGCCTCTTGTGCCACTCTGCCCAACGCGGCGTCCCACGTGGTATGGAGTCTCCACGTGACGTCTCACGTGACTCCTCGGCTAGTCAGAGGTACAGTGTTGAGCACTCTCTACAGTCCTGGATATCGTACTCCAGCGCCTCCGGTTTGAAGGCAGTCAATGATAAATTCTGTATATGAATCTTTTAGTCTAAAAAGGTGCAATTGATGACAGTGGGTAAATCCTGTATATGAATCCTTAAATGTAAATCGAGCTCACTGTCCCAAAGAACCAAACGCGTTTCAGGGTATACACCCCTTCCTCAGTAGTGGTAACAGTGAGCCCTTAGTACCTTTTTAAACCTTTTATAAGGCAAAGTTTGGGTGGGACTGAGCTAATTGGAGAGATAGAAGGCTTGGTCCGGAATCCGGATCTCTTTACTATATGAACTCCAATGGAGCAAAAATCGGCTTGGAAGATTTCAGTACTCAAATCAGACAAATCAAAGTGCCATCACAATTCAGTAATAGATTATCACCATTGCTCTGCCCAGATTTATATGCAGCTACAGGCTATCAAACAATACTCCTACATCTATGTCTAGACACATAATCTGGGCTAACATATGTAAATATGCAACCAAATATGGCAAAATATACAAAAAACGCAGCTGCGTTGTTGATGCGTTTTCACTGCGTTTTTGATACGTTTTATATTAAAAACACCCAAATGGCCCCTAAGGGGTTCAGGTCTCTTGCCTCAAAGGCAGCAAAGCGTTGGTAGTGGTCCACCATCATAAAATTAGATAGAGATATCTTATAAATGGGGGAGGAGAACCAGGCAGGGAGAAAAGAACAGAGTGCTGATAGACAGCCAGCCTCTGATCCTACGTCACCACATGGCTCACCCCCCATGATTCATAGAAACCCAAATAACTCCAATTCGGCATTGAGGACCCTTGGAATGAGGCATGATTCAGGAGGTGGGTAATCTAAAATATAACATTTATTGATAATACAAATAAAATATAGAGTAATTCCTAGATAAAGTGTGCAATAACAAACCTTGGGATAGAACGAGTTGGTATACACTGAAATTAGCCTAAGTGTCCATCCCAAATGAAAAGTACATATAAACACTTTAATAGTGCACGGCGGCACCAGTAACCAGTTGTCCTACCGGTACCGCGAGACAGGATACAGATCGTTCACCCCCGACAATGCTCCTATAGCGGCTTCTTCATAAATGTTGACAAATGAAAAAGATGGTGACAGGCAGTGATACACAAGAGTGCAGGGTCCCTGTATAGGCCCTATGGCTGACTAACAATAATTTCCCTAATTCTAAATATAGGTAGCAGCCTCACCACAGGGCACTCGTCCTTACAAGGATGACCCCGTCCGGAACCTGTCCCTGAAAGATAGTACTAAATGTCCCTAGAGGATCTAGAAAAAAAGCTCCCTACACGCATGTTTCACTGCCTGCAAAAAAATATAACAAGCAGTTCATCAGGGGAGATGAAGGAAAGAGCACTAGGGATAAATATAAAATAAGTACTCAATCCCTATAGACCAGCCTGACAAGATTCGTCGGCCGGTAATGGAGGTTTGACCAGATGATGGACATTTCCTGGGGCGGTCTCTATAGATGGAGAGACTATGGTATTTGCAGCTATATGATGCACAGAAAACTGCACCTGGGACGCCAACTTTACTGGCGTTCCCACCATTTTTAAATAGTTACCTGGCTGCCGCCTCCGCCGCCCACAATGTAGAAAGGCCAATGGGTGCATCCGTGCGTTCGCACGTCAGCGCCGTGCATGCGCCCATTGCGGAGGCAGGAGCGAGGCTTGAGACGCACGGAAGTGCCCTGGATGCTGGCTACTTCCTGCGCATGCGCGGCATCGCTGGACCTCGCGATGCCGCGGCTGCCAGCTGAATTGACAGCGGCGCTTCAGACAGAGGATGATGCCACTCTTGCCTGTAATCGCTGTTAGGTAGCAGGGCGATCGGAACTTGCTCTGCTGCCACAGCGCAAAGACCCCCAATAGGACCATCAGAAAATATACAGTATTTGGGAAACCGGTCTAATTTAGACCAAGATTAGATATCTGGGAAGTGACAAGCACTAGTACATTAGTATGGTGACCAATGAATATGCTGCTGACATGAATAAATTGAAAAAGATTGTATATTCAACAGTTGAGGAGAAATTCAATACATTTGGAAACCTTGAAACAGGGTATATATAGATATACAGGCTGAACCTAGCCAGTTCAATAACATAGATTGGCTAGGTGGACCTGAATGAACATTGGATCTGTCTAAACAGAACTAGACCCGGCTGATTCCATTACAGAAAACAGCTGAAATTCAACTATTCATTCAGGCCCGTCGGTGCGACTGTGCGTAGGAGAAAGATCCAACGGGCTTCCCGCTGTAATATGATTTTGTCCCAGTCACCTCCAAGTTTTGGGGGGGGCAACTGCTTCAATACCATTAACTTTAATGACCCGCGGATCACCTTGATGGAAATCACACACATGGCAGGCCACAGCCGTGTCCCGTCATTTCTCTATATCAAGGAGATGTTCTCCTACTCGCCTTCGCAGCTCGTGCTTGGTTTTGCCAATATACTCTTTATCACAAATACATGTGATTTTGTATATCACGCCTACAGTTCTACAAGAAATGAAATCCCTAATATCAAAAGTACGTTTGAGATTATTGCTGAAAAAAGTCTTCCCTGTGGCGATACTGTCACAGGCCACACAGCCGCTACACCTGAAACTACCTACGGGCCGACGGCCCAGCCAGGTCTCAGGGGCAGCGGGTGGTGAAAAGTGACTATGTACAAGCAGATCCTTGAGGCTCTTGCCTCGCCTATATGTCACTTGTGTGTAGTCATGTAAGACATCGCTGATGTCAGGGTCCATCAAGAGAATGGACCAATGGCGATTAAGGATCTCTCTTGACTTATTGGCTGAGCCATCAAATGTGGTTATAAACCGTACATTCCTGTCCGTCTCCTGTTTTTTCTTAGGAACTAGAAGTGTGTCTCTATGGATGTGGGCCGCTCTCTGAAATGCCTTTTTCAAAATACAGTCGGGATAGCCTCTGGCCAAAAGCCTTAGTCGGAGGTCTGCCGCCTGAACTTTGAATTCTTGCTCCTCTGAGCAGTTCCTCCGTAGGCGCAGATACTGCCCATAGGGGATGCCTCGCTTCAAAGGCAACGGATGGCTGCTTTGCCAGTGGAGGACTGAGTTGGTTGCTATAGTTTTTCGATAAATGCTAGTTGAAAGCTCCCTCCCAGGGTTTTTGGATATGCATACATCTAAAAACGGAAGTTTTTCTTTATTAATCTCGTACGTAAATCGGAGACCGATAGAGTTTTTATTAAGTGATTCCACAAAAAGTTTAAAGGCTGAGTGACTGGCATTCCAAATTATAAGGATATCGTCGATGTACCGGGCCCACAGGGCAATGGGCCCGGTCATCGACTCCCCTTCTCCAAAGACGGTTATGGCCTCCCACCAGCCCAGGAGCAGGTTTGCGTAGGACAGCGCACAGGAACAACCCATCGCCGTGCCCCTGAGCTGGTGGTAGAGGCGACCGTCAAACATAAAGAAATTATGTGTGAGTACCCACAAGTGACATATAGGCGTGGCAATAGCCTCAAGGATCTGCTTGTACATAGTCACTTTTCACCACCCGCTGCCCCTGAGACCTGGCTGGGCCGTCGGCCCGTAGGTAGTTTCAGGTGTAGCGGCTGTGTGGCCTGTGACAGTATCGCCACAGGGAAGACTTTTTTCAGCAATAATCTCAAACGTACTTTTGATATTAGGGATTTCATTTCTTGTAGAACTGTAGGCGTGATATACAAAATCACATGTATTTGTGATAAAGAGTATATTGGCAAAACCAAGCACGAGCTGCGAAGGCGAGTAGGAGAACATCTCCTTGATATAGAGAAATGACGGGACACGGCTGTGGCCTGCCATGTGTGTGATTTCCATCAAGGTGATCCGCGGGTCATTAAAGTTAATGGTATTGAAGCAGTTGCCCCCCCAAAACTTGGAGGTGACTGGGACAAAATCATATTACAGCGGGAAGCCCGTTGGATCTTTCTCCTACGCACAGTCGCACCGACGGGCCTGAATGAATAGTTGAATTTCAGCTGTTTTCTGTAATGGAATCAGCCGGGTCTAGTTCTGTTTAGACAGATCCAATGTTCATTCAGGTCCACCTAGCCAATCTATGTTATTGAACTGGCTAGGTTCAGCCTGTATATCTATATATACCCTGTTTCAAGGTTTCCAAATGTATTGAATTTCTCCTCAACTGTTGAATATACAATCTTTTTCAATTTATTCATGTCAGCAGCATATTCATTGGTCACCATACTAATGTACTAGTGCTTGTCACTTCCCAGATATCTAATCTTGGTCTATATTAGACCGGTTTCCCAAATACTGTATATTTTCTGATGGTCCTATTGGGGGTCTTTGCGCTGTGGCAGCAGAGCAAGTTCCGATCGCCCTGCTACCTAACAGCGATTACAGGCAAGAGTGGCATCATCCTCTGTCTGAAGCGCCGCTGTCAATTCAGCTGGCAGCCGCGGCATCGCGAGGTCCAGCGATGCCGCGCATGCGCAGGAAGTAGCCAGCATCCAGGGCACTTCCGTGCGTCTCAAGCCTCGCTCCTGCCTCCGCAATGGGCGCATGCACGGCGCTGACGTGCGAACGCACGGATGCACCCATTGGCCTTTCTACATTGTGGGCGGCGGAGGCGGCAGCCAGGTAACTATTTAAAAATGGTGGGAACGCCAGTAAAGTTGGCGTCCCAGGTGCAGTTTTCTGTGCATCATATAGCTGCAAATACCATAGTCTCTCCATCTATAGAGACCGCCCCAGGAAATGTCCATCATCTGGTCAAACCTCCATTACCGGCCGACGAATCTTGTCAGGCTGGTCTATAGGGATTGAGTACTTATTTTATATTTATCCCTAGTGCTCTTTCCTTCATCTCCCCTGATGAACTGCTTGTTATATTTTTTTGCAGGCAGTGAAACATGCGTGTAGGGAGCTTTTTTTCTAGATCCTCTAGGGACATTTAGTACTATCTTTCAGGGACAGGTTCCGGACGGGGTCATCCTTGTAAGGACGAGTGCCCTGTGGTGAGGCTGCTACCTATATTTAGAATTAGGGAAATTATTGTTAGTCAGCCATAGGGCCTATACAGGGACCCTGCACTCTTGTGTATCACTGCCTGTCACCATCTTTTTCATTTGTCAACATTTATGAAGAAGCCGCTATAGGAGCATTGTCGGGGGTGAACGATCTGTATCCTGTCTCGCGGTACCGGTAGGACAACTGGTTACTGGTGCCGCCGTGCACTATTAAAGTGTTTATATGTATTCTTCATTTGGGATGGACACTTAGGCTAATTTCAGTGTATACCAACTCGTTCTATCCCAAGGTTTGTTATTGCACACTTTATCTAGGAATTACTCTATATTTTATTTGTATTATCAATAAATGTTAAATTTTAGATTACCCACCTCCTGAATCATGCCTTACTTTTGGTAATCTGGAGCGCAGACTTTCACCTGGTTTGACCTCCCTAATCAGTAATTATAGTTAAATAATCAAACCCTTGGAATGAGGGAATCAAACTCGAAAATGCAACGAGATTCTTGTCTGGACATGGAAGCTATATGAATCCCACCCCTCCTAGGTCTCTTAACTAGAGTTGAGCGAACACCTGGATGTTCGGGTTCGAGAAGTTCGGCCAAACTTCCCGGAAATGTTCGGGTTCGGGATCCGAACCCGATCCGAACTTCGTCCCGAACCCGAACCCTATTGAAGTCAATGGGGACCCGAACTTTTTGGCACTAAAACGGCTGTAAAACAGCCCAGGAAAGGGCTAGAGGGCTGCAAAAGGCAGCAACATGTAGGTAAATCCCCTGCAAACAAATGTGGATAGGGAAATGAATAAAAATAAAAATTTAATAAATAAAAATTAACCAAAATCAATTGGAAAGAGGTCCCATAGCAGAGAATCTGGCTTCCCGTCACCCACCACTGGAACAGTCCATTCTCAGATATTTAGGCCCCGGCACCCAGGGAGAGGAGAGAGGTCCCGTAACAGAGAATCTGGCTTCATGTCAGCAGAGAATCAGTCTTCATATCATAGCAGAGAATCAGGCTTCACGTCAGCCACCAGTGCAACAGTCCATTGGCATATATTTAGGCCCAGCACACAGGCAGAGGAGAGAGGTCCCGTAACAGAGACTCTGGCTTCATGTCAGCAGAGAATCAGTCTGCATGTCATAGCAGAGAATGAGGCTTCACATCAGCCACCACTGCAACAGTCCATTGGCATATATTTAGGCCCAGCACCCAGGCAGAGGAGAGAGGTCCCGTAACAGACAATCTGGCTTCACGTCAGCAGAGAATTAGTCTGCATGTCATAGCAGAGAATGAGGCTTCACGTCAGCCACCACTGCAACAGTCCATTGGCATATATTTAGGCCCAGCACACAGGCAGAGGAGAGAGGTCCCGTAACAGAGGATCTGGCTTCATGTCAGCAGAGAATCAGTCTGCATGTCATAGCAGAAAATCAGGCTTCACGTCACCCAGCACTGTAAGAGTTCATTTTCATAAATTTAGGCCCAGCACCCAGGCAGAGGAGAGAGGTCCCTTAACAGACAATCTGGCTTCATGTCAGCAGAGAATCAGTCTTCATATCATAGCAGAGAATCAGGCTTCACGTCACCCACCACTGTAAGAGTCCATTTTCATAAATTTAGGCCCAGCACCCAGGCAGAGGAGAGAGGTCCCGTAACAGACAATCTGGCTTCATGTCAGCAGAGAATCAGTCTTCATGTCATAGCAGAGAATCAGGCTTCACGTCACCCACCACTGCAACAGTCCATTTTCATAAATTTAGGCCCAGCACCCAGGCAGAGGAGAGAGGTCCCGTAACAGACAATCTGGCTTCATGTCAGCAGAGAATTAGTCTGCATGTCATAGCAGAGAATGAGGCTTCACGTCAGCCACCACTGCAACAGTCCATTGGCATATATTTAGGCCCAGCACCCAGGCAGAGGATAGAGGTCCCGTAACAGACAATCTGGCTTCATGTCAGCAGAGAATTAGTCTGCATGTCATAGCAGAGAATGAGGCTTCACGTCAGCCACCACTGCAACAGTCCATTGGCATATATTTAGGCCCAGCACACAGGCAGAGGAGAGAGGTCCCGTAACAGAGACTCTGGCTTCATGTCAGCAGAGAATCAGTCTGCATGTCATAGCAGAGAATGAGGCTTCACGTCAGCCACCACTGCAACAGTCCATTGGCATATATTTAGGCCCAGCACCCAGGCAGAGGAGAGAGGTCCCGTAACAGACAATCTGGCTTCACGTCAGCAGAGAATTAGTCTGCATGTCATAGCAGAGAATGAGGCTTCACGTCAGCCACCACTGCAACAGTCCATTGGCATATATTTAGGCCCAGCACACAGGCAGAGGAGAGAGGTCCCGTAACAGAGGATCTGGCTTCATGTCAGCAGAGAATCAGTCTGCATGTCATAGCAGAAAATCAGGCTTCACGTCACCCAGCACTGCAACTGTCCATTGTCAGATATTTAGGCCCAGCACCCAGGCAGAGGAGAGAGGTCCTGTAACAGAGGATCTGTCTTCATGTCAGCAGAGAATTAGTCTGCATGTCATAGCAGAGAATCAGGCTTCACGTCACCCAACATTGGAACAGTCCATTGGCCTATATTTAGGCTCCGGCACCCAGACAGAGGAGAGGAGAGTCCAATAATATATGGTTAAGTGGAGGTAGTTAATGTCTAATCTGGACAAGGGACGGACAGGTCCTGTGGGATCCATGCCCGGTTTATTTTTATGAACGTCAGCTTGTCCACATTGGCTGTAGACAGGCGGCTGCGTTTGTCTGTAATGACGCCCCCTGCCGTGCTGAATACACGTTCAGACAAAACGCTGGCCGCCGGGCAGGCCAGCACCTCCAAGGCATAAAAGGCTAGCTCTGGCCACGTGGACAATTTAGAGACCCAGAAGTTGAATGGGGCCGAACCATCAGTCAGTACGTGGAGGGGTGTGCACACGTACTGTTCCACCATGTTAGTGAAATGTTGCCTCCTGCTAACACGTTGCGTATCAGGTGGTGGTGCAGTTAGCTGTGGCGTGTTGACAAAACTTTTCCACATCTCTGCCATGCTAACCCTGCCCTCAGAGGAGCTGGCCGTGACACAGCTGCCTTGGCGACCTCTTGCTCCTCCTCTGCCTTGGTCTTCCACTTGTTCCCCTATGACATTTGGGAATGCTCTAAGTAGCGCGTCTACCAACGTGCGCTTGTACTCGCGCATCTTCCTATCACGCTCCAGTGCAGGAAGTAAGGTGGGCATTGTCTTTGTAGCGTGGATCCAGCAGGGTGGCAACCCAGTAGTCCGCACACTTTAAAATGTGGGCAACTCTGCTGTCGTTGCGCAGGCACTGCAGCATGTAGTCGCTCATGTGTGCCAGGCTGCCCAGGGGTAAGGACAAGCTGTCCTCTGTGGGAGGCGTATCGTCATCGTCCTGCCTTTCCCCCCAGCCACGCACCAGTGATGGGCCCGAGCTGCGTTGGGTGCCACCCCGCTGTGACCATGCTTCATCCTCATCCTCCTCCACCTCCTCCTCATCCTCGTCCTCCTCGTCCTCCAGTAGTGGGCCCTGGCTGGCCACATTTGTACCTGGCCTCTGCTGTTGCAAAAAACCTCCCTCTGAGTCACTTCGAAGAGACTGGCCTGAAAGTGCTAAAAATGACCCCTCTTCCTCCTCCTCCTCCTCCTCCTGGGCCACCTCCTCTTGCATCATCGCCCTAAGTGTTTTCTCAAGGAGACATAGAAGTGGTATTGTAACGCTGATAACGGCATCATCGCCACTGGCCATGTTGGTGGAGTACTCGAAACAGCGCAACAGGGCACACAGGTCTCGCATGGAGGCCCAGTCATTGGTGGTGAAGTGGTGCTGTTCCGTAGTGCGACTGACCCGTGCGTGCTGCAGCTGAAACTCCACTATGGCCTGCTGCTGCTCGCACAGTCTGTCCAGCATGTGCAAGGTGGAGTTCCACCTGGTGGGCACGTCGCATATGAGGCGGTGAGCGGGAAGGCCGAAGTTACGCTGTAGCGCAGAACGGCGAGCAGCAGCAGGATGTGAACGCCGGAAGCGCGAACAGATGGCCCGCACTTTATGCAGCAGCTCTGACATATCGGGGTAGTTGTGAATGAACTTCTGCACCACCAAATTCAGCACATGCGCCAAGCAAGGGATGTGCGTCAAATTGGCTAGTCCCAGAGCTGCAACGAGATTTCGCCCATTATCACACACCACCAGGCCGGGCTTGAGGCTCACCGGCAGCAACCACTCGTCGGTCTGTTGTTCTATACCCCGCCACAACTCCTGTGCGGTGTGGGGCCTGTCCCCCAAACATATGAGTTTCAGAATGGCCTGCTGACGTTTACCCCGGGCTGTGCTGAAGTTGGTGGTGAAGGTGTGTGGCTGACTGGATGAGCAGGTGGAAGAAGAGGAGGAGGAAGCCGAGGAGGTGGCAACAGGAGGCAAAGAATGTTGCCCTGCGATCCTTGGCGGCGGAAGGACGTGCGCCAAACAGCTCTCCACCTGGGGCCCAGCTGCCACTACATTTACCCAGTGTGCAGTTAGGGAGATATAGCGTCCCTGGCCGTGCTTACTGGTCCACGTATCTGTGGTTAGGTGGACCTTGCTACAGATGGCGTTGCGCAGTGCACACTTGATTTTATCGGATACTTGGTTGTGCAGGGAAGGCACGGCTCTCTTGGAGAAGTAGTGGCGGCTGGGAACAACATACTGTGGGACAGCAAGCGACATGAGCTGTTTGAAGCTGTCTGTGTCCACCAGCCTAAATGACAGCATTTCATAGGCCAGTAGTTTAGAAATGCTGGCATTCAGGGCCAGGGATCGAGTGTGGCTAGGTGGGAATTTACGCTTTCTCTCAAATGTTTGTGAGATGGAGAGCTGAACGCTGCCGTGTGACATGGTTGAGACGCTTGGTGACGGAGGTGGTGGTGGTGTTGGTGGTACATCCCCTGTTTGCTGGGCGGCAGGTGCCAACGTTCCTCCAGAGGCAGAGGAAGAGGCCGAGGCGGCAGCAGCAGAAGAGGTAGCAGGGGGAGCCTGAGTGACTTCCTTGGTTTTAAGGTGTTTACTCCACTGCAGTTCATGCTTTGCATGCAGGTGCCTGGTCATGCAGGTTGTGCTCAGGTTCAGAACGTTAATGCCTCGCTTCAGGCTCTGATGGCACAGCGTGCAAACCACTCGGGTCTTGTCGTCAGCACATTGTTTGAAGAAGTGCCATGCCAGGGAACTCCTTGAAGCTGCCTTTGGGGTGCTCGGTCCCAGATGGCGGCGGTCAGTAGCAGGCGGAGTCTCTTGGCGGCGGGTGTTCTGCTTTTGCCCACTGCTTCCTCTTTTGCTACTGCTGTTGGCTCGGTCTCACCACTGCCTCTTCCTCCGAACTGTGAAAGTCAGTGGCACGACCTTCATTCCATGTGGGGTCTAGGACCTCATCGTCCCCTGCATCGTCTTCCACCCAGTCTTGATCCCTGACCTCCTGTTCAGTCTGCACACTGCAGAAAGACGCAGCAGTTGGCACCTGTGTTTCGTCATCATCAGAGACATGCTGAGGTGGTATTCCCATGTCCTCATCATCAGGAAACATAAGTGGTTGTGCGTCAGTGCAGTCTATGTCTTCCACCGCTGGGGAAGGGCTAGGTGGATGCCCTTGGGAAACCCTGCCAGCGGAGTCTTCAAACAGCATAAGAGACTGCTGCATAACTTGAGGCTGAGATAGTTTCCCTGGTATGCATGGGGGTGATGTGACAGACTGATGGGGTTGGTTTTCAGGCACCATCTGTGCGCTTTCTGCAGAAGACTGGGTGGGAGATAATGTGAACGTGCTGGATCCACTGTCGGCCACCCAATTGACTAATGCCTGTACCTGCTCGGGCCTTACCATCCTTAGAACGGCATTGGGCCCCACCATATATATCTGTAAATTCTGGCGGCTACTGGGACCTGAGGTAGTTGGTACACTAGGACGTGTGGATGTGGCAGAACGGCCACGTCCTCTCCCAGCACCAGAGGGTCCACTAATACCACCACGACCATGTCCACGTCTGCGTCCATTACTAGATGTTTTCCTCATTGTTATGGTTCACCACAACAACAAAAATATTATTTGGCCCAATGTATTGTATTCAAATTCAGCGGGATATAAATTTGAGGCCTAGTATTTAGGCGCTGGGTGACTGGTATGGATTTAGTGACAGTAGCGTGTGTGTGAAGTTATTCTGAATGACCCTATGTGCACCTTGAATATTATATACCCTTTTAGGGATAGATTTCAAATAGCTCTGATATAGCAGAAACCACTAAATTATGAAATTGCTAAATTGGGAATTGTATTTCAACCCAGAACAAAAAATGTGCTTTGATGGACACTAAATAACTTGCCCAGCCACAACAGTACAGCGGTAACAACAGATTTAGCGGGATATAAATTTGAGGCCTAGTATTTAGGCGCTGGGTGACCGGTATGGATTTAGTGACAGAATTAGACTGGGATATGGCCAAAAAATAACCACACTATTGCTGGTTAAATGCACTTGGTGACGGGCGCAGCTTGCCCCTGATGTAGTATATGGCCAAAAAATAAACAGACTATTGCTGGTTAAATGCACTTGGTGTGACAGCTTCACCCTGATGTAGGCTTTAGCCAAAAAACAACCACACCATTGAGGGTTAAATGCACTTGGTCGCAGCTTGTGCTGGCGCACCACAAGACACAAAATGGCCGCCGATCACCCCAGAAAAATGTGACTGACAAACGGTCTGGGCAGCCTAAAAACAGTGAGCAATTTAGTATCAGCAGCTCAAAAGCGCCAAGAAAGCGACGAACACCGAACCCGAACCCGGACTTTTACGAAAATGTCCGGGTTCGGGTCCGTGTCACGGACACCCCAAAATTCGGTACGAACCCGAACTATACAGTTCGAGTTCGCTCATCCCTACTCTTAACCTGTTACAATGGAATGTACATTAGAGAGGAAGGATCGCAGTTATGCACTTCTTTAAAATGTCCTCCCTATGTATTGCTTTCGACAGCTACATTGTAACAAATGGATCACATCCGTCGAATCGCAGGTCAGACACTCTTTTATGTCTATCCTAAAAGTGTTTTGAGTAGAAGTGGCCCTCGTTGTTTTTCTTGGAATTTTTTTTTTTTCTCTACAATTTCCACACCGTCCACATCTATGAAAGCCCCCTGATGTCAACCAATTGTGACCTTCTTGTTTGCCCATTCTGTCCATTTTCAGTGTAGGTGCCACCTTTGCTGCCAAATTCACCGCTTTTGTGTAGGTGATCTTAGGGTCTTTGGTAAGAGAGAATCCTATAACTTTGTCGTCTAGGAGGAGATGCCAATATTTTCTGATGATTCTCTCTGTCGATGTTGGGAGTGATATCATCCTCATTACTTCCTCTTGTTGAGATATACATCTAGGTATGGAAAAATCCTCCCTCTTCATACCTTTCACTTTCCCCAAGGCTTTCTCTATAGTCTGTGGAAGATATTCTCTATCTAAAAATTGCTGACTCAGGGTCCTAGCCCCTTCCTCGAATTGTCACTGATCTGTACAATTACGTTTGAGCCGCCTGAATTGGCTAACCGGTATGTTCAATAGCCATCTTGGCAAATGGCAACTCAAGAAACGTATGAAGCTATTTCTAGCTACCTCGTTAACATGTGTACTACATTTGATGCTGCATCCCTCTATTTGAATATTGATGTCCAGGAATTCCACTTTCCTATCACTGATGTTGGGGGTAAGCAATAGATTTCCCTGATTGTTATTGATCTCTATCAAGAATTCATCAAGGGTTTCCCTGGTGTCTTCCCATATGAACAGGATGTCGTCTATGTACCGGCGCCATAACACCAGACCCGCCCCCAGCCTCGTGTCATGCCCTGCTCGGATGGTGTGCGGAGGTCTGTCAGATTGGCAGCACGTGTCTAACCTTTTGTTTGTTTTGGAATCATGCTGGATCCACCTTCCTTTAGGTGCTCTGGGTGGGGTCATTGGCTTAAATTGCCTTCAATCCCAGAGGGCCGTGCAGGTTATAGAATTCTGTCTGTTGAGTCTTTGGATTCAAGGAAGGAAGGATTGTCTGTTCCAGCTCAGATAAGTTTGGTTTCTGTTTGTGTTGTTTGCGGTCTAGGCTATTTGTGTGTCTTCTGCCCCTTCTCCCCTTTCACCATCTCAGGGATTCTAGGGTGTTTGCAGTCCAGGCACGAGGACACTTCATTCCTACCATCAAGGTCTGAATGTGGGCTTAGCAGCATAGGGAGAGAAGTCAGGGATGTGCTAGGAGGTGACCTGTCCCCAGCATCTAGCCTAGACACTTGTGTATTTGGTTGTCTGTGTATCTGAGATCCTGTCCGCCGTGACACCTCGGCCATATGGTCTCGGATTCTCACTGTGCCAAAAATAAGTTGGCATAACTGGGGGGCGAATCTGGTGCCCATGGCAGTGCCGGTAAGTTGCACATAGAAGTCCCGCTCATATGAGAAATAATTGTGCGAAAGAATGTAATCCTTTCAAAAGGAACAAAAGTTGTCCGTTCGTCAGTGTGTTACTCGCCTGAAATTGTTTCTTTAGGGCCTCTAGACCCAGTTTGTGTTCAATCACTGTATAAAGCGAGCTCACATCAAGAGTGCCCAACAACCAAACCTCTTTCCACTAGAGCGATTCCAAATACCAGTTGCCCCCCCAAAAAAGTGATTGAATCAGGGGTGTTATATACCAATTATATACTTTCTATATAGTGCAGTTGGGTAGTGCAGCATTTGTTTGTGGTTTAATTAAGTGACAAACCACATTGGAACAAATAATTTCTACTGGTGTGATATACAAGTTGCCACCCCAAAAAAAGTGATTGAAGCAGGGGTGTGATATACCTTCTTCCACAAATACTGCTCTTCTATAGGGACTTTTGTCACAGGGTCATTTTGAAAATTCTGCAGGGGTGGTAGGGGTCAGGCAGGTGCACCAGGCCGGTGCCTAAGTGGGAAGTTTCAGAAGGTGCATGCTATTACGTAAAAGGATGCACCCGACTTGGTTGAGTGACTCACTCAGCCTTCCGCTTATGTATCCTCCTCATCCTCTCTATCTGCACCCTCTTCACTCTATGCTGTGTGCACCCTCAAAGACACCACCACCAACACCATATCCCCTCCGCTCGAGTCAGAGGAATTATTTTCCCATCCATTACAAGACCTTACCAATGCGCAGCCATTCTTGGCATCGGATCAGGAAGGGGAGGTATCAACGGTCACCACCCAGCAGTCTGACGACAGTACCCACATCAGCCCAAGGAGGGTGGTCCCCGCTGTTGCTGCCTACTCCGAGATCTCTAATGTTAGTGGTGGTGAAGGGGACGATGATGACGTGTTTATGGACGTCACGTGGGTGCCCACAATAGAGGAAGTGGAGGGGAGTTCAGATGGAGCAGCAGAGAGGGAGGAGAAGCAGGCAGAACTTACAGTGCACAGGAGGCAAAAAGCAGACTGCTATTGTATCTGAAATGAGCCATCCACCATGCACGGTCACATCTGGCGCTCCCAGGACACCGACACATGACTCCGCAGTGTGGTCTTTTTTCAACGTGTCCGCTGCTGACAATAATGTTGCCATCTGCAGCCTGTGCTGTTAACGCATAGGTCGCAGTAAGCCCAACACTCACCTAGGGACGCCCGCCTTAAGAAGGCATCTGGCCTCCTATCACCGAGCCCAGTGGGAGCAACACCGTCAGAACCCACAAAGACACACTCCTGGTGATCCACGTCCTGCCTCTTCTCCTTCCCCTTCTCCTCTCTCCTCCCATTTGTCCTCCACTCCACCTTCCACCATGCCGTTGTCGCGTTCATCTGGCAAAAGGCAGGCTTCCATGGCCCAAATGTTCGAGCGAAAAAAGATGACGCTAGATAACCCTCTTGCCCAACGGCTGACCACTGGCTTGTCAGAATTGCTAGCCAGCTACTGCCATATAAACTGGTGGACTCGGAGGCCTTTAGAAAATTTGTGGCCATTGGCACACCGCAATGGAAGGTCCCCGAAGGAAATATTTCTCCCAGTAGGGCATACCAGAGCTATATGGCCACGTTCAGCAGCAAGTTAATGTATCTCCAGCACACAGTGTCGGTGCCAAGATACATCTAACCACAGACACGTGGTCTAGCAAACACAGGCAGGGAAGGTACATAGCTTTTACTGCCCACTGGGTGAACCTTCTGACAGCCGTCTAGCATGCAACCCGTGGCACCGTGTGGATTTGGTGTTACCGCCATGAATTGCTGCTTCTTCTCCTCCTTCTACTCCATCCTCCGTCTCCTCCTCGGCTGACTCCTCCTTTTCCACTGCTACCGCCTCTTCCGCTGCACCCTCCAAACTCCCCAGAACCTGTAACAGGGCGCCAAAGGCGCACTCAGTCTCCCATCAGCCACAGACCTGCTGCTTAGCTTCGGGATCGAGGATCTGTGTTCGGCCTCGTTCCTAGGGCGGCTTTTGCTAGCTGGGAAGCTCCCTGCTCCTAGGTCTGCCTTGAGCGCCAAGCTGATCACTCGGTGCTCGACTTGTCTATCTGTCGGTCATGTGATCCTGGCCACGTCACATGACCTTAACTCCCCAGTATAAATACAGGCAACCTACTGGCTACAGGTTGCCTGTGATTTTGGTCCCTTAGGCTGTGTATTATTATTGTTATTAAGTTTACCTTTGGATTTGACCCTTGATCTGCTTCCTGATACCTCTTCTGCCTGCTCCCTGAATCTTGACGCTACCTCTCGGATTTTGACCTCGGCCCGCTCTCGAATCTGTCTCTGTCTCCTCCCTCGTACTGACGTGACCTCTTGGACTGACCCCGGCTAGTTGACCTGCCTCGCCCTTCCGTTTTTGGTGGTACCTTGCTTGTTCCACCTCTCTGTCTGCTCGAGTGCTACCTCTCATTGGCTGTCCGCTTCCCTGCTGTCTCTATCTCTCTGCTTGCACTTACTCAGGTCAGGGACTGTCGCCTAGTCGCGCCCCGTCACCTAAGGCGGCTGGTGCAAGAAGGCAGGGACAGGGGACTGGGTGGCAGCTCAGGGGGTGCACCTCCGCTCTATCTTTATACCCGTTACGCTACCCCGTGACAGAATCACAGGCCTTAATTTAGCATGGCCCCTCTACAGAGTCTCACCAAACATGTGCAGGGTCTTGCTCAAATAGTACAGGAACTTGGGGAGAGACTACAGATTCAGGAGACCGTCCAAACTCCCCCCATTCTTGCTCCCGCCACCATTCAGGTGGAACCACAAATTAAATTACCCGATCGGTTTTCGAGTGACCGCCAAAGTTTTTTAGCTATCAAGGAAAGCTGTAAACTTTATTTTTGACTACGTCCTCACTCCTCTGGTCCTGATCCACAGAGGGTTGGTATTATCATCTCCCTGCTTCAGGGACCCCCAGGAATGGGCCTTTTCTTTGCCTTCGGCTTCCCCTTGTCTTAATTCTGTGGACCTCTTTTTCCAGACGTTAGGGGTTCTTTATGATGAACCAGACCGAGCCTCTGTGGCAGAATCCAATCTTAATTGGAAAATTTTGGGCAGGCTCAGTCAAGCCTGCCCAAAAATTTTTGGAGGTGTAGAAACTCCTAGTCTGAATGTGCCTTTATTTCCATCCACAGGCAGCATTCTGGTGCACATGTGAGGCCTGGGCTATATCAGCCAGTCTTGGGTGGGGCTCAGAGCTCTCTGCCTCCTCCCATTGTATGCATGGTCACATGCTGGAGGTTACTGGGAGATTGCTTTGAGTCGGACCTTGCGCACCTGTAATTTGCCCACTGGCCCCTGGTATTGCCCATACGGCCCAGGTAGGTTTAGCGTTAGGTTCCCGAGCTACTTGAGAAACCTTGGCGTGGTGCTCGGGCTCAGACATGTCCTCCAAGCAGGATATGTTGGCTAATTCTCAATTTTACACCAGTATGAGGGTTAGTAAGACCGCATAGTGCACCTGTCTTTGTTTTTGTTATGTCATCTTTCCTGAACAAAAGGGGTATGCATCTATGGCGTCATAATGAATTTGTCCTTAAAGGGCTTCTGTCACCCCACTAAACTGATTTTTTTTTTTTGTGTGTACTTAGAATCCCTATCCTGCGATATTGCTATACCTTGTTATTAATAATTTTCGTTCAGTAGATTTAGCAAAAAACTTACTTTTATGATATGCTAATTACCTTTCTACCAGCAAGTAGGACGTCTACTTGCTGGTAGCAGCCGCAGAAAACCGCCCCCTCCTTCTGTTGATTGACAGGGCCAGCCGCGATCTCCTCCTCTGGCCGGCCCTGTCAGCATTTCAAAAATCGCGTGCCTGTGTTGATTCGGCGCAGGTGTTCTGAGATAAGGAGGCTCGCCTCCTCAGCACTCCCTCAGTGCGCCTGCGCCGATGACGTCACCGAAAAAGAAGACGTCATCGGCGCAGACGCACTGCAGACGCACTGAGGGAGTGCTGAGGAGGCGAGCCTCCTTATCTCAGAGCGCCTGCGCCGAATCAACACAGGCGTGCGATTTTTGAAATGCTGTCAGGGCCGGCCGGAAGAGGAGATCGCGGCTGACCCTGTCAATCAACAAGAGGAGGGGGCGGTTTTCTGCAGCTGCTACCAGCAAGTAGACGCCCTACTTGCTGGTAGAAAGGTAATGAGCATATCATAAAAGTATGTTTTTTGCAAAATCTACTGAACAAAAATTATTAATAACATAAGGTATAGCAATATCGCAGGATAGGGATTATAAGTACACAAAAAAAAAAACAGTTTAGTGGGGTGACAGAAGCCCTTTAAACTTTTGAATTTTATTTTGAACCACAATGTCTTCACTTTTGACCGCCGCACGTACCATCAGCTCAGGGGGGTGGAGATGGGTAGCTTCGCCAAGCTATACCTGGGCTGGTGGGAATGTGAAATTGTGTATGCGGATGAGAATATCTGGGCAGAGCACATCTGTTTGTGGCTGCGTTATATCGACTATGTGTTGATTGTGTGGTCAGGAAGTAAAATGGAATTCGACAACTTTGTAGCTGACCTTAATAAGAACACGTTGGGGCTTTTTTTCACCTCTGAAATACAGGAGAAGCAGATTGCGTTCCTGGATCTTACTATCTTTAGAGATCGGGAGGGCAATTTGGGGTCCCATCTGTTGTGTAAGGAAACAGCTACAAACAGCCTCCTAAGGTGGGACAGTTGTCATCCGGTACCTCTTAAAAGGGGTATTCCTAAAGGATACGTCACATTTGCTCTAGGTTGTCAGATTTCCGGGAAGCTTCCAATGACCTACAGACTCGATTTAGGGACAGAGGTTACCCACAATAGGTATTGGCTAAGGCATATCAGCATTCCTTGGCCACGGATCGTAACTCCCTGTTGACACCTAAAAGGAGAGCCTCGGATTGGGATGAACTGCTCATCATCGCTACATACGATGATGCGCATGTGAAAGTGAGGAATGTCCTTACTCAGTTTTGGGGCATTTTAAAATCTGACCCTGATGTGGGACACCTTATTGGTGAGAGACCACTGATCACTTACCATCGAGGACGCAGCCTGAAGGATAGGCTGGTCCATAGTTTCCTGCAGACGTCCAACAATCCCACGTGGCTAGATGGCAACCTAAAGGGCATGTTTCGGTGTGGGGGATGCGTGGCATGTAAGGCCATATTACTTGGCAGCGAATTTATCTGCACTGTCACGGGTGAAATCTTCACCATTAAACCATTCATTAACTGCCGCACAATAGGGGTGGCCACGTGTGTTTGTGGCAAACAATAAGTGGGAAAAATGGCGCGTGAATTTCGCAGGAGGATCGGGGAACACCTGAACGACATCCGTAAAGGTGCGGATACCCCCATTGCGAAACATGCCTTTTCCCAACATAATCAGGACATTGGGGCGGTCAAATTCCAAGGTGTGGAAGTAATCAGAAGATCCCCAAGAGGTGGAGACTTTGATAAAAAATTGCTAAGAAAAAGAAACACAGTGGATATTTAGGATGCACACGGTTAAACCAGAGGGACTTAATGATTACAACTCATTTACTTGCTTTATCTAGAGCAATCCAAGTCCTAGTTTATCCATGGCTCCTATATATTGATCATCATTTCAACTTGTAGCATCGGTACATCTTGTTTATTGCACAATTATTATATCTTATTGTACGATCCATTGTTTTTACCAAGCTAACTAAGGTTGTGCTTTATGTGTTTTCATCATTAATTCAGTACTCTAAGCCATCTTGGTCCCTACGAACTATAATATGTGATGTTTTGATATCCTGGGTAGATCTCTCCGCAGAGTGGGCCGACGCAAGGGGCGTGGCTTAACCATGGCTGGACCACGCCCAGCCTCGGTGATTGGCTGGCCCAGGGGCTCGATCTCTCTGAGGGGAGGAACCTCCTCCTCTTAATCCCCACATTCTGGCGGGCGCGTATGTCAACTCTAGTGCTGTTTGTCGCAGCCTCTGCACATGGGGCCGGCGGCTTGTCTGCTGCAAAACTGTACCTTGTGAATAGCAATGCTCTTGGTTGTGCTCCTGATGAGCCATTATTGGCGAAACGCGTAGAGCTACTTCAGCAGTCAGGGTGTGCTATGTGTACCGATAGTTAGCCAGGGAAACAAGTTGATTCGTGCCCGTATCAGAGCCAATGCCTGCACGTGTCTATGAAGCTGACACATGGTTGCCTTGGAAAGCTGTTAGATATGGACAGATGTTTATCAACCTAATCTTCAGGTGCACATCTAGTCAGTTTTCCAAGTTGATTCGTGTTCATATCTCATTACTGCCTGTGAGCGTCCGATCCAATTTGGACGCACATTTTGATGGCAGACTGTCTGATGTGAGCAAATGTTTATCAACTTGAGTTAGGTGGGGAATCACCTGTAGCAGTGTTGCAGGGACGCAGGAGTTTAATTGTCCCTGAATACCTACCTTGGGTGCACAGAACCCATAGATTTTTTTAGAATCAATCTGCACCACTGTGACTGCGCAGCTGGGTCTAATAGCGACACAGCGGACCGATATGCATGATAATATTGGTCACTGAGTGGCTTATGCAGATTTATATTCTTTGAGGGTGTTTATTTGGGGGGTTCTTTCTCGTTTTCATTTTTTGTCAATCCTTTGTTTTAAGGTATATTCAATAAAGATTAGTTTTAATCACAGCATCCCTTCAGTGAATGGTAGTAATAGTGGGAGGCATATACGTCTATTTCAGTGATATTAGTACAATGGGTTCACACTAACTGCTTGGTCTACCCCCAAAATATGGAGACATGCCTGAGCTTTTGTGTGGCCCATATATAGGGTCTTTATAAAACTTGGAAGTACAGCATAATAAAAAGAGGGCTTGCTTTTCCCACTAGCACACAATGGGCACAGCATATTGGGCAATGACTTGGCATATCTTGCAAAAATTGCAATTTACACTTTGCGCTGTCTGCTGTGAATCAAAGTTTGCAAAACACCCGTTGAGTCAAAATGCCTGCTACAGTACATCTCCTTAGAAAGTACTATGAGGGGGTGTGGTTTCTTTTTTTTTTTTTTTATTAAAAATGTATCCGGCCCTAGTGTATTGTCCCACTAGGTAAAGGTGGGCACTACACAAGGGTTAATATGCCTATTGCATTAATGTAATGTTTACTGTTCATTTCCCTGTATTATCTGGGTGTCAGGCCTGTCAGGGTGTAGTTTAGTCTCCTAGACGCTAGAGGGAGCTAGAGAGCACTATATATAGGTAGGCCCAGACAGGGGAGAGTTAGTTCATGCCAGGTGGCTAGAAGAGAACATAGTCAGCCTGAAGCTCCTGAGTCTAAGCTTAGCTCAGTAGAGTCACCCCAGAAGAAGAATCTACCTCCTGGGAGAAACCTGCAGCTTCCCCTACCGCAGGAACAGAACAACCAGCTCAGAGAAGTAAGCTAAAAGGCAGAGGTACTTTAATATTGAAGCAAGGGTCAATACTGGAGGAAGATTTATATACCAAGGATTCAAGCCAGCATTTCGGCATCCGGGCCTTGGGATCCAGCCAGCTAGAATAGCTGAGGGGATAGAGCAGCACTGTACTGCAAAGCATTAACTGTTTACCCTCCAAGTATCTTGCAAGATTTATACCTGCCATATTTTGAAGTAAACCTGCTGTGGCATTTGTGGTATAAGGGACTGCATCATCATCAATTGTCTGTACAAAGTTGGACTGTTTCTCCAAGTAAAGCAACGTTTGGTTTACCATCTGTGTACTCCATTACTACTCCTATAAATCGGTGTGCCACCGTTACAGGCACTGGCGTCACGATCCTTAAAGGGACCTTGCCTCAGGCACTCAAAATACCTGCAACATCCAGGGCACCTCATACACCATCAGGTCTGGTCCCTATATACAGAGTGTGCCCCAGAGGAACTTGTGTCTACCTCTCCTTCACTGCCGCATGCCTGCCCAGGGTTCTCCTCTAATAAGTGAGTAACCCTCGATTGCCCAAAACCGTGACCTCACTATCGCAATACCCTGCAGGTCTAGCGTGCTGCACTAGTTCAACAATTTTTTCCATATTTTATCAATTTTTTCTGCCCTCTCAGTATATCTCTCAGACACCTGTTCCAATCTAATCAAGTTAACTACTGCTTGTTGCCACTGTCCCACTGTAGGGGGATCTTCATTTACCCATTTACCCAGTATAAGAAGTCTAGCTTTTTTTGGGGGGGAAAAAAAATTCTTTATTATTTTATAAGTCAATTATACAAAATTCCATTACATACAATTTGGAAATAACAAATAATTATACACAAATTGATATACTTAACCCCATTTACCCCCCCCCCCCCCCCCTTGCGGGGTCCGACTGTACCTTTATTGCCATCTGGAGTTATTTCCTAGTGCCATAGATAACCAAAGCTTTTTGGAGTGAAACAATTTAAAGACCTACCCTTTCCAACATTACTCTGCTTTTCTTGCTAATCTTCTATAGGAATCGATGATATCTATCCGAGCCCTCTACTCAGAATAGCAGAATAGCTAGGGCTATTTTTGGTGCCCCAATATTTAAGAATCAAGGCCTTTGCGGCCATGAAGCTCTCCAAACACACTCTTATCTGATAGGGCGTTAAATCAGTAGGGGAGAAGAGACCTAGTATTGCCTGCATAAAACAGTGGTTCAATTTAATCTTGTATCTTCCATATAGATCTTCATAAATGCTGGTCCAAAATCCACTTATTTCTGGACAATTCCATAGCAAGTGACTTAGACCAACATTTTCAGCCGAGCACTTCCAACACATGTCCTTTTTTTCCTTATATATTTTGGCGAGGAAGGCAGGGGAGTAGTACAGGCGATGTACAATCCTAAACTGGATCAATCTATATTTTTGGGAGATCGATACTTTTTTTTATATTTTGATATACAATGTCCCAATCAACAGAGCTCCCATCGCCTAGTTCAACCTCCCAGCCTCCCTCGCTTTTAAATGTTGTTATTTCTTCTAGACAGTTCCTAAATCAGTGATATATTTGAGAAAGAGTGAGTTGTGCATCCTTGAATTTAAAGCAATAGTTCAAAAAGGAATTTGCCCTAGTAATCAAAAGGTTTTTATCCTGAGTGCTCGTGAATGAATGACGGATTTGTGCATATCTATATCTATCTAAAGAAGTGACATTTGTGCCCTTTATTAATTCATCCAAATGGATGATACTACCGTGTGATATTATATGAGTTAGGCCTCATGCACACAACAGTATTTTTTCACAGTCCGCAAAACGGGGTTCCGTTTCCGTTTTTGTTTCCGTGTGTCTTCCTTTATTTTTGGAGGATCACCAGACATGAAGAAAAGTGAAAAAAAATCTAAGTCAAGTTTGCCTTGCAAATGATAGGAAAAAAACGGACACGGATCACGGACGCGGATGACAATCTTGTGTGCCTCCGTGTTTTTTCACGGCCCCATTGACTTGAATGGGTCCACGAACCGTTGTCCGTGAAAAATATCATACTTTGACGGACTGGAAACACGGATCACGGACGCGGATGACAAAAGGTGCATTAGCCGAGTTTTCCACGAACCCATTAAAAGTCAATGGGTCCGCAGAAAATCACGGAAAACGGAACAACGGACACGGGACACAACAACGGTCGTGTGCATGAGGCCTTAATCGGTTAATACTGCGTGAATTCCAGTAATTGTAATCTTCGATTAACATAAATTCTTTTAAATTACAATTGTGCCAAAGTAGAGTAAAATGAGTGGGATTTCTTACACCCAGTATCTTTTTAATCTTATTCCAGACCCTATCTGTCGTATCGCTGATTAAACACAGTTTTTTCCTTTTTCCCGGATGCCCGGTCTCCAGAATAGAAAAAATATCTGCGTACGGCCCCTGAAAATCCCTTGACAGGATACTCAGCAGCATCGCAGATTGGTGCCCCCCCCCCTCGCCCCACCCACCACATTATCTGAGCTGCAATGTAGTATCCCTGAAGGGATGGGAGGGAAAGACCGCCATCTCTCTCAGAGAGCCAAAGATATTTTTGCTTGATCCTAACCCTTCCTCTCCCCAGATTAACTCATTCAGCAATCTATCCAGCAGCCAGAAAAATGAATCATCAATCCATATCGGACATGCTGTCAAGGGGTATAGAGCAATAGGGAGGACCACCATCCTAACCAGCGCAATCTTTTCTACCTATGACAGGGGCAGCTTCTGCCAAGTGCGAATCTTCTCCCTTACCTTATTGATCATAGGAATTATATTTAGGAGATTGTATCTAGTCAAATCTGCACTAATTCGTATACCCAGATATCGAATAGAGTCAGGTACGGCCAAGTGGCCTGATACCTAAAACTCCATTGAGGGGTGTTCGAACAAGGGGGAGGAGTTCAGACTTATCCCAGTTCACCTTATAGCCTGATAGAGAACCATTTTCTTCCAAGATATTTATTACGGACGGCTTTCCACCCCTGCCTCAGAAAAACAAGAATATCTTCCGCATATAGGCTAATTTTATCTTCCTCTCCTCTCCCTCCAAAGCCAGCAATCTCTTTAGACTGTTGGATTCTACATGCGAGGGGCTCTAACGCCACAGCAAATATCAAAGGTGAAAGGGGACATCCCTGCCTGGTGCCTCGCTGTAAGGGGAAATGTTCTGAATCAATCCCCTTTATCCTAACACTGGCGGTGGACCCAGAGTAGAGGAGCTGTATCCATTTAATGAAATGTTCACCCAGATTCATTCTGTTCAGAGTCCCCCATAGGAAGGGCCACTCCACCCTGTCAAAGGCCTTCTCGGCATCCAGAGACAGGATGGAGCGGTCCTCCCCATCCCCAACATATATGTTAAGAAAGGCTCTGCGGATATTAGATTGAATATTTCGTTTTGGGATCAATCCCGTCTGATCCAAATGGATCAGACGGTGTATCACCACCCTCAACCTATTAGCAAGCAATTTAGCTAGTATCTTGTAATCGGTATTGAGTAATGAAATTGGACGAAACGATCCAATTTCGGTCTTATCTTTCAAAATTAGAGAGATAGAAGCCTCCCTCAAGGAGGGAGGAAGTAAACCATTCCTCCAAGATTCATTGAGCATTTGAAGAAGGAGAGGCAATACCGTTTTACAATGTACTCTATATAATTCAAAGGGCAATCCGTCTCGGCCCGGGGCCGTATTGCATTTTATACTATCAACAGCAACCTCCAACTCTTCAAGAGTAATTTGTGAGTTTAATTTGGAACGATTTTAATCGGAGAGGCGAGGGAGTACCACTTTGTCCAAAAAGTGACCCGAGGCTCCATCTTCCACCCCAAGATCCGACTGATATAATTTAGTAAAATGTTCTATAAAGGCAGATTTAATATTAGGGCACCAGAACACTTGATTTGCTTTATTGGGATTTGGATCTTTTAATTAGCGACTACAGATGCCAGCAATCTACCTGTTTTCCCTTTTTCAAAAAAAGGCCCACTGTCCTGTAAAGAAGGCCTTATGTTGCACTTTTTCATATAGGAAAGTCTGATATTCCCTCTTAGCCTCCATTAATAATAGTCTGGCGTTTTCCCCGTTCTGTCCGGCCAGATCTGCCTCCAAGGCCCCAACCTTCTCTGCCAATTCCTTTTCAGTCTTAGCAAATTCCGCCTTTTTTTAATCATCTTACAGTATACCCCTCTTATCATGGCCTTTAGGGAATCCCACACAAAGTGTATATGTGTGGATCCGTAGTTGAGTGCCCACAAATCTAAGATATCCTCCCCAATCCTTTCTTGATCACCAACCACATGGATCCAGTGTGGATTTAACCTGAAAGGTTTTCTGCCCTTTTGCGCAGAGTCAACTATTGATAGCAACATTGGAGTATGGTCGGATATACAAACCGGATTCCAAGAAAGTTGGGACACTAAACAAATTGTGAATAAAAACTGAATGCAATGATGTGGAGATGGCAAATGTCAATATTTTATTTGTAATAGAACGTAGATGACAGATCAAACGTTTAATCCGAGTAAATGTATCATTTTAAAGGAAAAATACGTTGATTCAAATTTTCACGGTGTCAACAAATCCCCAAAAAGTTGGGACAAGTAGCAATAAGAGGCTGGAAAAAGTAAATTTGAGCATAACGAAGAGCTGGAAGACCAATTGACACTAATTAGGTCAATTGGCAACATGATTGGGTATAAAAATAACTTCTCAGAGTGGCAGTGTCTCTCAGAAGCCAAGATGGGTAGAGGATCACCAATTCCTACAATGTTGCACAGAAAGATAGTGGAGCAATATCAGAAAGGTGTTACCCAGCAAAAAATTGCAAAGACTTTGCATCTATCATCATCAACTGTGCATAATATCATCCGAAGATTCAGAGAATCTGGAACAATCTCTGTGCGTAAGCATCAAGGCCGTAAAACCATACTGGATGCCCATGATCTCCTGGCCCCAAAAACGACACTGAATCACAAACAGGAATGCTACTGTAAAGGAAATCACAGAATGGGCTCAGGAATACTTCCAGAAACCATTGTGAGTGAACACAATCCATCGTGCCATACGCCGTTGCCAGCTGAAACTCTACAGTGCAAAGACGAAGCCATTTCTAAGCAAGATCCACAAGCTCAGGTGTTTTCACTGGGCCAGGGCTCATTTAAAATGGAGTGTGGCAAAATGGAAGACTGTTCTGTGGTCAGACGAGTCACGATTCGAAGTTCTTTTTGGAAATCTGGGACGCCATGTCATCCGGACCAAAGAGGACAAGGACAACCCAAGTTGTTATCAACGCTCAGTTCAGAAGCCTGCATCTCTGATGGTATGGGGTTGCATGAGTGCGTGTGGCATGGACAGCTTGCATGTCTGGAAAGGCACCATCAATGCAGAAAAATATATTCAGGTTCTAGAACAACATATGCTCCCATCCAGACGTCATCTCTTTCAGGGAAGACCCTGCATTTTTCAACAAGATAATGCCAGACCACATTCTGCATCAATCACAACATCATGGCTGCGTAGGAGAAGGATCCGGGTACTGAAATGGCCAGTCTGCAGTCCAGATCTTTCACCTATAGAGAACATTTGGCGCATCATAAAGAGGAAGGTGCAACAAAGAAGGCCCAAGACGATTGAACAGTTAGAGGCCTGTATTAGACAAGAATGGGAGAGCATTCCTATTTCTAAACTTGAGAAACTAGTCTCCTCGGTCCCCAGACGTCTGTTGAGTATTGTAAGAAGAAGGGGAGATGCCACACAGTGGTGAAAATGGCCTTGTCCCAACTTTTTGGGGATTTGTTGACACCATGAAATTCTGATTCAACATATTTTTCCCTTAAAATGGTACATTTTCTCAGTTTAGACTTTTGTTCCGTGAATTATGTTCTATTCTGAATAAAATATTAGAAGTTGGCACCTCCACATCATTGCATTCAGTTTTTATTCACGATTTTTATAGTGTCCCAACTTTTTTGGAATCCGGTTTGTATACCATGTGGCTCGTACTTCATTTTTTGTATCCATTCCAGAAATCCTGGGGTCGCCAGGGATAGATCTATCCTAGACATGGTCCTGCAAGTTCTGCTGAAGCAGGAGAAGGCCCTTTTTTTCCCATACAAAGACTGCCACACATCCGTAAGACCCAACTCCTGGCAGATCCTGCTAAGGGTCGTGGGCTGGTCATTAGCACTCCCCCCTCCACTGATCACAGATACCCTATCCTTATTGTCCATAACGGAGTTGAAATCTCCCAGCATGGGGCACGAGTCCCATTCACAGACATATTCCGCAAGTTTTCTCAACACCTCAGAAGAGAGAGGGGGGGGGGGGAATATATACAAACGCAAGCACGCATACCAGTCCCATCCATCGGCCATGTAGAAACACGAATCTTCCCTCTTTATCAATCCATTGATCGTATGGATCATAATCTACATTTCTATGAATGTAGACACTTACTCCCCGCGAATCGGCTGAATAGTGGGAGTGGTACTCGTACTGCGTCCAGGATTTTCGCATATAATAAATTTTTTCAGCAGTTAAATGGGTCTCCAGTATCATAGACTACCCTCCGTTTGAGCTTGTCCACCAATCCGCGAACATTCCATGTCAAAATACAAGCCATTTACCCTGTATTGGAGGATGGTCAATATCATCAGCTCCCTTCCTAGTTCTACATCGGGTCCCGCAGCAGTGAAACAACACCCCCTCCCCAACCCCCCCTTCCCACGGTGCACAGGGCAATTAAGACCCATGCTCCTCTTACACATCGCCTAGGCCTCCACCCCTCCCACACACACCCAGATCCCCCCTCTCCTCCCACCGCTCCTCAAGGTTTCTTTCATACTATATATGCGATGAGGGAAACAACATAGACCCAAAAAGAGATACAATAAAAAATTCATATTTAACCACAGAAGATAAAGACCGCCCGGCATAGATTCTCATATCCCCCTGGCGTCCAACCAAGCAGAAGCCTCCTCAGAGCCTGAAAGAAAAGTAACAGAATCATTATATACTATTCTTAATTTGGCCGGGAACAGCATCAAATATTTAATGTTGGCATTAATAAGGCGTTTCTTAATCTCCCCAAATTGTCTTCTTTTAAGTTGGGTAGAGAAAGAATAATCAGGGTAGATCGAGATTTTGCTCCCATTATATACCAGCTCGCCTAGCTCTCTTTCGCCGCAATATTTTGTCTCGGTCACTAACACACAAAATTTTAGCGAGGAGGCTGCGTGGGAGGGCACCAGGGGCGGCTTTTTATTAGGGGTTCTGTGTGCCTGTTCAACCATAAATAATGATGAGAAGGATTCTTGGCCCAGGGAGTCCACCAGACATTTCTGTATGAAACCCCCTGGGTCGTCCCCCTCTGATCATTCAGGGAAACCTATAATTCGGATATTCCCCCTGCGTGACCTGTCCTCCAAGTCCTTTTTTTTTTTTCATTAAGGGCCTTATGTTCTAAATCAATCGTCTCAATTTTTTTCCCATTAAGGAGACTTCATTTTTAGTAGCAATTAGGGATTGTTCCGTTTCGTTTGCCCTATGGCGGATTTTATCCATATCGTCCCTAATAAGAGAAATGTCAGTTTGCATTGAGCAGACAGTAGTTGTCAGTGTTCCTAGAGCTTGATTAGTAATTTTTAGGGTATCCAAAATGTCCCCCAGTTTTTGCGCTTTTACGCTTATGGATCCGGTTGTCCATATCTTCCTTATCACTGTTATCAGAAGGCCACAAGGCATTACGGTTTTCCTAGACTCTTTCTTTTCCTCTGGGCGGGCAATGGGCTTCAATGTACCTCTTGTTTTTGTGGGGGAGGAACTTAAATATCTCTCTATATTGGATCTAGGGCTTTTATTTTCCGACCCTTTTGGAGACGTAGTACCCACAGATTTCCTATTTTGTATTTTAGGGGCCATATTCACACTTTTAAACTACCACAGTAATCTATGACAGAAAAATACACAGTTTAGCCTAGGCCACAAAGGTCCCCCCCAAATCCACAAGTCCTTCAAAGTGGTCCTTTAAAGCATATATTAGTAGGCCCCTCTACCTAGGCCCAGGGAGTCACTCATGTCACTCATGTCCCTCAGATCATTTAGAGATATTCGGTTTGTTAATGTTGTTAATAAACTAACTGATGTAACTACTCGATTAGAGGCCTTTTGACATGAGGTTCAGTTAGTTAAGTATTAGTAACAGAGTTAAACGGTTAACCGGGTGACCTTCACCCTACTTGCCGATCCTGGGAACAGTCAGTCCATAGGTCCGGATCCATGAAAAGGCTCCAATTCACAAACGGCAAATGCAGTCCCATTCACCAATATCTCTGAGGCCTGCAACCCTGCGGGAGATACAGATGGATTACACACCGGCCTGGAGTTCCTCGGCGGTTTGTAGAGGCTCATAGCTCCAACGGGTCAGTTGTCTCATCTCATGGCTGGTACACTTCCCCCATACAGGAGGCAGGTTGGTGTTCCCCTGGGAGCCATGTGCCGCACAGGCCGCCTGCGGTGTTCTCTCACAGCCCACAGGTCATCCATGGACCTCGTCCATGCGATTCACCGACCTGGGATTCTTTGGGAGTTAATGTGCCGTGCTGGGCGACCGCAATGCCCTCTCACTGCACGCTGCACACCCTCCGCTCAGCGCCGCAAAGACTCCCCATCGATCTATCCAGGTCACCAGATGCCAGGTACCGGACAAAGATGGTGCAAGGAATAATACTCCAGTCGTTCTGGCGGTCACACCGCACCGCGAGTCAGTCAGCTGGAGCGAGGAGAGAGGACAGACGGGTGGCCCGAGGTAGGGGGGGGGCAGAGCCCGCAGCACGCCCTACATCATGCTGCATGCACCTCTGAAATAATACTTTACCTAAAACAACTCGTATCTCCTTATTTAGTTTAAGATGTTCTGTAGCCCCTAATATGCAAACTATGGGGTCTTCAATAACTTGAACACCCAGAAATACTAATACAATCTCTGCAATTTCTTTCGAATACCTGAAAAGTTTTGGGCATCTCCAAAAACAGTGTATAAGATCCGCCTTCTCTCCCCTACATTTTAGGCACTTATGAGAAGTTCTCACCCCCATTCTCTTTAATGCCCAAGAAGATTGATGTAACCTATGAACTATAAAGAACTGAGAAATTTTATGTGAGGTCGTTTCTGACACCACAGTATAACTTCTAAGAGCATCTTTCCACATTTCTTCCTTAAAAAGACGGAAGCTCTTTTTCCCATTTTTCTCTGGCAAGTATTGTGATCCGTTTTTTTCTTTTTCATCCAAATCCCATATCTTTTTGCCGTTATTCCTCTTTTTTCCCCTATATTCGTAAATGTATCTATTTTATCTGATTGTTCCTTTCTATATTTGTCTAAGTTCGCAATTATCCTCATAGCATTTTTGAACTGAAGATATTTATAAATCTCCTTTTGGGGGATCCCAAACTCCCTTACCAAGGTACCAAAATCCTTCAGTTTATCTCCCTCAAATGCTTGGGCTAGATATTTCATCCCCCTTTTATTCCAGTCTATATAGGATCTAATCGTTTGCAATTCCTTTAAGTTGGTATTTTTCCAAATAGGTGTATACTGCAAGTAACCTTTAATCTCCAATATTTTTTAATTTCCACCCATATATATTCCATTGAGTTCAATATTCAATTTTGTGTGCTATTTTTCCCCAGTGTTCCTGACTCCAAAACCTCTAAGTGATTCATTTCCCCACTCCACCCCATTTTCATTAATTCCTCCCTTCCCACTAAACCCTTTAAACTTCCCTTTATCTGGCTATATTGTGTTATTAAATAATTAAAAAAACAATTAGGAACTGCTAATCCACCCTCTCTTACTGGGAGCTGAAGCACTTCTCTCTTTAACCTAGGAATGGCACCTTTCCAAATAAAATCCCCCATTAAACTGTCTAATAATAACCTGAATTTTTTTTTCGGTAACCTCATAGGGGCGTTTTGTAAAATATATCGTATTTTGGGGAGAAAAATAATTTTTATTAACTTCACCCAACCCTGAATTGACAACGGTAATCTTTTCCAAATATGAATTTTTGTAGATATGTATTTTTGTTCTGAGTTCTTTTATTAAGGGGAGTACATTTAGCTTTTCATATTCTTCTATATTTCTAGAAATTTGTATACCTAAATATTTAAAACTCTCGTGTTGCTCAAGCACATGCACCCTTGAGCCATTCTGTAATTGCCCATTCCCTAATAACATCATATGGGATTTCCCCCAATTAATATTTAAACCAGAAAAAATAATCTATTATAGCTATTGCTCTATTAAACTCATCCCCAGTGTTGTGCATAAATAATAAAATATCATCGGCGTACATTGATCATCTTTCATTTCCTTCCCCATATTGAAAACCTTTAAACTCCATATCATTTCTTATCATACATGCCAAGGGCTCTATTGCGATAGCAAATAGAAATGGGGAGAGAGGGCATCCCTGTCTGGTGCCCCTGTAGAGGGCAAACGGCAGGGACAGGCTCCCATCCACCATCACCCTAGACCTCGGGTTGGAATATATAAGTTGTATCCATCTTATGAATCCCTCCCCTATACCATCCCTTTTCAAAACTGCCCATAGATGGGGTGTGGTTTCTAAATGGGGTCACTTCCTGTTTTGTTTTTGTTGTTTTTTTGTGTAAATTTTACCTCAGAGCTGCTGCAGTTGTCAGCCAGTGCTATATAAATCACCAAACTAGGCCTCAAATGCACAGGGTTCTCTTTCTCTTCTGAACCCTGTAGTATTCTCAAAAAGCATTTTTCTAGTGTTGATCGCGAATATTCGAATTGCAAATTTTAATCGCGAATATCGCAACTTCGAGAATTTGCGAAGATGTAGAATTTAGTGGTATATATTCGTATTCGCGAATATTCTAGATTTTTTTTTTCTTTCTCTGAACCCATGATCCCTCCCTGCTTCTTGCTTGTGGGCCAATGAGAAGGCTGCAATGTCTTTGTCTGAGCTTAGCAACATCCCTAGCAACCAATAGGAAAGCTGCCTACCCCTTACTATATAAGAGCCTCCCCAGCAGCCATTTTCTACAGTTTTTTTGCAGTTCTGAGAGAGACACCAGTGTCATTGCTGTGCTCTGTGCTTTACTGTTTAATTACATTAGATAGTTAGCTTATATATATAATACAGATAGTTAGTGGTAGATAGTCAGTGCAGGTTAGATAGTGATATAGTGCAGTGTGATAGGTTCTGCTGTCCATACATACATGCTACAGACAGGGGCGTAGCTAGAACAGCAATTTTCTTTATGGGCCCCCACCACCACCTCAGACACACTTCTTTGCAACCTTCTCATCCTGTGAAAAACCCACTCCTGTGCCTATTTTACACTTTTAAAAAAAAAATGTATTTACTGTAAATTTTAGCATCCTTTTTGACGATGGACACATGACCGCTGCAGTCAATAACTGGCTGCAGTGGTGACGCGTCATCTGTGTGGCACATGACCCACTTACAAGCTTCATGGGTGACACATCACTGGTGCAAACAGTTATTGGCTGTAGTGGTCAAGTGCCCTGCTGTGTGGAGACCCAGGACCTACACAGATGGCAGAAATGCAAATTATGGCACACTTACATAAACATGCACCCTACTATCCTGGCACCACTTGTGTGCATATGTAAGTGTGCCAAAGTAAGCATGAATACACAGCGCAGCAGTGGGGTGGATAAGGGAGGCTGCCATATACTGTATGATATAATACAGAAGGATGGCAGAGGATTGGATCAGCATGCAGCTGTCAGATAGCCATCCCAGCCTCTGCCCACCTCCTTTTTTGGCCAGACCCCTGTACTACAGTATGCATGCTATGAAAAATGGAAATGTGAACGAGGCCTTAGATCTCATCCCCGATCCACAAGATTGAGGATAAGTATCTGATTGGTGGGGATCTGACCACTGGAAATCAGAATGAGATCACAAGAATGAGGTGTTGGAGTCCCTGGAGTGAATGGAACGGCGGTCACACAAGCGCCCTCTGCTCCATTCAACTCTATGGGATTGCAGGTGGCAGGTCAGTGCACTTCCCATACAGAAGAATGGAGCGGCAGCGAGCACGTTACTGCCATTCACCCTGAGGACTTCACCTTCCTCGTCAGAACTCGACTGATCAGATACCTTTCCTCTATCCTGTGGATGGGGGATACTTATGACAACCCCTTACTGTGCAGAAAGAAACAATACTGGAATACATTATGCGGCATACATTAACAAAAAAAAAAACACACTCATATATACTGTATATATAGACACACATTGTATATCTCTCTATATACTCTATGCACACCATTGTATATACAAACATTTACAATATATATATATACATACTCACACACACTGTTACACTGTACATTACCACACAACCTGTATATACACACACATATATTCTCACATACACATTATATACATACATTTACACCTACCCCTTTCTCTGTAGTCTGTGAAGCTATAGACAGGCTCAGACAGCGCAGTCCCTGCAGCCCCCCCTCCTGTTAGTCCCGACTGCCATCCTGAGCTGTGTTCTATTACCACCAGCAGGAGGATGGATTGTTCTAGCTTTCTGTAGGGGGGGTGGGGGGCAGAAACTGGCTAGCTGCTACCATCTAAGCAAGTGACTAATGCTGGTGGATTTTAAATAAAGCCTGCACTCCTCTGGCTGGTGAGAGGGAACTCCAGTTCTGATTCTCTCCAACAGTATGCAAGGCTATTGGGTCCCAAAAGAGAAACCCTCTCCCCTCCATGGATCATCCCAGCCTCAATGCTTAGGTAGAGTCTTAGCCAGGCTTTGTCTAAGGGGCGGGGCTACCAGTGGAGCTCAAGGTGCTGGCTCTGCCTGATGCACTGAAGACAACATGAAAGGACTGCACACTATGGGGGGAGGGGCTATGAGAGGAGCAAATCACATGACAGGAAGTTCTTTCCGATCTATTACTGCCGTTACTGTATCTAGTACTGCTCCGGGCCCCTTCCTAGCTGGGGCCCAGAAGCAGCTGCTTCCCTGATAGCTACGCCACTGGCTACAGACATAGTGCTGTGATGTCACAACAATACTTAGTGCACCAATCAGTAATATGTGGTCAGACCTGCTAAAATGGGAAGTTGCACGTATTGCACAAAAATGTGTGCATCATTAATTGCCGATTTGCGCAATCGCAAATATATTGGAGCACTCTATCTGCATATATAGCTATTGTAATGTTCTGCTGTGCCAACCATTTTCTCCAGTCTCAGGAAACTTCTAGCAGCTTAAAGGGAGTCTGTCACCTCCATATGGCCAAATACAGTGCTTACATGGCTCTGTAGCACACCTATACAGGATTGTAACGGTACCTTTGTTCTTTTCTTTAGACTTGCACCAGCAGGAAAAACTAAGTTTAATTAATATGCAAATGAGCATTCGCAAGTGCCCAGGGGCGGCGTTCAGTGTGTAGGTGCCCAGGCTGCTCTGCCTTCTTTTCACTTTACTCCTCCCCAGTCTCTGCCTTTGCCCGCCCTCCAAGTCTCTTGCCTCATTGATAGGTCCGGACTTGGAGGGCGGGCAAAGGCAGAGGCTGGGGAGGACTAAAGTGGCAGAGCAGCCTGGGCACCTACACACTGAACGCCGCCCCATGGCACCTACACACTGAACGCCGCCCCTGGGCACCTACACACTGAACGCCGCCTCTGGGCACTTGCGAGTTCTCATTTGCATATGAATTAAACTTAGTTTTTCCTGCTGGTGCAAGTCTAAAGACAAAGATACCGTTACAATCCTGTATAGGTGTGCTACAGAGCCATGTAAGCACTGTATATGGCCATATGGAGGTGACAGACTCCCTTTAAGAAAAATGTAACAAAAGTGACCCACGCCTGTTTTGCGCGCGCCGATTTTTGCAGTCAAGAGAATAATCGCGAATTTATGACGAATATTCACCCAAATAATCGCAAAATATCGCAAATTCGAATATTGCCCCTGGCACTCATCACTATTTATGACCACATATGGGGTGTTGTCGTATTCAGGAGAAAATGCTTAACAAATTGTGGGGTCCTTTTTCTCCTGCTGCCTCTACAGAAAATTAAAAAATCTGGAGCTAAGTTTAAAACTGCAAAATCATGGTAAAAAAATATATATATTTAGGTTTGTTTAGCTGTTAAAGGGTCTCTGACGGTAGATTTGTATATTTGAAACTAGCTGACCTGTTACACGTGCTCTTGGCACCTGAAGGTGCCTGCGTTGGTTTAATGTTCATATGTGCCAGCATTACTTTCTCAGCAGCTGCGATGCCATCTCCACTTTGATTCACAGGGCCAGGCAGTGTAGGTTTTCAGTGCCTGGCCCTGTCAATTAAAGCGTAGAAGGTGAGGCAGTTGCGGAGAAAGTTGAGTCTCTAGGTGTAATGTTAACACCTCTATTGCTCCTAGAGGCTCATTTGCATATATTAAAACATAATGTTTCTCAGCAATGCGGACACATATGAACATGGAGGAGGATTGCGCTGCAGGAAAAAAATCTTCTTGTAAATGTAAGCTCCTTATGGAAGTCCTAAACCATTGGGATCACAGACCAACTTTACAACCTTCACTGGTATGGAAATCTGTGGTATAGAAAACGCACTATGGTGTAGCGAGTTCAGACATCAAATTTGATGTCTGAACTCGCTACACCATAGTGCGTTTTCTATACCACAGATTTCCATACCAGTGAAGGTTGTAAAGTTGGTCTGTGATCCCAATGGTTTAGGACTTCCATAAGGAGCTTACATTTACAAGAAGATTTTTTTCCTGCAGCGCAATCCTCCTCCACATTTATCTACATAGCGGACTTTTCCCACATCGTCTTTTGGATTTGCAGCGCTAGAGAGAACAAGTATTTCAAACAGAGACTCATATCTTTTTATTTCTTACATATGAACATGGGACCAACACAGATGCCTTCAGCTTCCAAGCGCACATGTAACAGGTCAGCCAGTAACAATCTGCTGAATGATGCCCTTTAACCCTTGTTTTACAGGAGAAAATAATTCAAATGGAAAATCTGTAGAAAAAAGTGAAATTTAATCTCCATTTTCCCTTAATTCTTATGGACCATACAAAGGGTTAACAACAGGGTTGTACCTACAATGGAAGCAGGGAAAGCGGCTGCTATGGGGCCTGTACTCAGAAAAGAGGCCCAGGAGGAAGACAAATGGATTTATTTTCAGGGCCTATGGAGCGGTGAGTATAGTGCTCCTAGCCCTAGCACTGGTACTAGTCAACGTCTAAGTGTTTGAGATCATGGAGTGCACTATGATCTGATGCTGTGCGACATCATGTCACAGTGTGGTGTATGCCTCGACACAGTGCTGCACCAAGAGCGAAGGAGCCCATAGAAGGAGAAGAGAGGTGAGGATTTTTTTTGGTCCAGTCTGTGGTGTGTATAAAGGAGACCATGGGGGACGTTCAAGAATTTACTATGGGGTCCAGTCAATTCAAGTTATTAACAAAGGTTGCAAAATCAGTTCCAATGAATTTGAGTTTTTTTTACTGGTCCATACTTCAATACTGAACTGGTCCTTAGAAAATTGGAGTTTAGAAATTTTCTTGAAAATTTTACAAGGCTTGCCTTCTCTGCCATCGGGTCCCCGTGACTGCAGCGCGGGGACCTGATGGAGATGTGGAGGGCACCCATACCCTCTGCATGCCGCGGTCAAGGGGTTAATATGCCGGCATCTGTGTCTTCACCGATGCTGGCGTATGCAGCAGGGGCCCGGCTGTCAGTGACGGCCCTCTGATTGGGCTGTTGCAGCTCCTGCACCCACCCGATAAGCCTGCCGTACATGTACGGTGCTGGTCCGTAAGTCACGTCCACCAGCGCCGTAGATCCTCTACGGGTTAAACTTTTAATGTCTTGCAGTGTATTTACAATATGATAAAGTTCTTGCAGTTTCACCTTTCAGCATTCGACCACTTTGTAAAAATTAGAAGTACCGTAGTACAGAAACACTAAATATTGTAATTGATCAGTTTGTTTTGTTTCATATCTTCATGTTCTTCAGTTAGATTCAGATCATTCAATTAAAAATTTGATATTTGCAGCACTGGCGTCATCACTAAACCCACCCCTGGAGTTATGACATTGTCAGTCTGTCCCTAGCTTATAGGACAATATTATTAAAGACTATATGGACACCTTTAGGTGCATTTTTTATTATTGCATTCTACTTATTTGGGCTAAAAAACATGTTTCAATTTGCCTATAATAAAGAAAAAAAATCAACAGCTTGTCCTCTACAGTTTCACTGCATCCGCAGACTGCTGCTTCTCCTTCTTAGTGAATCCGTCCAAGAGCTGCTCTGATGGCACGATCTGTAGACCTTATCAATACCTTCCTAACAGCTCATAAACACACATTATACCTACAAACTGGTAGGGATATGGCTAAATGGGAGTTTATGGGCTGTCAGGGAACTAAGGATAAACCCTAAACCTTGAGCTGTCAGAGCAGCTCTCTGATAGATTCACTGAGAAAGAGAAGTAACAGTCTGCAGATGCAAAAAAACTGAAAACTGTAGAGGACAAACTGTTGATTTTTTTTTTTATGAAGACCAAATGAAAAAATATACTTTACACATAATAAGTAGTATGCAATAATCGAAACTGTCCACAAAGGTGTCCATAAACGTTAAATAAACAGCAGCTAGCAAGTACAAATGCCATACCCGCATATTATATATGTGCCAAATCCACTGTATATTCTTCTTCATTTATCAGTTACTATTAGGAATCTTCCAACAGTCACACCTCTGCCAGCACTAATAGGAACGCAATGTCTGTACCTGCTGAAGATTAGACAAGCCCTTGCAGAGATCACATGGAGAGAAAACATGGTCTAGCAGACAAGCTGGAACAACTGCAAACAATGAATTGCATTCAGCTTCTCCAGTTTTGGAATCATTATTGCATTGTAAAATTGAAACTATGAAAATGTCTTAACAAAACATAAAGAGGACATTTCACTTCCCCTGACTTTTCTCTTTAAATAATTGTACTGTATTTCACATGATTATGGGAATCTTTTCTAACCACTTATTCACACAACCTTATTTTTCTTCCATGTGATATCTGTTTTTAAAAAGGACAGCACACAGACCCACACAAAGTAATGGAGCGATAAACACACACATATATATATATACAGTACAGACCAAAAGTTTGGACACACCTTCTCATTCAAAGAGTTTTCTTTATTTTCATGACTATGAAAATTGTAGATTCACACTGAAGGCATCAAAACTATGAATTAACACATGTGGGATTATATACATAACAAAAAAGTGTGAAACAACTGAAAATATGTCATATTCTAGGTTCTTCAAAGTAGCCACCTTTTGCTTTGATTACTGCTTTGCACACTCTTGGCATTCTCTTGATGAGCTTCAAGAGGTAGTCACCTAAAATGGTCTTCCAACAGTCTTGAAGGAGTTCCCAGAGATGCTTAGTACTTGTTGGCCCTTTTGCCTTCACTCTGCAGGTCCAGCTCACCCCAAGCCATCTCGATTGGGTTCAGGTCCAGACTGTGGAGGCCAGGTCATCTGGCGCAGCACCCCATCACTCTCCTTCATGGTCAAATAGCCCTTACACAGCCTGGAGGTGTGTTTGGGGTCATTGTCCTGTTGAAAAATAAATGATGGTCCAACTAAACGCAAACCGGATGGAATAGCATGCCGCTGCAAGATGCTGTGGTAGCCATGCTGGTTCAGTATGCCTTCAATTTTGAATAAATCCCCAACAGTGTCACCAGCAAAGCACCCCCACACCATCACACCTCCTCCCCCATGCTTCACGGTGGGAACCAGGCATGTAGAGTCCACCCGTTCACCTTTTCTGCGTCGCACAAAGACACGGTGGTTGGAACCAAAAATCTCATATTTGGACTCATCAGACCAAAGCACAGATTTCCAATGGTCTAATGTCCCTTCCTTGTGTTCTTTAGCCCAAACAAGTCTCTTCTGCTTGTTGCCTGTCCTTAGCAGTGGTTTCTTAGCAGATATTCTACCATGAAGGCCTGATTCACACAGTCTCCTCTTAACAGTTGTTCTAGAGATGTGTCTGCTGCTAGAACTCTTTGGCATTGACCTGGTCTCTAATCTGAGCTGCTGTTAACCTGCGATTTCTGAGGCTGGTGACTTGGATGAACTTATCCTCCGCAGCAGAGATGACTCTTGGTCTTCCTTTCCTGGGGCAGTCCGCATGTGAGCCAGTTTCTTTGTAGCGCTTGATTGTTTTTGTGATTGCACTTGGGGACACTTTCAAAGTTTTCCCAATTTTTCGGACTGACTGACCTTAATTTCTTAAAGTAATGATGGCCACTAGTTTTTCTTTACTTAGCTGCTTTTTTCTTGCCATAATACAAATTCTAACAGTCTATTCAGTAGGACTATCAGCTGTGTATCCACCTGACTTCTCCACAACGCAACTGATGGTCCCACCCCCATTTTATAAGGCAAGCAATCCCACTTATTAAACCTGACAGGGCACACCTGTGAAGTGAAAACCATTTCAGGTGACTACCTCTTGAAGCTCATGAAGAGAATGCTAAGAGTGTGCAAAGCAGTAATCAAAGCAAAAGGTGGCTACTTTGAAGAACCTAGAATATGACATATTTTCAGTTGTTTCACACTTTTTTGTTATGTATATAATTCCACATGTGTTAATTCATAGTTTTGATGCCTTCAGTGTGAATCTACAATTTTCAAAGTCATGAAAATAAAGAAAACTCTTTGAATGAGAAGGTGTGTCCAAACTTTTGGTCAGTACTGTACGGTATATATATATATATTTTTTAATTTTTTTTTAATTTTTTTTATTAAAGCATTAATTTCGACATACCAAAAAATTAATCATAGACATAAATATTTTTCAATGTTCTCCCTGTATCCCTACCCCCCTCCCCTCCCTCCCCTTGTGATACGTCTCCTATCCCCTCCATCCCAAAATCCGGAACAAGGGGTTAAATAAAGGGGTAAGAGCATGGAAACTTATATCTTCCAAATCCCCCATATCCTGTTCCATTTCTCCTCAACATTTCTTTGCTTATAGAGGATGTTTTCATATCCTTTGATCTTTCTAACCAAGTTTAACCATGAATTCACACTTAGAGTCTCTCGTAAAAACCAAGCTTGTGCAATCAAAAGCCTTGAAACAAACATTATTTTAGTCAAGAGAATCCTTTTATACTTATCACACTTTCAATATACTGATCGCTACTTTCAATTTTTGAGTAATAAGGCTATCAATTGCTCCCCATTATTTTTTTTATTCTCTACAAGACCAAAACATACGGTATGTAAATGTTCAGCCCCAGTGAATAACACCGTGGACAATTAGAAGTATTTTTTAAACCACATTTCTCAAGCCATACTGGCGTAACATATATTTTATGTAAAATATTAAATTGCACAACAACGTGATTGAAATTATGTGAGACTAATCTAAAATTTGCAAATATATTTTCTCTACTGAGCACCCGAGTATAATGGAAGTCAATAGGAGAACCCAAGCATTAAACCAGGCACCCCCTGCTCTGAAGAGGGGAGGGTGCCTGGTTCATAGGAAAAGGTCAGAAAATGATGGAAACACTACCAGAATGGTTCGGGAACAGCATGGGAAGGATGTCTGGATGCATCTTGGACTCCCAGGTTGCTGCTGGGAACGATGTTGTCCGAGTACTACGGCCACTTTTACAGACTGACAATAATACGCACAAAACTGAAGATAAAATCTGTTTTAGAGCACTTTCACACTAGCGTTTTTCTTTTCCGGCGCTGAGTTCCGTCCTAGGGGCTCAAATCCGGAAAAGAACTGATCAGTTTTATCCTAATGCATTCTGAATGGAGAGTCAGTCCTTCAGGATGCATCAGGACGTCTTCAGTTCAGTCTTTTTGACTGATCAGGCTTTTCAGAAAAACGTAGCATGCAGTATTTTTACCTCCGGCCAAAAAGCCTGAACACTTTGACTGAACGCCTGATCAGGCTTTTTTCCCATTGACTTGCATTAACGCCGGATCCGGCCCCGTGTGTTCAGTCAAAACGGATCCGGCTTTTGCATGTTAAACCCGAAAAATGTGAAAAAAAAGTTAAAGTCCATAAATGGCGGATCCGTTTTTTCCAATGCATTTTTCCATTGTGATCGAAAGCCTGATCAGGATTCAAATGTAATCCGTTTTCACACGTTTTTCCGGATCCGGCGGGCAGTTCCAGTGTCGGAATTGAACGCCGGATTAAAACAACGCTAGTGTGAAAGTAGCCTTAGAGGAAAAATTGTTAGGAAACATTCTTTCCTGTATATTTACTTGTATATAAAGTGCAAGTGCTGCCAAAAATTACACTCCGATACAACTTGTATATCACATAAAAGAGGGCCTCATTCACATTGTGGTACAATTGTTCAGGTAGTGGGACTCCTACACTCATAAAGCCTATGCACTAAGTGAAAGGGCTGCCAAAAATTACAAGGAACCGGAACTCCAATACACCCTTTGTTACACATAAAGGAGGGCATCATACACAGCCTTGAAAAATTATGATTGATGGCCTGCTGGTGACCCTCAAAAACATTTGGAGCAAGGGCCTGCTGATCTGACCATCTAAAACATTATGGGTGAGGGCCTGCTGCCGCTTTGGTGACTCTAGATAAGCCGGGGACGATCGTACGTCCCCATGACGGCGACGATGCATTCGGATGTCTGCACTATCAACTTTCTATGTAATTTTCAGCCCAAACCATGTAGACCATGGGTAACGGGGGAATCATGGTTCGATTCCGGAGAGGAAGCCTGAGAAACAGCTACTGCTACCACATCCAAGCAGGACAGCATGCGCTCAAATTACCTATAAGGTATAATTAGGTGAGGGCCTGCAGGTGAGCTGACCCTGTAAAAGATTTTAGGTGAAGGCCTGCTAGTGAGCTGACCCTGTAAAAGATTGTAGGTAAAAGCCTGCTGGTGAGCCGGAAAAATGTAATTGTATGTCACAGATACATTTTTGAAGCGCACACATTAACCGCAGATGTGGCCCTGGTAAGGAAGGTCACTGTCAGAAGCAGACGCCGTCTAGGGAAAATTTTTATTGTATGTCACAAATAAATTTTAGAAGCGCCCATGTTACACAGCAGATGTGGCCCTGGTAAGGTCACTGTCAGAAGCGGACACCGTCTACGGAAAAATAAAATTGTATGTCACAGATACATTTTTGAAGCGCACACGTTACATTGCAGATGTGGCTCTGGTAAGGTCACAGTCAGAAGCGGACACCGTCTAGAGAAAAATTACATTGTATGTCACAGATACATTTTTGAAGCGCACACGTTACACTGCAGATGTGGCCCTGGTAATGTCACTGTCAGAAGAGGACACCGTCTATGCAAAAATGTAATTGTATGTCACAGAAATATTTTTGAAGAGCACATGTTACACTGCAGATGTGGCCCTGGTAAGGTCACAGTCAGAAGCGGACACCGTCTAGAGAAAAATTAAATTGCATGTCACAGATACATTGATATTTTAGGGATGCGCACACTTTAAACAGGAGATGTGGCACGGATAATTTAACTGTCCGCAGCGGACACCGTCTATGGAAAAAAGACACTGGATGTCACTGATATTTTAGGGATGAGCACACTTTACACAGGAGATGTGGCGAGGATAATTTAACTGTCCGCAGCGGCCTATTACACGGTATTTAGCGCAGGATGTGCTAAAAATATATATTGCTGCTGTCCCACACAATTTTGTAATGAATGGGACAGCTTGGGTATAATTACATCTGCTCACCAGGTGTCGGACCCCCACCGATCTAATATTGATGACCTATCCTGAGGATAGGTCATCAATAAATATAACTTGGAAAACCCTTTTAACCGCCTCCGGACCGCCTAACGCAGATGTGCGGTCCGGAGGCGGCAGCCCTGCGCACAACGACGCATATACGCGTCATCTCGCGAGGGCCGGGATTTCCTGTGAACGCGCGCACACAGGCGTGCGCGCTCACAGGAACGGAAGGTAAGCGAGTGGATCTCCAGCCTGCCAGCGGCGATCGCTCGCTGGCAGGCTGGAGATCTGATTTTTTTAACCCCTAACAGGTATATTAGACGCTGTTTTGATAACAGCGTCTAATATACCTGCTACCTGGTCCTCTGGTGGTCCCTTTTGTTAGGATCGACCATCAGAGGACACAGGTAGGTCAGTAAAGTCGCACCAAACACTACACTACACTACACCCCCCCGTCACTTATTAACCCTTTATGAACCCCTGATCACCCATGATCACCCCATATAAACTCCCTAATCACCCCCCTGTCATTGATCACCCCCCTGTCATTGATCACCCCCCTGTCAGGCTCCGTTCAGACGTCCGTATGATTTTTACGGATCCACGGATACATGGATCGGATCCGCAAAACACATGCGGACGTCTGAATGGAGCCTTACAGGGGGGTGATCAATGACAGGCGGGTGATCACCCATATACACTCCCTGATCACCCCCTGTCATTGATCACCCCCCCTGTCATTGATCACCCCCCTGTAAGGCTCCATTCAGACGTCCGTATGATTTTTACGGATCCATGGATACATGGATCGTATCCGCAAAACACATGCGGACGTCTGAATGGAGCCTTACAGGGGGGTGATCAATGACAGGTGGGTGATCACCCATATACACTCCCTGATCACCCCCCTGTAAGGCTCCATTCAGACGTCCGCATGATTTTTACGGATACATGGATACATGGATCGGATCCGCAAAACACATGCGGACGTCTGAATGGAGCCTTACAGGGGGGTGATCAATGACAGGCGGGTGATCACCCATATACACTCCCTGATCACCCCCCTGTCATTGATCACCCCCCTGTAAGGCTCCATTCAGACGTCCGCATGTGTTTTGCGGATCCGATCCATGTATCCATGGATCCGTAAAAATCATACGGACGTCTGAATGGAGCCTTACAGGGGGGGTGATCAGTGACAGGGGGGTGATCACCCTGATCACCCCCTGTCATTGATAACCCCCCTGTAAGGCTCCATTCAGACGTCCGCATGTGTTTTGCGGATCCGATCCATGTATCCATGTATCCGTAAAAATCATACGGACGTCTGAATGGAGCCTTACTGGGGGGGTGATCAGTGACAGGGGGGTGATCACCCTGATCACCCCCTGTCATTGATAACCCCCCTGTAAGGCTCCATTCAGACGTTCGCATGTGTTTTGCGAATCCGATCCATGTATCCATGGATCCGTAAAAATCATACGGACGTCTGAATGGAGCCTTACAGGGGGGTGATCAGTGACAGGGGGGTGATCACCCTGATCACCCCCTGTCATTGATAACCCCCCTGTAAGGCTCCATTCAGACGTCCGCATGTGTTTTGTGGATCCGATCCATGTATCCATGGATCCGTAAAAATCATACGGACGTCTGAATGGAGCCTTACAGGGGGGGTGATCAGTGACAGGGGGATGATCACCCTGATCACCCCCTGTCATTGATAACCCCCCTGTAAGGCTCCATTCAGACGTCCGCATGTGTTTTGCGGATCCGATCCATGTAGCCATGGATCCGTAAAAATCATATGGACGTCTGAATGGAGCCTTACAGGGGGGTAATCAATGACAGGGGGGTGATCAGGGAGTCTATATGGGTGATCACCCCCCTGTCATTGATCACCCCCCTGTAAGGCTCCATTCAGACGTCCGCATGTGTTTTGCGGATCCGATCCATGGATCCGTAAAAATCATACGGACGTCTGAATGGAGCCTTACCAGGGGGGTGATCAATGACAGGGGGGTGATCCGGGAGTCTATATGGGTGATCACCCCCCTGTCATTGATCACCCCCCTGTCATTGATCACCCCCCCCCCCTCCCTGTAAGGCTCCATTCAGACATTTTTTTGGCCCAAGTTAGCGGAAATTTTTAGTTTGTTTTTGTTTTTGTTTTTTCTTACTAAGTCTCATATTCCACTAACTTGTGTCAAAAAATAAAATCTCACATGAACTCACCATACCCCTCACGGAATCCAAATGCGTAAACATTTTTAGACATTTATATTCCAGACTTCTTCTCACGCTTTAGGGCCCCTAAAAAGCCAGGGCAGTATAAATACCCCACATGTGACCCCATTTCGGAAAGAAGACACCCCAAGGTATTCGCTGAGGGGCATATTGAGTCCATGAAAGATTGAAATTTTTGTCCTAAGTTAGCGGAAAGTGAGACTTTGTGAGAAAAAAACAAAAAAAAATCAATATCCGCTAACTTATGCAAAAAAAAAATAATTTCTATGAACTCGCCAGGCCCCTCATTGAATACCTTGGGGTGTCTTCTTTCCAAAGTGGGGTCACATGTGGGGTATTTATACTGCCCTGGCTTTTTAGGGGCCCGAAAGTGTGAGAAGAAGTCTGGGATCCAAATGTCTAAAAATGCCCTCCTAAAAGGAATTTGGGCACCTTTGCGCATCTAGGCTGCAAAAAAGTGTCACACATCTGGTATCGCCGTACTCAGGAGAAGTTGGGCAATGTGTTTTGGGGTGTCATTTTACATATACCCATGCTGGGTGAGAAAAATATCTTGGTCAAATGCCAACTTTGTATAAAAAAAATGGGAAAAGTTATCTTTTGCCAAGATATTTCTCTCACCCAGCATGGTTATATGTAAAATTACACCCCAAAACACATTCCCCAACTTCTCCTGAGTACGGCGATACCAGATGTGTGACACTTTTTTGCAGCCAAGGTGGGCAAAGGGGCACATATTCCAAAGAGCACCTTTCGGATTTCACAGGCCATTTTTTACAGATTTTGATTGCAAGGTACTTCTCACACATTTGGGCCCCTAAATTGCCAGGGCCGTATAACTACGCCACAAGTGACCCCATTTTGGAAAGAAGACACCCCAAGGTATTCCGTGAGGGGCACGGCGAGTTCCTAGAATTTTTTATTTTTTGTCACAAGTTAGCGGAAAATGATGATTTTTCTTTTTTTTTCTTTTTTCCTTACAAAGTCTCATATTCCACTAACTTGCGACAAAAAATAAAAAATTCTAGGAACTCGCCGTGCCCCTCACGGAATATCTTGGGGTGTCTTCTTTCCAAAATGGGGTCACTTGTGGCGTAGTTATACGGCCCTGGCAATTTAGGGGCAGCAAAAAAGTGTCATACATCTGGTATCGCCGTACTCAGGAGAAGTTGGGGAATGTGTTTTGGGGTGTCATTTTACATATACCCATGCTGGGTGAGAAAAATATCTTGGTCAAATGCCAACTTTGTATAAAAACTTTTTTACAACCAAGGTGGGCAAAGGGGCACATATTCCAAAGTGCACCTTTTGGATTTCACCGGTCATTTTTTACACATTTTGATTGCAAAGTTCTTCTCACACATTTGGGCCCCTAAATTGCCAGGGCAGTATAACTACCCCACAAGTGACCCCATTTTGGAAAGAAGACACCCCAAGGTATTCCGTGAGGGGCATGGCGATTTCCTAGAATTTTTTATTTTTTGTCGCAAGTTAGTGGAATATGAGACTTTGTAAGAAAAAAATAAAAATAAAAAATCATCATCATTTTCCGCTAACTTGTGACAAAAAATAAAAAGTTCTATGAACATTTTTGTACCATAGTTTGTAAACGCTATAACTTTTACCCAAACCATTTTTTTTTTTTGCCCAAACATTTTTTTTTTTCAAAGACATGTAGAACTATAAATTTAGCGAAAAATTTATATATGGATGTCGTTTTTTTTTGCAAAATTTTACAGCTGAAAGTGAAAAATGTCATTTTTTTGCAAAAAAATCGTTACATTTTGATTAATAACAAAAAAAGTAAAAATGTCAGCAGCAATGAAATACCACCAAATGAAAGCTCTATTAGTGAGAAGAAAAGGAGGTCAAATTCATTTGGGTGGTAAGTTGCATGACCGAGCGATAAACGGTGAAAGTAGTGTAGTGACGAAGTGTAAAAAGTGCTCTGGTCATGAAGGGGGTTTCAGCTAGCGGGGCTGAACTGGTTAAAAGGACTTTTGGTTCTCTCAAAAGTTTTTTGTATAAAAATCTTCCTATTACACTCCCTACACTGTCTGTCCCTTCCTATGCACAGCTCTCTCTAAGGCCTCATGCACACGACCGTTGTGTGCATCCGTGTCCGTTGTGCCGTTTTCCGCGATTTTCTGCGGACCCATTGACTTTCAATGGGTCCGTTGAAAACTCGGAAAATGCACCGTTGTTCATCCGCGTCAGTGATCCGTGTTTCCTGTCCGTCAAAAAAATATGACCTGTCCTATTTTTTTGACGCACAACGGTTCACAGACCTATTCAAGTCAATGGGTCCGTGAAAAAACACGGATGCACACAAGATTGACATCCGCGCCCATGATCCGTGGACGTAGGTTACTTTCATACAGACAGATCTGAAGATCCACACACAGAGGCGTTCCTATAGTGATGGAGACTCTTCAAGTTAGAATATACTACGAACTGTGTACATGACTGCCCCCTGCTGCCTTGCAGCACCCGATCTCTTACAGGGGGCTGTGATCCGCACAATTAACCCCTCAGGTGCCGCACCTGAGGGGTTATTTGTGCGTATCATAGCCCCCTGTAAGAGATCAGGGGCTGCCAGGCAGCAGGGGGCAGAACCACCTCCCTCCCCAGTTTTAATTTCATTGGTGGCCAGTGTGGACCCCCCCTCCCTCCCTCCCTCTATTGTATTAATTTTATTGGTGGCCAGTGTGCGATCATTGGTGGCAGCGGAGATCATTGGTGGCAGCGGAGAGTTCCGATCGGAGTCATAGTTTAATTACTGGGGCTCAGACCGGTAACCATGCCAACCAGGACGCTACTGCAGTCCTGGTTGCCATGGTTACTTAGCAATATTACAAGCATCATACTTACCTGCTGCGCTGTCTGTGACCGGCCGGGCGCTCCTCCTACTGGTAATTGACAGATCATTAAGCAATGCGCCGCACAGACCTGTCACTTACCAGTAGGAGGAGCGCCCGGCCGGTCACAGACAGCGCAGCAGGTAAGTATGATGCTTCTAATATTGCTAAGTAACCATGGCAACCATACTGCAGTAGCGTCCTGGTTGCCATGGTTACCGATCGGAGACCCAACGATTAAACTGGGACTCCGATCGGAACTTTCCGCTGCCACCAATGATCGGGGGGGAGAGGGGAGGCCGCACACTGGCCACCAATGAAATTAATACAATAGAGGGAGGGAGGGGGGCCGGGGAGGGCTGCACACTGGCCACCAATGAAATTAATACAATAGAGGGAGGGAGGGGGGGCCGGGGGGAGCCGCACACTGGCCACCAATGAAATTAATACAGTAGAGGGAGGGAGGGGGGCCGCACTGGCCACCAATGAAATTAAAACTGGGGAGGGAGGGGGGTCTGCCCCCTGCTGCCTGGCAGCCCTTGATCTCTTACAGGGGGCTATGATCCGCACAATTAACCCCTCAGGTGCCGCACCTGAGGGGTTAATTGTGCGGATCACAGCCCCCTGTAAGAGATCGGATGCTGCCAGGCAGCAGGGGGCAGTCATGTACACAGTTTGTAGTATATTCTAACTTGAAGCGTCCCCATCACTATGGGAACGCCTCTTTGTTAGAATATACTGTCGGATCTGAGTTTCACAATCTAACTCAAATCTGATGGTATATTAACATAGAGGCGTTACCATGGTGATGGGGACGCTTCAAGTTAAACTATACCATCGTATTGGAGAAAATTCCGATCCGATGGTATAATAGGGACTCCTGACTTTACATTGAAAGTCAATGGGAGACTGGATCCGTTTGCAATTGCACCATATTGTGTCAACATCAAACGGATCCGTCCCCATTGACTTGCATTGTAAGTCAGGACGGATCCGTTTGGTTCCGCACGGCCAGGCGAACACCAAAACGACTTTTTCCTTCATGTCTCTGGATCCTCCAAAAAATCAAGGAAGACCCACGGAAGAAAAAACGGACACGGATCACGGAACTACGGAACCCGTTTTTGCGGACTGCAAAAAAAAACGTCCGTGTGCACGAGTCCTAACACTGAGCAATTTAGCAATTTAGCTACAAACATATATTGCTGCTGTCACACACAATAGTCTCTACAAGGACTTTTGGGTCTCTGAAACGTTTTTGTACCAAAAAAATATTCACACACTTTCTACACTCTCTGTCCCTTCCTATGCTCGGCTCTCCCTGACTAGGAATGAGCCGAACATGCGTCATCGGGTGCTATATAGCACCCAATAAATCGTTCCGGCCAGCCAATCACTGTAATGCCAGTAGCCAACATGGCTACGGCATTACAGTGCGTGCCAATACCTCCCTGCATGTTTATTAAACGTGCGGGGAGGAGACTCGGGCATGGCGCTTGAGCACATGCGGTACTCGGCCGAGTACTGTCATGTGCCGAGCATCAAGATGCTCGAGCCGAACAGGTATTCGGCAGAGCATGCTCGATCATCACTAGTAACCGGATAAGTGTTCTGTTACTTCCTCAGTTAATGTAAAGTTATTGTAATTTTTTTCAACCAGAATTTAAGTCTTCCAGAATTTGCACTTTTCTATGAATAGTCTTGGAGCAGTCACATTTCAGCAGAAGTGAATGGGAACTAAGGCACCATTGTCCAAATATTCACTTCTATTGAAATATATCTCAAGAAGAGAAATATTGTGCGATATGAATTGTATTAAAGGAACAAAATGCAATTGTTCTATAATCGAGTGCACATTGTCACCAGCCTTGTGTCATGGAGATTCCCACCATAATGTGGCATGTTTAATATTGAAAACATAATGGAGGGAATTTATCACAGACCAGCGTTTTACGTTAGTCTATAACAGGGTTCAGCAACCTCCAGCACTCCAGGTGTTGTAAAACTACATCTCCCATCATGCACACTTGCTTGGCTGTTCTCTGAGCTCCAACAGAATTGAAAGGTGCATGCTGGGAGTTGTGGTTTCACAACAGCTGGAGTGCCTAAGGTTGCTGATCCCTGGTCTACAATATCCCCTGCACTGCCAGAGAATGGCCCTAATTCATGACAAGGTGCATCCTCCATCAGTCCGTGCGCCTAGACTTCAATCTTTGCCAGCCCCTTGCTGTCGTAGATTTCAGTCTATTTTTGCACCAGAAGACTGACGTGAAAGAAGGTAAATATGCCGGACCCTCAAGTTCTGCCCTTAACACACACCCTTTTTTCGGAAACATCAGAGAAATGCCACCCGAAATTTGTGACAAGTGAAGTTTAAAAAGTTGCAAACACATTCTTTGCAACTTTTTTACGTCAAAAACTCGTGTGCGGGGAACGATAAGTTTCCTTCAATGTAACACGTGTGTGGTGTCAGTGACATATCTAGAACAGGGACAGGCTCTAGACTATTGTATGTCAATGCTAATTATATAATCCCGTATATTTGTCAAGGTCATAGACAATGGAAGATTAGGATTGAATAATCAAGTCACCTGATGCTCTCAGCAGGACCGCATGTCACTTGATATCATTACTAACAGTGTCTTGCCATCGTTCACTTTCATTTTATCTAATGTGCTGCCACAATAAAAGCAATATACAAATTACTTTGTCATGTGCAGCGTACTAACAATTTAAAGAGTGCATTTCATAAAGATATGGGTGTGTGATTACAAAAAAACAGCCCTCAAATATATAGGGTTTTAGTGGGCATGCTTTATATGCAAATGACTAGATTCCCCAGAGAAGTTAGGTCTGAGTTTTAGGAGAGCAGCTCCCATAATCCCTGGCCACATACCGTTTAAAGCCATGAGATTAGGCTAGCTTTCATGAGATCTTGTGGCTAATGGCTATGACTAAAACAAGCTATACATTAATATAGCACTATACAAATACCACATATAGTGCTAAATCTAGTTATACATGCAAGATTTTACAATTACTAGGGATATCTCATGGCTTTGCGTAGTATGATGGGATCATACAAGGGATTTGAATAATGAACTAGAAGGATGGCTCTGAAACCCAGCCAAGTGCTCAAAGTATGAAACATGTATAAAACAAATTCTCGGGGTTCATATGTTGAGGGCAGCCAAGACCAAATGTGAATGAATTGTTTCTCCTACATTCAAAGCAACAGAAGAGACTGCAGTTTTTTTTTTTTAGGTCTTTTTGTTGTTTTCTCCTTTTTATTTTTAGAAATGCTTTGCTTGGTTTTTTGTAATTATTTTTTTTGTCTTTTTATATTATCATTTTAAATTTTAATGTTTTGTTCTGGTATGCACTAAATGAATCCATAGCCTTTTAAAGAGTGTTTTACCTCTAGCATGCCTCAGAGCAGTATGTGCCTGTGTGCACTTCTGTGTTACCAGATTGACATCTCATCATCCATAATTGAGGGTGGTAGAAGTATGTAGTTAGGGTGCATGGGGTATGGTTTATGCTCAGTCTGCAGCCTGAGTGGATGCAAGACTGTGTGAAGATTAATGAAAGCCTTGCAGTTGCGCCCACATCACATGCTGGGACAGTGTGTATGTGATATATTCTCTCAAAAGTCCCAGCATCCATCTTATTCTTCTTTTCCTTTTCTCCTTTTTAATTTAGACAGGCTTATAAGTATCAGTCTTATTTTAGGACAATGATTCTGACAAAGTTCTGTCAATTGATCTAAGTTTTTCATTTGGGATAATAGCTTACTTTTTCTAACTTTGTGCCCTCATAGGTTGTAGAAGCAGATGGCCAAGGACATATTGTCTCCTACAAGACCAGCAAGTATTGCCAACCAGAAGGGGACATCCAACATTTTTTACTGACAAATTGGAAAACCATAAAGAAGATTATAAGTCATACTTGTCTATAGCTTAATATACTGATAAGAACTAATTACCTGCATTTATTGCAAAAATATGCAGAGAATGGGTTGCCCTTCTTATGAAAGTGAGATATGGCCCAAATCTTGGGTCCTAGGATTTACTGCTCCTTCAAACAACTATTTATGATAGGTTTGGCTAAGGTTAGTATTTCTGTTATCTATTCTAAAAGTCTCTAAGGCTTTAAAGAGGACCTTTCATGGGACCTTTTATTTTTTTTTCAAAATAGTAGTTTGAAAAAGTAGTGATCTGCTAAAGATGCTGCCATTGCATTTTTTTCTTCTTCTAAATAGTCCCCTCCGTCGTGCCGCTATGCTCGCAGCAGCACCCCACCTCTCTTCCCGTGTGTTCTGGCACCCAATATGCTAATTAGTACCATCAGTATAGGAAGGAGAAGACCTCAGCTCAACTACTTGATAAGGCCTCGTCCACATTTCCATGTTATTTTTAAGTCAGTGAAAAAAAATCGTCTGTGTTTCATCCATAAAGATGTCAGTGAAGGATCGGTGTTTAGTCCATGTATCTGTTTTTATCCTCCATGTCATCTATAATATACCGATGCTGCTCAACTGAATTTTCAAAGCATTTCCTATCAATCTTCAGTGAAAAACCGATGCAACACGGTGGTGCGTCCGTGATTTTCACGGACCTATAGACTTCAATGGGCATGTTTTGTCCGCATCACAGATCAAAGTAGTGCGTGTCTCTGTGATTTTATTACTGACCCAAGCTCAGTGACAAAATACTGATGTGTGAACAGACACATTCAAATCAATTGGTACATGTGCTGTCCACAGTGAAAAATGGAAATCTGGACAAGGCCTCAGGTGCTAGTTTGAAAAAATAATCCCATGAATGGTCCTCTTTAAAGAGCATCTGTCAGCACGATCATCCCCAGTAAACCAGGCATACTGCTTGGTTGGGTTGATCATGCTGAGTGCAAAGACACCTCTGTTGCAGCATTTAGAGGTGTTGTTTTAGAAAAATGGGTACTTTTATTTTTATGGTAATGAGGTGCTTGGAGACCAAGGGACTGGCCTAGCCCCTCGGAGCCCCGCTTTGCCTCCTCCGCTTCCCCATTATCACTTCCCCTCCCTACTCCTCACTAAGAGGGCCAGGCACCCTCACTGTTCTGATGCCTGGCCCTGAAATATAGTGCAATCAGTGAATATACAGTTCGGATCTCAGGACGGTGCCCAGTATGAGACTTAAATTGCACATGTGCTGAATAATCTCAAAGCCCTTATAACAATATCATATTATCAAACACCAAGGAGATGTGATCTAAGAGCTGCACTGAGGCACTCCATTATTTCAGCCACTATTGATAAACAGGGTAATAGGAATATGACCACAGCCACTGTGGCTCCACTCTTGTCAGCATAATCTAATGATATTTATCCCATCTCCATACCTGCTGCCAATTTTTTATGCAAATTATCCCCTAGGTGCAAAGAGCTGTTGTTGCACTAAAAGGCTCCGCTCATCTTTCTTGCTGGGTCACACTACCACTGCTTTGACTGATGGGGATAAAGTGTAAATGTAATCACACTGGGTCATCATGAGGTATCACTTAAAAAAACAAAACGCTTTTGCAGTGAATATACATAGGGGAAAAATAACTCAATATAATCAGGAACACCTTCCCAATTAAAATTTACTAAAAACTGGCCTACAGCCGGACTACATGTAACAAGAGGGTCAAGAAAGCACATATACAGTACAGACTATGTGGTCATGCTCAGAATCAGCTGAGGAATCAAATAATTTAAATCACCAGAGGAGTTTTTAGCTCAGTGATCACCTGATATTATTGAGACCATAATGGAATACACAGATATACAACATGGTCTATTCACTTCAGAAATACTCTGTTTTTACTCACGGTTAGCTGAGATACCAATGGATGACGTGTTTCTCAACCAGGTGGTAATCCAGCACTGGCAAAAAAATCCCTTGCTAGACTAAGCCCAGGGACACCCCTTAAAGGTAGGGGCTCCCTGTCCTCGTACCTAACCTGGCTCACTCTGTATTACCCTATCCTACATAACACTAAGTAGAGAACATAAATGTAACACATAGAAAGAAAACAAGAAAAAAAACACAGATCCCAACGTTACGTTTCCCCAGCCAGTAAATATTCTGACTGGTTTGTCAGGGGAAGAGGAGGATGATGCTTCAGCAACAGTGTCTCAAAATAGAGATTTTCTATATTGTGTCCCTCAGTCGAGACCCTCCAGGAGTAGGAGCCCAGATGAAGGCTATAGATGACCGGTGTCCCCAAGTCTAAGTCAAAATAGGCGCCTTATAAAGAGTCCACCCATAATAAGTCCCTCCCCCTTAGAACTCTATCCCTCTCCTATAGATGATATAAAACATTCCTAAATCAAACTTGTGTACAGCGTAGTCCCTCATTAGATCAATCCCCATGATGCTGTATGTCCAAATTCAATTATAGATCACCTTATAACAAGTGCAGCATTAGTATAACATGCGGACGCCGATTTGGAACGCAAATGCGTTCCACAGGCCAGACGTGATGTTAAAAACCGGAAGTGACGTGCACAGTCGCATTCCACAAAACCGGAAGTCATTCTGGAACGCAAATGCGTACCATGCGATTCAGATGTTCGATCACAAACTGGAATTGACAGATATCATACACCTGGTGATACATACAGCTTCCAGCTGATTCTATATCTCAGTAACGTAACAGAATGTGCCGATAGTTGCAACATCATCTTCCCTTTATATAAGATATCTTAATGGGAATAAACTTGTGCCAGAATGATGATAAAATAATTGATTTACTATATACTAAAGGGGGAGAAGAGGGGGGAGGTTTTAAAAGACTATCAGGGTTGGACAATCATTGACAAAACGACTCAGTTCCACTGGATAGGGCATTCTTTTTTTAGCCATTACAGGGAAAACAACAATTATAAGATAGACCCCGTTGTGGCTATATGATATACATAGTAGGATCATTCTCAATCTGATAATTCATAAAAATGGCTGGATTACTGATATAGCTTAAGTCACCACTGATAGTTGGTTTATCGGGAGAAGGAGGAGGAGCCAAACCAGAGAGTCGGACCCCAGACACACGGACACTAGGACTAAATTGATAGTCGTGTCCAAGTGGGTTTGATATGAAGTATAGAGACATGACACGGGCAAGAAGAAGGGAGAGAGAGAGAGCGGGAGAGCACCTGATTCATAAAAAACAGCCAAACGATAGTTGTTCTTTTGAGCCATATGAACTGTATGTTTTTAATCTATAGATCCACTGGCACTCCTTCTGTAAGATCTTCTTGTCCCAATCTCCCTTGCGTGGCGAGGGGGGGATAATATCAATAATTTGGAAGCCCAGGGATCTGGCATCACCCCCATGGAACTCATGTACATGATTTGCCATCGGTTTGTTTCGTCCATGTCTAATATCTCCTAGTTCATCGGACATGGGCATGTTATCAAATAGACCACTCCGCAACTCTTACAATTGCCAAAGTCCCTCATCTCAAAGGTTCTACCCATTGAGACACTTTTGAAGGTTTCGATATGATAATGAACGGACATGCTATGCATCCACTGCATTTAAACATTCCCAATGGTCTCCTATCTAACCAGGTGCCAGAGGTTTTTGGTGTCGTGTAAAGACTATCTACTAGGAGATCCCTTATCGATTTTCTCCACCTGAAGGTAATTCCTGGTTTGGATGGAAGTACATCCACGAGGTCCCCATCTGTTCGAAGGATACCCCAATGTCTTCTGAGGATTTCAAAGATCCTCTCATGAGAGTTATCGAAAGTCCCGATAACCCTTATGATTTTATCCTGTACTTTACCCTTTTTTTGGGGGTCCAGAAAATGTTCTCTATTGTAGGTCAGGGAATGTTTAAAGGCCTTCTTCAGTGTCTCATCCGGGTAGCCTCTGCTCAAAAACCTGTCCCTTAAGTCCCTTGATTGTGTCATGAATGTAGAGGTATCAGTGCAGTTCCTTCTAATACGGATGTACTGGCCCTTAGGAATGCCTCTTTTGACTGGGTTCGGATGAAAACTGCCCCAGTGTAAAAGGCTATTGGTAGCCGTTGGATTCCTAAATGTTTCGGTATACAACATTCCATCCCTTTTAGAGATTTTGATGTCCAGGAATGAGATCTCCCTGTTACTTATTTCACAGGTAAATCTCAAACCAATGGGATTGTTATTCAGCGATGTGACAAATGACCTAAAGGCAACCTCTGCACCATCCCACAATAGGAAGATATGATCAATATACCTTCCCCAAAAAGTAATGGGGGTGGTCCAGGGCTCCTCCACATCGCTGAATACAAGTTGGTCCTCCCATCAGCCCAGCAGCAGATTTGCGTAAGTCAGGTGCACAAGGGCTACCCATCGCGGTGCCCCTGAACTGGTGGTAAAACACATTCTTGTGCAGAAAGAAATTATGGGTTAACACGAATCTGAGAATAGAAATCATAAAGGAATTATGGGCCCTAAACTGAATACCCCTAGTCATCAGAAAAGAATCAACTGCCTTGACACCCCATTCATGAGGTATACTGCTGTTGAGAGCCTCAACATCAATGGAGGCCAAAAAGGTCTTTTCCTCCACAGCAGTATCCTGGATGCGCAAAAGCAGATCCGTCGTATCCCTTATATACGAGGGTAATGCCGAGACAAACGGTCTCAGAACCTGGTCAATATAGATGCTCGTATTCTGAGAGAAGGAGTCAACCCCAGATACTATTGGTCTCCCTTTCAACGGATGTTACTCCCTTATGGATTTTCGGGAGTGCGTAGAAAGTTGGTATCTGAGGATTTTTCAAAGTCATAAATTTAAGCTCTTCTGACGAGATCAATTTATCTTCAAATGCTGTCAGGAGGATCCGATCTAGTTCTTCAATGAACAAATTGGAGGGATCGCCCATTAGTCGACCATAACACCCAGCATCATTGAGAAGACATTCACACATCCCATTATAGAGAGTGTGGTCCATAATCACAATATTCCCCCCCTTATCGGCGGGTTTCACAATGATACCGTTGTTTTTTTGTAGTCCAATCAAGGCGTCCCTTTCTTGTTTGGTGAGATTAGACGGTAGATCTCTCTGCGGTCTAATCTTCTCCAGATCCTGAATAACTAGTCTGGAAAAGATATCAATTGCTGAGTTTTCTTGTGGAGGGGGCATTTTCTTACTTTTGGGACGCAATTCATTGAAGGGGCCAGTTTAGTACACTCCTCCCTATCATTGTTTTTATAAAACTTGTGCCATCTTAATTTGCGTGTAAAAAGACTTAAATCTTTAACCCATGAGAATGTGTTGAAGTTTACAGTTGGTACAAAGGAAAGACCTTTAGACAGGATCTCCAATTCACATGCTGTTAACACCTTATCTGTGAGACTGATGATACATTTTTAATTCACTTGCGTTTTTCCTCTTTCTCTATTGGGTCTCTTTCCTTTAGGTGGTAGGGGGGACCAGCTTGATCCTCCCCTCCCTAAAAAACTCATGGGTGCCCCCCCCCCCCCCCAACAACACATAGTTCCAAGGAAGATGAGGTATAGCCCCGGCCACTTTTCTGCCATCCTCTTCCTCCTCTTGGTCGAGAATTCCCTCTACCATGTCCTCTATAGGGTAATTTGGCCCTGTTATATCTTTCTGTATCAGAGGAGTCTATATCAGTATCAGTACTTGAATCCTCTATACTCTTAGTTTCTGATTTTTCTTTCAGAAAATCAAAGGAATGTTTTTCTCTGAATGTGGTTAGATCAGTAATAAACTGTCTATGTTTCCTCTCTTTGAGTTGTGTTTGGAAATGCTTGACCGAGGTTTGGAGAGTGGCTTCCCTCCTATTGAAATCAGGATCCCCCTTCAACGTCAGAGCTAATTCTATTTGTTTGTTTCATTTATTACAGGTATTATTAAAAAAAAAAATTCTTCTTCCAGAAGAATTTTCACAAAACGTATAGAGCTGTCAATTGACTCCTTCTCCCACTTATCTAACAATCCAGGAGAACTGGATCTCTGCGGTGGGACTATCCGAATCCTCAGGCCTTTCTGGCACAACTTCTGGCACAAGTTTATTCCCATTAAGATATCTTATATAAAGGGAAGATGATGTTGCAACTATCGGCACTTCCTGTTACTGAGATATAGAATCAGCTGGCAGCTGTATGTATAGCCGGGTGTATGATATCTGTCAATTCCTGTTTGTGATCGAACATCTGAATCGCATGGTGGTACGCATTTGCGTTCCAGAATGACTTCCGGTTTTGTGGAATGCGACTGTGCACGTCACTTCCGGTTTTTAACATCACGTCCGGCCTGTGGAACGCATTTGCATTCCAAATTGGCAGTCTGCATGTTATACTAATGATGCACTTGCTGAAAGGTGATCTATAATAGAATTTGGACATACAGCATCATGGGGATTAATCTAATGGGGAACTACGCTGTACGATAGTTTGATTTAGGAATGTTTTATATCATCTATAGAAGAGGGATAGAGTTCTAAGGGGGAGGGACTTATTATAGGTGGACATAAGGCGCAGATTTTGACTTAGACTTGGGGACACCGGTCATCTATAGCCTTCATCTGGGCTTCTACTCCTGGAGGGTCTCGACTGAGGGACACAATATAGAAAATCTCTATTTTGAGACACTGTTGCTGAAGCATCATCCTCCTCTTCCCCTGACAAACCAGTCAGAATATTTACTGGCTGGGGAAACGTAACGTTGGGATCTGTGTTTTTTTTCTTGTTTTCTTTCTATGTGTTACATTTATGTTCTCTACTTAGTGTTATGTAGGATAGGGTAATACAGAGTGAGCCAGGTTAGGTACGAGGACAGGGAGCCCCTACCTTTAAGGGGTGTCCCTGGGCTTAGTCTAGCAAGGGTGACAGAGGGAAATGTGTAGGATAGTTATTCCATATTGGCTCTCTAGAAGGGTGTTTTAACCTACTGGATATTATTTCTCAGGGATTTACCATCACTACTACTGCCTCTGGACCTCCCCGGATTTCACCAGTGCTAGATGACTACCTGACTGTTTTTTTACCAGTGTTGGATTACCACCTGGTTTAGAAACACGTCATCCATTGGTATCTCAGCTAACCGTGAGTAAAAACAGAGTATTTCTGAAGTGAATAGACCATGTTGTATATCTGTGTATTCCATTATGGTCTCAATAATATCAGGTGATCACTGAGCTGAAAACTCCTCTGGTGATTTAATTCATTTGATTCCTCAGCTGTTCGTGAATCACTTTGAGTATCCTTATGTGGGTGCATTCACATGTATTGCAAAATACCTATATGATTCTAAGCATGACCACATAGTCTGTACTGTATATGTGCTTTCTTGACCCTCTTGTTACATGTAGTCCGGCATGAGGTATCACTGCAAAAAGTTTGGTGCATTACTTCAGGATCAGGACCAGGCATGAGTATGTCTACCCTGCCTGGCCCTGTCAAAGAGGTGGTGGCAAGGTTCTGGCTCTATCCAAGGCCATGCAATGACGGCAAGGTGTACTCTTTCTTCCCTTGGTGCACACGCTGGTCTTGGGTCTCCTATCTGGTGATAGTTGAGGTGCCCTGGATGTTAGATGTTAGTTTGGTTGCAAGGCAGGAGGGCAGGTGCAATTGCCAATAAATGGTGAAGTCAGTAACTAGGCCAGTTGATGTAAATAAATAAGTCTTTCTTTATTAAAGTGCAGAATAGGAGTAGTACAGCCAACAATCACAAGTCACAGTTCCTAGTAGATCACAGTGCAAATCCTTCTCCAATAGCAATATATGGACAGTAGCAATGATAGAGGTTGTAGTACTGTTTCTCCTTGTCACTCTATAAAGCTTCCCTACAGAACCTTAGGAATGCACTGAGGTACTGCACTTTGTAAAAGTTTCTATAATTCCTGGGCTCAGGGGTTGCCGATTTGAGATACAGTCCTGATCAAAAGTTTAAGACCACTTGAAAAATGGCAAAAAATCATATTTAGCATGGCTGGATCTTAACGAGGTTCCAAGTAGAGCTTCAACATGCAACAAGAAGAAATGGGAGTGAGACAAAACATTTTTTGAGTATTCAATTTAATGAAAACAACGAATAAACTGAAACAGGCTGTTTTTCAGCTGATCAAAAGTTTAGGACCACACCTCCCAAAAAAAACTTAACCCCCCCAAAACAGAAATCCAACATCCAAACATGAACTCAGTAATGAGTAGCTCCGCCGTTATTGTTTATCACTTCAATAAATCGTTTCGGCATGCTTGATGCAAGCGTTTCCATGAGGTGAGTGGGAACATTTCTCCAAGTGGTGAAGACGGCCGCACGAAGGCCATCTACTGTCTGGAACTGTTGTCCATTTTTGTAAACTTTCCTTGCCATCCATCCCCAAAGGTTCTTAATTGGATTTAGATCAGGGGAACACGCAGCATGGGCCAAAAGAGTGATGTTATTCTCCTGGAAGAAGTCCCTTGTCCTGCGGGCATTGTGTACTGTAGCGTTTGTCCTGTTGAAAAACACAGTCGTTACCACACAGACGAGGGCCCTCAGTCATAAGGGAATGCTCTCTGCAACATCTGGACATAGCCAGCGGCCGTTTGACGCCCCTGCACTTCCTGAAGCTCCATTGTTCCATTGAAGAAAAAAGCACCCCAGACCATTATGGTGCCCCCTCCACTGTGGCGCGTAGAAAACATCTCAGGTGGGATCTGCTTGTAATGCCAGTAACATTGGAAACCATCAGGACCATCAAGGATACATTTTTTCTCATCAGAGAATAAAACTTCCACCTTTGAATGTCCCATGTTTGGTGCTCTCTTGCAAAGTCCAAAAGAGCAGTTCTGTGGCGTTCAAGGAGACGAGGTCTTGGAAGACTTTTTTTGTTTTTGAAGCCCTTTAGTCTCAGATGCAGTCTGATGGTTATGGGGCTGCAGTCAGCACCAGTAATGGCCTTAATTTGGGTTGAGGATCGTCCAGTGTCTTGACGGACAGCCAATTGGATCCTCCAGCTCAGTGTTGATTTTTTTGGGTCTTTACACTTGACTTTTTTGTTCTATAACCCTCAGGATCATTTAAGAAATTCCAAATGACTGTATTACTGCGTCCCACCTCAGCAGCGATGGAGCGCTGTGAGAGACCCTGCTTATGCAGTTCAACAACCCGACCACGTTAAAAAAGGGAGAGTTTTTTTGCCTTTGCTATCACAACGTGTGACTACCTGACAGAAAATGACAATGAATCCACATCTTTGCACAGATTTGGCCTTTTAAAGGCAAGTGGTCCTAACATTTGGATCAGCTGAAAAACAGCCTGTTTCAGGTTAATCGTTATTTTCAATTAATTGAATGCTCAAATTTTTTTGTCACACTCTCATTTCTTCTTGTTGCATGTTGAAGCTCTACTTGGAACCTTGTTAAGATTCAACAAGGTAAAATATGATGTTTTGCAATTTTTCAAGTGGTCTTAAACTTTTGATCAAGACTGTAAAAGGGCCTAAAAGTGTGAAAGGGTGCATTAGCAATGTGCCCTCTCACAGCAAGCACAATACCATGCTGATTAACTCCAATACACAGCTTTGCAGAACCTCCTAACTTCTCCTCTCTATAGCACATTTGATAAAGTCTCCTTCTTGGCTATAGATGTCTCTGAGCAACCTAAGGGGATGAGCCAAGGTGTCAACCCTAAACCATCCATACAGTGCCATTAGATATACAAATAAAGTAAATCACAACATTTCACTTAGCAACATAATATTACAACAATATACCCTTTGCAGTGACCCTGTTCTGATTTACTGCACACCTAGTGGAAAATTTGCATAACACAAAAGATTATTAATAGAGATGAGCGAATTGCATATTTTGAAATTCATTCACGCTTCGTTTGGTGGTAAAAGCAAGAATTGCGTTATGTATTCCGTTACCACGGACCACAACGCAATTCTATGATGGAATGCATAACGGAATGCCTTTAGAGGCATTCCGTTATTCATTCTGTCATAATAGAAGTCTATGGGCTCCAAAACGGATCTGTCCCATTTCCGTTATGCAGGGAAGTCCTCTCCTGCATAACGGAAATGGGACTGATCCGTTATGCAGGCCATAGATTTCTATTATGACAGAATGAATAACGGCATACCTCTAAAGGCATTCCGTCATAGAATTGCGTTATGGTCCGTGGTAACAATTCTGCTTTTACCACAAAACGAAGCATGAACCAATTTCATAACATGAAATTCGCTCATCTCCGAATTGGCGGCACAAACAGAGATGAGGTAAATATCATTAGAATTTGCTGACAATTGGGGATCTACAGTGGCTGATAGTTTTACCTAACAAATTCCCTTTGAAGGTGAGCTAAATACAGTATGTTAGAGGGTCAGGAGCGGAATGACACATGGGTCTAGGCACAATATATAGATTTTTTTTTTTAAAGCAATCTTTTACCAATCTGTGTTTTCCTATCAAACAAATGGCTCACTGATAAGTGACAGATTGTTTATCAGATATTATCTTGCTAAAGTTTAAGGATTGAATATGGTAGTCGTAATTAGGAAAGCATCTCCTTGGGCACCAACAGAGGTTATCCTACCCCATCTTGTGCATATGCCAAAAATGTCTGAAGAAAAAACCCTTACTATATATATTAAAAATAAATAAATTTAGAAAAAAACTATTAACGGCCGTGTTAACATCAGTGCTTCTATTTCTATTAATTTGCTTCTTCATTAGTGATGAGCGAGCACCAAAGTGTTCATGTGTTCGGGTGTTCGGCCGAGCACCCGAGTATAATGGAAGTCAATGGGAGGCGACCAGGCACCCCCTGCTCGGATGAGGGGAGGGTGCCTGGTTCATAGGAAAAGGTCTGAAAGTGATGGAAACACCTCTGAAATTGATCAGGAACAGCAGAGGGACCATATCTGGATGCATCTTGGACACCAATGTCGCTGCTGTGTACCTTGTTGTCCGAGTTGTACGCCACTTTTATAGACTGACAAAATAACGCCCGAAACCCCACCCCCACAAAAAAAAAAAACATTTTTAGAGGAAAAATTGTTAGGAAACATTCTTTCCTGTACATTCAATTGTATATACAGTGCAAGTGCTGCCAGAAATTACAAGAAAAAAGAGATACAGCCTCTATATCACATAAAGGAGGGCCTCATTCACATGGTGCTACAATTGTTCAGGTAGTGGGACTCCTACACTCATACAGCCTATGCACTAAGTAAAAGGTCTGCCAAAAATTACAAGGAACAGGCACTCCAATGCACCTTTTATTACACATAAAGGAGGGCATCATACACACGCTTTAAAAATTATTAATAATAGCCTGCTGCTGACCCTAAAAAAACAATAGAAGCAAGGGCCTACTGGTTACCCTCTAAAACATTACGGGTGAGGACCTGCTGCTCATCTGACACTCTTAAACATTATGGTTGAGGGCCTGAAGGTGAGCAAACCCTATAAAACATTGCAGTGAGGGCCTACAGCTAAGCAGACGTAAGGAACAATGAAGGTGAGGGCCTAAAGCTAAACAAACCCCATAAAACATTGTAGTGAGGGCCTACAGCTGAGCAGACCGTATGAAATGTTGGAGATGAGGGCCTGAAGGTAAGCAAACCCCATAAAACATTGGAGGTGAGGGCCTACAACTGAGCAGACCGTATGAAACATTGGAGGTGATGGCCTACAGCAGAGCAGACCGTATGAAATATTGGAGGTGAGGGCCTAAAGGTGAGAAAACCCCATAAAACATTGTAGTGAGGTCCTACAGCTGAGCAGACATATGAAACATTTGAGGTGAGAGCCTACAGGTGAGCGAACCCCATAAAATATTGTAGTTAGGGCCTTATGGTGAGCAAACCCCATAAAACATTGTAGTGCGGGCCTACAGCTAAGCAGACGTATAAAACATTGGAGGTGAGGGTCTGAAGGTGAGCGAACCCCATAAAACATTGTAGGGAGGGCCTACAGGTGAGCATACCGTATGATACATTTGAGGTGAGGGCCTACAGCTGAGTAGACCGTATAATACAATGGAGGTGAGGGCCTACAGCTGAGCAGACCGAATGAAACATTGGAGGTGAGGGCCTTATGGTAAGCAAACCCCATAAAACATTGTAGTGAGGGCCTACAGCTGAGCAGACCGTATGAAACATTGGAGGTGAGGGCCTACAGCTGAGCAGACCGTATGAAACATTGGAGGTGAGGGCCTGAAGGTGAGCGAACCCCATAAAACATTGTAGTGAGGGCCTTATGGTAAGCGAACCCCATAAAAACATTGTAGTGAGAGCCTACAGCTAAGCAGACGTATAAAACATTAGAGGTGAGGGCCTGAAGGTGAGCGAACCCCATAAAACATTGTAGGGAGGGCCTACAGCTGAGCAGACCGTATGAAACATTGGAGTTGAGGGCTTACAGCTGAGCAGACCATATAAAACATTGGAGGTGAGGGCCTACAGGTGAGCGAACACCATAAAACATTGAAGTGAGGGCCTTATGGTGAGCAAACCCCATAAAACATTGTAGTGAGGGCCTACAGCTGAGCAGACGTATAAACCATTAGAGGTGAGGGCCTGAAGGTGAGCGAACCCCATAAAACATTGTAGGGAGGGCCTACAGCTGAGCAGACCGTATGAAACATTGGAGTTGAGGGCTTACAGCTGAGCAGACCATATAAAACATTGGAGGTGAGGGCCTACAGGTGAGCGAACACCATAAAACATTGAAGTGAGGGCCTTATGGTGAGCAAACCCCATAAAACATTGTAGTGAGGGCCTACAGCTGAGCAGACGTATAAACCATTGGAGGAGAGGGCCTGAAGGTAAGCGAACCCCATAAAACATTGTAGGGAGGGCCTACAGCTGAGCAGACCGTATGAAACATTGGAGTTGAGGGCTTACAGCTGAGCAGACCGTATGAAATATTGGAGGTGAGGGCCTAAAGGTGAGAAAACCCCATAAAACATTGTAGGGAGGGCCTACAGGTGAGCATACCGTATGATACATTTGAGGTGAGGGCCTACAGCTGAGCAGACCGTATAATACAATGGAGGTGAGGGCCTACAGCTGAGCAGACCGTATGAAACATTGGAGTTGAGGGCTTACAGCTGAGCAGACCATATAAAACATTGGAGGTGAGGGCCTACAGGTGAGCGAACACCATAAAACATTGAAGTGAGGGCCTTATGGTGAGCAAACCCCATAAAACATTGTAGTGAGGGCCTACAGCTGAGCAGACGTATAAACCATTGGAGGAGAGGGCCTGAAGGTAAGCGAACCCCATAAAACATTGTAGGGAGGGCCTACAGCTGAGCAGACCGTATGAAACATTGGAGTTGAGGGCTTACAGCTGAGCAGACCATATAAAACATTGGAGGTGAGGGCCTACAGGTGAGCGAACACCATAAAACATTGAAGTGAGGGCCTTATGGTGAGCAAACCCCATAAAACATTGTAGTGAGGGCCTACAGCTGAGCAGACGTATAAACCATTGGAGGAGAGGGCCTGAAGGTGAGCGAACCCCATAAAACATTGTACGGAGGGCCTACAGCTGAGCAGACCGTATAAAACATTGCAGTTGAGGGCCTACAGCTGAGCAGACCATATGAAACATTAAAGGTGAGGGCCTACAGGTGAGCGACTCCCATAAAACATTGTAGTAAGGGCCTTATGGTGAGCAAACCCCATAAAACATTGTAGTGAGGGCATACAGCTGAGCAGACATATACAACATTGGAGGTGAGGGCCTGAAGGTGAGCAAACCCCATAAAACCTTGTAGTGAGGCCCTACAGCTGAGCAGACCGTATGAAACATTGGAGGTGAGGGCCTACAGCTGATAAGACCGTATGAAACATAGTAGTGAGGGCCTGAAGGTGATCAAACCCCATAAAACATTGTAGTGAGGGCCAACATGTGAGCAGACGTATGAAACATTGAAGGTGAGGGCCTGAAGGTCAGCGAACCCCATAAAACATTGTAGTGAGGGCCTACAGGTGAGCATACCGTATGATACATCTGAGGTGAGGGCCTACAGCTGAGCAGACCGTATAATACAATGGAGGTGAGGGCCTACAGCTGAGCAGACCGAATGAAACATTGGAGGTGAGGGCCTTATGGTAAGCAAACCCCATAAAACATTGGAGGTGAGGGCCTACAGCTGAGCAGACGGTATGAAACATTAGAGGTGAGGGCCTTATGGTGAGCAAACCCCATAAAACATTATAGTGAAGGCCTACAGTTTAGCAGACCGTATTAAACATTGGAGGTGAGGGCCTGAAGGTGAGCAAACCCCATAAAACCTTGTAGTGAGGCCCTACAGCTGAGCAGACCGTATGGAACATTGGAGGTAAGGGCCTACAGCTGATAAGACCGTATGAAATATAGTAGTGAGGGCCTGAAGGTGAATCAAACCCCATAAAACATTGTAGTGAGGGCCTACAGGTGAGCAAACGTATGAAACATTGAAGGTGAGGGCCTGAAGGTCAGCGAACCCCATAAAACATTGTAGTGAGGGCCTACAGCTGAGCAGACCGTATAATACAATGGAGGTGAGGGCCTACAGCTGAGCAGACCGAATGAAACATTGGAGGTGAGGGCCTTATGGTAAGCAAACCCCATAAAACATTGGAGGTGAGGGCCTACAGCTGAGCAGACGGTATGAAACATTGGAGGTGAGGGCCTGAAGGTGAGCAAACCCCATAAAACATTGTAGTGAGGGCCTTATGGTGAGCGAACCCCATAAAAACATTGTACTGAGGGCCTGAAGATGAGCAAACCCCATAAAACATTGTAGTAAAGGCCTACAGCTGAGCAGACCATATGAAACATTGGAGGTGAGGGCCTACAGCTGAGCAGACCGTATAACACATTAGAGGTGAGGGCCTGAAGGTGAGAAAACCCCATAAAACAATGTAGTGAGGTCCTACAGCTGAGCAGACGTATGAAACATTGGAGGTGAGGGCCTACAGCTGAGCAGACCGTATGAAACATAGAAGGTGAGGGCATACAGCTGAGCAGACCATATGAAACATTGGAGTTGAGGGCCTACAGGTGAGCGAACCCCATAAGACATTGTAGTGAGGGCCTTATGGTGAGCAAACCCCATAAAACATTATAGTGAAGGCCTACAGTTGAGCAGACCGTATTAAACATTGGAGGTGAGGGCCTTATGGTAAGCAAACCCCATAAAACATTGTAGTGAGGGCCTACAGCTAAGCAGACCGCATGAAACATTGAAGTGAGGACCTACAGCTGAGCAGACCATAAGAAACATTGGAGGTGAGGGCCTGAAGTTAAGCGAACCCCATAAAACATTGTAGTGATGGCCCACAGATGAGCAGACCATATGAATCTTTGGAGTGAGGGCCTACAGCTGAGCAGACTGTATGAAACATTGGAGGTGAGGGCCTTATGGTAAGCAAACCCCATAAAACATTGTAGTGAGGGCCTACAGCTAAGCAGACCGCATGAAACATTGAAGTGAGGACCTACAGCTGAGCAGACCGTAAGAAACATTGGAGGTGAGGGCCTGAAGTTAAGCGAACCCCATAAAACATTGTAGTGATGGCCTACAGCTGAGCAGACCATATGAATCTTTGGAGTGAGGGCCTACAGCTGAGCAGACCATATGAAACATTGGAGGTGAGGGCCTGAAGGTAAGCAAACCCCATAAAACATTGTAGTGAGAGACTACAGCTGAGCAAACCGTATGAAACATTGGAGGTGAGGGCCTGAAGGTAAGCAAACCCCATAAAACATTGTAGTGAGGGCCTACAGCTGAGCAGACCGTATGAAACATTATAGTGAGGGCCTACAGCAGAGCAGACCGAATGAAACATTAGAGTGAGGGCCTACAGCTGAGCAGACCGTATTAAACTTTGGAGTGAGGGCCTGAAGGTGAGCAAACCCCATAAAACATTGTAATGAGGGCCTGAAGGTGAGCGAACCCCATAAAATATTGTAGTGAGGGCCTTATGGTGAGCGAACCCCATAGAACATTGTACTGAGGGCCTACAGCTGAGCAGACCGTGTGAAACATTGGAGGTGAGGGCCTATCGCTGAGCAGACCGAATTAAACATTGTAGTGAGGGCCTACAGCTGAGCAGACCGTATTAAACATTGGAGGTGAGGACCTGAAGGTGAGCAAACTCCATAAAACATTGTAGTTAGGGCCTTATAGTGAGCAAACCCCCATAAAACATTGTAGTGAGGGCCTACAGCTGAGCAGACGAATAAAACATTACAGGCGAGGGCCTGAAGGTGAGCAAACCCCATAAAGCATTGTAGTAAGGGCCTACAGCTGAGCAGACCATATGAGACATTGGAGGTGAGGGCCTACAGCTGAGCGGACCGTATGAAATATTGGAGGTGAGGGCCTACATGTGAGCGAACCCCATGAAACATTGTAGTGAGGGCCTTATGATAAGCAAACCCCATAAAACATTGTAGTGAGGGCCTACAGCTGAGCAGACGTATGAAATATTGGAGGTGAGAGCCTGAAGGCGAGCAAACCCCATAAAACATTGTAGTGAGGGCCTACAGGTGAGCAGACCGTATGAAACATTAGAGTGAAGGCCTACAAGTGAGCAGACCATATGAAACATTGGAGGTGAGGGCCTTATGGTGAGCAAACCCCATAAAACATTGTAGTGATGGCCTACAGCTGAGCAGACGTATTAAACATTGAAGGTGAGGGCCTGAAGGTGAGCAAACCCCATTAAACATTGTAGTGAGGGCCTTATGGGGAGCAAACCCCATAGAACAATCTAGTGAGGGCCCACAGGTGAGCAGACCATATGAAACATTGAAGGTAAGGGCCTACAGCTGAGCAGACCATATGAAAATTGGAGGTGAGGACCTACACGTGAGCGAACCCCATAAAACATTGTAATGAGGGCCTACAGCTGAGCAGACCATATGAAACATTGGAAGTAAGGGTCTGAAGGTAAGCAAACCCCTTAAAACATTGTAGTGAGGGCCTACAGCTGAGCAGACCGTATGAAACATTGAAGTGAGGGCCTACAGCTTAGCAGACAGCATGAAACATTGGAGTGAGGGCCTACAGCTGAGCAGACCGCATGAAACATTGGAGGTGAGGGCCTGAAGCTAAGCGAACCCCATAAAACATTGTAGTGATGGCCTACAGGTAAGCAGACCGTATGAAACATTAGCGGTAAGGGGCCTACAGCTGAGAAAACCCTATAAAAAACTGAAGTGAGGGCCTACAGGTGAGCAGACCATATGAAACATAGCATTGACGGCTTAAGGGTTAGCGAACCCCATAAAACATTGTAGTGAGGGCCTACAGGTGTGCGAATCCCATTAAACATTGTAATGAGGACCTACAGCTGAATAGGCTGTATGAAACATTGGAGGTGAGGGCCTAAAGGTAAGCAAACCCCATAAAACATTGTAGTGAGGGCCTACAGCTGAGCAAACCGCATGAAAAATTGGAGTGAGGACCTTCAGCTGAGCAGACCATAAGAAACATTTGTGTAAGGGCCTACAGCTGAGCAGACCGTATAAAATATTGGAGGTAAGGGCCTGAAGGTGAGCGAACCCCATAAAACATTGTAATGAGGACCTACAGCTGAGCAGACCGTATGAAACATTGGAGGTGAGGGCCTGAAGGTAAGCAAACCACATAAAACATTGTAGTGAGGGCCTACAGCTGAGCAGACCATATGAAACATTAGAGTGAGAGCCTACAGCTGAGCAGACCGTATGAAACATTGGAGTTGAGGGCCTACACGTGAGCGAACCCCTTAAAACATTGTAGTGAGGGCCTGAAGGTCTGCGAACCCCATAAAACATTGTAGTGAGGGCCTTATGGTGAGCAAACCCCATAGAACATTGTAGTGAGGGCCTACAGCTGAGCAGACCATATGAAACTTTGGAGGTGAGGGCCTACAGCTGAGCAGACTGAATGAAACATTGGAGGTGAGTGACTACAGCTGAGCAGACCGTATGAAACATTGGAGTGAGGGCCAGAAGGTGAGCGAACCCCATAAAACATTGTAGTGATGGCCTACAGGTCAGCAGACCATATGATACATTGGAGGTGAGGACCTACAGTTGAGCAAACCCCATAAAACACTGAAGTGAGGGCCTACAGGTGAGCAGACCGTATGAAACTGTGAAGTGAGGGCCTGAGGGTGAGCGAACCCCATAAAACATTGTAGTGAGGGCCTACAGGTGAGCGAACCCCATAAAACATTTTATTGAGGGCCTACAGCTGAGCAGACCTTATGAAACATTGGAGGTGCGGGCCTGAAGGTAAGCAAAACCCATAAAACATTGTAGTGAGGGCCTACAGCTGAGCAGACCATATGAAACATTGGAGGTGAGGGACCTACAGGTGAGCGAACCCTATAAAACATTGTAGTGAGGGCCTTATGGTGAGCAAACCCCATAAAACATTGCAATGAGGGCATACAGCTGAGCATATCATATGAAACATTGGAGGTGAGGGCCTACAGGTGAGCGAACTCTATAAAACATTGTAGTGAGGGCCTTATGGTGAGCAAACCCCATAAAACATTGCAATGAGGGCCTACAGCTGAGCAGACCATATGAAACATTGGTAGTAAGGGCCTGAAGGTAAACAAACCACATAAATCATTGTAGTGATGGCCTACAGCTAAGCAGACCGCATGAAACATTGGAGTGAGGGCCTACAGCTGAGCAGACCGCATGAAACATTGGAGTGAGGGCCTACAGCTGAGCAGACCGTATAAAACATTGGAGGTGAGGCCCTAAAGGTGAGCAGACCGTATGAAACATTGGAGTGAGGGCCTACAGGTAAGCAGACCGTATGAAACATTGGAGGTGAGGGCCTGAAGATGAGCAAACCCCATAATTATTGGAGTGAGGGCCTGAAGTTGAGTGAACCCCATAAAACATTGTAGTGAGGGCCTTATTTTGAGCAAACCCTATAAAACATTGTAGTGAGGGCCTACAGCTGAGCAGACCGTATGAAACATTGGAGGTGAGGGCCTGAAGGTGAGTGAACCCCATAAAACATTGTAGTGAGGGCCTACAGGTGAGCAGACCGCATGAAACATTGGAGGTGAAGGCCTACAGCTGAACAAACCCTATAAAACACTGAAGTGAGGGCCTACAGGTGAGCAGACTATATGAAACATTGTAGTGAGGGCCTTATGGTGAGCAAACCCCATAAAACATTGTAGTGAGGGACTACCACTGAGCAGACTGTATGAAACATTGGAGGTGAGGGCCTGAAGGTGAGTGAACCCCATAAAACATTGTAGTGAGGGCCTACTGGTGAGCAGACCACATGAAACATTGGAGGTGAAGGCCTACAGCTGAGCAAACCCCATAAAACAATGAAGTGTGGGCCTACAGGTGAGCAGACCATATGAAACATTGTAGTGAGGGCCTTATGGTGAGCAAACCCCAAAAAACATTGTAGTGAGGGCCTACCACTGATCAGACCGTATGAAACATTGGAGGTGAGGGCCTGAAGGTAAGCAAACCCCATAAAACATTGTAGTGAGGTCCTACAGCTGAGCAGACGTATGAAACATTGGAGGTGAGGGCCTACAGCTGAGCAGACCGTATGAAACATTGAAGGTAAGGGCCTACAGGTGAGCAAACCATATTAAACATTGTAGTAAGGTCCTACAGCTGAGCGAACCCCATAAAACATTGGAGTGAGGGCCTTATGGTGAGCAGACCGTATAAAACATTGGAAGTGAGGGCCTACAGGTGAGCAGACCGTATGAAACATTGGAGTGAGGGCCTACAGGTTAGCAGACCGTATCAAACATTGTACTGAGTGCATATATACTGTATGGAACAGGAGCAGGAGGTGGAGGATGAGTAAACAAAATTCAAACATATACCCTTTTTTGGAGGTGAAAAAGGTGCATCTGAATCTTGTGGATTGAGTACATTGCAAAGCATACATTTAAATTGCGTGTTTGTTCCTCATTAGCTCAGCATTTCTCTGGTGGATTGGAGAAGTCAGGGGCAATCCAGGCCTTGTTCATTTTTACCTGAGTCAACCTGTCAGCACTTCCAGTGGACAAGCGGATACGCTTATCTGTTATGCCACCAGCAGCACTAAATACACACTCAGACAAAACGCTGAAGGCAGGGCAGGCTTATGTAGTGTCCCACTAGGTAAATGTGGGCACTACACAAGGGTCAATTGGGCCACGTTGTTTTTGTGGAACGGGGTCATTGTATTTTATATGATGTTTTTATGTGTATTTTTACTGTTTTCTCCTGTATCAGGCCTGTTAGGGGTAGTTCCTCCTCCTAGACAGTAGAGAGAGCTAGGGAACCCCTTTGTATATATAGTCAGGTCCTGTTCAGGTAGGGGTGTGTAGTCAGAAGTCAGTGTGGACTTTAGCCAGAGGAGAGCTGAGGAGCAGCTTCTGACATGCAGCTAGATAGCCCAGGCTCCTAGCTTGCCACCAGGAGAAGAGTTTGCCTCCTGAGAAACCAAGTTCCCTAGTTACAAGTACAGTGCAGAGCCAAAGTTTATTCCAGCCAAACAGAGAGCTGAAGGGCAGAATTAAAAACTGAGGTGAGGGCCTACAGGTTAGAAAACCATATGAAACATTGTAGTGAGGGCCTAAGGGTCAGCGAACTCCATAAAACATTGTAGTGAGGACCTACAGCTGAGCAGACCGTATGAAACATTGGAGGTGAGGGCCTGAAGGTAAGCAAACCTCATAAAACATTGTAGTGAGAGACTACAGCTGAGCAAACTGTATGAAACATTGGAGGTGAGGGCCTGAAGGTAAGCAAACCCCATAAAACATTGTAGTGAGGGCCTACAGCTGAGCAGACCGTATGAAACATTAGAGTGGGGGCCTACAGCTGAGCAGACCGAATGAAACATTAGAGTGAGGGCCTACAGCTGAGCAGACTGTATTAAACTTTGGAGTGAGGGCCTGAAGGTGAGCAAACCCCATAAAACATTGTAATGAGGGCCTGAAGGTGAGCGAACCCCATAAAATATTGTAGTGAGGGCCTTATGGTGAGCAAACCCCATAGAACATTGTACTGATGGCCTACAGCTGAGCAGACCGTATGAAACATTGGAGGTGAGGGCCTAACGCTGAGCAGACCGTATGAAACATTGTAGTAAGAGCCTACAGCTGAGCAGACCGAATTAAACATTGTAGGTGAGGACCTGAAGGTGAGCGAACCTATAAAACATTGTAGTTAGGGCCTTATGGTGAGCAAACCCCATAAAACATTGTAATTAGGGCCTACAGCTGAGCAGACGTATAAAACATTGGAGGTGAGGGTCTGAAGGTGAGCAAACCCCATAAAACATTGTAGTGAGGGCCTACAGCTGAGCAGACCATATGAAACATTGGAGGTGAGGGCCTACAGCTGAGCAGACCGTATGAAATATTGGAGGTGAGGGCCAACAGGTGAGCGAACCCCATAGAACATTGTAGTGAGGGCCTTATGATGAGCAAACCCCATAAAACATTGTAGTGAGGGCCTACAGCTGAGCAGACCATATGAAACATTGGAGGTGAGGGCCTGAAGGTAAGCAAACCACATAAAACATTGTAGTGAGGGCCTACAGCTAAGCAGACCATATGAAACATTAGAGTGAGGGCCTACAGCTGAGCAGACCGTATGAAACATTGGAGTAGAGGGCCTACATGTGAGCGAACCCCTTAAAACATTGTAGTGAGGGCCTGAAGGTGAGCGAACCCCATATGAAACATTGGAGGTGAGGGCCTACAGGTGAGCGAACCCTATAAAACATTATAGTGAGGGCCGTATGATGAGCAAACCCCATAAAACATTGCAATGAGGGCCTACAGGTTAGCAGACCATATGAAACATTGTAGTGAAGGCCTAAGGGTCAGCGAACCCCATAAAACATTGTAGTGAGGACCTACAGCTGAGCAGACCGTATGAAACATTGGAGGTGAGGGCCTGAAGGTAAGCAAACCTCATAAAACATTGTAGTGAGAGACTACAGCTGAGCAGACCGAATTAAACATTGTAGGTGAGGACCTGAAGGTGAGCGAACCCATAAAACATTGTAGTTAGGGCCTTATGGTGAGCAAACCCCATAAAACATTGTAATTAGGGCCTACAGCTGAGCAGACGTATAAAACATTGGAGGTGAGGGTCTGAAGGTGAGCAAACCCCATAAAACATTGTAGTGAGGGCCTACAGCTGAGCAGACCATATGAAATATTGGAGGTGAGGGCCTACAGGTGAGCGAACCCCATAGAACATTGTAGTGAGAGCCTTATGATGAGCAAACCCCATAAAACATTGTAGTGAGGGCCTACAGCTGAGCAGACGTATGAAATATTGGAGGTGAGAGCATGAAGGCGAGCAAACCCCATAAAACATTGTAATGAGGACCTACAGCTGAGAAGACCTTGTGAAACATTGGAGGTGAGGGCCTGAAGGTAAGCAAACCACATAAAACATTGTAGTGAGGGCCTACAGCTAAGCAGACCATATGAAACATTAGAGTGAGGGCCTACAGCTGAGCAGACCGTATGAAACATTGGAGTAGAGGGCCTACATGTGAGCGAACCCCTTAAAACATTGTAGTGAGGGCCTGAAGGTGAGCGAACCCCATATGAAACATTGGAGGTGAGGGCCTACAGGTGAGCGAACCCTATAAAACATTGTAGTGAGGGCCTTATGATGAGCAAACCCCATAAAACATTGCAATGAGGGCCTACAGGTTAGCAGACCATATGAAACATTGTAGTGAAGGCCTAAGGGTCAGCGAACCCCATAAAACATTGTAGTGAGGACCTACAGCTGAGCAGACCGTATGAAACATTGGAGGTGAGGGCCTGAAGGTAAGCAAACCTCATAAAACATTGTAGTGAGAGACTACAGCTGAGCAGACCGAATTAAACATTGTAGGTGAGGACCTGAAGGTGAGCGAACCCATTAAACATTGTAGTTAGAGCCTTATGGTGAGCAAACCCCATAAAACATTGTAATTAGGTCCTACAGCTGAGCAGACGTATAAAACATTGGAGGTGAGGGTCTGAAGGTGAGCAAACCCCGTAAAACATTGTAGTGAGGGCCTACAGCTGAGCAGACCGTATGAAATATTGGAGGTGAGGGCCTACAGGTGAGCGAACCCCATAGAACATTGTAGTGAGGGCCTTATGATGAGCAAACCCCATAAAACATTGTAGTGAGGGCCTACAGCTGAGCAGACGTATGAAATATTGGAGGTGAGAGCCTGAAGGCGAGCAAACCCCATAAAACATTGTAATGAGGACCTACAGCTGAGAAGACCTTGTGAAACATTGGAGGTGAGGGCCTGAAGGTAAGCAAACCACATAAAACATTGTAGTGAGGGCCTACAGCTAAGCAGACCATATGAAACATTAGAGTGAGGGCCTACAGCTGAGCAGACCGTATGAAACATTGGAGTAGAGGGCCTACATGTGAGCGAACCCCTTAAAACATTGTAGTGAGGGCCTCAAGGTGAGCAAACCCCATAAAACATTGTAGTGAGGGCCTACAGCTGAGCAGACCATATGAAACATTGGAGGTGAGGGCCTACAGCTGAGCACACCGTATGAAATATTGGAGGTGAGGGCCTACAGGTGAGCGAACCCCATAGAACATTGTAGTGAGGGCCTTATGATGAGCAAACCCCATAAAACATTGTAGTGAGGGCCTACAGCTGAGCAGACGTATGAAATATTGGAGGTGAGAGCCTGAAGGCGAGCAAACCCCATATAACATTGTAATGAGGACCTACAGCTGAGCAGACCGTATGAAACATTGGAGGTGAGGGCCTGAAGGTAAGCAAACCACATAAAACATTGTAGTGAGGGCCTACAGCTAAGCAGACCATATGAAACTTTAGAGTGAGGGCCTACAGCTGAGCAGACCATATGAAACATTGGAGTAGAGGGCCTACATGTGAGCGAACACCTTAAAACATTGTAGTGAGGGCCTGAAGGTGAGCGAACCCCATATGAAACATTGGAGGTGAGGGCCTACAGGTGAGCGAACCCTATAAAACATTGTAGTGAGGGCCTTATGATGAGCAAACCCCATAAAACATTGCAATGAGGGCCTACAGGTTAGCAGACCATATGAAACATTGTAGTGAAGGCCTAAGGGTCAGCGAATCCCATAAAACATTGTAGTGAGAGACTACAGCTGAGCAGACTGTATTAAACTTTGGAGTGAGGGCCTGAAGGTGAGCAAACCCCATAAAACATTGTAATGAGGGCCTGAGGGTGAGCGAACCCCATAAAATATTGTAGTGAGGGCCTTATGGTGAGCTAAACCCGATAGAACATTGTACTGAGGGCCTACAGCTGAGCAGACCGTATGAAACATTGGAGGTGAGGGCCTAACGCTGAGCAGACCGAATGAAACATTGTAGTGAGAGCCTACAGCTGAGCAGACCGAATTAAACATTATAGGTGAGGACTTGAAGGTGAGCGAACCCATAAAACATTGTAGTTAGGGCCTTATGGTGAGCAAACCCCATAAAACATTGTAATTAGGGCCTACAGCTGAGCAGACGTATAAAACATTGGAGGTGAGGGTCTGAAGGTGAGCAAACCCCATAAAACATTGTAGTGAGGGCCTACAGCTGAGCAGACCATATGAAACTTTGGAGGTGAGGGCCTACAGCTGAGCAGACCGTATGAAATATTGGAGGTGAGGGCCTACAGGTGAGCGAACCCCATAGAACATTGTAGTGAGGGCCTTATGATGAGCAAACCCCATAAAACATTGTAGTGAGGGCCTACAGCTGAGCAGACGTATGAAATATTGGAGGTGAGAGCCTGAATGCGAGCAAACCCCATAAAACATTGTAATGAGGACCTACAGCTGAGAAGACCGTATGAAACATTGGAGGTGAGGGCCTGAAGGTAAGCAAACCACATAAAACATTGTAGTGAGGGCCTACAGCTAAGCAGACCATATGAAACATTAGAGTGAGGGCCTACAGCTGAGCAGACCATATGAAACATTGGAGTAGAGGGCCTACATGTGAGCGAACCCCTTAAAACATTGTAGTGAGGGCCAGAGGGTGAGCGAACCCCATAAAACATTGTAGTGATGGCCTACAGATCAGCAGACCATATGAAACATTGGAGGTGAGGACCTACTGCTGAGCAAACCCCATAAAACACTGAAGTACTACAGGTGAGCAGACCATATGAAACCGTGAAGTAAGGGCCTGAGGGTGAGCGAACCCCATAAAACTGTGTAGAGAGGGCCTACAGGTGAGCGAGCCCCATAAAACATTTTATTGAGGGCCTACAGCTGAGCAGACCTTATGAAACATTGGAGGTGAGGGCCTGAAGGTAAGCAAAACCCATAAAACATTGTATTGAGGGCCTACAGCTGAGCAGACCGTATGAAACATTGAAGGTGAGGGCCTACAGCGAGCAGACCATATGAAACATTGGAGGTGAGGGCCTACAGGTGAGCGAACCCTATAAAACATTTTAGTGAGGGCCTTATGGTGAGCGAACCCCATAAAACATTGTAGTGAGGGCCTTATTCTGAGAAAACCCCATAAAACATTGTAATGAGGGCCTACAGCTGAGCAGACCATATGAAACATTGGAAGTAAGCGCCTGAAGGTAAACAAACCACATAAAACATTGTAGTGAGGGCCTACAGCTAAGCAGACCGCATGAAACATTGGAGTGAGGGCCTACAGCTGAGCAGACCGCATGAAACATTGGAGTGAGGGCCTACAGCTGAGCAGACCGTATAAAACATTGGAGGCGAGGGCCTACAGGTGAGCAGACCGTATGAAACATTGGAGTGAGGGCCTACGGGTAAGCTGACCGTATGAAACATTGAAGGTGAGGGCCTGAAGGTGGGCAAACCCCATAAATTATTGGAGTGAGGGCCTGAAGTTGAACGAACCCCATAAAACATTGTAGTGAGAGCCTTCATTTGAGCAAACCCCATAAAACAGTGTAGTGAGGGCCTACAGCTGAGCAGACCATATGAAACATTGGAGGTGAGGGCCTGAAGGTGAGTGAATCCCATAAAACATTGTAGTGAGGGCCTACAGGTGAGCAGACCGCATGAAACATTGGAGGTGAAGGCCTACAGCTGAGCAAACCCTATAAAACACTGAAGTGAGGGCCTACAGGTGAGCAGACCATATAAAACATTGTAGTGAGGGCCTTATGGTGAGCAAACCCCATAAAACATTGTAGTGAGGGCCTACCACTGAGCAGACCGTATGAAACATTGGAGGTGAGGGCCTGAAGGTGAGTGAACCCCATAAAACATTGTAGTGAGGGCCTACAGGTGAGCAGACCGCATGAAACATTGGAGGTGAAGGCCTACAGCTGAGCAAACCCCATAAAACAATCAAGTGAGGGTCTATAGGTGAGCAGACCATATGCAACATTGTAGTGAGGGCCTTATGGTGAACAAACCCCATAAAACATTGTAATGAGGGCCTACCACTGATCAGACCGTATGAAACATTGGAGGTGAGGGCCTGAAGGTAAGCAAACCCCATAAAACATTGTAGTGAGGTCCTACAGCTGAGCAGAAACATGAAACATTGGAGGTGAGGCCTACAGCTGAGCAGACCGTATGAAACATTGGAGGTGAGGGCCTACAGCTGAGCAGACCATATGAAACATTGAAGGTAAGGGCCTACAGGTGAGCGAACCTCATTAAACATTGTAGTAAGGTCCTACAGCTGAGCGAACCCCATAAAACATTGTAGTGAGGGCCTTATGGTGAGCAGACCGTATGAAACATTGGAGGTGAGGGCCTACAGGTGAGCAGACCGTATGAAACATTGCACTGAGTGCATATATACTGTATGGAGCAGGAGAAGGAAGACGATGAGTAAACAAAATTCAAACATATACCCTTTTTTGGAGGTGAAAAGGGTGCATCTGAATCTTGTGGATTGAGTACATTGTAAAGCATACATTTAAATTGCGTGTTTGTTCCTCATTAGCTCAGCATTTCTCTGGTGGATTGGAGAAGTCAGGGGCAATCAAGGCCTTGTTCACTTTTACCTGAGTCAACCTGTCAGCATTTCCAGTGGACAAGCGGATACGCTTATCTGTTATGCCACCAGCAGCACTAAATACATGCTCAGACAAAACGCTGGCGGCAGGGCAGGCTTATGTAGTGTCCCACTAGGTAAATGTGGGCACTACACAAGGGTCAATTGGGCCACGTTGTTTTTGTGGAACAGGGTCATTGTATTTTATATGATGTTTTTATGGCCTGTATCAGGCCTGTTAGGGGTAGTTCCTCCTCCTAGACAGTAGAGGGAGCTAGGGAACCCCTTAGTATATATAGTCAGGTCCTGTTCAAGGAGGGGTGTGTAGTCAGAAGTCAGTGTGGACTTTAGCCAGAGGAGAGCTGAGGAGCAGCTTCTGACATGCAGCTAGATAGCCCAGGCTCCTAGCTTGCCACCAGGAGAAGAGTTTGCCTCCTGAGAAGCCAAGTTCCCTTACAAGTACAGTGCAGAGCCAAGTTTATTCCAGCCAAAGAGAGAGCTGAAGGGCAGAATGATATTTCACAGCAAGGAGACATATACCCGAGGAAGGTTTCCCTACCCAAGGATAAAGCCAGCAATAGGGCATACGGGCCTTGGAGAAAGCCAGACAAGAACTGAGGAGAAATTCAGCCTGATCTGTAAGTGTTATTCCCTCTGAGTATCTTGCCAAGACTTTGCCTGCCGTTTTATATAACGCCTGCCTGTTACAACATTTTACATGTGGAACTGACTAAAGACTGTAAATAGTTAAACTGTTAAGTAAAAGGAAGTTCTGGTTCACTGCAACTTGTGTTCCTCAATTATTACTACAATAAATTGGTGTGCCACCGTTACCGGCACTGGCGTCACAAACTTAACCACTTCAGCCCCCCTAGCTTAAACCCCCTTAATGACCAGACCACTTTTTACAATTCTGCACTACACTATTTTCACAGTTTATTCTCGATCATACAACTTACCACCCAAATGAATTTTACCTCCTTTTCTTCTCACCAATAGAGCTTTCATTTGGTGGTATTTTATTGCTGCTGATATTTTAACTTTTTTTATATTAATCGAAATTGACCGAAATTTTTGCAAAAAATAAAATTTTTCACTTTCTGTTGTAAAATGTTACAATTAAAACTACATTTCTATATACATTTTTCTCTAAATGTACTGTTCTACATTTCTTTGATAAAAAAGTGTATATTTATTGGTTTGGGTAAAAGGTATAGCGTTTACAAACTATGGTGCAAAAATGTGAATTTACGCACTTTGACTTTCTGAGCACCTGTCATGTTTCCTGAGGTTCTACAATGCCCAGACAGTAGAAACACCCCACAAATGATCCCATTTCGCAAAGTAGACACCCTAAGGTATTCGCTGATGGGCATAGTGAGTTCATGGAAGATTTTTATTTTTTGTCACAAGTTAGCGGAAAATGATTGTTAATTTTTGACAAACTTGTGACAAAAAATAAACTTTTACATGAACTCACTATACCCCTCACGGAATACCTTGGGGTGTCTTCTTTCTAAAATGGGGTAACTTGTGGGGTATTTATACTGCCCAGGGATTTTAGGGGCCCTAAAGCGTGAGAAGTAGTTTGGAATCCAAATGCGTAAAAATGCCCTGTGAAATCCTAAAAGTACTCATTGGAATTTGGGCCCCTTTGCACATCTAGGCTGCAAAAAAGTGTCACACATGTGGTATCGCCATATCTCTCTAAAAGACAACTTTTCCCATTTTTTTTATACAAAGTTCATTTTACTGAGATATTTCTCTCATCCAGCATGGGTATATGTAAAAATACACCCCAAAACACATTTCCCTACTTCTCCTGAGTACGGCGATACCACATGTGTGACACTGTTTTGCAGCCTAGGTGCACAAAGGGGCCCAAATTCCAATGAGTATCTTTTAGGAGGGCATTTTTAGGCATTTTGATTCTCACGCTTTAGGGCCCCTAAAATGCCAGGGCAGTATAAATACACCACATGTGACCCCATTTTGGAAAGAAGACACCCCAAGGTATTCCGTGAGGGGCATGGCGAGTTCATAGAAGTTTATTTTTTTTTGGCACAAGTTAGCGGAAAATGATTTTGTAAGAGAAAAAAAAAACAAAAAAAATTTCCGCTAACTTGTGCCCAAAAAAATTATTCAAGGAACTCGCCATGCCCCTCACTGAATAACTTGGGGTGTCTTCTTTCCAAAATAGGGTCACTTATGGGGTATTTATACTGCCCTGGCATTTTAGGGGCCCTAAAGCGTGAGAAGAAGTCTGGAATATAAATGTCTAAAAAATTTTACGCATTCCGTGAGGGGTACGGTGAGTTCATGTGAGATTTTATTTTTTGTCACAAGTTAGTGGAATATGAGACTTTGCTAGAAAAAATAAAAAAAATATTTCCGCTAACCTGTGCCAAAAAAAAATAATCTTCTATGAACTCGCCATGCCCCTTAAAAGTGATTTTTATAGCGCCGCAGCGATTTTACAGTGTTTTTGCAGTGATCAGAAAAAAAAATTCTGTCACTGCGGTGGGGCGGACTGAACGCAAGTGTGCGCACAAGATCAGGCCTGATAGGGCGAACACTGCGTTTTTTGTAGAGCCTATAGCAGTGATGGCTAATTTTGACACTCCAGCTGTGGTAAAACTACAACTCCCAAGATGCCCCCCTTGCTTGGCTGCTCTCAGAACTGTATAGAAATAAATGAAGCATGCTGGGAGTCGTAGTTTCACCACAGCTGGAGTGCCAAGGTTAGCCATCACTGGCCTATAGAATATGTCCTATTCTTGTCTGCAATTGCGGACAAGAAAAGGCTTTTTCTATATAGTTCTGGCAATGTGCGGATCCGCAAAATGCGGAAAGCACATTGCCGGTGTCCGTGTTTTGCAGATCCGCGGTGTCCGTGTTTTGCGGATCCGTGGATCTACGGGTCAGCGGATCCGCAAAACACATACGGACGTCTGAATGGAGCCTTACATGGGGATGATCAATGACAGGGGGGTGATCAGGGGTTAATAAGTGACAGGGGAGGGGTGTAGTGTAGTGTGGTGCTTGGTGCTTCTTATTACAGAGCTGCCTGTGTCCTCTGGTGGTCGATCCAAGCAAAAGGGACCACCAGAGGACCAGGTAGCAGGTATATCAGACGCTGTTAACAAAATAGCTTCTGATATACCTTTCAGGGGTTAAAAATCGCATCTACAGCGTGCCAGTGAATGATCGCCGCTGGCAGGCTGTAGATCCACTGGTTTACCTTCGGTTCCTGTGAACGCGCGCTCCTGTGTGGGCGCGTTCACAGGAAATGTCGCGCCGGCGCGTCTAGGAGGAACAACAGGGCCGCCGCCAGGATGCAATCCTGCGTGCGGCGGTCCTGGGATGGTTAAAGGGATCTTTCCACCGGCACATTAAACCTGCAACACCCAGGGCACCTCACTTACCACCCGGCCTTCTCCCTATACACAGAGAGTGCCCCAGAGGATCCCTGTGCCAGCCTCTCCATCACTGCTGTACGCCTGCCCAGGGTAAATAAAAACTGTGAGAAACAATAGCAACCCTCGGTCTGTTAACTAGCCTTTGACCTCATCATCGCTCACCCTGCAGGGCTGTGTGCTGCACTAACACATCCAAGGCGTAGATCGCAAGTTCATGCCACGTGTCCAGCTTGGACACTGAGTAGTTGTGAGGCACTGAGTGATCATTTAGGACGCTGACATGGTCTTCTATGTATTCCTTCACCATTTTCCAAAGCTTTTCCCTCCTTGTACCACTAGGCTGCGCTTCAGGGTGAGGTTGCTGGGGGGTGTCATGAAAGTGTCCCATGCCTTGGAGAGTGTTGCCCTGCCTTTGTTGGAACTGCTGTGTGTTCCCATTGTCTCCCTTCCCCGGTTGCCTAAGGAAGTACGGACTCTGCCGCCAGCGTTGTCAGATGGAAATTTTCGGAGCAATCTCTCAACAAGTACCTTCTGGTATTGCACCATTTTACTCATCCTCTCCACCACAGGAATGAGAGATGAGAAGTTTTGTTTGTAGCGGGGGTCGAGAAGGGTGAACACCCAGTAATCCATGTTATCTAAAATGCGTATAACGCGAGGGTCGAGTGTAAGGCGGCTTAACATGAATTCAGCCATGTGTGCCAGAGTACCAACAGACAAGATGTCGACATCAGGATGACTCTCCTCTTCCTCCTCCTCCTCCTCCTCCTCGGCCCATCCATGCTGAACAGATGGAATTAAAGTTCCATGGGTACTAGCCTCAGTAGCAGAGGCAACAGTCTCCATCTCCTCCTCCTCCTCCTCCTCTTCACGGTCCAAATCGTGCTATGAAGACGAACTGTGGGTGGTCTGTGTATCACCCTGTGAGATGTCCTCCCCCAGTTCCTCATCTGCCACATTCAGAGCGTTGTCCTTAATTGTGAGCAGCGATCGTTTGAGTAGACACAGCAGTGGGATGGTTACGCTGATAATAGCGTTATCGCCACTAATCATCTGTGCGGATTCTTCAAAGTTTTTTAAAACCTCACACAGGTCTGACATCAATGTCCTCTCTTCGCTTGTGAATAGTGGCAGTTGACTCGAAAGGCGACAACCATGTTGAAGCTAGTATTCCACAACTGCCCTCTGCTGCTCACAAAGCCTGGCCAACATATTGAACGTAGAGTTCCAGCACGTGCTGACGTCAGACAGACAGTCATTGAGCTGGAAGCCGCAAGCGCTGCTGCAGCATTGACAGGCCGGCTGAAGCTGTGGACGACTTGCATAAATGGGCAAAAACGCGGCGCGCCTTCACTAGTAGCTCTGGCAAATTGGGGTATGTTTTGATAAACCGCTGAACCACTAAGTTTAAGACGTGGGCTAGGCATGGGATGTGTGTCAGGTTGCCGAGCTCCAAAGCCGCCACCAAGGTACGGCCATTGTCAGACACAACCATGCCTGGTTGTAGGTTGAGTGGAGAGAGCCACAGCTCTGTCTGGTCCCTTATACCCTGCCAAAGCTCTGCGGCGGTGTGCTGTTTGTCCCCTATGCAGATCAGCTTCAGCACGACCTGTTGACGCTTACCCACAGCAGTGCTACACTGCTTCCAGCTAGCGACTGATGGCTGCTGGAGGTGGAAGTGGAGGAGGATGAGGCAGAAGAGGAGGAGAAGTTGGGGTTGAAGCCAGTAACATAGCTGCTCGCAGAGACCCTGATGGACGTAGGGCCCGCAATCCTGGGCGTGGGTAGCACCTGTGCCATCCCAGGGTACGACTTACTCCCGACCTCCTCAACATTCACCCAGTGTGCGGTCAGGGAAATGTAGCGTCCCTGGCCACCAGCAATTGTCTATGTGTCCGTGGTTAAGTGGACCTTCCCAGTAACAGCGTTGGTCAGGGCAAGGGTGATGTTACGGGACACATGCTGGTGTAAGGCGGGCATGGCACACCGTGAAAAATAGTGGCGGCTGGGGACTGCGTACCAAGGGAAGCGGCCGACATCAGGCTGTGGAAGGCCTCAGTGTCCACAAGCCTATATGGCAACATTTCAAGGGCCAGTAATTTTGAAAGTTGGCAATTAAGTGCTATGGCCTGTGGGTGGGTGGGTATTTGCGCTTGCGTTCAAATGACTGTGGTATGGACATTTGGACACTGCACTGGGACAGGGAAGTCGATGTTGTTGCTGCTGGTTCATTCGACGGTCCAAGTGCAGGGCGAGAGGCATCCGGGCCTGCGTCTAGGACAGTGGCTTGGAGAGCACGTAACAGAGGGCAAGAGGAGGCAGTGGTGTGACCCGCAGACCCAGATTGTGGACCCAGGCGTTTGGCCACTTAGTAGGGTGCTTGGATGCCATGTGGCGGATCATGCTGGTGGTGGGGAGGTTGCTAGTGTTCATGCCTCAGCTCATTTTGGTACCGCACAGGTTGCAAACTACCACTCTTTTGTCCTCTGCACTTTCCTCAAAAAAGCGCCATACTGCGGAACACCTACCCCTTGCTAAGGTTGATTTACGCTTTGGGGGTGATCGGTGTAACGATTGCGGGCCTGTTTGGTGTGGGCCGACTTCTCACTTTTGCAACCCTACTACCTCTTCCAGCCTGTTGCGGTGCTGCGGATCCCTGTCCCTCTGTACTGCTGTCCTCGCTCGGCTTTTCACCTTCCCATGTTGGGTCAATGACCTCATCGTCCAACAACTCCTCTTCCACTTCCTCACTCTGATCATCCTCATGTCTTGACCTAACCACAACATCAGTGATTGACAACTGTGTCTCATCGTCATCCACCTTGTGAACTAATTATTGACGTTCACCACCGTCATCTTCTTGAGACTGTGAAGGCTCAAGAGGTTGGGAATCAGGACACAATATCTCAGGTCCCTCTTCAAGCATGCTGGCCGCGAGGGCCAAATCTAATAGTGGAGCTGAAAAGCTCCTGGGAATATCCGAGTGTGGGATCACTCATTTGGCATGCCTCTCCATGGTGGAAGGATGATCTGAGCGAGGAGTTGGCTGACCAGACTCTTGGCTACAGAGACTGGACTTGGTGGAAGAGAGGGTGGCGCAGCAAGCCAACCGACCAACTGTTCGCACTGGTCTGACTTGGACAGTGTTGTTGTGCGCCGCCTAGCTAAGTTGGACATGAAGCTGGGTACGGTTTTATTACTTTTTTTTGGGTGCATTGGGAGCAGGCACAGTTTCATTGCGCCCAGTGCCACGACCTCTGCCTGAACCATCAGCATAACGCCCACTTCCCCGTCCCTTAGTGCTGGCCTTCATCATGTTTATGGATTTTTTACTGGTTGTGAAGCAGTTTTTTTTACTGTCCACAAAAGATAGTTTTCAGATACAGGGCAGTATATGACACAGAACAGCACAGATTTTGGACAGTATTTATTGATATTGATTTTCACTTTTTCCCAATATATGGGATTGAATCTCTCAGACGGAATAGAAATGCAATGCGCTGCGATAAACAGTTTCTGCCACAAACAAGAAAACTGTGTGCAGATTCAGTGAAATTTGTATATATATTGATTTTCACTTTTTCCCAATATATGGGATTGAACACTCAGACGGTATAGAAATGCAATGCGCTGTGATAAACGGTTTCTAGCGCAGACAAAAAAACTGGGTGCTGTTTTCGTTGATATTCTCCCTATCTATACCCCTGATACACAGAAGTTATTGCACATATGTCTGAGGTCACTTCGGACACCTTCTATTAAGATAGCCAATAAAGCGTTTTTTTGTAAATTAAAACAAAAAAATGTGCAAATCTGCACTTTAAATTGCTGCCAACACACACAGTAGTCCTTAAAAGGACTTTTGTGTCTTTGAAACGTCTTGAGAAAGAGTAATTTGCAATCCCAATCTCCCTACACTGTCTGTCCCTTCCTAACAGCAGCTATATAGCACCCGATGACGTGTTCCGGCCAGCCAATCACTGTAATGCCAGTAGAAAACATGGCTAATGGCATTACAGTGATGGCAATACTTACCAGCATGTTTAGTGGCTGCTTAGAAGGCGCCAAACGTGCGGGGAGGAGACTCGAGCATGGCGCTCAAGCACATGTGGTACTCGGCCGAGCGCTCGGATCTTCCGAGCATAGTGATGCTCGAGACGAACCGGTACTCGGCCGAGCATGCTCGATCATCACTATTGTTCATAGGAGCAGAAGAACAAAAAAAATGGAAATGACAGTTCTCTCACATGACAGAGAAGAAAGGCAGCTGATGGACCCCATTGTGCAATAATAGCGTCTGGCATGTTTCTGTCGTGCAATCCAGCAATTTACCGGAGAAAATAACGTGTCATACTTTCAACCATTTGAATAGAATCTGATATGTGTACAAAATCACATGAAATGTGACAGGTGATCTGAAAGCCCAGCTAAGAAAGTGCATGAGAAAGGTAAGTGATCGGCAGCTATTACTTCTGCATGTCGGATCCTCGCAGCCACTATACACTGTTTATACAGTACAGGGCTATTTGAAATAATACAGGACTTTTCCTACTAATGGGTGCACTATGTCGCTTTTTTCTATGCACGGAACATGGCTGTTGATTTAATGGACTGCTAAAAGCCTATAACGATAAAAGCAATAAGTGGAAAAAAAACATTCTGTTTTCGCTTGGATTTGTTTGCGGTCAGGGAGACATTTGTCTGCACGGTGCATAATTAGAGGCTATTGACAAGTTATTTCATGCTCTCTTCTTTTGAGTGTTCCAACAATAATAATAATAAAGATGTAAATATGACACTAAGCCCTCACCTCAAGTCAATTACAATGTAACACCATCAAGTATTCAAATTTTCAGCAGCTGAAACCAAATCACTTAGACATACAGACTGCAGTGGTCATCACAAGCCTCTTTCAGTGGCTAATGTGTCCACAGCATATCGCAGACACTTTCTCTGATAATAGACTTTGCAATTATGCTGCTTTATTATTTCCAAGTGTCCAAAATGGATTATCAAGAGCTTTATGAATATAAGAAAGTATAAGATTATTACACTAATGTCTGCCAGCTGTACAGAGGCCGATTGGCCATATTTCTTTGTGGGTGCAGCGGAAAGGACTTACGTATGCCGACACTGCACAGTATGCTGGGCACATCTTTTGCCGCCCCATTGAAATGACTGGATCCACATCTGATCCACTAGAAATGCAGATTGGATGTGGACAACAACAATGATCATGTGCATGAGCTCTAATGCCGTACCAGCCACTGTTAGTACACGTAGTTGAAACTTTCAAGATCTAACCGATGTGGAAACTTTCAGTGTGGAAATTGATCTGCAGTGCAGTTTGGAAACTGCAGCACATCAGTTATTTGTGGATTTTCAGTGCAGAGCATGTCAAAAACCATGACAAAATCCCCAAGTAACACCTGTGAATTATGGTGCTAATTTGATGCAAAAACGTAGCAAAATCCACCCGAAAATCAAAAATATGCAATCCCACACTAAATGCTTAGCAAAAACTATTTTTTATTTGGAGACAATTAGGTGTGCTGTGTGCATCTTTTGTGGCCCCATTTAAATTAATGGGTCTGCAGAAAAATACTGGTACGGTCATGTGCATGAGCCCTTATACTATATTTCTAATCACGATGACAAAAATGTAAGAATTAAGTGTTACTATTGACCATTTTATGACTAAATATACAACAGTGCCCCCTGCTGTTGAAAAATGTGTAGCGCTGTAAAAACTAATTGCTCCATTATTAATGTTAAGAGTTTGCTATAAAGCAGAAACTCACTCTGTTGTAGTGCCCTGGGGCAAGGTTACTTTGAAGTTTCAACATTTGTGGGCATTTGCCTGTTTCCCCTATGCAAAGTCATCCTATTCATTTCCACTGTGTTTGCACGGCACTGTAGAGAGGGTTAATGAATACTGAGAGACTTTTCGGACTTTCCAGCAAAAAATGAGAAGCTGGTAATTTTACATTGCTACCATGTGGATTAACCCCTTCCCGACCAGCGCCGTAATAGTATGGCGCAGCGGGACGTGGCTTGCCGCCCCGCGCCATACTATTATGACCCGCTGATCAGGCAGGTGCAGGAGCTACGCTCGCCCGATCAGCTGCAGAGGACCCCTGTTGTATGCGCCGGCATCCGTGAAAACACACTTGCCGGCACATTAACCCCTTCTATGCCACAGTCAGTGCTAACCGCGACATAGAAGAGGTTTGCTGCGGATAAGGGGGTTCATCTGGTCCCCGAGCTGCTGTGGCGGGGACCCGATGGGTGAGAAGGCAGCCCGATTCCGTGCAGAGGCTGCCCAATGCCTGGCACGGCATCGGGACCTGCCTTCTACGGGGGCCCAGGAGATCCAGCCTCAGGCAAACTGCTAGTGTATTACTCTGTGTAATACACTAACAGGCAATGCATTACAATACAGATGTATTTTAATGCATTGCAGAGGGGATCAGACCCCCAAAATTTAAAGTCAGAAATAAAGTTAAAAAAACTAAAAAATAAAACAGTGTTTTTAATTAAGAAAAAACTATATATATATATAAAAAAATAGAAAAAAAAGAAATACACACATATTAGGTATCACTGCGTCCGTAATGACCACTTTGTCCGATAAACACCATAAAAATATATAAAAACTGGGTCAAAAAAAGCTATTTTTGTCACCTTACACCACAAAAAGTGCAACATCAAGCGATCAAAACGGTGTATGTCCCGAAAAATTATTCCAATAAAACAAAAAATGAGCCCCTACATAAGAAAGTAGCTTGAAAAATATAAAAACTATAGCTCTCAGAACATGAGACACTAAAACATAATTTTTTTTGTTTCAAATATGATATTAATGTGCTAAAGTGAAATTTAAAAAAAGTATACATATTAGGTATCGCCAAGTCCTAAACAACCAGCTCTATAAAAATATCACATGACCTAACCCCCCAGGTGAACATCGTAAAAAATAATTTTATTATCACCTTACAAAAATTGCAACACCAAGTGATCAAAAAGTCGTATGCCCCCCAAAATAGTACCAATCAAACCATCACCTAATCCCGCAAAAAATGAAACACTACATAAGACAATCTGTCAAAAAATAAAAAAGCTACGGCTCTTATACAATGGAGACACTAAAATATGATTTTTTTTGCTTCAAAACTACTATTATTGTACTAAAGTGAAATACATTTTAAAAAAGTAGACATATTAGGTATTGCCGTAACAACCTGCTATATATAAATATCACATGACCTAACCCCTCAGGTGAACGCTGGAAAAATAAATAAAAACTGTGTCACCTTGCCCCATAAAGTGTAATAATGAATGATCAAAAAATCATATGTACCCAACAATGGTACCAATAAAAACATCAACTCTTCCTCCAAAAAAAGAGCTCCTGCACAAGACAATCGGCAGAAAAATAAAAAACATAAGGCGTTCAGAAAATGGAGACACAGAAATATAATAAAAAAAAAGCTTTTTTATGTAAAACGGAAACAAACAAAGAAAGTAGACATATTAGATATCATTGCATCCGTAACAACCAGCTCTATAAAAATAGCACATGATCTAACCTATCAGATGAATGTTGTAAAAAAGAAAAAAGAAAAACGGTGCCTTACAAAAAACGTAATATAGAGCAATTAAAAATCATATGTACCCCAAAATAGTACTAATAAAACTGGCATCTTATCCCCTAGTTTCCAAAATGGGGTCACTTTTTGGGAGTTTCTACTGTAAGGGTGCAACGGGGGGCTTAAAATAGGACATGGCATCTAAAAAGCAGTCCAGCAAAATCTGCCTTCCAAAAACCATACAGAGTTCCTTTCCCTCTGCTCTCTGCCCTTACACCAGTTTACGACCACATGTGGGGTATTTCTGTAAACCGCAGAATCAGGTTAATAAATATTGAGTTTTGTTTGGCTGTTAACCCTCAATGTGTTAATGAAAAAAATGGATTAAATTAGAAAATCTGCCCAAAAAGTGAAATTTTGAAATTCCATCTCCATTTTCATTTAATTTTTGTGGGACACCTAAAGCAGGCATCCTCAAACTGCGGCCCTCCAGCTGTTGCAAAACTACAACTCCCAGTCCCAGCATGCCCGAAATGCCTACAGGTATCAGCCTACTGCAGGGAATTGTGGGAGTTGTAGTTTTACAACAGCTGGAGGGCCGCAGTTTGAGGATGCCTGACCTAAAGGGTTAATAACGTTTGTAAAATCGTTTTGAGTAGCGTGAGGGGTGTTGTTTTTATAATAGGGTCATTTATGGGGGGTTTCCACTATGTAAGCCCCACAAAGTGACTTAAAAAGTGGGTTTTGGAAATTTCCTTAAAAATTTCTAAGACAAACGACATTGGAACAAATAATTTCTACTGATTGAAGCAGGGGTGTTATATACCAATTATATACTTTCTATATAGTGCAGTTGGGTGGTGCAGCATTTGTTTTTGGTTTTGCTGCGTTACCTCAGCTGCACAGAGTGACAAACGCTATTGGAACAAATAATTTCTACTCGTGTGAAATACCAGTTGCCCCCCAAAATATCTGATTGAAGCAAGGGTGTTATATACCAATTATATACTTTCTTTGTCAATTCTCTTTTTATTGTAAAGCAGACAGTTGCATACCACAGCTGATTACAATGATGTACAATTAGGTTACAATTCTTTCTCGACAATTAAGAAGCATAGTACACAATATATATATATATTCCAATTACAATGCTTAGGTCCAAAGTGTGTAGACGGACAAGGAAAACATAACAGCATAAATTCGACATCCATCGCGGTAAGTCGAGCATGTGGTTGCAATAGACATTGGTATAATAACAATAAAATATGCTAAAGTGCGAGTGTAGGTGGGAGAGGGAATCGGGTAGATAAAAATAAAACTAAGGCTACATTCACACGTCGGTATTTTTCTATATCCCGAATTTCGGTCCGTTTTTTGCGGATCCGTTGTTCCTGAAAATGTTTCCGTATGTCATACGTTTTGATCCGCAAAAAAAACGGAAACATGTATACATTTCACAAAGTAAATAAAGTTGTTTGGATTTCTTTAAAAAAAAAAAAAGTGAATAAGTGATTTCTGTGGCAGGATTTAATTTCCAGGAACGGATTCCGCATAAATGGATGACATACGTAATGACATACGAATGTCATCAGTTTTTTGCGGAACCATTGACTTTGTATTGTACCAGGATCCGATTTTTGCGGAAAAGAATAGGACAAGTTTTATATTTAATCGGATATGCGGAACGGAACAACGGAAACTGACAGCACACATTGTGTTGTCTGATTTTTTTCAGGACCCATTAAAAATGAATGGTCCAGAACTGGTCCTGATCTGTTCCGCAAAAAACGGAACAGATCAGGAAAGAAACAACGGACGTGTGAATGGACCCTTAGGGGGGGTTTGGGAAGGGATAGGAGGAGGTGTGTCAGGTAAGGTCTGTTCATGACACCAACCTGCACTTAGAGAACCAATTATATACTTTCTATATAGTGCATTTGGGTAGTGCAGCATTTGTTCGCGGTTTTGCTGTGTTACCTCAGCTACAGATAGTGACAAACGACATTGGAACAATTAATTTCTACTGGTGTGATATACCAGTTGCGCCCCAAACAAACTGATTGAGGCAGGGGTGTGATATACCTTCTTTTACAAATACTGCTCTTCTCTAGGGACTTTTGTCACAGGGTCATTTTGAAAATGACAGACAGAGGAAGAGGCAGACCATTCCGTAGGGATGGTAGGGGTCGGGCAGGTGCATCAGGCCGGGGCCTAAGTGGGAAGTTGCAGAAGGTGCGTGCGATTACGTCAAAGGACGCACCAGACTTGGTTAAGTGACTCACTCAGCCTTCTGCTTCTGCACCCTCCTCATCGTCTCTATCTGTACCCTCTTCACTCTCTGATGTGTGCACCCCCCAAGACTCCACCACCACCACTGTATCTCCTTCGCTCGAGTCAGATAAATTATTTTCCCATCCATAACAAGACCTTACCGATGCGCAGCCATTCTTGGTATTGGATTAGGAAGAGGAGGTAGCAACGGTTGCCACCCAGCGGTCTGACGACAGTACCTAGATCATCCCAAGGATCGCTGTTGCTGCCTACTCCGAGATCTCTAATGTCAGTGTTGGTGAAGGGGGCGATAATGATGTGTCTATGGACGTCACGTGGGTGCCCACAAGAGAGGAAGAGTAGTGGAGTTCAGAGGGAGAGACGGAGCAGCAGATATGGAGGACAGAAGGAGAAGCGGGCAGAACTTACAGTGCACAGGAGGCAAAAAGCAGACTGCTAATGTATCTGGAACGAGCCATCCACCATGCACAGTCACATCTGGCGCTCCCAGGACGCCGGCACATGGTTTCGCAGTGTGCTGTCAGCGCATAAGTCGCGGTAAGCCCGACAATCACCTAGGGATGACCGTCTTAAGAAGGCACCTGGACTCCCATCACCGAGTCCAGTGGGAGCAACACCATCAGAACCCACAAAGACACAATCCTGGTGCTCCACGTCCTACCTCTTCTCCTCCTCCTCTCTCCTCCCATTTGTCCTCCACTCCACCTTCCACCGTGCCGTCGCCCCATTCATCTGGCAAAAGGCAGGCTTCCGTGGCCCAAATGTTTGAGCGAAAAAAGATGATGACGCCGGATAACCCTCTTGCCCAACGGCTTGTCTGAACTGCTAGCCCGCCAACTACTGCCATATAAATTGGTGGACTCGGAAGCCTTTAGTAAATTTGTGGCCATTGGCACACCGCAAAGGAAGGTACCCAGAAGGAAATATTTCTCCCAGAATGGCATCCCAGAGCTATATGTGAATGTATCTCTGGTACACAGTGTCGTTGCCAAGATAAATCTGACCACAGACACGTGGTCTAGCAAACACGGGCAGGGAAGGTACATAACATTTACTGCCCAATGGGTGAACCTTCTGACGGCCATCAAGCATGCAACCCGTGGCACCCGTGTGCATTTGGTGTTACCGCCAAGGATTGCATGTCCTGCACTGCTTTCAGCTCTGTGGTCACAGGCCGATTAGTGCATGCAGGTCTGCTTCTTCTTCTCCTCCTTCTACTACATCCTCCGTCTCCTCCTCGGCTGACTCCTCCTATTCCACTTCTACCGCCTCTTGTGCTGTGCCCCCCAAGCTCCCCAGAACCTATTTGACGTGCCAGGTTAGATGTTGTCATGCTGTGCTGCGACTGTTGTGCCTGGAAGCCAAGAGCCACACTGGTCCTGCACTCCTTTCAGCTCTGCGGTCACAGGCCGATGAGTGGCTAACCCCGCTCAATTTGACAGTTGGTAAAGTGGGGTGCGACAACTGTGTCAATCTGCTGCTGAGCGCGCCTGGCACATGTCCTGAACTTAGTCATGCAGCGATTCGTTGCCAAATACCCCAGGGTCCAGGACGTCTTGCACCAGGCCAGGAAAATCTCTCGCCATTTTAGAAGATCTTACACGGCCATGACTCGCCTTGCTGACGTTCAGCGGAGACACCACCTGCCCATCAGACGTCTGATTTGTGACTGCCCGATGCAATGTTTTTTTTCCCACCGTGCCAGTGGCTGCTCATGTGCAACTCATGCAGAGATCACCAAACTGGTCAGTCGCAGCCTGGGCGCCATCAGTGACATTGTACCATACGCCTTCTTTCTGGAGCGTGCATTACGTCATGTCATTGATCAAGCCGTCAAAGAGCAGGAAGATAAGGAAGTCACAATGCTGGATGAATTCCCAGGGGGGCTACTCCATCTGAGACAAGTCAACAGGAGTCTGAAGAGGAGTCAGAGGAGGATGGTGCCAGGGCGGAGGAGGAGCAAGAAGAGCATGCTTTAAACATTTCTGGAATCCCTGGTGTTGTCCGTGGCTGAGGGGAGGAGACCAAGGACGACATTATCCTGGACTATGAGCAAGAGCCAGGCCACTTCACAGCTTCCAGTTTAGTGCAAATGGGGCCTTCATGCTCCAGTGTTTGAAAAGGGACCCCCGTATAAAAAGCATAAAGGGCAAGGACCAGTACTGGGTAGCAACGTACTTAGACACCTGGTACAAACACAAAATGGCGGACATGTTACCACCATCACAGAGGGCTGTCAGAATGCAGCACTTCCAGGCCTTGCTTTTGAGGGGCGCGGGCAGAGGATATTCCACTCACAGAGAAACAGTTGCGGGTACCAATCCAACAGCGCATGCAAGAAGAGGGCGGTTTGAAGATGTGTAGGTCACTTCCGATATGAAATCATTCTTGCAGCCAACTCATCGACAGCCGCCCTCCGAATCCAGCCTCATGGAATGCCTAGACCGACAGGTGTCCGCCTACATCGGGTTAAAAGGTTTCTATCATCACTAAATTCGCTATGTAGCTGGCTGACATTAGCAATGTGCTAATGTCAGCAGTACATAACTGTGTAACTTTGATCTGCCTACATGCCGCCGTTCACCCAGAAAACGAACTATTAAAATATGCAAATGAGCCTCTAGGTTCTATTGGGGCATTGCTGCAGCACCTAGAGGCTCCGTCTCCTCACCGTTCGGCACGCCCATTTTGCTTTGATGGACATCTCTGCCCTGCGCTTTGAAAGTAAAATCCCGCGCTGGCACCATCCCTTTTAGTATTAGGCGCAGGCGCAGTGAGTTAAGGACGCTTGCCTGCTGCTGGCTGTCTTCACTTCCGGGGAGCTCTGTGACGTATTTGATGCAGGCGCAGTGAGGAAGTCGGCAGCAGCCGAGCGTCCTTCAATCACTGCGCCTGCGCCAAATACTAAACGGGACGGTGCAGGCGCGGGATTTTACTTTCAAAGCGCAGAGCAGAGATGTCTATCAAAGCAAAATGGGCGTACCGAACGGTGAGGAGACAGAGACTCTAGGTGCTGCAGCAACGCCCCAATAGCAGGCTAATTTGCATATTTTAAAAGTTAGTTTTCTGGGCGAACGGCGGCATGTAGGCAGATAAAAGTTACACAGTTATGTAATGCTGACATTAGCACATCACTAATCTCAGCCAGCTACATAACGAATTTTGTGATGATAGAAACCCTTTAACAGCCGATGTGGACGCTCTGAGAAGCGAGGAACCCCTAGACTACTGGGTGTGCAGGCCAGAGCTTGCACAATTTGCCATGGATTACTACAGTCCAAAGAAAACATAAAAAAACGGGCGACACTGCTCAATGTCTCTCTCACAGGTAGTGGCTACCTATGTGCCTTGTCATATAGCAGCGTACGTGGTGCTCAGTCCTTAATAACAGTGCATCAAACCCATAAACACTAAGTAAAGACAGACGGGCGGCACTCACCACTGCTGTAGTTGATTCTTTAGTTTTTCATACATAGTGATGAGTGGCAGGGGTCATATTCGAATTCCCGATATTTCGCGAATATTTTGTAGAATATTCGTCGAATATTCGTCATATTCTACTTTTTTTGTTGTTGTTGAAGATCGGCAAGGCAATGATCGCTTAATATGCGAATATTACGCGATCAATACAGACGAGGATCAAAAACTAATATATAGCACTATAGTATATTAGTTTTTTAGAATATTTGTCATTTATTTCCAACTAAAGTCATGATTCCTCCCTGCTTAAGTTACATACTTATCTAGAGCAATATATGTAGCTAATATAGTGCTATATTCGTTTTTCAGAATATTTGTAATATTCTAAAACAAGAATATATAGCAAAATAGCGAATATTTGAGAAAAAAACAATATAGAGCAATTTAGCTAATATAGTGCTATAATCTTTTTCTTTAACCCCTTCAGGACACAGCCTTATTTAACTTTACAGACCAGGCCATTTTTTGCAAATCTGACCATTGTCACTTTATTGGGTGATAAATTTAAAACGCTTTTACTTAGTCAGGCCATTCTGAGAATGTTTTTTCGGCACATATTGTACTTCATGACACTGGTAAAATGAAGTAAAATAAAATCTTTTTTTTTAAATAACAAAATACAACATTTACCAAAATGTGGGAAAAAATTTGCAAATTTCTAACTTTCAATTTCTCTACTTCTACAATACAATGTAATAACTCCCAAAAAGTTATTAATTTACATACCCCATATGTCTACTTAATGTTTGGATCATTTGGGAAATGCCATTTTATTTTTTGGGGACGTTACAAGGCTTAGAAGTTTAGAAGCAAATCTTGGAAATTTTCTGAAATTTTCAAAAACCCATTTTTTTAGGGACCAGTTCAGGTTTGAAGTCACTTTGTGAGGCTTACATAATAGAAACTACACCCCTCAAGGTATTCAAAACAGATTTTATAAACATTGTTAACCCTTTAGGGGCTCCACAAGAGTTATTGGCAAATCGAGATGAAATTTCAGAATTTCATTTTTTTGCCAATTTTAACCCTTTTTTTTCACTAACAAAGCAAGGGTTAACAGCCAAACAAGACGGTATCTTTATTGCCCTGACTCTGCCGTTTACAGAAACACCCCATATGTGGTTGTACACTACTGTACGGTCACACGGCGGGGTGTAGAGGCAAAGGAGCGCCGGGTGGGTTTTGGGGGGCTGATTTTTGTGGATCGGTTTATTTAAACCGTGTCCTATTTCAAGACCCCCTGATGCACCCCTACAATAGAAACTCCCTGAAAGTGACCCCAGCTAAGAAACTTCACCCCTCAAGTTATTCAAAACTGATCTCACAAACTATGGTAAACCTTTAGGAGCTCCACAAGCGTTATTGGCAAATGGGGATGAAATTTCAGAATTTCATTTTTTTGCCAATTTTTCAATTTTAACCCATTTTTTCCACTAACAAATTAAGGGTTAACAGTCAAACAAGACTGCATCTTTATTGCCCTGACTGCCATTTACAGAAACACCCCATATGTGGTCATACACTACCGTACGGCCACATGGCGGGGTGTAAAGGGAAAGGAGCACCATGTGGGTTTTGGAGGGCTGATTTTTATGGACCCGTTTAAAATAGCAGTTTTGGCACCATTTAAAAAAAATAATTGGGGACCGTGTTAGGCTACTTTTTACATTAGCGTTCGGGGCTCCGCTTGTGAGTTCCGTTTAAAGGCTCTCACAAGCGGCCCCGAACGCATCCATCCAGCCCTAATGCATTCTGAGTGGATGCAAATTTTTTCTAAGATATAATGCAGACGGATCCATTCTGAACGGATCCCATCGTCTGCATTATATGAGCGGATCCGTCTGGGCAGACCCCAGACGGATCCGCTCTGAACGCAAGTGTTAAAGTAGCCTAAATCTGGGGGGTTGAATCATGGGGTATTTTTACAGAGGAGATTATTATGGACGTGGCAATACCTAATAAGTCAAATGTTTTACAATTATTTAGGTTTTAGACTATATTATCTTTTTGGATACAAAAAAAGACATTTTTTGTATCTCTATAGTCTAAGAGTCTCTTTTTTTTTTTTTTTTTAGCCGATTGTATTAGGTAGGGGCTCATTTTTTGTGGGATGAGGGGACGGTTTTATTGGCACTATTTTGGGGGCTATATGACTTTTTGATCGCTTGCTATTACACTTTTTTTATGTAAGGTGCCAAAAAAAATCTTTTTTTGCACCTTTTTTTTGTTTGTTTTACCGTGTTAATCTGATTATTACCGACGCGGCGCTACCTAGTAAGTCAACTTTTTTTTTTTTTTTTCAAATTTTTTTTGGGGGTGTCTCAAGTCTGAGAACCATAGTTTTTTTTTAGTCAGTGGCTAAGTTGGTGAAGGGGATTATAAATTTAGAACTCCATGGAAGTGTGGTACTCCCTGAAGCAACCAATAACGCAGAGGCCCGGATGATCGGGGCACGTGTCACACTGAGTAGTGGTGTCCTTCCGTATCCCCCTCCTGCGACACAGTGCATTTTTTGGGGGTTCGTCCCTTCTTTCCAGTATGTGGGACCACACCTGGAAAGTGTTGGCCAGGGACAATCCGGGCGCCTCCAATTCCTGAGGTACTCCCACCTACTCTTTCCCGGTCAGAAAATATCTGGGTCTTGAGGACTGCCTCATAGAACTGGAGGAATGTCCCTGTGTTGCCAGCGCTCTGGAACAGTACAAAAGAGTTGTACATGGCAACCTGCACCAAGTAGACCGCAACTTTTTTGTACCATGCCTTGGTTTTGTGCATGGCGTTATATGGCTTGAGGACTTGATCAGAGAGATCAACTCATCCCATATACCGATTGTAGTCGACGATAAAATCGTGCTTGAGGACCGTTGCCGCGGTACCTCGCACAGGGATAGGGTGATGCCGTTATCGTGAATTGTGGACAGTACAAGGACATCTCTCTTGTCCTTATATCTTACCAGCAGCAGGTTTCCACTGGTAAGGGCACGGGTCTCACCCCTGGGGATAGGTACTTGGAGGGGGTAGGTAGGGAGGCCGCGCTGATTTTTCCGCACAGTCCCAGAAGCAAAAGTGGATCTGGCAGCGAGGGACTGGAACAAGGGGATACTAGTATAAAAGTTATCCACGTATAGGTGGTAACCCTTATCTAGCAGTGGGTGCATAAGGTCCCACACAAGTTTCCCGCTAACACCCAGAGTGGGACATATCTCGCCCCTCGTACACACGAAACTTGTAAGTGTACCCTGAGCTACTCTCACAAAGTTTGTACAGCTTCATGCCATACCTCGCCCGCTTTGAGGGAACATACTGGCGGAAAATGAGTCTCCCCTTGAACGCAACGAGACACTCATCAACCGCGACCTCCCTTCCAGGTACATTGGCCTCCATAAATTTGGCCCCAAAGTGATCGATGACCGGCCTGATGTTGTACAGGCGGTCATAGGCAGGATCACCTTGAGGGGGACATGCTGCATTATCTGCATAATGCAAGCATTTCCGGATGGCCTCAAATCGGGAACGTGTCATGGCCATACTGTAGAGTGGGGTCTGGTATGGGACGTCCCCACTCCAGTACAGCCTGACACTGGGCTTTTTGACTAGGCCCATATGCAGCACGAGGCCCCAAAACGTCCTCATCTCAGCTGCACTGACCGGGGTCCAGCCACCGGTCCAAGCCAAAAACGAGCCCGGGTGTTGAGCGACTAACTGTTGGGCGTACAGGTTTGTCTGCTCCACCATCAGATTTACCAGTTCCTCACTGAAAAAAGACTGAAAAAGTCATATTCAGTGAAGCCCACTGTGTAAATCTGGATTCTTGATTCACCAACAAAATCAGGAATTGCGGGCTCAAAGTTCTCTGGGGTACACCAGACAAGTCCACCTGCAGGGGGCTCAGATGGACTGACCTGGTGGGCTGTAAAACTAGTACGAGCCCCAGAGCTGCTCGTACTAGGCTGGGCCACAGGGTCCCTAGCATGGGGGTCCCCTCGATCCCCTGCCTTGGGGGCTCATCATCGCTTGATGATGAGGAGGATGCGGATGACAACAGGAACGTGGGGTCATCCTCATCCTCACTGGGGCTCTCAGAATCGGTGGCAAGGAGGGCGTATGCCTCCTCGGCCGAGAACATCGGGCCATTGGGGAGCGGCGGGCCATCGGGGAGTGTGTGTCTGCTTGTGTGCGTGCGTGCGTGGAAAACTTTACTAGGTGTGCGTGTGTGTGGGGCATGGATGTTCACGCACTTACCCTATAGCTATAAAAAAATAAAAAAGATCCCTAACATAAAAAAAGTAAAGAAAAGTGTAAAAAAGAAAGAAAAAATGCAAATGCGCTGTGGGGCGGGGTGGGCGATGCGCTAACAGTGGCCGGACGCAAAGAGTGCCGGCCACAGATAGCACATGCAAAGAAAAAAAAAACTTTCACCCCCAAAAAGTGTGTATGGGGGGGCAAGCTGCAGCACCCCTGGGGGGGGGGGGGGTCTAGGGTCACACAGCTAACTGCTGTGGACCCCAGACACCCGATCAGGGGGCTCAAAGACCCAAAAAGTTTTTTTTTTTTTTTTTAACTAATCTAACCCTAAACTTGCCCTACCTACCCCTGCCTACACCTATATTCTAAAAAACGAATATATTCGATATAGTGCTATATATTTGTTTTTTAGAATATTCGTCTTTTTCCTCCCTGCTTAAATTGCTTGTGGGCCAATGACTCATGGCCCACAAGCAAGAAGCTGGGAGGAATCATGCGTTCAGATGGGAAAAAATTACGAATATTCGCTATAACGAATATATAGCACTATATTCGAAATATTCGCGAATTCTCGAAGTTGCGATATTCGAGATAAAAATTTGCTATTCGAATATTCGCGCTCAAGACTATTCATACAAAGGCAGGTACAAACAATAGGGCTTGGGTAGACATATTCTGACACAAAATGCCAAGCGGCGATCGCAGTTTTACTCAACCGCGCTTCCTCGGGCCACTGACCTCACCACGCAAGTCTGCGCTTTCTACCCGTGGTCATCATCAGGTGAGTTAAAAACAACATAGACTATGAACAGACAATTGATTAATGCTTGAAAAACCATTTGATATGAAAAACATAATTTCATATAAAAACACTCAGGTCATTCCTATCATTTAGACCAAGGGGATCCATGGCATACGTCCAAATTATCCATCTGGGTTCCTTTTGTAATAGTACACGGTGTCTATCTCCACCATGTGACATACCTGGAACTAGCTCAATGCCAACAAACGTGAGGCAATTCAGATCGCCTCCATGGGTCTCACGTACAATTTGCCATGGAACTGTTGGCTTGCACTTCGTCCAGTGTCCTGTCAGAATGTAAGATCAGCACACTCGCCTAGCTCATGACAGTGTGGACTACCTCACATTTCTAAAAATGAATGAGGCAAGGATCTTGGAGGAATTCAACACCTGCGACGACCACGTTAAATTGAATTTCCTCATGCCAGCCCACAAATATCCGCCACCACCCAGAACAAATATTGGTCCCTGTCTTAGGTAAATACAGCGGCATAAAAGGCCTTTTCTGTCCGTTGAATGCCTAATGTTTTGGGCCTTGGGGGAATTCAACACCTGTGACAACCATGTGTTTCAACTATTACCTTTTGGGGTTTTTTCAAGAGAGGGAATTTCGTTAGCCATGTTTTTAATCCAATTTTATATTTTTAGTTCTTTTAAACATATGTATTTGACCTGTATTTGTACTGGCCTTCAGTAAAATTGATATCCTTTGACCATCTAATAGACCTCCAGCCACATACTTACTTGTTCTTTTATGTACACTAAATGCATAATTTTTGGGGCCTGTAGTACACTGGCCTGCTGGAAAATTGATATCCAATGACTGTGTAATCTACCTTCAACCACTTACGTACTTGTTGTTTTATGTACGCTGAATGCATACTTTTTGGAGCCTGTAGTACACTGACCTGCTGGAAAATTGATATCCAATGACCGTGTAATCTACCTCCAGCCACATACTTACTTGTTCTTTTATGTACGCTGAATGAATAATTGTTGCGGCCTCGGAGGAATTCAACACTAATGGCGACCACGTGTTATCTAATTTCAACTATTATCATTAGGTTTTTTTTTCAAGAGGGGGGATTTCGTTAGCCACGTTTTTAATCCAATTTTATATTTTTAGTTCTTTTAATCATATGTATTTGACCTGTATTTGTACTGCAAAGAAAAAATATGGGGGATTCAGCCCGCGCAACCCCTAGCAGGTGCAGATTGCTATGGCGAAATACAGATACAAACGCAAAATGCAATCACACTCTGCAACCAGCACTCTGCCCTGCCTTTATGCTGGATGTTGAATAAGGCATTGGTGTACATTTTGGCCAAAGCGTAATAAGCCACTCACCACGTCAAGGTCGCCTTAATGAGTGGTCCCTAACAACTAGTTCCTACCTTTTATGGGCCATGACAGCCACACAAAGTCCAGTGAGCGCAGGTACAGCATGCACGCCAAGCACACTCTGCTTTTAACCCCGTCCGGTGCCATTACAGCTTTCATCGGATCCAGGGATGCAAGTACCAACATGCATGCTGAGCCCACTATATACTTCTCCTGGAGCCAAATGGCTACTGGTAGGTGCTATATAAGCAGACTCAGTTTTATACTGACTTTAAAACCAGCCTCCAGGGCATACTAACTGGTCAGGTGTGCATGACTGCATGGAGATCGCCACGCCTCCAATATATACTACAAAGAAAAAATATGGGGGATTCTGCCCGCACAACCTCTAGCAGGTGCAGATTGCTATGGCGAAATACAGATACAAACGCAAAAACACAAAATGCAATCGCACTCTGCAACCAGCACTCTGCAACCAGCACTCTGCCCTGCCTTTATGCTGGATGTTGAATAAGGCATTGGTGTACATTTTGGCCAAAGCGTAATAAGCCACTCACCACGTCAAGGTCGCCTTAATGAGTGGTCCCTAACAACTAGTTCCTACCTTTTATGGGCCATGACAGCCACACAATGAATTCCCAAAAGAAAGTTAAAAAAAAAATGTAAAAATGGGGAAAAAACTAAAAGTAGACATATTAGGTATCTCCATGTCCATATGGCTCTATAAAAATATCAAATGACCTAACCCCTCAGGTGAACACCGTCCCAAAAAATAAAACTGTGATAAAAAAAAACATTTTTTGTCATCTTACATCACTAAAAGTGCAATACCGAGCAATCAAAAAGGCGTATTCCCCCCAAAATAGTACCAATCTAACCGTCACCTCATCCCGCAAAAAAATGAGCACCTACCTAAGACAATCGCCAAAAAAATAAAAATACTATAGCTCTCAGACTATGGAGAGACTAAAACATGATTTTTTTTTGTTTCAAAAATGATTTTATTGTGTTAAATGTAAAAAAAAAAAAAAGTCTACATATTAGGTATTGCCATCTCTGTAACGACCTGCTATACAAAAATATCACATGAACTAACCCCTCAGATTAACACCGTCAAAAAAAACTTTTTTTGTCACTTTACATCACAAAAAGTGTAATACCAAGCGATCAAAAAGTCATACGCACCAACAAATTATACCAATCAAACCATCATCTCATCCCGCAAAAATGAGACCATACCTAAGACAATTGCCCAAAAAATATAAAAACTATGGCTCTCAGAATATGGAGACACTAAAACATGATAAAAAAAAGTATACATATTAGCTATTGCCACATGTATAACGACCTGTTCTATAAAAATATCACATGAACTAACCCCTCAGGTGAACACCGTAAATTTTTTTTTATAAAAAGTGTATCAAAAAAGTCATTTTTTGTGACCTTGCATCACAAAAAGCGTAATAGCAAGCTATAGAAAAAAGTCATATGCACACTAAAATAGTACCAATCAAACCGTCATCTCTTACCGAAAAAAAATGAGCTCCTACATAAGACAGTCGCCCAAAAAAATAAAAATAAACTATGGCTTTCAGAATATGGAGACCCTAAAAAAAATGGGGTTTGGAAATTTTCTTAAAATCTATACTTCTAAACTTCTAAGCCTTCTAATGTCCCCAAAAAATAAAATGTCATTTTTCAAAATGATCCAAACATGAACTAGACATATGGGAAATGTAAAGTAATAACTATTTTTGGAGGTATCACTATCTATTATAAAAGTAGAGAAAATTAAATTTGGATATTTGCTAATTTTTCAAAATCTTTGGTAAATTAAATATTTTAACAGAATTTTACCACTGTCTTGAAGTACAATATGTGACGAGAAAACAATCTCAGAATGGCCTGCATAAGTAAAAGCGTTTTAAAGTTATTACCACATAAAGTGGCCTGGGCAGGAAGGTGAAAACTGGCCCGGGGTTAAATGGGTTAACTATGTTATTATCTCTGAAAACTTGCTTGTGTCTGGAAACACTACTGTGTCATTGCCATTGAGTATCACTGAAGCTCTAATGTAAGTCTATGACAGCCGGGAGTTGTAACTCTGTTTGTGTTGAGTTTCTCCACTCCTCACCTCCCACTAGAAGGTTCTAGTTCAACCAGAAACTGTATATAAGGAGAGCAGTCAGAGCCCCTAGTGTGCTGCAGTTAGGGAACAGTGCTTGGAGGGGAAGATTCTGCCAGTCTGCATGAATGACCAGAAGAAGTCGCTGAGATGGGGACTCCAAGCATGGGTCACAAGCCCTTTAACCAAGGAGCCACTCAAACTACTGAGCTACAGAGCGTAGGCCTCCAGCCTTTGGGCAGGGTGCCACCCTTCTGAGACAGAGAGAGGAAGCGCTAACTTAGGCCTTTCCTCAGCATCAAACCCTTCTTCTGCCAGGGAGCAGACTGGAGAATCCAGCCCTATTCCTCGCCTGTATTGTTTTGCACCTGAATTCCTCCAGTAAAGAAGCGCACTGGTTTACTGCAGACCCTGACTCTCTGGACTTACCACGCCTTACCATCCCTTCCGGAGAGCAGCAACACTTGGTGATATCGCAACATTGTTCAGGGAACCCATTGTAGCTTTGGGGCCACTCCATATAGTCATAAAAAAAAAAAAAATTCTCACACAACCAGACATCAGAGAATTCTCAAATAACCTGACAAAAAAAATTAAAGGATCATCCAAGTAAGATAAATGTCACAGTTCACAGAACAAGATATACAGAATACATTTCCCATTAGAAAATATCATAGTTAGCATCTTCCTAGCCTGAAATGGCTGATAGCAGGACACTATAACATATTACATTAGGCTGAACCACAAATATAGACTTGGGGTGAAATTTATCCCATCCTGCGACCAGAATTTTGACTTCAAAAGATCATAAAACTTTTGTACATTTTTTTTTATTTTTACACCACTGATTCCAGTTTTGAAAAGTGGATGTGGAATTAGGTGTGGTTAGTTATTTTATATAAATTTATCACTGTGACTTTATTAAAGGTGGGTAACAATCCCACTCCACTGGGGGTAGCATGGAAAAACTGGAGTAGCATTTCTAGACAAATGTGTTAGGTTGAAAGATGCGACAAGCTAAAAAAAAAAAAAACACCAATGCAGACTTGAACAAAACTGACTTCAAATGTAGCGCACATGATAAATCCCCCCTTTATATTTAAATGTGTTGTCTCACTTCAGTAAGTGGCATTTATCATGTAGAGAAAGTTAATACAAATGCATTGTGATTGTCCATATTGCTTCCTTTGCTGGCTGGACTCATTTTTCCATCACATTATACACTGCTTGTTTCCATGGTTACAGACCACCCTGAAATCCATCAGTGGTGGTCGTGCTTGCATACTGTAGAATAAAGCGTCAGCCTCTCTGGTGGCCGGTCAGCACTCTCATGGTAGTGCACATAGCCTTTTTTTTTTTTCCCTATATTTTGCAAGCACGACCACCACTGATGGATTGCAGGGTGGTCTGTAACCATAGAAATGAGCAGTCTATAATGTGATGGAAAAATAAATCCAGTCAGCAAAGGAAGCAATATCGATAATAATAATACATTAGTAAGTGCCTTGTATTAACTTTCTCTACATCATAAATGCAACTAAATGAAGTCAAACAACCCCTTTCATTTCTTTCAATAAGAGGAAGAGGGAAAGAAGAGAATATTGGGAGGAAATCAGTTTGGCTTGAGTTTTTGTAGGTGTACCTAACGCCAAATTGATCAAATGTTGCACATTATTTGTTAGATTGGATGCACATTCAAACCTGAGTCTTTTGTCTAAAAATGTTATTTTAGTTTAACTATGCTACCTCTGCAGCCAGCCAGTCACAGGGGGTACACGTGAGGTTCACGGTAGACCGATGAGGGGTCAAATGATATAACACACAGTTCATCAGTTTACTCACGGTTAGCAGATAGCCTCCCTGGGCTGGCAGCACAGTGTTGAGGTGGACAGCACGAAATCCTGCGGGGCACACTCTGTGGTAGGAAGCATCAGCCAAGATGGTGGTTGAGGTGCCCTTGATGTTAAGGGTGCTTAAGGTGCTTGTTGCGGCTTAGTCTTAGTTTTGTCGTGACGCCAGTACCGTTAATGGTGGTACAACCATAGGTAGTAATAATGAGATGGACAGTGGTAAGATGCCAGGGGCATACATAGAAGTCATTGGGCCCCATAGCAAGAATCTGAATTAGGCCCCCTAACTCCGCCCACTACCCACCCCAGGCCCATCCCACCACCTGTCATGGCTCCTCCCATGCCCCCTCCTTATTATGTCTCCCAAAATGCCCAGGCACCGCATACTTACTCCGCTCCCCGACCCCCGTGTCGCTCCTGATGCCCCCACGGCTGCCACTGAATCCCCCTGTCATGCGGATCCGGCAATGGGGGGGAGGGGGCGGTTGGTAATTTCCCCCAAATAGTAATTTCCCCCACACTTCCCCCATATAGTAATTTCTCCCACACTGCCCCAACACAGTAGTTTCCCCCAAATAGTAATTTCCACCACACTTCCCCCATATAGTCATTTCTCCCACATAGCAATTGTAGCTCCTTGCTCTAGCGATTAGCACCTGCCCATTCTTTGACCTAGTAGTAGGTACCTGCCATATTAGTCCTTCCCCTTGCAGTGGGCACCTGCCCAGTGGCTCCTTGCCTTAGAGGTGGGCACCTGCCCCATCCTTGCCCTTGCAGTGGGCACCTGCCCCATACTTGCTCTTGCTGTGGGTACCTGCCCCATCCTTGCCCTTGCTGTGGGCACTTTCTATATGAATCCTTGCTCTTGCAGTGGGCACCTGCCCCCACAGAGTCCTTGTGCCAGTGGTGGGCCCCAGCCCGATGTGTCCAGTGGGCTGCATGAGCACTTGAGCAGGAGACCAGCCCCGCTGGGAGGAGGAGACGTAGCCTGAAGGAACCCGCACTGAAAAAGGGACAAGTAAGAAAGTGCAGGTAGCCATCCCGGCTGAAGTCAGCGTGGCTGCACACAGAAAAGTTCCACAGCGGGAGGAGCAGAGAGCGGATTCTGCAGCAGAGGGGCGAAGGACAGCTCTATACACCGTCTGCTCCCGTCCACATACCTGGCACACTAACCTGCCTGTTCACGTCTCCCCAGGTGCCGGATCCTGTAGCTTCATAAGTCTCCAAAGTCGGGGTCACAACGATGCTGTTCACTGGAAGTAGGAGGAGCCATTGTGCTGCTTCCTGGCGCATGGGGGGGGAGAACTGTCTGTGCAGCAGAGTAGACATAGGGGAGGGGCCTTCCATGTGCTCCGGCCCCCCTGTGCTGCGGGCCCCATAGCAACGGCGTGGTCTGCCTATATGGGCGGTACGCCACTGTAAGATGCAACTCACAACTTTTACTTTTGAGGTTTTTCAGTTGCAGTAGTACAATTATGCAGTCTTTAGATGGTATAGAGACGTTACTGCAAATCCACTGTTTAAGGCTTGTCAGGTGCTTGGTTGGTTTTGGAGCAGTGGGTTTCTTCACTATCAGTGGAATCTTGGTGAGGTTGCCGGAGGCTAGGGTATCCTTCACTTGCAATATCCCAAAGGTCCTTTCTGCCATGGTTACGGCTTTTATCCTTTGGATGGAGTTAAATTAGTTATTTTCTCTTGTCCCTCTCTGGACTAGAACGTTACTTTAGAGCTGAAGTGCTGGATCTGTACCTTTTCACTCTCTGATCTTCACACTGACCTGTGCTCTCAATTGAACTGATCTGCTCTACCACTGACCTGAACTGAACTAAAAACTCCTCTGTTCACTCCCGTCTCACTAGGCCTGACCTGAGTATATATAGGAACTGAACTTTATCCCCATCTAGTGGCGGGATGTCTAAATTGCATCTAATAGGCCTGTTAACAGGGATTTTGCAGTCACAGAAATGCTAAGTTATACATTACAGTAATGCAATTATTATGATCAAAAGTACTTTTAAGCAGTGCCCACAGTGCAGTGCTAGCTATAAGACTCTGCACCTCTTCCTCCCCCAAAAAAAACATACTGCTAACATTGCTGCTAACATACTGTAGCTAATAGTATTAAGCGAATCAAAGCATCCAAAGCGGAATTCGATCTGAAGTTTAGGAAAAATTTTATAGGCCACAAAGCTGAATTTCCTAACATTTTGTGGTAGAGAATCAATTTTTCCTAAGATGGTGCCTGAAAATAAAAAAATACTCACCTCATCCACTTGATTGTAGAAAGGCCATTCGCTCCCATCTTGATTAAAGAAAAAACAGTCAAAGGACCTGCAGCGAGCGTGAACTCATCACCGCGTGATCGTGCTGGCCGCACACTGTGACGTTATCACACTCCCCGCAGGTTCTTTGGCTGGTTTTCTTCAATCAAGACGGGAGTGGATGGCCTCCCTGCGATCAAGTGGATAGGGTGAGTATTAGGGATGAGCGAACCCGAACTGTATAGTTCGGGTTCGTACCGATTTTTGGGGTGTCCGTGACACGGACCCGAACCCGGACATTTTCAGTAAAAGTCCGGGTTCGGGTTCGGTGTTCGGCGCTTTCTTGGCGCTTTTTGAAAGGCTGCAAAGCAGCCAATCAACAAGCGTCATACTACTTGCCCCAAGAGGCAATCACAGCCATGACTACTATTGGCATGGCTGTGATTGGCCAGTGCAGCATGTGACCCAGCCTCTATTTAAGCTGGAGTCACGTAGCGCCGCACGTCACTCTGCTCTGATCAGTGTAGGGATAGGATGCAGCTGCTGCTGTTAGCGCCAGATTAGGCAGTGATTAACTCTTCAAAAACACTTAATGAAGTGATCGATCTACAGCTGTAAATCATTCAACCTCTGCTATTTAATTGCTCACTGTTTTTAGGCTGCCCAGAGCGTTTTTCTGTCACTTTTTTCTGGGGTGATCAGCGGCCATTTTGTGTCTTGTGGTGCGCCAGCACAAGCTGCCACCAAGTACATTTAACCATCAATAGTGTGTTTTGTTTTTTTTTGCTATATCCTACATCAGGTGCTTGGCTGTGCTTGCTATTTTAGTGAAATACAATTGCCAGAATAGCAGTACCCTAAATCTGGTGTTTCAGCTGTGGCTAGCCAATTGTAATACTGTCTGCTGTATGGCAAAGGATATATTTTTGTTCTGGATTGAAATACAATTCCCAACTTAGCAATTCCCTAAATCAGTGGTTTCTGCTGTATCAGGCCAAGTTTAAATCTATCCATAAAAGGGTATATTAGATTGAAGGTGCTGATAGGGTCATCCTCAATAACTTCACACGCTGCCGTGCATTTCCAAGTCGAATTCTGTCCGTAAAAGTGTAGTGTCCCACTAGGTAGGGGTGGGCACTACACAAGGGTCAATTGGTGTGCGCGTTACTCCTACTCACAAGGAACAGAAGTGTTATATTTAATTGTGCATTTTATGTATGCTCTAATGTGTTTTTACATGCAATGTACCCCTGTATGATGCAACAGCAGGCCTAGTTGGGTGTAGTTAGACATCCCAGACACTAGAGGGAGATAGGGAGCCCCTAGTATAAATGTCCAGGCTTAGACAGGGAGAGAGAGTGCAGAGTCAGGAGTCTGAGAAGACAGAGGTTAAAAAGCCTGCTCCTGACATGCAGCTGGATAGCCCTGGCTGCTAGTGATGTCCAGGAGGCTAGTGAGAAGCTCCAGCCTGCCTGAGAACAAGAGAGCCCTAGTTAGCTCTGAAGACACCCCAGTTGCAGGACCCAACCTCCTGGGAGAAACCCACAGTCATCCACTTTACAAGAGAGGGCGATCCAGGGTAAGCTAAGTGACCCTGATGGGCAGATTAAACTAGAAAGTGCAGCAAGAATCTAATACCTGAGGAAGAAAGTAACCAAGGATTTAAGCCACCCTTTAGGCATCCTGGGCCTTGGGCTATAAAGCCAGAGCAGGAGTTCTAGAAAGGACAGTGTACATTGATTCTGAGGAAAGGTACAACCTGCTGCTGAGTGCTTGTGAATTTACCCTCTGAGTATCTTGCATAAATATTACCTGCCATTGTGTGAATAAGCCTACTTGTGGAACTGTGATACAAAGACTGTACTACTACCTGCTGTACAAAGTTGGATTGTTCAGTAAAGTTACGTTTGGTTCACTATTCTACTTGTGTACCTCCATCATTCCAACCACCAACCGGCGTGCCACCGTCCAAAGGCACTGGCGTCACGAATACAACAGGGACCTTGCCCCAGGCACTCAAAATACCCGTAACATCCAGGGCACCTCATCCACCATCAGGCCTGGTCCCTATATACAGAGTGTGCCCCAGAGGAACCGTGTCTACCTCTCCTTCACTGCCACGCGCCTGCCCAGGGTTCTCCAATATAGTGAGTAACCCTCGATTGCCCATAACCGTGACCTCACTTCGTCATACCCTGCAGGTCTGGCGTGTTGCAAAAGGGATACCTGTCATCCAGCGCCTAAATAATAGGCCTACAATTTATATTCAGCTAAATCTGTGGTTATTGCTGTGGCTGGTCAAGTTATTTAGTGTCCGTCAAAGCACAGGTTTTTTTTTCTGGGTTGAAATACAATTCCCAACTTAGCAATTCCCTAAATAAGTGGTTTCTGCTGTATCAGGCCAAGTTTAAATCTATCCATACAGGGGTATATTACATTGAAGGTGCTGATAGGGTCATCCTCAATATCTTCACACGCTACCGTGCATTTCCAAGTCTAATTCTGTCCGTAAAAGGGATACCTGTCATGCAGGGCCTAAATACTAGGCCTACAATTTATATTCAGCTAAATCTGTCATTACTGCTGCTCCTGTATTAGTGTAATACGGTACCTAAATAGATAGCCAGATAGTGTTAGGTGCCTGAAAAAAAAGGCCTGAATTTGAATTCAATACATTGGGCCCCAAATTTTTTTTCTTATTGTGGTGAACGGTAACAATGAGGAAAACATCTAGTAAGGGACGCGGACACGGACATGGTCGTGGTGGTGTTAGTGGACCCTCTGGTGCTGGGAGAGGACGTGGCCGTTCTGCCACAGCCACATGTCCTAGTGAAGCAACTACCTCAGGTCCCAGTAGCCGCCAGAATTTACAGCGATATTTGGTGGGGCCCAATGCCGTTCTAAGGATGGTAAGGCCTGAGCAGGTACAGGCATTAGTCAATTGGGTGGCCGACGGTGGATCCAGCATGTTCACATTATCTCCCACCCAGTCTTCTGCAGAAAGCGCACAGATGGTGCCTGAAAACCAAGCCCATCAGTCTGTCACATCACCCCCATGCATATCAGGGAAACTGTCTGAGCCTCAAGTTATGCAGCAGTCTCTTATGCTGTTTGAAGACTCTGCTGGCAGGGTTTCCCAAGGGCATCCACCTAGCCCTTCCCCAGCGGTGGAAGACATAGAATGCACTGACGCACAACCACTTATGTTTCCTGATGATGAGGACATGGGAATACCACCTCAGCATGTCTCTGATGATGACGAAACACAGGTGCCAACTGCTGCGTCTTTCTGCAGTGTGCAGACTGAACAGGAGGTCAGGGATCAAGACTGGGTGGAAGACAATGCAGGGGACGATGAGGTCCTAGACCCCACATGGAATGAAGGTCGTGCCACTGACTTTCACAGTTCGGAGGAAGAGGCAGTGGTGAGACCGAGCCAACAGCGTAGCAAAAGAGGGAGCAGTGGGCAAAAGCGGAACACCGCCGCCAAGAGAGTCCGTCTGCTACTGGCCTCCGCCATCTGGGACCGAGCACCCCAAAGGCAGCTTCAAGGAGTTCGCTGGCATGGCACTTCTTCAAACAATGTGCTGACTACAAGTGGTTTGCACGCTGTGCCATCAGAGCCTGAAGCGAGGCATTAACGTTCTGAACCTTAGCAAAACCTGCATGACCAGGCACCTGCATGCAAAGCATGAACTGCAGTAGAGTAAACACCTTAAAAACAAGGAACTCATTCAGGCTCCCCCTGCTACCTCTTCTGCTGCTGCCGCCTCGGCCTCTTCTGCTGCTGCCGCCTCGGCCTCTTCCTCCGCCTCTGGAGGAACGTTGGCACCTGCCGTCCAGCAAACAGAGGATGTACCACCAACACCACCACCTCCGTCACCAAGCATCTCAACCATGTCACACGGCAGCGTTCAGCTCTCCATCTCACAAACATTTGAGAGAAAGCGTAAATTCCCACCTAGCCACCCTCGATTCCTGGCCCTGAATGCCAGCATTTCTAAACTACTGGCCTATGAAATGCTGTCATTCATGCTGGTGGACACAGACAGCTTCAAACAGCTCATGTCGCTTGCTGTCCCACAGTATGTTGTTCCCAGCCGCCACTACTTCTCTAAGAGAGCCGTGCCTTCCCTGCACAACCAAGTATCCGATAATATCAAGTGTGCACTGCGCAACGTCATCTGTGGCAAGGTCCACCTAACCACAGATACGTGGACCAGTAAGCACGGCCAGGGACGCTATATCTCTCTAACTGCACACAGGGTAAATGTAGTGGTGGCTGGGTCCCAGGCAGAGAGCTGTTTGGCGCACGTCCTTCCGCCGCCAAGGATCGCAGGGCTACATTCTTTGCCTCCTGTTGCCATTCTGAAACTCATATGTTTGGGGGACAGGCCCCACACCGCACAGGAGTTGTGGCGGGGTATAGAACAACAGACCGACGAGTGGTTGCTGCCGGTGAGCCTCAAGCCCAGCCTGGTGGTGTGCGATAATGGGCGAAATCTCATTGCAGCTCTGGGACTAGCCGGTTTGACGCACATCCCTTGCCTGGCACATGTTCTGAATTTGGTGGTGCAGAAGTTTATTCACAACTACCCCGACATGTCAGAGCTGCTGCAAAAAGTGCGGGCCGTCTGTGCGCGCTTCCGGCGTTCACATCCTGCCGCTGCTCGCCTGTCTGCGCTACACTGCGGAACATTACCACTTTACCCCCAATGACTGGGCCTCCATGCGAGACCTGTGTGCCCTGTTGCGCTGTTTCGAGTACTCCACCAACATGGCCAGTGGCGATGACGCCGTTATCAGCGTTACAATACCACTTCTATTATGTCTCCTTGAGAAAACACTCACAGCGATGATGGAAGAGGAGGTGGCCCAGGAGGAGGAGGAAGAGGGGTCATTTTTTAGCACTTTCAGGCCAGTCTCTTCGAAGTGACTCAGAGGGAGGTTTTTGGCAACAGCAGAGGCCAGGTACAAATGTGGCCAGCCAGGGCCCACTACTGGAGGACAAGGAGGACTAGGATGAGGAGGAGGTGGAGGAGGATGAGGATGAAGTATGTTCACAGTGGGGTGGCACCCAACGCAGCTCGGGCCCATCACTGGTGCGTGGCTGGGGGGAAACACAGGACGATGACGATACGCCTCCCACAGAGGACAGCTTGTCCTTACCTCTGGGCAGCCAGGCACACATGAGCGACTACATGCTGCAGTGCCTGCGCAATGACAGCAGAGTTGCCCACATTTTAACGTGTGCGGACTACTGGGTTGCCTCCCTGCTGGATCCCCGGTACAAAGACAATGTGCCCACCTTACTTCCTGCACTGGAGCGTGATAGGAAGATGCGCAAGTACAAGCGCACATTGGTAGACGCGCTACTGAGAGCATTCCCAAATGTCACAGGGGAACAAGTGGAAGCCCAAGGCGAAGGCAGAGGAGGAGCAAGAGGTCGCCAACGCAGTTGTGTCACGGCCAGCTCCTCTGAGGGCAGGGTTAGCATGGCAAAGATGTGGAAAAGTTTTGTCAACACGCCACAGCTAACTGCATCACCACCTGATGTTAGTTGTCTGGGTGCCGGGGCCTAAAAATATCTGACAGTGGCCTGTTCCAGTGTTGGGTGACATGAAGCATGATTCTATGCTATGACATGAAGTCTGAATCTCTGCTATGGGACCTCTCTCCTCTGTCTGGGTGCCGGGGCCTAAAAATATCTGACAGTGGCCTGTTCCAGTGTTGGGTGACATGAAGCCTGATTCTCTGCTATGACATGAAGCCTAAATCTCTGCTATGGGACCTCTCTCCTCTGTCTGGGTGTCGGGGCCTAAATATTTGACAATGGCCTGTTCCAGTGGTGGGTGACATGAAGCCTGATTCTCTGCTATGACATGAAGCCTGATTCTCTGCTATGGGACCTCTCTCCTCTGTCTGGGTGCCGGGGCCTAAAAATATCTGACAGTGGCCTGTTCCAGTGTTGGGTGACATGAAGCATGATTCTCTGCTATGACATGAAGCCTGAATCTCTGCTATGGGACCTCTCTCCTCTGTCTGGGTGCCGGGGCCTAAATATCTGACAATGGCCTGTTCCAGTGGTGGGTGACGTGAAGCCTGATTCTCTGCTGACATGAAGCCTGATTCTCTGATATGACATGAAGCCTGATTCTCTGCTATGACACGAAGCCTGAATCTCTGATTTGGGACCTCTCTCCTCTGTCTGGGCGCCAGGGCCTAAAAATATCTGACAGTGGCCTGTTCCAGTGTTGGGTGACATGAAGCATGATTCTCTGCTATGACATGAAGCCTGAATCTCTGCTATGGGACCTCTCTCCTCTGTCTGGGTGCCGGGGCCTAAAAAGATCTGACAGTGGCCTGTTCCAGTGGTGGGTGACGTGAAGCCTGATTCTCTGCTATGACATGAAGCCTGATTCTCTGCTATGGGACCTCTCTCCTCTGTCTGGGTGCCGGGGCCTAAATATCTGACAATGGCCTGTTCCAGTGTTGGGTGACGTGAAGCCTGATTCTCTGCTATGACATGAAGCCTGAATCTCTGCTATGGGACCTCTCTCCTCTGTCTGGGTGCCGGGGCCTAAATATCTGACAATGGACTGTTCCAGTTTTGGGTGACGTGAAGCATGATTCTCTGCTATGACATGAAGCCTGAATCTCTGCTATGGGACCTCTCTCCTCTGTCTGGGTGCCGGGGCCTAAATATATGACAATGGCCTGTTCCAGTGTTGGGTGACGTGAAGCCTGATTCTCTGCTATGACATGAAGCCTGATTCTCTGCTATGACATGAAGCCTGATTCTCTGCTGACATGAATCCTGATTCTCTGCTATGACATGAAGCCTGATTCTCTGCTATGACATGAAGCCTGATTCTCTGCTATGGGACCTCTCTCCTCTGTCTGGGTGTCGGGCCTAAATATCTGACAGTGGCCTGTTCCAGTGGTGGGTGATATGAAGCCTGATTCTCTGCCATGAGACCTCTCTCCAATTGATATTTGTTAATTTTAATTTATTTTATTTTTATTTTTATTCATTTCCCTATCCACATTTGTTTGCAGGGGATTTACCTATATTTTGCTGCCTTTTGCAGCCCTCTAGCCCTTTCCTGGGCTATTTTACAGCCTTTTTAGTGCCGAAAAGTTCGGGTCCCCATTGACTTCAATGGGGTTCGGGGCGAAGTTCGGGTCGAGTTCGGATCCTGAACCCGATCATTTCCGGGAAGTTCGGCCGAATTTCTCGAACCCGAACATCCAGGTGTTCGCTCAACTCTAGTCACAGTAGCTTGCATTTAAAAAAACTAAACACTATTTTCACTGTAATATAATTGGTTGCCTGCAAGCGTGTGCGTCAGGCCTACAGCGTGTACTGTGCCCACTACTGCCAGTGCCCAGTGCCACCACTCCTATCTGGTGTCACAGTAGCTTGCATTTTAAAAAAAACAAACACATTTTTCACTGTAACATAATTGCAGTTGCCTGCAAGCGTGTATGTCAGGCCTACAGCTTGTACTGTGCCCACTACTGCCAGTGCCCAGTTGCACCACTCATATCTGGTGTCACAGTATCTTGCATTTAAAAAAACAAAACACTTTTTTACTGTAATATAATTGCAGTTGCCTGCAAGCGTGTGTGTCAGGCCTACAGCATGTACTGTGCCCTCTTCTGCCAGTGCCTAGTTGCACCACTCATATCTGGTGTCACAGTAGATTGCATTAAAAAAAAAAAAGAACAATTTTCACTGTAATATACAAACCGGATTCCAAAATAGTGGGGACACTATACAAATCGTGAATAAAAACTGAATGCAATGATGTGGAGGTGCCAACTTCTAAAATTTTATTCAGAATAGAACATAAATCACGGAACAAAAGTTTAAACTGAGAAAATGTACCATTTTAAGAGAAAAATATGTTGAATCAGAATTTCATGGTGTCAACAAATCCCCAAAAAGTTGGGACAAGGGCATTTTCACCACTGTGTGGCATCTCCCCTTCTTCTTACCACACTCAACGTCTGGGGACCGAGGAGACCAGTTTCTCAAGTTTAGAAATAGGAATGCTCTCCCATTCTTGTCTAATACAGGCCTCTAACTGTTCAATTGTCTTGGGCCTTCTTTGTTGCACCTTCCTCTTTATGATGCGCCAAATGTTCTCTATAGGTGAAAGATCTGGACTGCAGACTGGCCATTTCAGTACACGGATCCTTCTCCTACGCAGCCATGATGTTGTGATTGATACAGAATGTGGTCAGGCATTATCTTGTTGAAAAATGCAGGGTCTTCCCTGAAAGAGATGACGTCTGGATGGGAGCATATGTTGTTCTGAACCTGAATATATTTTTCTGCATTGATGGTGCCTTTCCAGACATGCAAGCTGCCCATGCAACACGCACTCATGCAACCCCATACCATCAGAGATGCAGGCTTCTGAACTGAGCGTTGATAACAACTTGGGTTGTCCTTGTCCTCTTTGGTCCGGATGACATGGCGTCCCAGATTTCCAAAAAGAACTTCGAATCGTGACTCGTCTGACCACAGAACAGTCTTCCATTTTGCCACACTCCATTTTAAATGATCCCTGGCCCAGTGAATACGCCTGAGCTTGTGGATCTTGCTTAGAAATGGCTTCTTCTTTGCACTGTAGAGTTTCAGCTGGCAACAGCGGATGGCACGGTGGATTGTGTTCACTGACAATGGTTTCTGGAAGTATTCCTGAGCCCATTCTGTGATTTCCTTTACAGTAGCATTCCTGTTTGTGGTGCAGTGTCGTTTAAGGGCCCGGAGATTACAGGCATCCAGTATGGTTTTACGGCCTTGACCCTTACGCACAGAGATTGCTCCAGATTCTCTGAATCTTCGGATGATGTTATGCACAGCTGATGATGATAGATGCAAAGTCTTTGCAATTTTTCGCTGGGTAGCACCTTTCTGATATTGCTCCACTATCTTTCTGCGCAACATTTTGGGAATTGGTGATCCTCTACCCATCTTGGCTTCTGAGAGACACTGCCACTCTGAGAAGCTCTTTTTATACCCAATCATGTTGCCAATTGACCTAATTCGTGTTAATTGGTCTTCCAGCTCTTCGTTATGCTCAAATTTACTTTTTCCAGCCTCTTATTGCTACTTGTCCCAACTTTTTTAGGATTTGTTGACACCGTGAAAATTTGAATCAACGTATTATTCCTTTAAAATGTTACATTTACTCGGATTAAACGTTTGATCTGTCATCTACGTTCTATTACAAATAAAATATTGACATTTGCCATCTCCACATCATTGCATTCAGTTTTTATTAACAATTAGTTTAGTGTCCCAACTTTTTTGGAATCCGGTTTGTAATTGCAGTTGCCTGCAAGCGTGTGTGTCAGGCCTACAGCGTGTACTGTGCCCACTACTGCCATTGCCCAGTTGCACCACTCATATCTGGTGTCACAATAGCTTGCACGCATAATACAACTAATCGGAAAAAATATATAACAGGCAGAGGCAGGCCACCCCGCAGGGGCCGTCGTGGTCATGGTGCTGTGATTTCCTTTTGCTCTAGAATAATGCCCAGTGTTCAGAGGCCACGTACCCTGAACTCTTAAAGTTCTGAGGATATAGTTGACTGGCTAACACAGGGCACCCAATCTTCTACAGCTTCCGCTCGGAACCTTGAGGTCCCATCCTCCTCCAGCTCAGCTTTGGGCACCTCTCAAGTTACCACTCGCCCGCCTGCCGCCACCACCAACACTAGCACCACAGCTGCTTCACTTGATCTGTCAGAGGAGTTATTTACACATCAGTTGGAAGAAATGAGTGGTGTCCAACCATTATTGCCAGAGGATGTAGATAACAGGGATGTGTCTCAGTCAGGCAGCATTACACACATGGACGTACGGTGTGATGATGATGATGTTGTACCCGCTGCTGCTTCCTTTGCTGAGTTGTCAGATACAAGTGAAGCGGTTGATAATGACGATGTGTCCGTGGATGTCACGTGGGTGCCCGCTCGAAGAGAAGAAGAACAGGGGAAAAGTTCAGATGGGGACACACGCTGTGCCATCAGAGCCTGAAGCGAGGCATTAACGTTCTGAACCTTAGCAAAACCTGCATGACCAGGCACCTGCATGCAAAGCATGAACTGCAGTAGAGTAAACACCTTAAAAACAAGGAACTCATTCAGGCTCCCCCTGCTACCTCTTCTGCTGCTGCCGCCTCGGCCTCTTCTGCTGCTGCCGCCTCGGCCTCTTCCTCCGCCTCTGGAGGAACGTTGACACCTGCCGCCCAGCAAACAGAGGATGTACCACCAACACCACCACCTCCGTCACCAAGCATCTCAACCATGTCACACGGCAGCGTTCAGCTCTCCATCTCACAAACATTTGAGAGAAAGCGTAAATTCCCACCTAGCCACCCTCGATTCCTGGCCCTGAATGCCAGCATTTCTAAACTACTGGCCTATGAAATGCTGTCATTCATGCTGGTGGACACAGACAGCTTCAAACAGCTCATGTCGCTTGCTGTCCCACAGTATGTTGTTCCCAGCCGCCACTACTTCTCCAAGAGAGCCGTGCCTTCCCTGCACAACCAAGTATCCGATAATATCAAGTGTGCACTGCGCAACGCCATCTGTGGCAAGGTCCACCTAACCACAGATACGTGGACCAGTAAGCACGGCCAGGGACGCTATATCTCTCTAACTGCACACAGGGTAAATGTAGTGGTGGCTGGGTCCCAGGCAGAGAGCTGTTTGGCGCACGTCCTTCCGCCGCCAAGGATCGCAGGGCTACATTCTTTGCCTCCTGTTGCCTCCTCCTCCTACTCGGCTTCCTCCTCCTCTTCTTCCACCTGCTCATCCAGTCAGCCACACACCTTCACCAACAACTTCAGCACAGCCCGGGGTAAACGTCAGCAGGCCATTCTGAAACTCATATGTTTGGGGGACAGGCCCCACACCGCACAGGAGTTGTGGCGGGGTATAGAACAACAGACCGACGAGTGGTTGCTGCCGGTGAGCCTCAAGCCCAGCCTGGTGGTGTGCGATAATGGGCGAAATCTCGTTGCAGCTCTGGGACTAGCCGGTTTGACGCACATCCCTTGCCTGGCACATGTTCTGAATTTGGTGGTGCAGAAGTTTATTCACAACTACCCCGACATGTCAGAGCTGCTGCAAAAAGTGCGGGCCGTCTGTGCGCGCTTCCGGCGTTCACATCCTGCCGCTGCTCTCCTGTCTGCGCTACACTGCGGAACATTACCACTTTACCCCCAATGACTGGGCCTCCATGCGAGACCTGTGTGCCCTGTTGCGCTGTTTCGAGTACTTCACCAACATGGCCAGTGGTGATGACGCCGTTATCAGCGTTACAATACCACTTCTATTATGTCTCCTTGAGAAAACACTCACAGCGATGATGGAAGAGGAGGTGGCCCAGGAGGAGGAGGAAGAGGGGTCATTTTTTAGCACTTTCAGGCCAGTCTCTTCGAAGTGACTCAGAGGGAGGTTTTTTGCAACAGCAGAGGCCAGGTACAAATGTGGCCAGCCAGGGCCCACTACTGGAGGACAAGGAGGACTAGGATGAGGAGGAGGTGTGTGTCAGGCCTACAGCGTGTACTGTGCCCACTACTGCCATTGCCCAGTTGCACCACTCATATCTGGTGTCACAATAGCTTGCACGCATAATACAACTAATCGGAAAAAATATATAACAGGCAGAGGCAGGCCACCCCGCAGGGGCCGTCGTGGTCATGGTGCTGTGATTTCCTTTTGCTCTAGAATAATGCCCAGTGTTCAGAGGCCACGTACCCTGAACTCTTAAAGTTCTGAGGATATAGTTGACTGGCTAACACAGGGCACCCAATCTTCTACAGCTTCCGCTCGGAACCTTGAGGTCCCATCCTCCTCCAGCTCAGCTTTGGGCACCTCTCAAGTTACCACTCGCCCGCCTGCCGCCACCACCAACACTAGCACCACAGCTGCTTCACTTGATCTGTCAGAGGAGTTATTTACACATCAGTTGGAAGAAATGAGTGGTGTCCAACCATTATTGCCAGAAGATGTAGATAACAGGGATATGTCTCAGTCAGGCAGCATTACACACATGGACGTACGGTGTGATGATGATGATGCTGTACCCGCTGCTGCTTCCTTTGCTGAGTTGTCAGATACAAGTGAAGCGGTTGATAATGACGATGTGTCCGTGGATGTCACGTGGGTGCCCGCTCGAAGAGAAGAAGAACAGGGGAAAAGTTCAGATGGGGACACAGAGAGGAGGAGGAGACGAGTTGGAATCAGGGGGAGGTCGTCGCAAGGAGCAGCATGTATCGGCACCCGGGGTCAGCTAGACAGCACACCAATCAACGTATGCTGTTTCCACCACCAGAATGCCGTCATTGCAAAGCTCAGTAGTGTGGCATTTCTTTTGTGTGTCTGCCACTGATAACAGCGATGCCATTTGCAACCTGTGCCAAAAGAAACTGAGTCGTGGGAAGTCCAACACCCACCAAGGTACAACTGCTTTGCGAAGGCACATGATCTCACATCACAAACGCCTATGTTATCAACACATGATGACGAGTAAAAGCAACACACAAACTCAAAGCCACCATCCTCCTCCTGGTCCAGCATCTTCAGCCACGTCAACTACTGCTGTTCTCCTTGCCCCCTCTCAACCATCCGCCACTCCGACTCTCACCTTGAGCAGTTCCTGCTCATCTGCCCACAGTCAGGTGTCTGTCAAGGAAATGTTTGAGCGTAAGAAGCCAATGTCACAGAGTCACCCCCTTGCCTGGCGTCTGACAGCTGGCTTGTCGGAACTCTTAGCCCGCTAGCTTTTACCATACAAACTGGTGGAGTCTGAGGCCTTCAAAAAATTTGTAGCTATTGGGACACCACAGTGGAAGGTACCCGGCCGAAATTTATTTTCACAAAAGGCAATCCCCAACCTGTACTCTATTGGGGAAAAGGAGGTCATGGAATATCTGGCACACAGTGTTGGGGCAAGGGTCCATCTAACCACTGATACCTGGTCTGCAAAGCACGGTCAGGGCAGGTATATCACGTACACTGCGCATTGGGTAAACCTGCTGATGGCTGCCAAGCATGGAATGCTTGGCTCTGCAGAGGAGTTGGTGACACCGCCACGACTTGCAGCCAGGCCTGCTGCCACCTCCTCCACTCCTCCTACTCCATCCTCTTCGCTAACCTACTCGGCTGAGTCCTCTTCTGCGGCTGCGGCTGCGTCTTGCTCCACATCAACTGCACCCCCCCCCCCACCCAGCTCCCCAGGGGCTATGCCACATCTAGGATACGACAGTGTCACGCCGTCTTGGGGTTGACTTGCCTGAAAGCAGAGAGTCACACCGGACCAGCACTCCTGTCCGCCCTGAACGCACAGGTGGATCAGTGGCCGACTCCGCACCAACTGGAGATCGGCAAAGTGGTGTGTGACAACGAAAGCAATTTGTTGGTGGCATTGAATTGCATGGCACATGTGTTGAATCTGATCGTACAACGCTTTGTGCATAAGTACCCAGGCTTACAGGACGTCCTCAAGCAGGCCAGGAAGGTGTGTGGCCATTTCAGGCGTTCCTACACGGTGATGGCGCACTTTTCAGATATTCAGCGGCGAAGCAACATGCCGGTGAGGCGCTTGATTTGCGACAGCCCGACACGTTGGAATTCAACATTCGACCACCTGCTCCAAAACGGGGTGCTAGGACAGCCTCTGCGGAGCTGGGTAATTTTTTTGCCACGTTACTGGACGCTCATGCACAATGCCTGTAGGCTCATGCGTCCTTTTGAGGAGGTGACAAACCTAGTCAGTCGCACCGAAGGCACCGTCAGCTACATCATCCCATTTGTTTTCTTCCTGAAGCGTGCCCTGCGAAGAGTGCTGGATCAGGCCGTAGATGAGCGTGAAGAGGAAGAGTTGTGGTCACCATCACCACCAGAAACAGCCTTATCAGCATCGCTTGCTGGACCTGCGGCAACGCTGGAAGAGGAGTCTGAGGAAGAGGAGTCAGAGGAGTAATGTGGCTTTGAGGAGGAGGAAGACCAACCACAGCAGGCATCCCAGGGTGCTCGTTGTCACCTATCTGGTACCCGTGGTGTTGTATGTGGCTGGGGGGACTCACCTTCAGTGAGATCAGTGAGGACGAGGAACGGGACATGAGTAGCTCGGCATCCAACCTTGTGCAAATGGGGTCTTTCATGCTGTCGTGCCTGTTGAGGGACCCTCGTATAAAAAGGCTGAAGGAGAACGACCTGTACTGGGTGGCCACACTACTAGACCCCCGGTATAAGCAGAAAGTGCCTGAAATGTTATCGAATTACCGGAAGTCGGAAAGGATGCAGCAGTTCCAAAACAAGTTAAAAAGTATGCTTTACACAGCGTATAAGGGTGATGTCACAGCACAACGGGAATTTAACAGGGAAGAGGTGAAAGTAATCCTCCTCCTACCACGACCACGCCGGCAAGGACAGGACGCTTTACAGACGTGTTGTTGATGGAGGACATGCAGAGCTTTTTCAGTCCTACACATTGCCACAGCCCTTCTGGGTCCACCCTCAGAGAACAACTCGACCGACAGGTAGCAGACTACCTCGCCTTAACTGCAGATATCGACACTCTGAGGAGCGATGAACCCCTTGACTACTGGGTGTGCAGGCTTGACCTGTGGCCTGAGCTATCCCAATTTGCGATAGAACTTCTGGCCTGCCCCGCTTCAAGTGTCCTGTCAGAAAGGACCTTCAGTGCAGCAGGAGGTATTGTCACTGAGAAGAGAAGTCGCCTAGGTCAAAAAAGTCTAGATTAGCTCACCTTTATTAAGATGAATGAGGCATGGATCCCGAAGGGACTGACAGTGGGCTATACATTTGACTAAAAAAGGCCTGATGAGATGCCTTGGGCTAAAATTGGTCCACACGCTGCTGTATTTTATCTCTGCATGCCGGATGACTTGCGTGACTTCTCCGCCACCAGCTAGGGTTCAAGCCGCAATGTTTAAGTGTACTTTCTGCCTGGAAAACTGCAACAATACCAAATTTTTCAGGCATGTGTACATGCCTAATTTTTCTGGCCTCTGGTGCTGCACTGTGGCTGCAAAAACAAAACAAAAAAAAGGCACATACATGTGTCAATTCCCCTTCATGATCATTACCTTGTTGTGGTGAAGGGGCTTGCGTATCACAATGAAGCAATGACCTCTATGAGTGTGTTGGCAATGGCAATGTTGGCACACCCCAGATGATAAGGTCGTTGCTTCATTGTGAACAGACCAAAAGTGATCGGCTGGATAATTTTGCATAGAAAAAACATTAATTTCCTTTGTGATCATCTAAGGTGATCATTAAAGCCTACTAGGCCAACAATGGGCCCACACTGCAGAATCATTGTTTTCTGGGTCACTTAACTGTCACTGAACTACCTCAGCATGACCATAGGCTTTGAAAAACCGTCATCGCCTGCAATCTCCCAAACGTGCTCACGAGCACAGTCATCACTACACCAAGATTGACGCATAGAGGAATAAAATTTATGTCATGAGTGTGTCAACTATTGACAACTCTTTGCGGTTGTCTAAAATCTATTCGATACACGTCCCCTGATAGGGGACATAACAGGGATTAAACTGATGAGAATAGTACTACTTAACATACCACTCATATAGGGTAGCACATTGCATGGGACACACGCAGTGCCCCAAATTGGAAGTAGGAGGACCAACCAAGCATCTTTTTCCATCTCCCGGTTCCTAAGATCTATTCCATAGACCGGCCCCTGATAGGGGACGTAACAGGGATTAAACTGATAGGAATAGTACTATTTAACATACCGCTCATATCTGGTAGCACAGTACATTGCAAGGCGCACGCGCATTGCCTCAAATTGGAAGTAGGGGGACCGACCAAGCATCTTTTTCCATCTCCCGGTTCCAAAAATCTATTCCATACACGTTCCCTGATAGGGGACGTAACAGGGATTAAACTGATAGGAATAGTGCTACTTAACATACCACTCATTTCGGGTAGCACAGTACATTGCAAGGCGCACGCGCAGTGCCCCAAATTGGAAGTAAGAGGACCGACCAAGCATCTTTTTGCATCTCCCGGTTCCTAAAATCTATTTCATACACCACACCGGCCCCTGATAGGGGACAAAACAGAGATTAAACTGGTAAGAACAGATTTTTTTTAATTTAAAAAAAAAAAAGGACAGCCTCTGCGGAGCTGGGTATTTTTTGGGCTTGTTACTGAACGCTCATGCACAATGGCTGTAGGCTCATGCGTCTTTTTGCGGAGGTGACAAACCTGGTCAGTCAAACCCAAGGCAACATCATCGACCTCATCCCATATGCGTTTTTTCTGGAGCGTGCCCTGCGAAGAGTGCTGGATCAGGCCGTAGATGAGCATGAACAGAAGAGTTGTGGTCACCATCACCACCAGAAGCAGCCTTGTCATCGTTGATTGCTGGACCTGCGGCAACGCAGAGAGAGGAGTCTGAAGAAGAGGAGTCAGAGGAGGAAGGTAGCTTTGAGGAGGTGGAAGACCAACCACAGCAGGCGTCCCAGGGGGCTTGATGTCACCTTTCGGGGACCCTTGCTATTTTACGTGGCTGGGTGGAGGAAGAGCCTTCAATGACCTCAGTGAGGACAAGGAACGGGATACGTGGACCAGTAAGCATGGCCAGGGACGCTATATCTCCCTAACTGCACACTGGGCATCATTCTTTGCTTCCTGTTGCCTCCTCTTCCTACTCGGCTTTCTCCTCCTCTTCTACCACCTCCTCATCCGGTCAGTGACAGACCTTCACCACCAACTTCAGCACAGCCAGGGGTAAACATCAGCAGGCCGTTCTGAAACTGATGTGTTTGGGGGACAGGCCCCACACACCGCAGGAGTTGTGGCGGGGTATAGAACAACAGACCGACGAGTGGTTGCTGCCAGTGAGCCTCAAACCCAGCCTGGTGGTGTGCGATAATGAGCGAAATTTCGTTGCAGCTCTGGGACTAGCCGGTTTGAAGCACATCCCTTGCCTGGCGCATGTGCTGAATTCGGTGGTGCAGAAATTAATTCACAACTACCCCGACATGTCAGAGCTATTGCATAAACTGCGGGCCGTCTGCGCGCGCTTCCAGAGTTCTCATCCTGCTGCCGCTCAGCTGTCTGCTCTACAGCGTAACTTTGGCCTTCCCGCTCACCGCCTCATATGCAACGTGCCCACCAGGTGGAACTCCACCTTGCACATGCTGGAGAGACTGTGCGAGCAGCAGCAGGCCATAGTGGAGTTTCAGCTGCAGCACGCACGGGTGAGTCACACTGCGGAACAGCACCACTTCACCACCAATTACTGGGCCTCCATGCGAGACCTGTGTGCCCTGGCCATTTTTGTTTCGAGTACTCCACCAAAATGGCCAGTGGCGATGACGCCGTTATCAGCGTTACAATACCACTTCTATGTCTCCTTGAGAAAACACTTAGGGCGATGATAGAAGAGGATGTGGCCCAGGACGAGGAGGAGGAGGAAGAGGGGTCATTACTAACACTTTCAGGCCAATCTTTTGGAAGTGGCTCAGAGGGAGGTTTTTGCAACAGCAGAGGCCAGGAACAAATTTGGCCAGCCAGGGCCCACTACTGGAGGACGAGGAGGAGGAGGATGAGTATGAAGCATGTTCACAGCGATGTGGCACCCAACGCAGCTCAGGCCCATCACTGGTGCATGGCTGGGGGGATTCAGAGGACGCAGACGATACGCCTCCCACAGAGGACAGCTTGACCTTACCTCTGGGCAGCCTGGCACACATGAGCGACTACATGCTGCAATGCCTGCGCAACTACAGCAGAGTTGCCCACATTTTAACATGTGCTGACTACTGGGTGGCCACCCTGCTGGATCCCCGTTACAAAGACAATGTGCCATCCTTAATTCCCTCACTGGAGTGTGATCGGAAGATGCGCGACTACAGGTGCACACTGGTAGACGCTCTCCTGAGAGCATTCCCGACTGACGCCGGGGGACAAATGGAAGCACAAGGCAAAGGCAGGGGAGGAGGAAGAGGTCGCCAATGCAGCTGTGTCAGCGCTAGCACCTCAGAAAGCAAGGTTAGCATGGCCGACATGTGGAAAAGCTTTGTCACCTCGCCGCAACAACCGGCCCCGACTGCTGATATGGAGCGTCTTAGCAGGAGGCAGCATTTGAACAACATGGTGGAACAGTACCTGTGCACACGCCTACACGTACTGACTGATGGTTCTGCCCCATTTAACTTCTGGGTCTCCAAATTGTCCATATGGCCAGAGCTTGCCCTGTATGCCTTGGAGGTGCTGGCCTGCCCTGCAGCCAGTTTACTCTCTGGACGTGTATTTAGCACGGCAGGAGGAATCATTACAGACAGACGCAGCCGCCTGTCCACAGCCAACGTGGACAAGCTCACGTTCATTAAAATGAACCAGGCCTAGATCTCACAAGACTTGTCTGTACCTTGTGCACAATAGACAGTTCTAACAGCCTCAACCATCCATCCTTGTACTCAAGTGCACTTATTCCTTTTTTTTATTTTTATATGTCCCAATATTTTGGGGATACGCCTATGTAAACATGCAAAATAACACATATCTGTGTTGGCTACCTATTCCTCCTTCGCCGCCGCTTCCACATGGACCTCTACATGAGGCTACACCGCCACATCCACCCATTCACCGCCTCCTCAACCTCTTCCTCCTACATCATTCCTATTTTTTTTTAAAGGTCTTTTATGTTTTTTTAAATTAATTTCCCTGTCCACATTTGTTTGCATAGCATTTGTCGTGCTCTTAAGCACATTTTGCTGCCTTTTGCAGCCCTCTAGATCTTTCTAGGGATATTTTAGAGCCATTTTAGTGGCCAAAAGTTTGGGTCCACATTGACTTCAATGGGGTTCGGGTTCAAGTTCGGGTCCCGAACCCAAACTTTTTTTTCACGTTCGGCCGAACCTGCCGAACCCGAACATCCAGGTGTCCGCTCAACTCTAATCATGACCACTGGATGACAGCGGCAACTCTGGCCTGTTGCTGTGGCGGCTGATACCACACCCGCCTTCTTCTGCTGCTACTTGTGCCAGCTACAGTAACATTTTTGCCACTGCCCGTTTCTTTAGAAGGCCCTGGCAACTGTCTGTTGGACATACTGTAAAGTAACACTATCTGTATACATAAAATAAGTTATTCAATGTCAGTGTGGACACCACAATAATAGTAGAACAAGGTTTCTCACCCCAATTTGAGAATCAAGACCTAAGGGAATTGTTTATCTATTAAACAAGGTGGACACCCCAATAACAGTAGAACAAGAAATGTTATTCACCCCACTTTGAAAATCAAGGCGTAATACAATTGATTATCCATTAAACAAGGTGGACAACCCAATAACAGTTAAAGGAGACAGGTTATTCACCCCAATTTGAGAATCATGGCTTAACAGAGTTGTTTCTCTATTAAACAAGGTGGACCCCCCAATAACAGTAGAACACGACAGGTTATTCACTCCAATTTAAGAATAAAGATGTAAAATAATTATTTATTTACCTTTCACAATGGCAATTAAGTATTCTCTGTTTCTACAGCTTGTCAGCACTACTATCCCCAGCGCAACATTACTTCCACATGTCTCACTATGCTCAGCTCGCAGTGAAACTGGACCACGTGGGATGAGACTTTTAAAGGGCTGTGACATCACAGGGGATGGCTATCTGCGGATTGACTGGCTGCACGGCATTATTGGTGATCTCATGTTCCTAGGCTTCTTACTTTCACTTTGTAACACACGTGTAGACGCCAGATAAGGGAAGAAACGATTAGTTACCACGAAGCACGAGGAAATTCAGATTTGTTTAGAATCAAATTTTTCCTAAACTTCGGATCAAATTCCACTTCGGATGCTTTGATTCTTTCAACACTAGCTAGGACCATTTCAGGGGATAGGTTCAGGGATCTAAAAATACATTTTCACTGTGACAATTTGGAGGTGGTGGAGGCTGACTCTGACTCTCTGCTTCTTCACACTCTGTGGTTTTGTTGTTTCAGCATTTCGTTCTGGAGTGTTTATCTCTGAAAATGTGAACCGTGGCTGTTCATATGTAACTTAGTCATGGATGTTTTGTCTCAGTAGGGGCATTTTTGGGAACTGGCACCAAGTGCGGATGAGCAGGTATTGGATTACCCAATAGAGATGTGGGATCTGCCAAAGGAGCAGAAGGACAGCTGCTAAAGGGTTCACTGGCCTCACATACCTGGAGGGAGTATGAGCGTGATTGGGGTGTGTGGGAGGAGTGGCACCTTCGGCTGGGGATGGCTGACCAGGTTGTGGCACTTTCTCTGCTTCTGTTGCAGAAAGAGTTGTGGTTGGTGGTGTGTATTAATCAGTTGATAGCTAGTATAGCATTTGATTTCAAGTTCCGCAGTTTGCTGGATGTGACTAAATAGTTTTTGGTGTATCAGGCATTAAAGAGTTGGAGACAGGGGATTGTGGTTGAGGATCAGAGGCCATCTGTCTCCTTTGCTTTGCTTGAGCATTTGAGTTTTCATATATGGTTGGTCTGTAATTCAGATGGGTAGGAGCGGTCAGTGCCACTAAACATCCAGGAGGAAATTTGTTGTGGGAGGATGTGGATCTGTGTTCTGATAAGCTGGGGTTTCGTATCTGGCGATCCAAGACAGATCAACAAAGCAGGGGGGGGTTTGTTTTTTTATTCAGTTGCTGGCTCAGAGGTTTGCCCGCTTCAGTGTTTACGGGATTATGGGGTGCATGCGGGTGGGGCTGGCGAGCCGCTGCTCGTTCATTCTGATGGTTCTTATCTATCTTGCTTTCAGTTTCAGCAGTTTTTAGAAGGTGTTAAGAAGGCCGGGGTTTGGATCCTTCTCATTTCAGTGTCCATTTTTTATAAGATAGGGGCAGCTACAGAAGCAGCCTGGCATGGGTTTGGTGATGAAATAGTGTGGATCATTGGCTGTTTGGAGTTGGTCTATTTTCGTTCTTTAGAAATCTCTAAATTTAAGTTGTGTGGTATTTTCTGTGCCTGCAGTTTGGTCCAACAGTGCCAAGAAAAGTGTGGAGGGGAGCGACGTCAGTTGACAAATTGAATAAGACGAGCAGTAAGGTGAATTGGGCGGTTGCTCATTTTGTGTCTCGAAACAGTGATTGCAGTTCGGCATGTGGAATTAAAGTCGGGTGTGGGTGCTTTTTGGAGGTCGGATAGTGTTCACTAAAATGAGAGAGCCATTGTTTTGTGGTGTTCGGCATTGCAGGATGGGACTGCGGTCGCTTTGCAAATGTGGCGGGATTCAAGATAATGAGATGTCACTTTATACACTCATGGTGATGGAGATTCAATGGAGTTGGTGAAAATTGTGGCTTGGATGTTGTTGGGAAGGGAGCTAAAAAGGCTTTTGACTCTGCAGATTCATGTATAGGTGTGGGATCTGCCCAGTTGCATTGGGCTAAGGCCCATAGTTTTGCCTCTGAGCTGTCGTTCATCGGCTAGATTTAATGTTACACCAGGGTTGGGCAGACCTCCATCAGATTTTTGGGGCTCCAAGGTTCAGCCCTCTTTCCAAGTTGTTCTCAAGGAAAGTTGTTTAATGGATGTTGGGATGAGGTGACATTGGGTTGAGGCCCAAATTTTAATTTATATTATTTATGTTTGTTTCATAAATTGCTGTTGCCAGTTAAAATCTTGGTCTTAAAGGGTGAGTAACTTAAATAGAGGGAAGGATCCAGAATGGATGCTAAGGGGAGCAAATCGAAAATTCCCTTTTTCAAGTCTTTTTAGGGTTTTCAACACAGCAATATGGCCACTTGTTCAGTAGGACACAGATGATATGATCCTGTTCGTGATCCTAAAATTCAGTCTCTGTTGGCACCCGCAGGGAAGGTGCAAAAGGAGTACTCAGCAGTCCACAGTGGCAATCTACCATCTGAATTCCCTGGCGTTGTGCAGTGAATAGACAGTGTACCCTTTTTTCATTTGAGGCACAATCAGGTATTGTGGCTCCTGCTTTGTGGTAGTTGGGGTACCCTTGATGTTAGGTGTTTGTTAGGGTGTAAGGCAGGAATGTGGGTGCAGGGACCAATGGATGGTGGATTTAGGAACCAGGCCAGTTGGTATCAATAAGTAAGTCTTTTCTAACATCAAATGGAAAACTGGTAAAAACCGTATTTTGACCGCTTTTTGCGTCGCTTGCTTAGAAGGATTCAGACCCAAGTCATCGGACATAAAAGGGGTTAACTTTTATTTGCAGGGCAGTCAGCACGTTTCAAGTGCTGGATTGCCCTCTTCTTCAGGACTGTATACACTTATGATACCTTGATGTATCCTGTCCTTTTTCACTGCTCCTTTACAGACAGTTGCTAGGGTTTGTTTGTGTCCAGATAAGATGTAGGACACAAACAAACCCTAGCAACTGTCTGTAAAGGAGCAGTGAAAAAGGACAGGAGACATCAAGGTATCAAAAGTGTATACAGTCCTGAAGAAGATGGCAATCCAGCCCTTGAAACGTGTTGACTGCCCTGCAAATAAAAGTTAACCCCTTATCTGTCCGATGACTTGGGTCTGAATCCTTCCAAGCAAGCGCCGGAAAAAGCAGGTCAAAATACGGTTTTTACCAGTTTTCCTTTTGATACTTCCACTGTGTACACCTAATCTACTGGGGCACCACAGAGTGACCGCGGCTGCAGCCTGGAACAAGCCGGTGTGCTGGTCGGCGAACTATAATTTCCAGCAAGGCTCTCTAGAGTGGTTGTGACTCCTCACAACCACAGATGGTAAGCATACACTAATCTTTATCCAACCACTGTCTACAAAGTGACACCGCACATGTGGCGTTGCCTCCCTCTTTTCTTGTTTTACATAAGTCTTTTTCTAAAGGACAGAATAAGATTGGTAGTACATCCTGCAATATCAAGGCACAGTTCCAAATTATATAACACAGTGCAGTCCATCCCCAATGACAATATATAAACAGCAGCAATGATGGGGGTTGTTGTACTCCATCCCTCTGCCTCTCTAGTCTCTCAGCAGAAGTATAGGTACTCAATAAGGTTCTTGTTAAAAGCTTCTCCAAATTCCTAGACTGAGGGGCACAGATTTTTAGGATATGGATGGTAAAACTGTCTCATAGTGTGAAAGGGTGCACTGGCTCTCACAGCACTAAGGACAATACCTTGATTTCTAACTCCAGTGCATGTGCTTGTAGATTTAGGACCCTCTAACTTATTATTCTCTGGAGAACTTTGGGGTCTCAGGGATGGTGCTACTCAGGAACTTTAGGTCCTTGTTTGCAGAGCCTTCTCATGCATTTGTTTCCTTTTCCTCTGCTTACTACAGACTCCTCTAGAGGGCAGGCATTGGGTCAATCTCCCTAGAAACCTAACCTGTAAACACAGGCGTAATACTTAATTGTCTATACAATTTCATTAGGTTCACAATTAGAAAAAATCACATTTCACTTAACAATAAGATGCGGCCAGACTAGAGGTGGAGCCTTAGGGAGAGGCCAACATGACGGGGGGTCAGGTTCAGGTGGACCCCTTGTTTCTGTGGCCGTCCCTCCTCTCCTCCCCTTTCATATTCTTCCCCCTCGGCTGGGAGTTGGTAGGGGGGAGGCTGTAGTTGGTGGGGGGGATCAGGGAATGGTTAGGTTAAATGTGGGGGGGGGGGTTAAAGGGTTAAATAGGTAGCGTTTGGGGAGAAAGGGGCCATATGGAAAAAAAAATCAGGAAAGTGGACAGCGCGATATGGAGCTGGAGGAAGCCATCAAGCACTTAAGAGCGGAGGCGAAGGTACGGGGACCCGGCTGGGTCCAGGAACAATTACAGCAGTTGTTAGGGGGGCATCTCAGGCTACAACTTTGCCTCAGCCGGAGACGGAGCCCTTCAGAGGACCCTTCATGCAAGGGATAGGCCAAGAAAACTCCTTCCCGTGGTCCCCGGCGAGGGAGGAATCCAGCAGACAGGCGGAGCCCGCCAGGTGGCCTGGCGAGGTCACCTCGTACTACTTACCGATGCGGCACAGGATCCGGACCAGGTATGGCGGGCACCTTCCCTGGTCCCCCAGCACGACAAGGCAATCGGGACGAACGGGGCTGCTGCCATCCAAGGGGAGCTGGGCAGCAGGCCTCCATCACCAGCATCAGGACGGCAGTCTGGTAGAAGCTCCACCCCCTCTAAAGACCTTGTGGTGAAGAGCAGCCATAACGTTCCTGGCTGGAGTTCAGCCAGGGAGCAGAGTACAGCACATTCCTGGACGGCACACACTAAGGACCGGACGTCAGGATTCAGGGTGTGCATGGAGACCCTTAGTACAGTTAGGGGCGAGTAACAGGGGAGGAGAGCCGGACGGCAAGCAACTTGGTTTCCCACGGTCAGAGGCGGTGGTAAGGTGAATAGGGCGAAGGGGGATGGTATGGAGTGGGGTGCTGCCGGAGGTACACCGATTTTTCAGCTTGGGTAGGGCGCCGGATATCTTAATGCTGCATGTGGGCGTCAACGACTTGGCGGCACGGCCTTTGCGGGAGATTTTGGGCGGTATGAAATTTGATTTGTTGAGCTTATGGACCCTGTTTCCACGGTTGATAACAGTGTGGTCGGATATTGTTCCGAGAAATGTTTTGAGGGGGGCCCATTCGGTTGAGGGAGTGAATAGAACAAGGGTGAAGTTGAACCGAGCGATGGGTCGGTTTATGGCTAGGAATGGGGCAGTGGCTTTGAGACATAGAGAGCTGGAGAACGGAGTGGGTGCCTTCTCGAGGGCAGATGGCGTAGGAATTGACATGTGGAGCTTGGTGCTGCAAGACAGCATTGAGATTGCGCTTGGTGTGTGGAGGGACGCGCAGTCTTGAGGGGTCAAATCTGAGGGTCTGTGGTGGGGGGAGGTCCTTGAAGTCGGTGTTGTTCGATGGTAATGAGGATGGGAGGGCTCTGCGGTGGGGCTGGAATCCGAGTTTGGGCCGAAGTGTTGGGGGGCCATTCTGTGGTGCTTCCGAGCTGGTGGGAACGGCTGGGAGCAATGTGGCACCCCAGCGGGGAAATTTTTTGTATTTTGGGGCTTCAAGGACCTCCCCTTTGCAAGGAATCGGTTATATATATATATATATATATATATATATATATTGTTATATATATTGGGATATACTGTTATACAGTACAGACCAAAAGTTTGGACACACCTTCTCATTCAAAGAGTTTTCTTTATTTTCATGACTATGAAAATTGTAGATTCACACTGAAGGCATCAAAACTATGAATTATCACATGTGGAATTATATACATAACAAAAAAGTGTGAAACAACTGAAAATATGTCATATTCTAGGTTCTTCTAAGTAATAACCTCTTGCTTTGATTACTGTTTGCACACTCTTGGCATTCTCTTGATGAGCTTCAAGAGGTAGTCACCTGAAATGGTCTTCCAACAGTGTTGAAGGAGCTCCCAGAGATGCTTAGCACTTGTTGGCCCTTTTGCCTTAACTCTGCGGTCCAGCTCACCCCAAGCCATCTCGATTGGGTTCAGGTCCGGTCACTGTGGAGGCCAGGTCATCTGGCGCAGCACCCCATCACTCTCCTTCATGGTCAAAAACCCTTTCACAGCCTGGAGGTGTGTTTGGGGTCATTGTCCTGTTGAAAAATAAATGATGGTCCAACTAAACGCAAACCGGATGGAATAGCATGCCGCTGCAAGATGCTGTGGTAGCCATGCTCGTTCAGTATGCCTTCAATTTTGAATAAATGCCCAACAGTGTCACCAGCAAAGCACCCCCACACCATCACACCTCCTCCTCCATGCTTCACGGTGGGAACCAGGCATGTAGAATCCATCCATTCACCTTTTCTGCGTCGCACAAAGACACGGTGGTTGGAACCAAAGATCTCAAATTTGGACTCATCAGACCAAAGCACAGATTTGCACTGGTCTAATGTCCATTCCTTGTGTTCTTTAGCCCAAACAAGTCTCTTCTGCTTGTTGCCTGTCTTTTACAGTGGTTTCCTAGCAGATATTCTACCAGGAAGGCCTGATTCACACACTCTCCTCTTAACAGTTGTTCTAGAGATGTGTCTGCTGCTAGAACTCTGTGTGGCATTGACCTGGTCTCTAATCTGAGCTGCTGTTAACCTGCGATTTATGAGGCTGGTGACTCGGATGAACTTATTCTCCACAGCAGAGGTGACTCTTGGTCTTCCTTTCCTGGGGCGGTCCGCATGTGAGCCAGTTTCTTTGTAGCGCTTGATGGTTTTTGTGACTGCGCTTGGGGACACTTTCAAAGTTTTCCCAATTTTTCGGACTGACTGACCTTCATTTCTTAAAGTAATGATGGCCACTCGTTTTTCTTTACTTAGCTGCTTTTTTCTTGCCATAATACAAATTCTAACAGTCTATTCAGTAGGACTATCAGCTGTGTATCCACCTGACTTTTCCACAACGCAACTGATGGTCCCAACCCCATTTATAAGGCAAGAAATCCCACTTATTAAACCTGACAGGGCACATCTGTGAAGTGAAAACCATTTCAGGTGACTACCTCTTGAAGCTCATCAAGAGAATGCCAAGAGTGTGCAAAGCAGTAATCAAAGCAAAAGGTGGCTACTTTGAAGAACCTAGAATATGACATATTTTCAGTTGTTTCATACTTTTTTGATAAGTATATAATTCCACATGTGTTAATTCATAGTTTTGATGCCTTCAGTGTGAACAGTTTCCATAGTCATGAAAATAAAGAAAACTCTTTGAATGAGAAGGTGTGTCCAAACTTTTGGTCTGTACTGTATATATCTTACACGTTGTATTGTTTAATAAACGGCTGCTGTGGCCAATCAATTCTAGCCTGGTGTCTGTGTGGTTCTTTAGGTAAGGTCCGGAAGAGAAAGGGTTGGGGTAAGTTACTTTGGTCCAGGTGGGAAGTGTGGCTTAGTGTAGGAAGTTTTGGTCGGGGGATTGGGGGTCGAGCAGGAGGTAACCCGTACCCCCATCAAGATGCGGCCAGACTAGAGGTGGAGCTTTAGGGGGAGGCCGACATGACGGGGGGTCGGGTTCAGGTGGACCCCTTGTTTCTGTGGCCGTCCCTCCTCTCTACTTTCATATTCTTTCCCCTCGGCTGGGAGTTGGTAGAGGGGAGGCTGGAGTTGGTGGGGGGGGATCAGGGATTGGTTAGGTTAAATGTGGGGGTTGGGGCTAAGAGGTTAAATAGGTAGCGTTTGGGGAGAAAGGGGCAATTTTGGGGGGGAAAAAAATCGGAAAAGTGGCCCGCCCGCCCGCCTGCTATTGGTACGAGGCAAATTTCTATTTATTATAGGTTATGGGTGCAGTCGGGTGAGGTGAGTGGTAAAGTACGGGGTTAAGTTGGCTCAAGGGTACAATTGTCACGGCGGCTGCTGTGGGGGGAGGTCCTTGAAGTCGGTGTTGTTCAATGGTAATGAGAGTGGGAGGGCTCCACGGTGGGGCTGGACTCCCAGTTTGGGCCGCAGTGTTGGGGGGCCATTCAGTGGTACTTCCGAGCTGGTGGGAATGGCTGGGAGCAAGGTGGCACCCCAGCTGAGAAAATTTGGGATTTTGGGGCTTCAAGGACATCCCCTTTGCAAGGAATCGGTTAAATATATATATATTGTTATATATATATTGGGATATACTGTTATATATATCTTACATGTTGTATTGTTTAATAAATGGCTGCTGTGGCCAATCAATTCCAGCCTGGTGTCTGTATGGTTCTTTAGGGAAGGTCCGGAAGAGAAGGGTTGGGGTAAGTTACTTTGGTCCAGGTGGGAAGTGTGGCTTAGCTGTAGTAAGTTTTGGTCGGGGGATTGGGGGTCGAGCAGGAGGTAACCCGTACCCCGTCATGAGATGAGATCAACAATTTACCCTTTTCTGGAGTAATGCCCTGGGACCCCCATGATCACATGTAATGTACGGGAAAACCCAGCAGTAAGAGCAGCACGACCACAGCAGTCCATTACGAAGTGGGTGTTCATTCAAATTAATAGGGTATCCATGCACTTTTTCTAGTCACTGTTTACTGTAGCTAATTAATATTGGTCTCACAAAAGGCAGACAACTCAAAATGTCTTAATAATGTGTTTTGAAATGACTTTTCTTACCTGGAGAGTCCTTCAGATGATAACTATCTTCCCAATACTGTTATTTCTTTTAGGGACTGACCACACAGTCAGATTTCCTGATATAGTTTGTGGAGCCATAACCATGATTCAAATTTAAAAAAGTGGAGGAGTAGTATCTGTCATTTATATTTTTATTTGCTCACCTTTTATGATCCACTCCTGATTTTGACTTCCAAAACTGTATCAGTAAACTTGAATGTGAGGCTGTATTACAGCGGTGAATTGTATTGTAAAGACAGCCATACGTTCCATCAATAATGAGGAGGAAGAGGAGAAAGGTGAAATCAAAGGTCTCCATGACTATAGCTTATATATAATTATTTTTATCTGTGTACCTGCCTCCAAAACATCTAAATAATTTAAAAGAATCTCAATTCATACTGAATAGGACATAATCACTTGTGCATTCACTGATTCTTATGATACAAACATTCTTTTTCCAGATTTTGAAACACCAAGACAGAAAGACACATTTTTGTCAATGGAAAAAGTTAGGCAGAAGGTGGAGGTCTTAGTGAGGATAAGTCAGACTCTACGTACCCTACATATTAACCTGTCAGTTTTCCCCACAAGATGAATATTGCATAGCTTTTAATCCCTCTCACTTGCAGTCAGACGGATGTTAGATCCATTTTAGAACACACACATCACAATATTTCCCTCCCCATATGGAAGAGAGCTCTGCCTACTCCTCCCAACTCCTTCTGAGTGAACATTGAGTCCTCAGTACCAGCTTCAGAGAAAGACTTACATACAGAAGAGCTCTGCCTCTACTCTGCTTCTAGCTAAGGTAAGCTGACTATACATTTCCTCAAAATATCTCTAACATCTACTAGAGAGTGGGTGCCTTAAATCTATCAGCATGGTTGCTAACTTTAGTTTTAGTTTTTTAGTTTTTTTAATGGAAGCAAAGCCAACACCCAAGGTCAGACTGGGATAGAAGTTCAGCTTTGGCATTTGAAAATATACAGGCAGATGAAGGCTTCACAGAAATGCACATTAGGGTGGTACCATCCCAGTAAGAGAGGGCATTTAGGGAATATTTCTTAGCTACAGTATTTGAGCATTTCTGGTTCTTATATCTTTCCAGTACATGCTGATAGCAAGTTATATTGACATACTATTTATTTTGCATAATATCTGTTGCATGTCCACACAGGGCAATGAGTGGGAACAGGTGTTTTTCGGTTTCTAGATAGATTTAACGGGGGTAGATTTGGGATACGTTATAAGCAAACACTCATTTATTGGATGAAAGAATTATTGAATCATCATTCCTGGCAAAGGATTTGTCAGCTAGTTTTAGCATATAGAGCTGTTTACATGGCATCTAGATCGCCACTAGCACGTCCACAATATACATTTTCCATAGCAATGAATGCTTTTATTTAGTCAGAAAAATGATTATGTATATATACAGTACAGACCAAAAGTTTGGAGACACCTTCTCATTCAAAGAGTTTTCTTTATTTTCATGACTATGTAGATTCACACTGAAGGCATCAAAACTATGAATTAACACATGTGGAATTATATACTTATCAAAAAAGTATGAAACAACTGAAAATATGTCATATTCTAGGTTCTTCAAAGTAGCCACCTTTTGCTTTGATTACTGCTTTGCACTCTTGGCATTCTCTTGATGAGCTTCAAGAGGTAGTCACCTGAAATGGTTTTCACTTCACAGGTGTGCCCTGTCAGGTTTAATAAGTGGGATTTCTTGCCTTATAAATGGGGTTGGGACCATCAGTTGCGTTGTGGAGAAGTCAGGTGGATACACAGCTGATAGTCCTACTGAACAGAATGTTAGAATTTGTATTATGGCAAGAAAAAAGCAGCTAAGTAAAGAAAAACGAGTGGCCATCATTACTTTAGGAAATGAAGGTCAGTCAGTCCGAAAAATCTGTAAAACTTTGAAAGTGTCCCCAAGTGCAGTCAGAAAAACCATCAAGCGCTACAAAGAAACTGGCTCACATGCGGTCCGCCCCAGGAAAGGAAGACCAAGAGTCACCTCTGCTGCAGAGGATAAGTTCATCCGAGTCACCAGCCTCATAAATCGCAGGTTAACAGCAGCTCAGATTAGAGACCAGGTCAATGCCACACAGAGTTCTAGCAGCAGACACATCTCTAGAACAACTGTTAAGAGGAGACTGTGTGAATCAGGCCTTCATGGTAGAATATCTGCTAGGAAACCACTGCAAAGGACAGGCAACACGCAGAAGAGACTTGTTTGGGCTAAAGAACACAAGGAATGGACATTAGACCAGTGCAAATCTGTGCTTTGGTCTGATGAGTCCAAATTTGAGATCTTTGGTTCCAACCACCGTGTCTTTGTGCGACGCAGAAAAGGTGAATGGATGGATTCTACATGCCTGGTTCCCACCGTGAAGCATGGAGGAGGAGGTGTGATGGTGTGGGGGTGCTTTGCTTGTGACACTGTTGGGCATTTATTCAAAATTGAAGGCATACTGAAACAGCATGGCTACCACAGCATTTTGCAGCGGCATGCTATTCCATCCGGTTTGCGTTTAGTTGGACCATCATTTATTTTTCAACAGGACAATGACCCCAAACACACCTCCAGGCTGTGTAAGGGCTATTTGACCATGAAGGAGAGTGATGGGGTGCTGCGCCAGATGACCTGGCCTCCACAGTCACCGGACCTGAACCCAATCAAGATGGTTTGGGGTGAGCTGGACCGCAGAGTGAAGGCAAAAGGGCCAACAAGTGCTAAGCATCTCTGGGAACTCCTTCAAGACTGTTGGAAGACCATTTCAGATGACTACCTCTTGAAGCTCATCAAGAGAATGCCAAGAGTGTGCAAAGCAGTAATCAAAGCAAAAGGTGGCTACTTTGAAGAACCTAGAATATGACATATTTTCAGTTGTTTCATACTTTTTTGATAAGTATATAATTCCACATGTGTTAATTCATAGTTTTGATGCCTTCAGTGTGAATCTACAATTTTCATAGTCATGAAAATAAAGAAAACTCTTTGAATGAGAAGGTGTGTCCAAACTTTTGGTCTGTACTGTAAATATAGATTTGTGCTAGGATCGGCTGAATGAGAACAACCTAACTGTACCTACCTGAAGCAGTAGAGTTATGCCGGAACTGCCGTATTAAGGGTAGCCTGAAGGGGGCTACCCCAGTGAGGATTATGTGTGAAAAAGGGGGGGTTGGGTGGGCAGACGTGCCAGCGAACGTGCGAACGTGCAGCAGGTATCGGCCGCTGCCTTTCAACCCTATGTGGCCCCGCCTCCCCTAGCACAAACACAGCAATGAAAACATTGCTTAACACATATATATATATATGCAAATTAGGTCAGAAAGGAGCCAAAGGGGCGGTTACCAACATTTCAGGAGCCCATCCACGCTAACTGTGAAGGTGCCCAGCAACGCCCCGCATCCTCCAAATCCCCTCCTTGCTACTCCGACATCACAGAGTTGAAGTGCCATAGCATTCATAGATATTGAAAATGTACAGTCGTGGCCAAAAGTTTTGAGAATGACACAAATATTCGTTTTCACAAAGTTTGCTGCTAAACGGCTTTTAGATCTTTGTTTCAGTTGTTTCTGTGATGTAGTGAAATATAATTACACTCACTTCATACGTTTCAAAGGCTTTTATGGACAATTACATGACATTTATGCAAAGAGTCAGTATTTGCAGTGTTGGCCCTTCTTTTTCAGGACCTCTGCAATTCGACTGGGCATGCTCTCAATCAACTTCTGGGCCAATTCCTGACTGATAGCAACCTATTCTTTCATAATCACTTGACATAATGTCAGAATTAGTGGGTATTTGTTTGTCCACCCGCCTCTTGAGGATTGACCACAAGTTCTCAATGGGATTAATATCTGGGGAGTTCCAGGCCATGGACCCAAAATGTCAACATTTTGGTCCCCGATCCACTTAGTTATCACTTTTGCCTTATGGCACAGTGCTCCATCGTGCTGGAAAATGCATTGTTCTTCACCAAACTGTTGTTGGATTGTTGGAACAAGTTGCTGTTGGAGGGTGTTTTGGTACCATTCTTTATTCATGGCTGTGTTTTGGGGCAAAATTGTGAGTGAGCCCATTCCTTTGGATGAGAAGCAACCCCACACATTAATGGTCTCAGGATGCTTTACTGTTGGCATGACACAGGACTGATGGTAGCGCTCACCTTTTCTTCTCCGGACAAGCCTTTTTCCTGATGCCCCAAACAATCGGAAAGAGGCTTCATCGGAGAATATGACTTTGCCCCAGTCCTCAGCAGTCCATTCACCATATTCTCTGCAGAAGATCAATCTTTCCCTGATGTTTTTTTTGTAGAGAAGTGGCTTCTTTGCTGCCCTTCTTGACACCAGGCCATCTTCCAAAAGCCTTCGCCTCACTGTGCGTGCAGATGCGCTCACACCTGCCTGCTGCCATTCCTGAGCAAGCTCTGCACTGGCGGCAGTCCGATCCCGCAGCTGAATCCTCTTTAGGAGACGATCCTGGCACTTGCTGGACTTTCTTGGACGCCCTGAAGCCTTCTTAACAAGAATTGAACCTCTTTCCTTGAAGTTCTTGATGATCCTGTAAATTGTTGATTAAGGTACAATCTTAGTAGCCACAATATCCTTGCCTGTGAAGCCATTTTTATGCAACGCAATCATGGCTGCACGCGTTTCTTTGCAGGTCACCATGGTTAAAAATGGAAGAACAATGATTTCAAGCATCACCCTCCTTTTAACAGGTCAAGCCTGCCATTTTAACCCAATCAGCCTGACATAGTGATCTCCAGCCTTGTGCTCGTCAACATTCTCACCTGAGTTAACAAGACAATTACTGAAATGATCTCAGCAGGTCCTTTAATGACAGCAATGAAATGCAGTGGAAAGTTTTTTTGGGGATTAAGTTAATTTTCATGGAAAAGAAGGACTATGCAATTCATCTGATCACTCTTCATAACATTCTGGAGTATATGAATATTGCTATTATAAAAACTTAAGCAGCAACTTTTCCAATTTCCAATATTTATGTAATTCTCAAAACTTTTGGCCATGACTGTATATTGTGGAGGTGCTAGTGGTGATCTAGCAGCACATATAAACAGCTTTATATGCTAAAACTAGCTGACAGAATCCCTTTAAATGTATTGTTAGCCTCCTATATTGAGCAAGTGTAGTGCCCTGCTGCAGGGGTACTTTGAAGTCTGGACATTTTTGGACATTTGCCCCTGTTTACCCTATGCAAAGTTATAAACTTCTTACTTTAGTTCACTTAAAAGAGTTAACATACACTGTTTAAGGCCTCCTGCACATGACCGTATGGCTTTTTCAGTGTTTTGCGGTCCGTTTTTCACGGATCCGTTGTTCCATTTTTTGTTTCCGTTGTGTTTCCGTTTCTGTTCCGTTTTTCTGTTCCGTTTTTCCGTATGGCATATACAGTATACAGTAATTACATAGATGAAATTGGGCTGGGCATAACATTTTTTTAATAGATGGTTCCGGAAACGGATGCATACGGATGCATTTCTGTATGTGTTCTGTTTTTTTGCTCACCCATTGACTTGAATGGAGCCACGGAACGTGCTTTGCGGGCAATAATAGAACATGTTCTATCTTTAAATGGAACGAAAAAACTGAAATACGGAAACGGAATGCATACGGAGTACATTCCGTTTTTTTTTGCGGAACCATTGAAATGAATGGTTCCGTATACGGACCGTATACGGAATGCAAAAAACGGCCAGTAAACGGGAAAAAAAAACGGTCATGTGCAGGAGGCCTAATACTGAGTAATTACATGTTATATGTATGTTATAATATATATCTAGTCCATTTGCACTGTATTTGTAAGACACTATGGAAAGGGTTCATGAATACTGAGAGACTTTGGGGACTTTAAAAAAGAGCATGTTTTGGAGAGAAAAAGCCAGACTTGTTTACCACCAAAATCAGACAGACTTACCTTTTAAATGTTTGATTTTAGCTATGCTGTTATTAGAGATGAGCGAATTTCTTAAAAGTTCGATTTGGCTGATTCGCCAAATTTCACCCAAAAATTTGCTTTGTGACGAATTACGGGGCACTGCGATAGCGCCGCCCCTGTCATTGTACCACTTAGATGCCGCGTTCATACATGATCACGGCATCAGAATGTAAAATTAACAATAAAAAATGAATAAATCAAACTTACCGCCTCCATTTGCTCGCGACGGGCCGGCCGCCGCCATCTTGCTTGAAGATCTATCCTAAATCCTGTGCTGCGCAAGATTACATCATCACACTGGCTGGCGTAATGACATATGATGTCATCACGCCGGCCGGCGTGATGATGTAAACTTGCGCCGCAAGGGATTTCAGCTGAGATCTTCAAGCAAGATGGAGGCTGGCGGCCTGTCGCGAGCAAATGGAGGAGGTAAGTTTGAATTTTTTAGTTTTTTTATACTATTTCAGGTTAAATCGATTCGCTGACACAAAGCACAAGGAAATTCGGCTTCTAGGCAAATCTAATTTATCCTGAAATTCGGATCGATTTCCACTTTGTGTTTGGAAAAACTGCTGCGTCATTGCCATTGAGTATTATTGAAGCTCTAAAGTAAGTCTATGACAGACGGAAGTTGTAATAATATATCTGTTTCTGCTTTCTCCACTCCACCTCTCCCACTAGAAGGTTCTAGTTCAGCTAGAAACTGTATATAATGAGAGCCCCTAGTGTTCTGCAGCTAGGGACCAGTGCTTGGAGGGGGAGACTCATACCAGTCTGCATGCGTGACCAGACGAGGACTTTGAGATGGGGACGTTGAGCCACAGACCATGGGTCACCACCTCTGTGACCAAGAAGAACTACTGGGCTAAAAACCATGAGCCTCCAGCCTTTGGCCAGGGTACCAGCCCTCTGAGAGAGAGAGAAGGACAGCTGGCTCAGGCTTTTCCTCAGCATCAAACCCTTCTTCTGCCAGGGAAGAGACTGGAGAATACAGCCCTATGCCTCGCCTGTATTCCTCCAATAAAGAAGCGCACTGGTTTACTGCAGACCCTGACTCTCTTGACTTATTTATAACGGTGTGTGAGAGACTGTCATGGTCTTACCTTCTTGCCGTTCTCCTTCGTTTGACATGTGCTGGCGGCCATCTTGGTTTCTGGGTTTCTTGTAGCCTCCCACCCTGCGGCTTCTCCTTCCCACTGGGAGGAGCTGGATGCCTAGCTCATATATATATAGGAGGTCTGTGGCTTCAGTTCCTTGCTTGGTCCTCCTGTGTTCACATGCTTCTAAGACTGCTGCTGCTTCTGGTTCCTGATCCTGGCCTCGTCTGACTACCCCGCTGGTTCCTGATCCTGGCTTCGTCTGACTACCCCGCTGGTTCCTGATCCTGGCTTCGTCTGACTACCCTGCTGGTTCCTGATCCAGGCTTCGTCTGACTACCCCTCTGGTTCCTGACCTCTGGCTACGCAAGACCCTGCTTCGGTTTAGCCATCCGTTTGGACTTTTGCTTACAGCTTGATTTTCAATAAAGCCTTCTTATTTCCACTTATCTCTTGTTGTACGTCTGGTTCATGGTTCCATGACATTAGGACCAAGCCCTGAATTCTGACGGTACAGGGCCATCCTCGCTACCTACGCTGGTTGCCAGACTTGATCAGCAGGATCACCTGTTGGGTCGGTTCGCTGTGGCGTTGCAAACCCTGCTTGAACGCACGGCTCATTTCGCTTCCGTTGCCGATGGGTCGGTTGTCGCTCCTGGGCCCGCTCCTACTGCCGCTCCGGTTGTTGCGCCAGAGTCTACCCTGACACCTGTTGCTGCGCCTGCGGTGTCTTGGGGTATGACCGGTTCTGCCCCCCTTCCACAGCGCTTTGGGGGAGAGCCAACTCAGTGCCGAGGTTTCCTTAACCAGGTGGGCATTTATTTCGAGTTGCTGCCACATGCCTTTCCTACTGAGAGATCAAAGGTGGGCTTCTTGATCTCACTGCTCTCGGACAAGGCCTTGGCCTGGGCCAGCCCTTTATGGGAGAACAACAATCCGGTGGTTGCCGAGTTTTCCGGTTTTGTTGCTTCTTTTCGGAAGGTATTCGATGTGCCGGCTCGTGCTGCCTCTGCTGCGAAGCTCCTTATGTCCATCAGACAGGGTTCACGATCCGTAGCTGAATACGCCATTGAGTTTCGTACCCTGGCAGCAGAGGTGGGCTGGAATAATGAGGCTCTGGTCGCTGCTTTCTCTCATGGTCTCTCGGATGCGTTGAAGGATGAGGTTGCAGCTAAGGACCTACCAGTGGAGCTCGAGTCTCTTATTTCTTTCCTGATTTTGATTGACACCAGACTCAGGGAGAGACCTTCCTTTAAGGAGAGCCTGCGGAGGTCTTCTAACAGATTGGCGCCTACGTTTGCTGTCCCACCCGTGCCTCCCTCTCCTCCCACGCCTCCTGGGGATGACTTGTCTGGGGGTGAACCCATGCAGCTGGGGTTTGCTCGCCTGTCGGAGGGGGAGAGGGTACTCCGGAGACGCGAGGGCCGATGCATGTACTGTGGTCTCGGTGGGCATTTTCGGTTGGCATGTCCGAACCGTCCGGGAAACGCTCGCACCTGAGATCCTGTCGGGGGCAGATCTTGGGTGGAGTCTCCTCGTCCCCGGTTTCCCGTGTTGACAAACCTCTGATCACTGTTGTCCTCTCCTGGGTCGGGGGCTCGGTGACGACCCAGGCATTGGTGGACTCTGGTGCTGGTGGTTTGTTCATTGATAGTGTGTTCGCTGCCGCCAATTCCATTCCTCTGCAGCCTCGAGGTTCCCCACTGGCTCTTGAGGCGATAGACGGCAGACCCCTTCTGCCGCCACACGTGACTCATGAGACCCTTCCAGTGGGGATAGCCATTGGTGCCGTTCACAGAGAGTCGGTCTGTCTCCAGGTTATTTCGTCTCCACACTACTCGGTGGTCTTGGGGTACCCCTGGCTCCAGAAGCATAATCCGACTTTCGATTGGAGATCGGCCGAGATCCTCTCGTGGTCACCGCAGTGTGGGGCTAGTTGCATCCATGGGCCTGTCAAGTTGCTGTGTACTTCCTCGGACTCTCTGTTGCCTCCTGAATACGAAGAGTACCGGGATGTATTCGATAAGGTGCGCGCGGTTGCCCTACCTCCGCACCGACCATACGATTGTGCCATAGAGTTACAATCTGGTGCCGTTCCTCCTCGTGGCAAAGTCTATCCACTGTCGGTAGCGGAGAATGAGGCCATGGAGGAGTACGTGAGGGAGGCGCTTTCACGCGGACACATTCGCAAATCCTCGTCCCCGGCAGGGGCTGGATTTTTCTTTGTGAAAAGGAAGGGCGGTGAGTTGAGGCCTTGCATCGATTACAGGGGTCTCAATTGCATCACGATCAAGAATGCTTACCCGATACCCTTGATTTCCGAGCTGTTCGATCGCCTCAAAGGGGCCACGGTCTTTACCAAACTCGACCTGAGGGCGGCATATAACCTGGTAAGGATCAAGGCGGGCGATGAGTGGAAGACCGCGTTTAACACCAGGACCGGTCATTATGAATCCTTGGTTATGCCCTTCGGGTTGTGCAATGCGCCCGCAGTCTTCCAGGAATTCATCAACGATGTTTTCCGTGACCTGTTGCAGCAGTGTGTGGTGGTCTATTTGGATGACATCTTGGTATATTCTGAATCCATGGAGGCCCACATTATGGATGTCAGACGAGTGTTGCAACGGTTACGAGAGAACAGGCTGTTCGGTAAGCTTGAGAAATGCGAATTTCACCGATCCCAGGTAACCTTCTTAGGTTACATCATTTCCGCTGAGGGGTTCTCCATGGATCCTGACAAGGTTTCGGCTGTCTTACAGTGGCCCCAGCCCAGTGGTCTCTGTGCCCTGCAGCGCTTTTTGGGCTTCGCCAATTATTATCGGAAGTTCATCAGGGACTTTTCTATGCTAGCCAAGCCTCTCACGGATCTGACCAGGAAGGGCAGTAATTTCCAGGTCTGGCCGCTCGAGGCCATCCGAGCTTTTGAGGCTCTAAAGTCCGCCTGTGTGTCGGCTCCAATTCTGTCACATCCCAACCCTGGGTTGCCCTTTGTCCTCGAGGTGGACGCGTCTGAGACGGGAGTAGGCGCCCTTCTGTCTCAGCGTAGAACACCAGAGGGTCCTCTGCTTCCTTGTGGGTTTTACTCCCGGAAACTGTCTTCCGCGGAGTGCAACTATCAGATTGGTGACAGGGAGTTATTGGCCATCGTGCAGGCCCTTAAAGAATGGAGGCACTTGCTCGAGGGTTCGTGGTTCCGGTTCTCATCCTGACAGACCACAAGAATCTGACCTACCTTTCTGAGGCCAAGAGATTGACACCACGTCAGGCCAGATGGGCTCTGTTCTTGTCACGTTTTAATTACGTGGTCTCCTACCTACCCGGTTCCAAGAACATCAGAGCGGATGCCTTATCACGGCAGTACTCCGAGCTGTCCGGGGAGGAGTCGATTCCGACTTCGGTCATACCTCCGAATCAGATCCTGGCCGCCATTCGCACCAGCCTGACCTCTCCCCTGGGTGAGCAGATTTTGGCGGCTCAATCTGGTGCTCCCTCTGGGAGACCCAACGGCAGATGTTTTGTGCCTGAGGAGTTGCGCACTCGGTTGTTGCGAACCTACCATAACTCCAAGGCCGCGGGGCATCCTGGAAAGAATCAGCTGTCCTGGGCTGTTTCACGTCTGTTCTGGTGGCCTTCTCTACGTTCCGACATCGCCGCATATGTAGCGGCATGCTCCGTTTGTGCCCAGAGTAAGTCCCCTCGGCACCTTCCGTTGGGCCTTTTGCAACCCATAGCCACCGGGGAGCGCCCATGGTCACACCTGGGGATGGATTTCATTGTGGACCTCCCTGCATCCCGAGGCCATATGGTCATTCTCATGATTGTGGATCGGTTTTCCAAAATGTGCCACTGTGTTCCTCTCAAGAAGTTACCCTCTGCACAAGAGTTGGCCACGATTTTCGCCAGGGAGGTCTTCCGGTTGCACGGTTTGCCCAAGGAGATTGTGTCGGATCGGGGGAGTCAGTTTGTGTCCAGGTTCTGGCGCGCCTTTTGTTCCCAGTTGGGGATTCATCTCTCTTTCTCCTCGGCCTACCACCCTCAGTCCAATGGGGCCGCAGAACGATCCAATCAGGCCTTGGAGCAATTCCTTCGTTGCTATGTCTCCGATCACCAAGACAATTGGGTTGACCTCCTGCCTTGGGCTGAGTTTGCCAGGAACACGGCGGTGAACTCTTCCTCTGGGACGTCTCCCTTCATGGCCAATTATGGGTTCCAACCTGCCGTGTTACCGGAGGTATTCTCTCCCCAGGATATTCCGGCTGTGGAGGATCACCTTTCCGTCCTACGTGCTTCTTGGGTACAGATCCAGAGGTCCCTTGAGGTCTCTGCGCAGCGCCAGAGACTCCAGGCTGATCGCAGACGAGCGCCCGCTCCTTCCTACCAGGTCGGAGACCGTGTATGGTTGTCCACCCGCAACCTCAACCTTCGAGTGCCCACTCCCAAGCTGGCGCCTCGCTTTGTTGGTCCCTTCCGAGTGCTTCGCAGGGTAAACCCGGTAGCCTATGCCCTTGCGCTTCCTCCTGGCATGCGGATCTCCAACGTGTTTCATGTCTCCCTGTTGAAGCCATTGGTGTGTAATCGTTTCACTTCCTCGGTTCCTCGGCCTCGTCCGGTCCAAGTGGGCAATCGTGAGGAGTATGAGGTGAGCAATATCCTGGACTCACGCCTGGTCCGCGGTCGGTTGCAGTTTTTGGTCCATTGGCGTGGTTATGGTCCAGAGGAGCGTTCCTGGGTTCCCTCCGCAGATGTCCATGCTCCTGCTTTGCTCCGAGCCTTCCACGCACGCTTCCCTCAGAAACCATTCCTTACTCCGCGGAGGAGGGGCCCTTGAGGGGGAGGTACTGTCATGGTCTTACCTTCTTGCCGTTCTCCTTCGTTTGACATGTGCTGGCGGCCATCTTGGTTTCTGGGTTTCTTGTAGCCTCCCACCCTGCGGCCTCTCCTTCCCACTGGGAGGAGCTGGATGCCTAGCTCATATATATAGGAGGTCTGTGGCTTCAGTTCCTTGCTTGGTCCTCATGTGTTCACATGCTTCTAAGACTGCTGCTGCTTCTGGTTCCTGATCCTGGCCTCGTCTGACTACCCCGCTGGTTCCTGATCCTGGCTTCGTCTGACTACCCCGCTGGTTCCTGATCCTGGCTTCGTCTGACTACCCTGCTGGTTCCTGATCCAGGCTTCGTCTGACTACCCCTCTGGTTCCTGACCTCTGGCTACGCAAGACCCTGCTTCGGTTTAGCCATCCGTTTGGACTTTTGCTTACAGCTTGATTTTCAATAAAGCCTTCTTATTTCCACTTATCTCTTGTTGTACGTCTGGTTCATGGTTCCATGACAGAGACCCAGGGTAGCGTTGGGCCACTCCAAACCCAGCCACTGCACAGGCAATTGTCAGGAATGAAATCTGGGTATTGATAATTGTCTGCTCGGACTGGACGTAGCATGTGAGCATCTGACATTTGAAGCTAGGCTCCGCCCACCCTCCCCCTGCTCGCTTGCCCGCCTGCCACCAGCTGCCGCTGTAATGTAATGTGCTGTGCTGGGGATGCTGATGCCGCTAATGCCGCTGATGCTGATACTTTGGTGGTGAGTCTCTTGGTGTCTCTCGGTGTGGAAGAGCGAAGGAGCGGAGTGGGATCCAGTGATGCCTTAGTGGGATACAGTAGCGTTTGGCCGTAGAGTTGATGTGAGCTGAGCGGTTGGGAGCCGGGGGTTCGGTGTGTGGAGAAAGCAGCGTTGACCCGTGAAGTTGCTGGCCTGATGTGTGAATGTGAGCCAAGACTGCTGAGGGAGGCCATTGCCAGCGAGTGGCCGCTCAGAGGTGAAGAGTTTTTGCTGGCTAGGTGGGACCTATGTCACAATAGAGAAGCCGTGTTACAGCTGCAAGGGCAGGAAAGGAAAGGGGTTGGAAGCTGGAAAGTGGAAATTGTAGGCTGGGTGGACATTCTGCAGTATTTGATATATTTGCGGGGACTAAGTGTCACTTGCTGAAGGAAAAGTGAGAGAAGAGGGAAAGAAGAAAAGGGGGGTGAAGACACAAAGGCGGCTGTGGAGTACTGTATGCAGCGACTGTTTTATATATACCTATATTGCACAGTCCTGACCCTGACCTTAACCCTCTTTGGAATTTCTCTTGCGGGACTAATTCCATCTAAACCCCCGGACTAACCATGGACTAACCATTCCTAACCTAACCCCCTCCTTCAAAGGTATGCTGGCACCTTTCTCGCTGGTTTAATTATTGTGAATTTGCGGCCTCTCTGTCTCTCCCTCCTCGACTAAACACAGACTGAGAAACTGTTTTTGGAGGTGTCTTATCTAAATACGCTAGCTGGATCCTTTTTTTTTTTTTTCCTTCCATTTTTTTACTAACATTTTTTAACTGGACTGTTTGTCGATAATACACTAACATATTGTATTTGTGTATGTATTTGATGATATTGGTCTTAATGTTGGTGATTGAGACAATTGTAGTTCTGGGATAATAGTTGGGTAATAGTCGTAATAGCGCTGAGAGGGGAAAGAGGAAGGAAGGGGTCAGGAAGGAGAGAAGAGAAAAAAGGAAGGAAAAAGGAAGTACAAAAATGCCCCCTAAGAAAAAAGAGGAACAGCGTGGTCTTACTGGTGCTAGTGGAAGGAGATCAGCAACAGGGTTAGAGAGTGGGCCAAAACAGCATAGCTTAAACAAATTTCTGATCCCTAACTCCCCAGGGAATCCACAGAGATGGATGTAAAAATGATGAAAGATATATTTCATACTATCTATAGGATGGAAAATGTAATGGGGAGTATAGTGACACAGATTGGGGCAGTGCAAACTGATGTTAGTGTAATACTCGGTGAGTTGGAGAAAATAAGACAGCGATTACACGAGATGGAAAAAAGGATCCCGTCTCTGGAGCACTCTGTCGAGAAATTAGAGAAGAGGTTGTATCTCTAAAACAGTTAAATAATGAGATGGAACAAAAATTTATAAACTAAGAAGATAGATCGGGAAGAACAAATATAAGATGTGTAGGGATTCCAGAACGGGAAGAAGGGGATAATTGTATAAAATTTATTGAGCGATGGATAAAGGAGAATTGTAAGGAGGGTATGCTCTCTCCCCTGTTCGCTATTGAAAGAGCACACAGGATTCCCACAAAAAAAGAGGGTCCCAGGGGATTACCCCAGACACATGCTGGTGAAATGTTTACTCTCCAAGGATCGAGATACAATACTGGCTGATGCTAGAACCTCTGAAAAATACCAGATACACAGTGAAAAAATAAGACTCAGATACTAATGCACATAGGAGGGAGTTTTATAACTGCAAAAAAGAGGTTAAGGGAAGCAGGTATGAAGTATAGTCTACTCTTTCCGGCAAAGCTAAGGGTGGAATATAAAGGAAGGGTTGAATTTTTTCAGACAACTATAGAAGCTAACGAATGGGCAGACAGGATGGGTTTTTGAGGGGGAGGGGTAGAAGAAGGGGGGATAAGGAGCCATTTTGCTAAGTAATGGAGCTGCCTCAACTGCTGACCAGCAGAGGGGGAGCTATTCAGAAGGGTGGGAGAAAAGAGAGGGTTTTTTTTTTCTCTTCCCCCTCTGCTAAATGGTTAAGATTCTTTCGTTGAATGTAAGAGGTCTACAAGAAAGAGTAAAAAGATACGCTATTCTTGAGTGGATGAAGAGGTTTTTGCGAGCCATCGTTTGCCTCCAAGAGACACACTTAGTTAAGAATCCTTAAGGTGGTTGGAAAAGAGATGGATAGTGGAAGGGTACCACTCGGTTTATACTACCTATTCCAGAGGGGTCTCAATTTTGGTACACAATAAGATTAAATTTGAGTGTGTTTCATACGAAGCGGACGACTGTGCTAGGTACCTCTTCTTACATTGTAACATAGAAGAGGTTAAAATGGTAATTGAAAATATATATATTCCACCACCATATAAGCCAGATGTGTTGTATGAGTTACATAGATTCATGTTGAATAGACAAGAATGTATAATGATCGCGATAGGAGATTACAATGCTGTAATGGATCCACTCAGGGATAGAATGTCTAGCAGAGGGGGAAGAATACAAAATGTAGACTTGTTTAAACTGGCCTTGGAGTTTAACTGGACTGATGTCTGCCGCTACCTAAATCCGGAAGAAACCATGTACTCTTGTTATTCTAAAACACATCAAACGTGGTCAAGAATAGATATGGTTTTGGGAAATAAAAACTTAATGTCCCAAAAGAGGATTAAGATAAAGTATTTTCCTATGGCCTTATCTGATCATAGTGCTGTGGTAATGGAATTGGACTTTTTGAACAAAAAGCTAAATTTGCCAATGTTTAAGTTTAATCCCCACTGGTTATCATTATTCCAAGATAAAGAAAGTATATCGGTGGAGTTAAAAAATTTCTTCCAGGAGAATAATAACTCCGCTAGTAAATTGATAGTTTGGGATACCGCCAAGGCATATTTAAGAGGATCGCTGTTTAAAAAGGTGAATTATTGGAAGAAAAAGGGAATTTACTGGAAAACAAATTTGAACAAGAAAGGTTAGTATGTATAATGAACCCTTCTGGAAATAATAAGAAGAAATGGGAGGAGGAACATGAAAAGCTAAAAATTCACAAGATAGAGAGAAGTAGGAAAGAATTGTTCTTCCAAGGGTTTCGGCTAGCCTCAGAGGGAGAAAAGGTTGGGAAAATTTTAGCAGGTATAGTACAAAAATCATAGAGGGAAATCATGGATAGGAACTTTCAGGAACTTTATAAGACTAGGGTACAATATACAAAACGAGATCTGGACCAATATTTAGGTCAGATCGTCCTGAGAGAAATGTCTAAGGCCCAAAAGGAATATCTGGAAAAAGAAATATCTATTTTAGAAATAGAAGAGGTCTTGGGTATGGTGAAACCTGTAAAAACACCAGGGTGTGACGGACTTCCTTTTGAAATATATAAGACCTTTGCGCAGGTGTTAATACCAGAATTAAGAGCAACACTGTGTGAGGATTTACCAGACTCAATGAAAGAAGCAATTATTACATTGATTCCAAAAAAGGCTAACGAACAACTAGACGCCGGTTCATATATACCAGTGATGGTGAACCTTTTAGAGACAGAGTGCCCAAACTGCAACAAAATACCCACTTATTTATCGCAAAGTGCCAACACAGCAATTTAACCTAAATACCAATATAGTATATCTTCCATGTACTTTATCATTTAGCTATAATAGCTTAATAGCCTACATTCAGTGTGCTGCCTGTGCTGTTCATAGTGCGTCCTGTGCTGATGAACGGCAGGAAAAGTCTAAGGCATATTGGTACACCATAAACTTTTTCCAAGGTGCGGGTGCCCACAGAGACGGCTCTGAGTGCCGCCTCTGGCACCCGTGCCATAGGTTCGCCATCACTGATATATACCAATATCTCTGTTAAATACGGATGTTAACATTTTGGCAAAGGTTTTGGCAGGTAGGCTTTCTAAGGTGATTAACCCCTTAAGGATGCAGGGCGTATCGGTACGCCCTATTTCCCGAGTCCTTAAGGACTCAGGGCGTACCGGTACGTCCTAACCTTAAATGCAGATTCCGGCGCCGCGGGGGTTAATGGAAACGGGATGCCGGCTGAAATCATTCAGCCGGCATCCTGTGACAACGCCAGGGGGGTCACTGTGACCCCCCCCCCCTATCGGCGATCGCGGCAAACCGCAGGATCAATTCAGACCTGCGGTTTGCTGCGCTTTTTGCAGTTTCTGATCCCGCGGTCCCTGACCGCGGGATCAGAAACTTTAGTGCACCTCAAATATAGATTTTACATCCCCCTGCACCCCTGCATGATTTTTTGCCGGCGGGTGGTGCAGGGGGGGGAGTTGTGGGCGGTGGGGGCGGTGCGGGAGGCGGGCGGTGCGGCAGGCGGGATCGCGATTCCCCCGCCCGCCTCCCCTTGAAAATTCGTTGGTGTAGAGTGGGTATACCAGGGTGCCAGCACATTGCTGGCACCCTGGTATAAACGGCTGACATCGGTGATGCGATGTCAGCCGTTTAACCCTTTCCATACAGCGGTCCGTACTGTATGGAAAAAGTTAACAGTAAGAAGTAGCTCCCTCCCTCTCCCATCGGGGGGCTGCAGTGCCTTTGCAGCCCCCCGAATGGAGAGGGAGAGAGCTCCCAGGCAGCCCCCCGAAGCCCCGTCCTTAACCTTCCCCGTCTGCGCAGTTCTGACCACTACTGAGCAGACGGGGAAGGTTCCCATGGCAACAGGACGCCTTCTCAGGCGTCCTGCTGTCCATGGTGCTGAACAGATCTGTGCTGAAGGCAGAGATCTGTTCAGACAAAGTGTAAGTAAAATACAGTACAGTACAATATATATACTGTATTATACAGACATCAGACCCACTGGATCTTCAAGAACCAAGTGGGTCTGGGTCAAAAAAAAGTGAAAAAAAAAGTAAAAATCAAAAAAAACACATTTATTACTGAATAAAAATGAAAAAAATAAAATTCCCTACACATGTTTGGTATCGCCGCGTCCGTAATGACCTGATCTATAAAACGGTCATGTTACTTTCCCCGCACTGGTGAACGCCATAAAAAAAAACAAATAAACTATTAGGAATATGAAATTTTGCCCACCTTACTTCCCAAAAAAGGTAATAAAAGTGATAAAAAAATTCGCATGTACGCCAAAATAGTACCAATCAAACCGTCATCTCATCCCGCAAAAATCATACCCTACCCAAAATAATTGCCAAAAAACGGAAAAAACTATGGCTCTCAGACTATGGAAACACTAAAACATGATTTTTTTTGTTTCAAAAATGAAATCATTGTATAAAACTTAAATAAATAAAACAAAGTATACATATTAGGTATCGCCGCGTCCGTATCGACCGGCTCTATAAAAATATGACATGACCTAACCCCTCAGGTGACCACCGTAAAAAAAGAAAAATAAAAACGGTGTAAAAAAAGCCATTTTGTCATCTTACGTCACAATAAAGTGTAATAGCAAGCGATTAAAAAGTCATGTGCACCCCAAAATAGGGCCAATCAAACCGTCATCTCATCTCGCAAAAAATGAGACCCTACTTAAAATAATCGCCCAAAAACTGAAAAAACTATGGTTCTTAGACTATGGAGACACTAAAACATTTTTTTTGTTTTAAAAATGAAATCATTGTGTAAAACTTACATAAATAAAAAAAATTGTATACATATTAGGTATCGCCGCGTCCGTGACAACCTGCTCTATAAAATTACCACATGATCTAACCTGTCAGATGAATGTTGTAAATAACAAAAAAAAAAAACCTGCCAAAAAATCTATTTCTTGTTACCTTGCCACACAAAAAAGTGTAATATAGAGCAACCAAAAATCATATGTACCCTAAACTAGTACCAACAAAACTGCCACCCTATCCCCTAGTTTCTAAAATGGGGTCACTTTTTTGGAGTTTATACTCTGGGGGTGCATCAGGGGGGCTTCAAATGGGACATGGTATCAAAAAAAACAGTCCAGCAAAATCTGCCTTCCAAAAACCATATGGCATTCCTTTCCTTCTGCGCCCTGCCGTGTGCCCGTACAGCAGTTTACGAACACATATGGGGTGTTTCTGTAAACTACAGAATCAGCGCCATAAATAATGAGTTTTGTTTGGCTGTTAACCCTTGCTTTGTAATTGGAAAAAAAATATTAAAATGGAAAATCTTCCAAAAAAGTGAAATTTTGAAATTGTATCTCTATTTTCCATTAAATCTTGTGCAACACCTAAAGGGTTAACAAAGTTTGTAAAATCAGTTTTGAATACCTTGAGGGTGTAGTTTCTTAGATGGGGTCACTTTTATGGAGTTTCTACTCTAGGGGTGCATCAGGGGGGCTTCAAATGGGACATGGTGTCAAAAAACCAGTCCGGCAAAATCTGGCTTCCAAAAACCATACGGCGCACCTCTCACTCTACACCCCGTTGTGTGGCCGTACAGCAGTTTACGGCCACATATGGGGTGTTTCTGTAAACTACAGAATCCGGGCCATAAATAATGAGTTTTGTTTGGCTGTTAACCCTTGCTTTGTAACTGGAAAAAAAATATTAAAATGGAAAATCTGCCAAAAAAGTGAAATTTTGAAATTGTATATCTATTTTCCATTAAATCTTGTGCAACATCTAAAGGGTTAACAAAGTTTCTAAAACCAGTTTTGAATACCTTGAGGGATGTACTTTCTTAGATGGGGTCACTTTTATGGAGTTTCTACTCTAGGGGTGCATCAGGGGGCTTCAAATGGGACATGGTGTCAAAAAAACAGTCCAGCAAAATCTGCCTTCCAAAAACCATACGGCGCACCTTTCACTCTACGCCCCGCTGTGTGGCCGTACAGTAGTTTACGGCCACATATGGGGTGTTTCTGTAAACGGCAGAGTCAGGACAATAAAGATACAGTCTTGTTTGGCTGTTAACCCTTGCTTTGTTAGTGGAAAAAATGGGTTAAAATGGAAAATTAGGCAAAAAAATTAAATTCTCAAATTTCATCCCCATTTGCCAATAACTCTTGTGCAACACCTAAAGGGTTAACAAAGTTTGTAAAATCTGTTTTGAATACCTTGAGGGGTGTAGTTTATAGAATGGGGTCATTTTTGGGCAGTTTCTATTGTGTAAGCCTCGCAAAGTGACTTCAGAGCTGTAGTGGTCCCTAAAAATTGGGTTTTTGTACATTTCAGAAAAATTTCAAGATTTGCTTCTAAACTTCTAAGCCTTGTAACATCCCCAAAAAATAAAATATCATTCCCAAAATGCTACAAACATGAAGTAGACATATGGGGAATGTAAAGTCATCACAATTTTTTGGGGTATTACTATGTATTACAGAAGTAGAGAAACTGAAACTTTGAAATTTGCAAATTTTTCAAACTTTTTGGTAAATATGGTATTTTTTGATGCAAAAAAAATCACTTTTTTGACCCAATTTTAGCAGTGTCATGAAGTACAATATGTGACGAAAAAATAATCTCAGAACGGCCTGGGTAAGTCAAAGCGTTTTAAAGTTATCAGCACTTAAAGTGACACTGGTCAGATTTGCAAAAAATGGCCAAGTCCTTAAGGTGAAATAGGGCTGAGTCCTTAAGGGGTTAAAGGTATAATTCATGAAGATCAGACAGGTTTTATACCCGGAAGAATGATATATTAAAATATAAGAAGGCTGTACCTTAATATTGAAGCCAATAAAACAGAAATTGGTGAGAAAGCTATACTCTCACTTGATGCCCAAAAGGCATTTGACTGTATCAAGTGGGAGTATCTATGGGCAGTTTTGAAAAGGGTTGGTATAGGGGAGGGATTCATAAGATGGATTAAACTTATATACTCTAATTCGAGGTCTAGGGTGATGGTGGATGGGAGCTTGTCCCTGCCTTTTGCCCTTTATAGGGGCACCAGGCAGGGATGCCCTCTCTCCCCATTACTATTTGCTATTGCAATAGAGCCCATGGCATGTATAATAAGAAATTATATGGAGTTTAAAGGTTTTCAATATGGGGAAGGAAATGAAAGATTATCAATGTACGCCGATGATATTTTATTATTTATACACAACACTGGGGATGAGTTTAATAGAGCAATAGATATAATAGATAAGTTAGTTGTTTTTTTTTCCGGTTTAAACATTAATTGGGGGAAATCCCATATGATGTTATTAGCGAAGGGTCAACTACAGAATGGCTCAAGGGTGCATGTGCTTGAGGAACACGAGAGTTTTAAATATTTAGGTATACAATAGAATATGAAAAGCTAAAAGAACTTAGAACTAAAATTCATATTTGGAAAAGATTACCGTTGTCAATTCAGGGTCGGGTGAATTTAATAAAAATTATTTTTCTCCCAAAAATACTTTATGTTTTACAAAATGCCCCTATGAGGTTACCAAAGAATATTTTGAGGTTATTAGACAGTTTAATGGGGGGTTTTATTTGGAAAGGTGCCATTCCTAGGTTAAAGAGAGAAGTGATTCAGCTCCCAGTTAGAGAGGGTAGATTAGCAGTTCCTAATTGTTTTTTTTTATTATTATTTAATAACACAATATAGTCAGATAAAGGGAAGTTTAAACAGTTTAGTGGAAAGGGAGGAATTAATGAAAATGGGGTGGAGAGGGGAAATTAATCACTTAGAGGTTTTGGAGTCAGGAACACTAGGGAAAAATATCACAGAAAATAGAATATTGAACTCAATGGAATATATAAGGGTGGAAGTTAAAAAAATATTAGAGATTAAAGGTTATTTGCAGTAGGGAAGAGAAGGAAGATCTTATACACTGTTTTTGGAGATGCCCTAAACTTTTTAGGTATTGGAAAGAAATCGCAGAGATTGTATTAGTATTTCTAGGTGTTCAAGTTTCTGAAGACCCAGTAGTTTGCATATTAGGGGCTACAGAACATCTTAAATTAGATAAAGAGATATGATTGGTTTTAGGCAAAGTATTATTTCAAGCTAGACTTCTTATACTTCAGAAATGGGAAAATGAAGATACCCCTACAGTGGGACAGTGGCAACAAGCAGTCGCTAATTTGATTAGATTGGAATGGGTCTCTGAGAGATATAGTGAGAGAGCAGAAAAAATTTATAAAATATGGAAAAAATTAGGGCCGGGTATTTGTATAATTTTTAATAAAAAATTTTTTTTCTCTCTCTCCAAAGGGTTGGGGGTGGGTATTTGGGGGTAAAATGTTATTATATTCTTGATTTATGTAGTAAATTAAAGAAGAAGAAAAAAACAACACAAAAAAAATAAAAGATAATTGTCTGCACGTGTCAGTCAATGTAAAGGGGTGATATATAAATTGAGATAATATCTCAATAAATTAGAATATCATCAAAAATATAATTTATTTCAGTAATTAAATTCAAAAAGTAGACAATTAGAATATTATATAAGACCAATTAGAAATATATTTTTTTTTTATTACAGAAATCTTATCCTGCTGAAAAGTATATGCAGTCAATACTTGATTGGAGCTCCTTTTGCATAAATTAGAGGGGATCCACATAAGAGTTTTAATTTCCATTCTGTTATAACATGCTTATAATGGAAAATAATAGAATTGCTATAACGGAAACCAAAAGGAACACTGTCCATTTTAATCTGCCCTAATATAGTTGAATGGAGAATAAATAATGGAAACCAGCATTCAGTCTGATTTCCGTTATTTTGAATGGAACGTGACATGGAGGCGATCATCCTGTGGCACTGCTGAGGTGTTATGGAAGCCCAGGTTGTTTTGATAGCAGCCTCCAGCTCGTTTGCATTGTTTGGTCTGGTCCCTCTCATCTTCCTTTTGAGAATACCCTATACATTCCTTATGTGGTTTAGGTCTGGCAAGTTTGCTGGCCAATCAAAGCACAGTGAAACCAGGCCTTTGTACTTTTGGCAGGGTGGGCAGGTGCCAAGTCATCTCCGTAAAGCTTGTCAGCAGAGTGAAGCTTAAAGTTCTCTAAAATTTGCTGGTAGACGGCTGTGCTGACTTTGGACAATGGACTGTGGAAATTTCAAACTGGACCTCAAACTATTTCAATTGTGTTTCAGATAAGTAAATAGGATAGACGTCTCTACCACTTAGGCAAATGCTAGAGGTGCAGAAACTGCTTTGTCTGACTCACCCAGTCAGGAGTATATAGTTGCAGAAATGGTAAAGATAAGCAGGCACACTCAATTTGGGTACAAGTAAATAATTTATTAGTAGGTAAATAGTAGGTAGTTGTTTTAAAATATGCTTGAGGGTATGGTTGTTTGATGTGATAGTGGGGACCACCTACTTGATAGTGAGTATTTTGTATATAAAGGAATAGTAAGTATTTTGTATATAAACAAGAAGTATCAAAAAGGGAATATGAGTATGTGCTAGATTGTCAAGTAGCAGAAGCAAGTAAAAATCAAGTAAAAAATCAGGTAAAAATCCGGGATAAAATACAGTCTGTAAAGGCTTTCAAAAATGTATGCAGTCTGTAAAAACTTTCAAAGAAATAATTCCATATACAAGTGGCCACTATTTAGCAGAAAAAACATCAATAAAATAGATAGATGGAATTGATCAAGGTATTTTCAATGATGAGACGGTCCTTTGTGGAGGGAAAAACAATTCTGAGCAGAGAGTGATTTATGCCTAATCCAGGATAGGTATTGTGATGATACAATATATTTCACATGGAGTAGTAGGCATAAATATAACTTTGTAATCTTATAGGCAGTCTGGTAAGTTGTAAGATTTATGTGCCAAGCTGTGGAGTGAAGCGGAGCTCTGTGCCTGAGTGCGGCGTCCCGCACTGTCTCTGGCTTCAGAGTTCACTTACCCCTCCCAGCGCTCGTTGTATTGCGTCCTCCGGCAGTGGTCAGCAGTTCCTGGAAAGCTGTGGAGGTGATGGCATCCCTCAGTGTTGCCTAGGACGCTGGGGGCGTGGTTCGCGCGTCTGGATGAGTGACGTCAGCGGTCTTGTGATCGCGATCCTATTCAGAGTGTGTTCTCCGTGATCCTCCTGCTTTGTTTCAGGGTTGATACAATAATCCTCGGCTGCTTAAACGCGTTTCGGGACGCAGTCCCTTCATCAGTAAGTGGAGGATTATGGTGTCTACTGTGATATTTATAGGGCGGCAGTGATTAGCTCCTTTATTGGCTCATTCTCTTAATGAGGTGGATGTGCTCAATTAATTGCTTTTATGCCTGTCTTATTTGGCATGTTTAGTTTGTGATGGGGTGAAAAATTAGGTGATATAAGTAGTGGAGTAAAATAAAGGAAAAATGTATTCTTATATATGTGATCCTATATTTTGGTGTTGCGTGTAGGGGTGAAGATAATGTGGAATCATGATTAGGGATATTTGATTGGAATCAGTCTTTCATCTCATGCAGTGAGTATTTGTAAGTTAATTGAGTGTACAATTGTTCTGATTATATCTGTGTTTTGTCTGTCTCATAGGTCAGACATCTTTATTTTGGTGGTGTCAAGGAATAGCTTCATTGGTTAAATATGTCCCATCTAGATATTTGTTGGTTGGTAGTGTCTATGATATTAATTATTAAATAGGTGGAGAGCTTGTTTTAATTTGGGATATAGATTCAGTCGATTTTTAAGGAATTTAATCATACCGTAATCTTGGTATTTCATATTAATGGACGTGTAGTGGTCTTGATGTTTCTTAATTCTAGGCGTACAATGGGATGAGCCCATTGTACTGCTGGTCCGTTGAGTAGAAGACCCAGCAGTTATTTTGGGTTTGTCATCCCTTTTATGCCAAAAAAAGGAACATATTGTGAGTTCTAGCAGGGTAGGGGATTGTGTCTTTAGTGTAGAGTGATGGTGTCTATGATTGATGATTATTTTTGTATCTCATGTAGTCTTGGTATTTTCTAATATTTGTATTTATACTTTTTAGTATATGTGTAGTACGTCCTGATATTTCCTGATTATTGAAAAATAGTGGGAGGCATTCATTGCATCACTGGTCCGTATTGTGATAGACCCAGAGATTAATTGGATTTGCCTCCCTGTGTTTTTCAAGTAAGAGTAGTGCATTTTTAGGCAACATGAAGAAGAGAGTCGGTTTCAATTGTGTGCCTCTCTTCTTTGTCCAGACTATAAAAACCTTGGTTACCAAATAAAATGCAAAATTTACTTTCATCTGAAAACAGAACTTTAGACCATTAAGCAACAGTATATTCCTATTTTCTCCTTAGCCCAGGTACTGTAAGAAGCTTCTGATGTTGTCTGGGTCATGAGTGGCTTGAAACAAGGAATGTGACACTTGTAACCCATGTCCTAGATACATCTGTGTGATGGCACTGATTCCAGCCATAGTCCACTCCTTGTGAATCTCGCCAAATTCTTGAATGGCTTTTTCTGGACAATTCTTTTAAGGCTGTGGTTATCCCCATTGCTTGTGCATCATTTTCTACCACAGTTTCCTTCCAATGACCTTTTCTGGCTTACCCTCTTTGTGGATGGTGTCAATAACTGTCATCTGGACAACTGTTAAGTCTGCAGTCTTCCCCATGATTGTGTGCCTACTGAATCAGAAGGAGGAACCATTTAAAGGGATTCTGTCACCTCCCCTAAGGCAAAAAACGATTTAAAACCAGCCATGCAGCACAGCTTACCTGGATTAGGCTGTGCTGTTCAATCTTGAAATCCGTCCAGCAGTTAGTTCAAAAAACGAGTTTGATCAATGAGGAAATGCGTCCTGAAGGTGCCCAGAGGGGCGTTTTTTTCTTCTGAGAGAGCCCAGTCCCGCCCCTTTTTCAGTGCCCAGCCCGCCTTCCTTTTACTTCCTAACTGCCGCCTCCAGCCTGCCACAGCCTCCCCTTCCTCTCCTCCCCCTCCCTCTTGCCGAACGAAGTCTCGCACAGGCGCAGTACCCACTGAGGGCTGCGCCTGTGCGATCATCAGGAGACTGAGGGCGGCAGCTTCATCTTCGTCACTGGGCATGCGCCGAGCCCAGTGACGTCCGATGCTCGCTCTTCCCTGCTGAGGGAAGAGCGAGCATCGGACGTCACTGGGCTCGGCGCATGCCCAGTGACGAAGATGAAGCTGCCGCCCTCAGTCTCCTGATGATCGCACAGGCGCAGCCCTCAGTGGGTACTGCGCCTGTGCGAGACTTCGTTCGGCAAGAGGGAGGGGGAGGAGAGGAAGGGGAGGCTGTGGCAGGCTGGAGGCGGCAGTTAGGAAGTAAAAGGAAGGCGGGCTGGGCACTGAAAAAGGGGCGGGACTGGGCTCTCTCAGAAGAAAAAAACGCCCCTCTGGGCACCTTCAGGACGCATTTCCTCATTGATCAAACTCGTTTTTTGAACTAACTGCTGGACGGATTTCAAGATTGAACAGCACAGCCTAATCCAGGTAAGCTGTGCTGCATGGCTGGTTTTAAATCGTTTTTTGCCTTAGGGGAGGTGACAGAATCCCTTTAAAGGCTCTGGCTAGTTTCAGTCAGGAGGGATGAGGGGCCATGAGGCTATGTGTAGCTGTATCTCTTCCGTGTGGACTTGTGTCTGATGAGCAGACCTGCTAAGGCTTGGAGCCTGAGATCCTGACCCTAAGCTGTGTTCTTTAGGTGAGTAAGGGATATGATGTTTGTAATAGTAAGTGCCTAGACGGGCAGGTGTATATTTTATATTGTTTATGCTTGGGCTGGTGAAAATAAACAGTCATTTGGACTTTAAACCTGGTGTTCGTGAAGAAATCTGTGATTGTGACCCCCTGAAAGAAGGCGATCCCTTACAGAACTAAATGCTTGAAATAGATCACACTGTGTGTAACGAATCTATAGCATATATGGCTTTTACTTTTTGAACTGAATTCATGAAATAAATAAACTTTTCGGTGATATTCTATGTTACGGATTCACTGATTACAGATAACCAGGGATCACTGGTAATGTACAATCGGGCCAGATCCTAAGGGCATTATTCTGGTGTCTTCCTGGTATTCACCCTTTAACCCCTATACAGGATGCAGGTTTAGCTGCTGGTTAGTAATCAGACCACTACTTCCTCAGATTGTGGTGGTATACCTCGCGGTCAAACCTAGGACTCAGGAGCTCAGGCAGAATCACAAAAAGCACAAAAGCACAGGCACAATCTAAACAGGAACCAAGACCAGAACACAGTACTATGGAACACCACAACAGGCAGACTGGAACAAGAGCAGGGTAACACAGGCAGGAACAGGTCAAACATGACAGTGGACACGGTTCAGATATATAGACTGGCAAGACTGGACAGAGAACAGTGCAATAGAACTACAGATATAGAAACTATTGCTGGGAACAATTGCTGATGCTCAGTCAAGATCCGGGATACACAGACAGAAGATATAGCAAAGCTCATTGGGCCCAACAGACATTCAGTAGCACACAAACAGAAAGAGGCATTAACCTCTACATGGAACTGAGAACACACAACAAGCAATTAACCCCTGCCTTGCTGAACAGAACAAAGAGGAGAGACATACCAATGGTCATGTTCACATAACAAAGTATCCGTGGCCAGTACACACAACACAGAGGTGAATATACACTGCCACACTGACTGACACATGGCCCTAGATACATACCTCCAGCATACCGCAACCAGCCCACACAGCATACAATGGGATGCCACAGCACAAGGATACATTGCCAGTACACACAAGACAGAGAAAGGTATGCATTGTCACACCGACAGATGGCCCTAGATACACGCCCAAATGCCATACAAGAACCAGATGTCATAATATTCTAGTTTATTGAGATGCACTGGCACTGTATTCACAGAGAAGTGTTAATTGTCAGAAGAAATAGCGGCTTGTTCTGCATAAGTGTCCAAAAATTGTGCCTTAATGGAGGCAGATGCCTGCCCGTATTAATGCACAGACAAGTGTTCATGGGCGTCCTCTTATGCCAAGCCTGATGTCATCACTATGGCAAAATTTATTTTTTTAACACAAAGCCTCATTATATATCTTACTAAATGAAAACTGCTAGCTTGTTCTTATCATTAAGACCTAAGGCCACATTGCATTTGTTTTTATTATCCAAGAGGCTTCTTTTTGAAGTAGTAGAAAGATAATTGGCTAGAAAAGGATATTCCAAAGGGAAATTTTAAATGTGGTAAGTGTTCCGCTGTCAGCTTTATGATTAGATCTAAGTATTTGAATATAGGAGTACTGAAACATAGAGGGAGGCAGTTTATTTCATGTAAGGCACAATATTTGGTTTACGTTATGTTTTGCCCATGTGGGAGATTTTATATAGGAAAAGCTATAAGATGCATATATGTGAGATTCAGAGAACATGACAAATTCCTTGAGACAGAGATAGGGTCACCCAGATTGATGGAACATGTTAGCGAAGTGCACAGCGGGTATGGTGACGTCCTCACATGTGCAGGAATAGAAATAGCAGGAGCATTGAAAAATTGGGAAGACATGGCACGCTACTTTGAAAGGACACCTCTTGCATAATAAAAACAAATGCAATGGGGCCTCTAGGTCTTAATGCTAAGAACAATTTAGCAGTTTTTATTTATTAAGAGGTATAATGATGCTTTGTTTTAAAAAAAAAAATGTTTGCATGTCGTTGCCATAGTCATGATGTCAGGCGCGGCATAAGAAACTGTGCACACTGACGTCAGCACGTGGGAGGCCAGACAAAGCGCGGTCAGCGCGAAATGGCCATCACCTGTAGCTGAGTTAGTACCTGTAACAGCGACCATGTTTTAAAGTTGAATAAACGAAATACAAAGGAATCTGGTGAGTGAAGCAAGTTTATTTCTTCCTTAAACCACAAATGTGTTAACCCTTTAGTGACCACTAAAATGCTTTTTTACTGATGTAAACAAAAGGGGTTTACGCTAAAAAGCTGGCTTTAATCAATGATTATACGTACCAAAAAGGGTGCATTTAAAATTATACCTTGTCCTGCATTGGTGAAAAAACAAAAAAGTTATAGCTCTTGGAATGCGTATGGTTGCTAAGAGGTTAATTGTCAGAAGAAACTGTGGCTTGTTCTGCACAAGCGTACAAAAATTATGCCTTAATAGTGGCAGATGAATGCCTGTATTTATACACAGACAAGTGTAAACTTGTCAGAAGAAACAAAGGCTTGTTCTACCCAAGCATCCAGAAATTATGCCTTAATGGAAGCAGATGCCTGCTAATATGTTTACACAGAAGAGTGTTAATTGTCAGAACAGTGGCTAATTCTGCACAAGTGTCCAAAAAGTATGACTCAACAAAGGCAAATGCCTGCCCAAATTTATACAGACACAAACGTTAATTGTCAAAAGAAACAGTGGATTGTTCTGAACAAGCCTGGAAACATTCTCCCTTTTATTTGGGAGCAGCAGCAATACAGTTTTTTTACAGCGTTAATCTGACAAGGTAGATCATGTGATATATTTATAGAGCTGGTTATTACAGACGCAGCGATACCTAATACGTCTATTTAAAAAAAATGGATTATATAGGGCCTGATTAGGGGAATAGGCCCTGTTTTTGCTTGAAATTTTTCATTTTTAATGTTAAAAAGGTTTTTTTTTTTTGCTTTTTTATACTTTTATTATTTTTGTCCCACTGTGGGACATCAACTATTCAGGGTCTGATACCTGTTTCAATGCAGTATAATATATGCTGTATTGTACTGCATTGTCTGTCAGTGTAACACACTGACAGCATGTCACGTACAGGAGGAGTGCGTGCCGCCCTGAGCTCCACCCTCACCTCTGTCCCTGCCTACTTGCACGGTCCGCCCTAGGCAATGGTGTACAACTTTACTGTGGTCTCTAATCTGAGTACAAGCAGGGTCTTAAAGGTAAGAATACAATAAAGGAGAAAACAACAAACAAAGTGACAGGCAGGCACTGATTGGATAATCAAATATCAAAGTCAATACGAAGCCGAGGTCAGGAGCCAGGAGAAACAACAATACAAAAGGGAAAAGCAAGATCAAGTCAAACTTACGCCGGGGTCAAAGCCAAGAGGTCACGTCAAATGCAGGAGGTAGCAAGAGCAAGGTCAAAATACAGAGCCGAGATCAAAACACAACAAACACTAACAGACGATATGCTGGTGAATGAAATCAGACCAATCACAGGCAACCTGTGCCCAGCAGGCTGACTGTTTAAATAGCCCCGGCTGGTGAGTCACATGACTTGGCCAGCGTCACGTAACTCGCAGTACACAGCCTAACACAGCTGAGCACCAATCATCATTATTGGCGCTCAGCTCCTCTGCTGCTCACCTGCTGCCATGGAGACGAGGACGCAAAGCACTGAGGGGGGTGTAAGGAGGGGGCGGCGCCATTTCAATTTTCGGCTCAGGCAGCAGAAAAGCTAGAAGGGCCATGCATATCAACCAGCAGCACTGAACACCATTCCTACCTCTCAACTACTGTTCACTGGCCCACCTTATCCAATGAGTTATTTCAGAACAAGTACTGTCTGGGCTGTTTGTATAGCTGGACATGATTATCATAAAAATCTATTGTGAAATAATAGATTTAGTATGTTATACAATAATAATTAATAACTATTCCATCATAAGCTTATTCTAATGTTATAAAATAACGATAACAAATGTTAAACTTAAAGTTAGTAACTTTCATAACAGTAAAGTCAAAATCTTGACAGAAGAAAAAAATGTACGAGTGCAACTCAGAAAAGTGCCAAGAACCTCAAAAAGTCGTACATTTTGGTGCACAGATGCCATGTGCCATAATGAGCAACTTTTTTACGCCACAATTGTGGCATAGAAACATTGATAAATGTTCCCCTTTACGTTTGTCTTTCGGTAAAAAGTTTGGTAAAATTATAGGGACCAGTTGGATATGAATAAACATGCCCTGGCATTACCATGAGCAAGTAATCACATATAAGTAATAGTGGTAATGTTATTTATGCTATCTCCAAGTACAGTGTCTTTTCTACTTTATAAAATAGTGTTGAGATTTTCTATATATTGACTTATTCTATTAACTAGATCACATTGGTTATGTCACACTTTCGCAGGGCAATTTATGAGAATTACTTAAAAACAATTTTACGTCTAAGGTTCTTATTCAACTTGTTACGTATGGAGAAAACTTGAAATAATTTTTTTTTTTTTTTATAAAAATTTTTATTTAGTAAAAGAAGAACATAACAAGGTACTTGTACATGTATCTTGCACGTCAAGCATGACGAAAATTGGTACATCAGAGGAAAATTCCATGTTACAAGAGGCATTGTCACCTAGTTTAAATACCTTTATCGAAGAGACACATGACATATTGAAATTGTACAAACGTTATCTTCGAAGCACAGCTCACAAGATTATAGTACCTCAATAAAGACATTATCACAACCTAGCCATTAGTGCTCAGGGAAGAGGCTATCATAAGCGAGAATTAGCCTCTCCTTTGGGGTGTCTATACTCTGACCACAACTTCCATCGTTTGCAAAAATTACTATGTGTGCGTGTTTCCCAGGAGGATACCTCCTCGAACCTATACAGTTGATCAACTTTCAATTTCCATTGTTCCATTGGAGGGATAGAGGTCGATAGCCACAACTTAGGGACCAATAGTCTAGCGGCAGTTAAAAGCTGTCTGAAGAGTATTGGGGGATGAGGAGGGGTTGTTTGGGTGTTCAGGTTGAGTAATGCTAGAGAAGGGGATAGCGGTATTTTAGTGTGGCAAATTTGGTTGCATAGATCAAAAATATCTTTCCACCATTTATTGATTGTAGGACAGGACCACCATATGTGGAAGAACGTCCCCCTGTCTCCCAGGCATCTCCAACATTCATCCGACGCTGTGCTCGAGTAAAGGGAGGTCACATCTGGAGTTTTGTACCATCTTGTTAAAAGTTTGTACCCATTCTCCTGCACCCGAACACAGCGAGAGGACCTGTGTGGGGTCAGCATCAGGTTGGGCAGGTCCACTATTGGGAGATCGACAGTTAGATCTTTTTCCCATCTGCAAATGAATGCAGGCTTGACAAGTGATGGAGGGGTATTAAGTTTACGGTACAGCTGTGAAATTAGCTTTTTAGGGGGGGAGGGATGAATAATGAGAGATTCCACCCAGACCAAAGGTCGAAGCTGGTCACTTCTCGTGATATGTCGTGAGATGAATGACTGTAAGCACAATAAGGGCGGGGAAAACATGTGGTGGAGATTTAATTTTGTTTGAATTTCACCTAATGTGGGAGAATGGGTATCTTGTTGAAGAAGTGTGAAAATAGAGATGTTTGAGTCCCTGATGACTCGTGGAGTGCAATCTCTTATCACTGGGAGGGAAGTGCCTATAACATCTCCTACTGAAAGAAGCGGTGTTGGAAAGGGTATCCCACAATTTGTGGATTGAAAGTATTTCCACGCCTGGAGGGTAGCTTGGATTAATGGAAAGGGGGAGGAAGGGATGTTGTTTGTTCTGGGAGTATCCAACAACAGTGAGCGGAAGGGTTGTTTCACCAATTCCTGTTCCATTGCCACCCAAGGTCTAAGATTAGAGGTTCTAAGCCATTCTACCGCTCTAGACAACAGAACAGCTCTACCGTAAAGCTCAGGATCCGGAAAAGCTATGCCTCCTAAATGCTTGGGTCGGGATAGAAGGGAATAGGCGATTCTTGGTTTCTTCTGGCTCCAAACGAACGAGTTAAATAGTTTCCTAAGGGAAATGTAGTATGATCTAGGGACCGGTATAGGCAAGACCTGTTGAAGGTAGGTAAGACGAGGCAGTATCAATGAAACTAAAAGATTTTTACGGCCAAACCAGGAAATGGTAGGTATATTCAACCTATTTATTTCCGCCATTATAGACTGCAATAGGGGAAGATAGTTGAGGGCAAAGAGGTCAGAGGGGTTTGAACTGATTTTAATTCCTAGATAGGTGAGGTAGGGAGAAGCCCAATCAAATGGAGAGTGCTTTTTAAGGCCTATTTGAGTATGTCGTGATATCTTTATACATTTTACTAGGGACTTTTGCTTGTTTATCTTAAAATTAGATAGGAGGCTGTATGTATCAAGATAGTTTTGGATTATGGGAAGTGATGTGCCCGGGTTAGAGGTCATGATCATAATGTCGTCAGCGAAGGCAGCAAGCTTATGATCATGACCTCCCAATGTCACTCCGTGAATATCCTGATCTGCCCTCAGTTTGATAAGGAGAGGCTCCAAGGCCAGTACAAACAACAAGGGCGATAACGGGCATCCCTGGCGGGTACCGTTTTTAATCCTAAAAGGGTCAGTTAAGTCTCCATTGACTAGTACCGAAGCTGAGGCTTGAGCATACATTGCAAAGGTAGCTTGTACAAAGGGACCAGGCAGGCCAAATCCAGATAGCACCTGTTTCAGGTAATCCCAGCTAATTCGATCGAATGCTTTTTCTGCATCCGTGCTCAGGAGGAGTAATGGCCTGGAGTGATGGGCAGAATAATAAATCGCATTCAAAACCCTGGTCGTATTGTCCCTCCCTTCTCTGCCTCTGACAAAGCCTACCTGGTCCCCATGCACAAGCGTGGGAAGGAAGGCGGCCAGGCGGTTCGCCAACATTTTCGCAAGCAGTTTAAGGTCTATGTTGAGGAGTGAAATGGGCCTATAGCTTGCGCAATGTTTAGGGTTTTTCCCCTCTTTGGGGATCAAGGTTATGTGGGCTGTCGTCATATCACGAGAGAGCTGTTTCCCCATTAAGGCTGAATTACAGACCGAGAGCAAGTGAGGGAGGACTATTTGTTGGTATGTTCTATAATAATATACTGGAAACCCGTCTGGGCCTGGGCTTTTGCCCTGGGGGGATTGCTTTAGAGCCAGCGTCAATTCCTCTAAAGTAAATTGGGAAGCTAAGTCTAGCTTTTGTTCAGGGGAGAGTTTGGGCAGAGAGATTGACTCCAAAAAGGATTTGAGAAGATTTGAGTGAGAGTCGGGATTCAGAGTTGGGGGGAGATTATAAAGGGCCTCATAAAAAGCACGGAATTGAGTACCAATCAGTTTTGAAGAATATAGGGACTCTCCTTGGGGGGACTCTAACTGGTGTATATAGTTTGCAGAGCGCCTGTCCCTTATTCTGCGCATCATAAATTTAGACGCCTTGTCACCATGCGCGAAAAATTTATGCTGTGAATTTAAAAAATACTTAGCAGTGGATTGATTCATGTAGGATTTCAATTCTGCTTTAAGAGACGAGAGCTCAGCAAATTGTGTTTCTGAAAGGGATTTTTTATGCATTTTCTCTAGAGAGAATATCTTACTAATTAATGAGTCTATTTTTTTATTCCTTTCCTTTTTTAAGAAAGCGCCAAGACTTATGAGGTGTCCCCTGATAAAGGGTTTGTGGGCATCCCAAAGTGATTGTTTTGAGACCTCAGGGAGGTTGTTAAAAGAGAAGTATTCTTTGAGAAGCCCAGAAACCTTCTCCCTGGTTTCCTGGTTATCGAGGAGGGATTCGTTAAGACGCCATCTAAATTTACTGGGGTTCGGTACAGGGGCCGAGATTGATAGAAAAATAGGGGCGTGATCCGATAGGAGGATGGAACCTATTTTGGGGTTATTACACAGCTGGAGATGTTCCTTCGATACATAAAGGTAATCTAACTTATGATAGGAATTGTGGGGGTGGGAATAAAACGTGTAGTCTTTCACGTCAGGATTGAAAATCCGCCATACATCTAAAAGATGAAGATTATGGAGGCCATCTTGTATGAAGCGAAGGGATCTAAGAGACAGGGCAGATCTATTGGAAGATGAGTCCAGGAGAGGGTTTATAGTGATATTTAGATCTCCTCCAACTACTATCAGACCCTCAGCGTGGGATTCTATTATCGGGAAAACCTTAGCAAACCAGGTATGTTGCCCTGTATTGGGAGCATACATGTTAATGATAGTATAGGTTTGAGGACCAATAGAGCCCTTGACTAGAATGTACCTCCCTTCTGGGTCTTGGATGTGGGAGATATACTTAAAGGGAATTTTCCTCTGGAATCCAATACTCACCCCCCCCGGATGCCGCAGAATTACCTCCACAATGGTACCACGTTGGGAAATAAATTGTTTTTATTAGACTCTTAAAAAAAGAATTTTGATGAAATGAGAAAATTTTCTGTAACAATATTTGTTCATTTTATTGCAGATTGATGAAGATGGAAAAAGCTTTCTGGATTTACATTGCATTGATCTTCTTTCTGATATTAACAGTACATCACAAACCTGCTTGGCAGTAAATAAATCTAAGGGAAGAATAATTGAATATATACTGGAACACCTTCCCAATTAAAATATACCTTTTAATGATATTCTATTAAAATCTGGCCTACAGCCGGACTACACATACAGGGAAAGTCGACAAACAATGTCCTATTATGGCAAAAAAGGAATGGCTACAGTTACACCTATATCAAGGTAAAGATACACGACTGGTAAGCAATCCTGGGGATTTTGATTACCCCTGCACAAGGTACTCTTAGTGTAAGGCACAGTTGAGGACCAGAAAAAATTGTTAAGGAAACCAATATATTGTAGTTCACTATTAATCCTATTGCATAAGTTCACATGGTACACATTCCGTTATTGTTCACGGTTAGCTGAAATAAAATACACATTCCGTGATTGTTCACGGTTAGCTGAAATATGATACACATTCAATAATTGTTCACGGTTAGCTGAAAATACTGAGTCTGTATATCGTGAATATTCACATATTGTTGAACCACAGCCAAGGTTACTTGGTAACTTACGATTTGCTGAAATACCAGAACAGATGGAATCAGATGGTTACTCACGATTGCTGAAATACCAGGGCAGATGGAATCGGATGGTTAGCTCGGTCGTCAAGGGGTGTAGTGCTCCATAACTAGACGGAGATCTGGTGCTGGTAAAGGAAGCGTTATGATGATTATTTCGCACTAATGATGATTGAGGTGGTCTGTAGGTCGTGATGGCAATAATACAGCTCACAAATGTGATATCCAATAGTAGAAACAATAATCCTATCCTATAAATGTCCCTTCATGACCCTACATAGACTCAGCCCAGGGACACCCCTTAATGGTAGAGGCTCCCTGTCCTCGTGCCTATACTGGCTCTCCCTTTATCACCCTATCCTAATTGCCAAAAGGCTAGGCATATAAGACACACTAGAAAAACAGATACAAACATACAAATCCCAACGCTACGTTTCCCCAGTCCAAATATTTTCCGACTGGTTCGTCAGGGGAAGTGGAGACCAATCCTCCATCAGCAATATCTCATGATAGAGATTTTCAGATTCGGCGTCTCTCAATCAAGACCCTCCAGGAATGGAAGCCCAGATGTAGGCAAAAAATGACCAGTGTCCCCTGATATTAACAGTAGCCTCAAAGAGAGGTGGGAAGAATAGAGGTGAAAGCGTCAAGTACTCCAGCCGCACAGGCAAAACTGGGAGCGACTCGAACCCCGGCCACACAGGCAACACTGGGAGCGTCCGGTACCCCAGCCACATAGGCAACACTGGGAGCATTGGGAACCCCGACCACACAGGCAACACTGGGAGCGTCGGGTACCCCAGCCGCACAGGCAACACTGGTAGGTTCTGGTACCCCAGCCGCACAGGCAACACTGGGAGCGTCGGGCACCCGAGCCGCACAGGCAGCACTAGAAGCGACTGGGCCCCCGGCTGCACAGGCAACAATGGGAGCGAATGGGACCCCGGCCGCACAGGCAACAATGAAAGCGACTGGGACCCCGGTCGCACAGGCAACACCGGGAGCGACTGGGACCCCGGCCGCACAGGCAACACTGGCAGAGACTGGGACCCTGGCAGCACAGGCAACAATGGGAGTAACTGGTACCCCGGCCACACAGGCAACACTGGCAGAGACTGGGACCCTGGCAGCACAGGCAACAATGGGAGCGACTGGGACCCCGACCGTACAGGCAACACTGGAAGCGACTGGGTCCCCAGCCGCACAGGCAACACTGGCAGAGACTGGGACCCTGGCAGCACAGGCAACAATGGGACCATGACCAGTGTGGGAGGGATGGTCACAGGAGAGAAATCTACTACAATATGTGGTGGATTACCTGTACGGGGGGTTGGGGTTCGGGGTGGGGGGGGGGGCGGGGGGTTGGGCTTGGGCTGTGGTGCGTCAAAATGTATCCTTGCTCTTTTTTTCTTTCTTTCTCCTCTTTTACCCATCTAACCACTGTTGATAATGCTGACTAGAATTGTTACCTGGAATATACGTGGTTTGGGGGATAGAGGTAAAAGACAAGCAGTTTTTGACTTTACTCGGGTCCACCTACCTGCAATAGTATGTTTGTTGGAGACCCACCTCACTGAAGAGACCTCTAGGGTGGTCAACAGGGGATGGGCTGCGCATACGTATCATTCTACTTTCTCTAATTACTCGAGAGGTGTTACCGTCTTGATACATAGACTTATTGATTTTGTTTGTATGGCATCCTCTGTTGATCAACAGGGGAGATTTATTTTTTTATACTGTAGGTTAAGGGGGGAAATATGCATTTTGGCCTTTGTCTACATTCCACCGCCATTTTCTTTCTCGGTTCTTAATTCTTTGGTATTGTTTTGTCATGGTCTTACCTCCTTGCTGTTCTCCTTCGTTTGACATGTGCTGGCGGCCATCTTGGTTTCTGGGTTTCTTGTAGCCTCCCACCCTGCGGCTCCTCCTTCCCACTGGGAGGAGCTGGATGCCTAGCTCATATATATAGGAGGTCTGTGGCTTCAGTTCCCTGCTTGGTCCTCCTGTGCTCACATGCTTCTAAGACTGCTGCTGCTTCTGGTTCCTGATCCTGGCTTCGTCTGACTACCCTGCTGATTCCTGATCCTGGCTTCGTCTGACTACCCTGTTGGTTCCTGATCCTGGCTTCATCTGACTACCCTTCTGGTTCCTGATCTCTGGTTTCGCAAGACCCTGCTTCGGTTTAGCCATCCGTTTGGACTTTTGCCTTCAGCTTGATTTTCAATAAAGCCTTCTTATTTCCACTCATCTCTTGTTGTACGTCTGGTTCATGGTTCCTTGACATTAGGACCAAGCCATGAATTCTGACGGTACAGGGCCATCCTCGCTACCTACGCTGGTTGCCAGACTTGATCAGCAGGATCACCTGTTGGGTCGGTTCGCTGTGGCGTTGCAAACCCTGCTTGAACGCACGGCTCATTTAGCTTCCGTTGCCGATGGGTCGGTTGTCGCTCCTGGGCCCGCTCCTACTGCCGCTCCGGTTGTTGCGCCAGAGTCTACCCCGACACCTGTTGCTGCGCCTGCGGTGTTTCGGGGTATGACCGGTTCTGCCCCCCTTCCACAGCGCTTTGGGGGAGAGCCAACTCAGTGCCGAGGTTTCCTTAACCAGGTGGGCATTTACTTCGAGTTGCTGCCACATGCCTTTCCTACTGAGAGATCAAAGGTGGGCTTCTTGATCTCGCTGCTCTCGGACAAGGCCTTGGCCTGGGCCAGCCCTTTATGGGAGAACAACAATCCGGTGGTTGCCGAGTTTTCCGGTTTTGTTGCTTCTCTTCGGAGGGTATTCGATGTGCCGGCTCGTGCTGCCTCTGCTGCGAAGCTCCTTATGTCCATCAGACAGGGTTCACGATCCGTAGCTGAATACGCCATTGAGTTTCGTACCCTGGCAGCAGAGGTGGGCTGGAATAATGAGGCTCTGGTCGCTGCTTTCTCTCAATGTCTCTCGGATGCCTTGAAGGATGAGGTTGCAGCTAAGGACCTACCTGTGGAGCTCGAGTCTCTTATTTATTTCCTGATTTTGATTGACACCAGACTCAGGGAGAGACCTTCCTTTCAGGAGAGCCTGCGAAGGCCTTCTAACAGATTGGCGCCTACGTTTGCTGTCCCACCCGTGCCTCCCTCTCCTCCCACGCCTCCTGGGGATGACTTGTCTGGGGGTGAACCCATGCAGCTGGGGTTTGCTCGCCTGTCCGAGGGGGAGAGGGTACTCCGGAGACGCGAGGGCCGATGCATGTACTGTGGTCTCGGTGGGCATTTTCGGTTGGCATGCCCGAACCGTCCGGGAAACGCTCGCACCTGAGATCCTGTCGGGGGCAGATCTTGGGTGGAGTCTCCTCGTCCCCGGTTTCCCGTGTTGACAAACCACTGATTACTGTTGTCCTCTCCTGGGTCGGGGGCTCGGTGACGACCCAGGCGTTGGTGGACTCTGGTGCTGGTGGTTTGTTCATTGATAGTGTGTTCGCTGCCGCCAATTCCATTCCTCTGCAGCCTCGAGGTTCCCCACTGGCTCTTGAGGCGATAGACGGCAGACCCCTTCTGCCGCCACACGTGACTCATGAGACCCTTCCAGTGGGGATGGCCATTGGTGCCGCTCACAGAGAGTCGGTCTGTCTCCAGGTTATTTCGTCTCCACACTACTCGGTGGTCTTGGGGTACCCCTGGCTCCAGAAGCATAATCCGACTTTCGATTGGAAATCGGCCGAGATCCTCTCGTGGTCACCGCAGTGTGGGGCTAGTTGCATCCATGGGCCTGTCAAGTTGCTGTGTACTTCCTCGGACTCTCTGTTGCCTCCTGAATACGAGGAGTACCGGGATGTATTCGATAAGGTGCGTGCGGTTGCCCTACCTCCGCACCGCCCATACGATTGTGCCATAGAGTTACAATCTGGTGCCGTTCCTCCTCATGGCAAAGTCTATCCACTGTCGGTAGCGGAGAATGAGGCCATGGAGGAGTACGTGAGTAAGGCGCTTTCACGCGGACACATTCGCAAATCCTCGTCCCCGGCAGGGGCTGGATTTTTCTTTGTGAAAAAGAAGGGCGGTGAGTTGAGGCCTTGCATCGATTACAGGGGTCTCAATCGCATCACGATCAAGAACGCTTACCCGATACCCTTGATTTCCGAGCTGTTCGATCGCCTCAAAGGGGCCACGGTCTTTACCAAACTCGACCTGAGGGCGGCATATAACCTGGTAAGGATCAAGGCGGGCGATGAGTGGAAGACCGCGTTTAACACCAGGACCGGTCATTATGAATCCTTGGTTATGCCCTTTGGGTTGTGCAATGCGCCCGCAGTCTTCCAGGAATTCATCAACGATGTTTTCCGTGACCTGTTGCAGCAGTGTGTGGTGGTCTATTTGGATGACATCTTGGTATATTCTGAATCCATGGAGGCCCACATTCTGGATGTCAGACGAGTGTTGCAACGGTTACGAGAGAACAAGCTGTTCGGTAAGCTTGAGAAATGCGAATTTCACCGATCCCAGGTAACCTTCTTAGGTTACATCATTTCCGCTGAGGGGTTCTCCATGGATCCTGAGAAGGTTTCGGCTGTCTTACAGTGGCCCCAGCCCAGTGGTCTTCGTGCCCTGCAGCGCTTTTTGGGCTTCGCCAATTATTATCGGAAGTTCATCAGGGACTTTTCCATGCTAGCCAAGCCTCTCACGGATCTGACCAGGAAGGGCAGTAATCCCCAGGTCTGGCCGCCCGAGGCCATCCGAGCTTTTGAGGTTCTAAAGTCCGCCTTTGTGTCGGCTCCGATTCTGTCGCATCCCAACCCTGGGTTGCCGTTTGTCCTCGAGGTGGACGCGTCTGAGACGGGAGTAGGCGCCCTCCTGTCTCAGCGTAGAACACCAGAGGGTCCTCTACTTCCTTGTGGGTTTTACTACCCGGAAACTGTCTTCCGCGGAGTGCAACTATCAGATTGGTGACAGGGAGTTATTGGCCATCGTGCAGGCCCTTAAAGAATGGAGGCACTTGCTCGAGGGCTCGGTGGTTCCGGTTCTCATCCTGACGGACCACAAGAATCTGACCTACCTCTCTGAGGCCAAGAGATTGACACCACGTCAGGCCAGATGGGCTCTGTTCTTGTCACGTTTTAATTACGTGGTCTCCTACCTACCCGGTTCCAAGAACATCAGAGCGGATGCCTTATCACGGCAGTACTCCGAGCTGTCCGGGGAGGAGTCGATTCCGACTTCGGTCATACCTCCGAATCAGATCCTGGCCGCCATTCGCACCAGCCTGACCTCTCCCCTGGGTGAGCAGATTTTGGCGGCTCAATCTGGTGCTCCCTCTGGGAGACCCAACGGCAGGTGTTTTGTGCCTGAGGAGTTGCGCACTCGGTTGTTGCGAACCTACCATAACTCCAAGGCCGCGGGGCATCCTGGAAAGAATCAGCTGTCCTGGGCTGTTTCACGTCTGTTCTGGTGGCCTTCTCTACGTTCCGACATCGCCGCATATGTAGCGGCATGCTCCGTTTGTGCCCAGAGTATGTCCCCTCGGCACCTTCCGTTGGGCCTTTTGCAACCCATAGCCACCGGGGAGCGTCCATGGTCACACCTGGGGATGGATTTCATTGTGGACCTCCCTGCATCCCGAGGCCATACGGTCATTCTCATGATAGTGGATCGGTTTTCCAAAATGTGCCACTGTGTACCTCTCAAGAAGTTACCCTCTGCACAAGAGTTGGCCTCGATTTTTGCCAGGGAGGTCTTCCGGTTGCACGGTTTGCCCAAGGAGATTGTGTCGGATCGGGGGAGTCAGTTTGTGTCCAGGTTCTGGCGCGCCTTTTGCTCCCAGTTGGGGATTCATCTCTCTTTCTCATCGGCCTACCACCCTCAGTCCAATGGGGCCGCAGAACGATCCAATCAGGCCTTGGAGCAATTCCTTCGTTGCTATGTCTCCGATCACCAAGACAATTGGGTTGACCTCCTGCCTTGGGCTGAGTTTGCCAGGAACACGGCGGTGAACTCTTCCTCTGGGACGTCTCCCTTCATGGCCAATTATGGGTTCCAACCTGCCGTGTTACCGGAGGTATTCTCTCCCCAGGATATTCCGGCTGTGGAGGATCACCTTTCCGTCCTACGTGCTTCTTGGGTACAGATCCAGAGGTCCCTTGAGGTCTCTGCGCAGCGCCAGAGACTCCAGGCTGATCGCAGACGAGCGCCCGCTCCTTCCTACCAGGTCGGAGACCGCGTATGGTTGTCCACCCGCAACCTCAACCTTCGAGTGCCCACTCCCAAGCTGGCGCCTCGCTTTGTTGGTCCCTTCCGAGTGCTTCGCAGGGTAAACCCGGTAGCCTATGCCCTTGCGCTTCCTCCTGGCATGCGGATCTCCAACGTGTTTCATGTCTCCCTCTTGAAGCCACTGGTGTGTAATCGTTTCACTTCCTCGATTCCTTGGCCTCGTCCGGTCCAAGTGGGCAATCGTGAGGAGTATGAGGTGAGCAATATCCTGGACTCACGCCTGGTCCGCGGCCGGGTGCAGTTTTTGGTCCATTGGCGTGGTTATGGTCCAGAGGAGCGTTCCTGGGTTCCCTCCGCAGATGTCCATGCTCCTGCCTTGCTCCGAGCCTTCCACGCACGCTTCCCTCAGAAACCGTTCCTTACTCCGCGGAGGAGGGGCCCTTGAGGGGGAGGTACTGTCATGGTCTTACCTCCTTGCTGTTCTCCTTTGTTTGACATGTGCTGGCGGCCATCTTGGTTTCTGGGTTTCTTGTAGCCTCCCACCCTGCGGCTCCTCCTTCCCACTGGGAGGAGCTGGATGCCTAGCTCATATATATAGGAGGTCTGTGGCTTCAGTTCCCTGCTTGGTCCTCCTGTGCTCACATGCTTCTAAGACTGCTGCTGCTTCTGGTTCCTGATCCTGGCTTCGTCTGACTACCCTGCTGATTCCTGATCCTGGCTTTGTCTGACTACCCTGTTGGTTCCTGATCCTGGCTTCATCTGACTACCCTTCTGGTTCCTGATCTCTGGTTTCGCAAGACCCTGCTTCGGTTTAGCCATCCGTTTGGACTTTTGCCTTACAGCTTTATTTTCAATAAAGCCTTCTTATTTCCACTCATCTCTTGTTGTACGTCTGGTTCATGGTTCCTTGACATGTTTATGGAGAAATGGCCTGAGTGCCCAACACTGATCATTGGCGATTTCAACTGTGTCATGGATCCTCTACGTGATAGGGTTTCTACGAGCAACAGGAGCGATAGTCCGGTTCAGGGGTCTCCCCTGGCACGGTTTTGCCTGGAGGCTGGTTTTGAAGATGTTTGGGAATATTTAGGACAGGGGAAAAGGGTTTTTTCATGTTTTAGTAAAGCAGGTAAATCAATGTCTAGAATAGATCTTGCATTGATAAGCATTGATAAGCAGTAAACATGTGAAATTGGTAAATCGAATGAAATACGAAACGAGTTCAATATCGGATCATTCTCCGCTATTACTTGAACTCTGCTTAACTCGGGAAAGATACACACAAAAACCTCCCTTTAGATTAAATCCTTATTGGTTATCAGTTATAAAGACACATGAAATAATCCAAAATGAAATTGGCCTCTTTTGGGATAATAATTATGGCTCAGCAAAAATTCAAGTTGTATGGGATACCTTTAAGGCGTACATGAGGGGATTGCTGGTTAGTAACATCGCGAATCTTAGAAAGGAGTACGGGAAAAAACAGAAAAGCCTAGAAGAACGTGCAGCACTGGCGACAGAATCCTTTTATATGAATAAGACGGAGGAGAATAGGGAAAATATGCAAAGAACCACGCAAATATACTCAAATTTTTTATTGGACAAGGCCCAACAGAGCCTTTTTTTTAAGGGGCAAAAATACTTTACGGAGTCAGGGCGACCTGGTAAACTTTTGTCCAGAGTAATATCAAGTCAACAATCTAAAAAATGTATAGATAAGGTTCGATTGAGTGATGGCAAGATGGTCACTGGACAGGGTCCGGTAGAGAAGGCCTTTGTTGACTATTTTCTGGATTTGTACAAGGCTGAAACTAACATCACAGACGATAAGATAGATCTCTATCTTGACAGGATTACCTTCCCCTCTATTACTGAGACGCAAAAGAAAGCACTCGAATTGGAGGTCTCAACTCAGGAACTCGAGGGAGCTATTAAATTATGTTCGGCCAACTCTACTCCTGGTTCAGATGGGCTTCCATACGAATTCTATAGCAAATATAGGGAGTGCATTCTCCCCAGACTGCTGGAGGTCTTTTCTGAATCAATGGAGTATGGGAAGTTCTGAGATTCAATGATGGAAGCTGTAATAATATTAATTCCAAAAAAAGGCAAGGACCCCTTAGATCCAGAATCTTATAGACCAATTTCACTTCTTAATGCAGATGTAAAGCTTCTTGCGAGGGTCTTGGCTACAAGGCTTTCTAGGGTCATTTCCTCCATTGTCCACCCGGATCAGAGTGGCTTTATTCAGAACAAGGGTACACACTATAATTTACATCGGCTCTTTTCTAATATTCAGGCCCCTGGGGGGACTGCTCGCTCCATCCTGTCATTGGATGCCTCTAAGGCCTTTGACAGGGTGGAGTGGCGCTTCCTCTGGAAGGTTCTGGCAAGGATGGGCTTTGGAGAAAGGTTCATAGGTACTCTCAAGTTACTATACGGATCTCCAAGGGCAAAATTGAGTCTCAATGGAATCTTGAGTAGCAGTATTGATTTAAATAGGGGCACGCGGCAGGGCTTTCCATTATCCCCATTGTTATTTGATATTTATATCGAACCCCTTGCTATGGCCATTAGACAGGACGATCAGCTTAAAGGATTTGGTACGCTAGGAACACAAGACCGTATCTCATTATATGCGGATGATGTTCTTTTTTTTATAGATCATACAGAAATTACTCTCCCTAGGATTATTCAAATGGTTAAAGCATTTGGTGAGGTGTCTGGTTTTCTTATAAACTGGGCTAAGACCAGTTTGATGCCGGTGGACCCCCTGCCACGGGAGGAGGTCTCTGTGACACAGTTGAATATCGTTGATACCTTTCAATACTTGGGTTTGATTATATCACCTCGGGTTGAAAACTTTATACAACTTAATTTGATCCCCATAATGGTAAGCAGTAGAGCTAAAATAGGGATCTGGCTGAGACTTCCTCTATCTAGAGCCGATCGAGTCTCATTAGTCAAAATGGTGATACTACCACAATTTCTATATGTCCTTAGGAATACACCTATTTGGATACAAGATAAATATTTTAAACTTATGGAAAGAATAATTAATGATTTAATATGGGGAAGAAAGCGAGTTCGAATAAAGCTGGAATATTTGTATAAATCAGTGGAGTGCGGGGGTTTAAACCTCCCCTACTTTAAAGGGTACTTTATTGCAGCCCAGCTATTGAGGTGCTACGAATCAGAGAACAGTGCACTGTTGGGGAAGTTGGTAATTAGCCACGCCCATAATAATATTTTTACCTTGTTGGAATCCGGGCTATTGAAGGGCTATGAGCGAGGCTATAGAGAGACTATAAAATTACTCCTGAAAGTGTGGGCTACAACTAGGACATGGTTGAAGATTAAGGGTTCATTTACATTTACGCCTCTTTGGCACAATGTGCATTTACAAAGGCTGGATGATATTGCAGCCGACACATTTTGGCAGAAGAATAAAATTTTATACATTTCACAGGTAGTTAAGGATAGAGATATTAAACCATTTATAGAGATGACACATAATATAAAAATTTTTTCATGGTTTAGGTATCTTCAATTGCGTTCGGTACTATCTAGTCTGGATGACAAACTGGTGTTGAATATAGATAATTCATCCTTTTTGAATGAATGGGTAGGGGGTACAATGTCTAGAATAAAAATTTCAAATATATATAAGCTATTACTTAAGGCACGGTTTAATGATACACATTCACCAGGACAAAGAGCGTGGGAGCTGGATTGTCCAAACTTACAAATAGAAGGTTGGGAGAATATTTTTGGGAATTTAGGTTCACTGTCACAGAACTTCAACCACGTTCTAGTACAATTCTACATTTGCCATAGATTATATATTACTCCATTCTGGATGAATAAATGTGGATTAAGAGACACGTCAAACTGCCCCAAATGTGACACTGTAGGAGCGGACTTTCTCCATATGATATGGACTTGTCCAGAACTTATAAACTATTGGAACACTATTAATAGTTGTATTATGTATAAACTAAAAGTTCGAATCCCTTTTGAACCACAAGTATTTGTGCTTAATGATCTTTCCAAATTAAATAATCACAAGTATCAAAAGATTTTCTTGAGCAGAATATTGATGCTGGCTAGAGTCTTGGTCAGTCGGACCTGGTTTGCTCGATTTACTCCAGATATAAATACATGGATAAATTTAGTTGTTAAGGTAAAAAATTATGAGAAAATTATGTACAAACAGAGGGAAGCTGAGGACAAGTGGATTAAGATATGGGGTGGCTGGAGGACTGATTAGTTGAGGTCAAATTCTTTTATTTTTTTTATTTTTTTGGGGTTCTTTTTTGACGCACCATAGGTAGGGGGGAGGGGGGGATTGGGGGGGGGAACTGCATCTCCTTTTTCTAATCTGTAATGTTTTGTTATACTATTTAATAAAGACAATTTAAATTAAAAAAAAAAAAAAAAAAAAAACAATGGGACCATGACCGAATATGTGATGAAACCAAGCGAAGGGAAGAATGTCTCAGACGTAGACCAAACAGAATACAGAGTTAAGAGCACCATCGTCCGGCAGTTATGTGTTAGCGAATATGAAAATGGACCTGAATATTATAATGGCTCTGAGTTGAATCTGCTTTTTAGCCCAAAGCTCATCCTCTTCATCATGCTTTTTGTATACTTTGTGGTGGAATGATGTGAACGAATGCGAGTGGAAACCATTCTGTACATATATAGATGAAATCAATACAGATTTCCTGCCCCACTGCCTAAACCAAAATGTTTTCTTCTGATTCCTTGTATCACTGGACTGTAATGGGACTAGGGTGGCCAGACGTCCAGTTTTAGGCCGGACAGTCCGTTTTTCAGGCTCCCTGTCCTCCGTCCGGCACAGGGCCTGAACGGACACAGGGATCTCCACCCTTTCAGTAGCTCACGCTCAGACAGCAGCACTGCGCTGTCTGAGCGTGAGCTGCAGCAACTGACTGAGGCTTCTCTCACCCCCAGTCAGTCGCTAGAGCCACAAACATGGCTTCTTGTGGCTGACTGAGCGGGAGAGAAGCACCCTGGCTGTTCCCAGCTCGCCTTCCTCTCAGAAACTTCTTTCCTCTCCTTCCCCCATTTTGACCCCCTTACAACATGTACTCACTGTGTCCTATGTTAATGTACACATTACACATCAGAGCTGTTAAAACATTTTTTACAATCAGCCATCCGCCAGTTTTGCTTCGATGCAGACTTTAACCACCATGTTAATAATTGCAACTTTTTTTTGCTATTATTTGTCCAAAGAAATAGTTTGCACAGTGTTTAGTTTTTCTATTGTTTTTGCACTTTCACTTTTTTGTGTCAACCACCCAGGTCCATAGTTATTCCATGGTTATAATATTAATATCTAAACATCCACGGCATCCCACCCCATGTCAGTCCAGACAGTTCTTAGTCTTGACTCAAAGGAAACTACATCCTCTAGCCTTCTGCACTACGTCCTTCAGGCTCTGTTAACTCTCATCTTCCTTTGTCCTGGACCATCTACCAAAAGTCATGCAGTACTCTGTCCCTCACTATTCTGTCTTCTCCCAATCCCTCCAGGCCACATTTGGGTCATTTTTCACCCTGTCGCCCTCTAGGGTATTCTTAACCGGATTATACTGTGCCTCCCCAACTTCAGGTCTACCAAGTAATTTAAGTCTGCCCATGTTGCTCTGTAAGTGGCCTGTATCTGTTGTAACATTCTGGATGTGGGCATGGGTCGCATCAGTGGGTCAGGTATCCTTGACAATAGTCCCAGACTACATGGAACATACTGTATAAGGTGCTGTTGAAAATAATGGGGAGCCTGAGGAGGTAGTGCTGCCTTTTGACCGTCTTGGCCACCGTCTTGGGCACCTATGGGACCTGTGGTATGATCCCTGTTCTCAATAGCACTGGATATAATCCAGTATGGTATCTGGGGGCACCACACACTCTGCAGGTTTCAGTCCAATTTCGATTCTGATTCCTGCAGGTTCTACATATCTACCCCTCCAGTCCCTGTGCAGGGGCCATGGGAGAGGCATTCGCCCTTGGAGGATTATAAGGTGGTGGACCTCCAGATTTAACCTTTTCAGTTTCCTCTTCAGGGGGTTTGTATTACAACGTTCCCCTGTAAACTTGTGGCTTCCAACCTACAGTTTTTATCTCTCTTGCTACCTTAATCCAGATGTTAACTATATCTTCACATGCATGATCCTTAATCCACCCGCTCTGGGTGTGCTTGAACCTTTCCCAAACCTCTAAATCGAGGTTTCCATGCTTCATACCTGCTCTTTCCAACACTTTGTCAACTTTCTTTAACCCATCTTTGCCACATCTCTTTTCTACCAGTTGTTTAGCTGTCTCATAATCTTCAGGAACGCTGTTCTGGTTACCCATTGTATATTCCTGAATCTGTGCTTACTAGGGGAAACCAAGATGTCTATTTTCTCCACAAAAGGCTTCCCCACCCTATCCTTCCATGTGTACCATTGTGTTGCTTTTCCCACAGTGGCTTCCTCACCCCCCTTCAGGTGTACCTGCTGTGTTACTTTTCTCACAGTGGCTTCCTCACCCTCCGTCAGGTGTACCTGCTGTGTTACTTTAAAGCCAAAGCCTCTCTGGGTTTCTGGACCCTTTCCCTATCTTCCTGTCAGATTCTACACACACAATAAACAATGGCAAATACGTAGACAAACATAAATTAGGCATGACTGTAAAGTTACCTTATACTCTGCCGGATCCTCGAACAAGGCAAATGCCAGACAGGGATGAACAGACTACTTGTAAGAAAAAGCTCTTACCTCAGCACCGATTTTTGTCTGTTTGTCTCGGTGTGGCAAGTCCAGGCGTCGAGGGTCTCAGCAGGAAGGATGTGTGTGCATTCACAGAGAATAACTGATACACACGCACAATGCTATGTACCAAGTTTATCTAGTTTATTGAAAAAAGGAAGCAGAGTTATAGAGCAAAATTCTGGATCATTTCCAACTGAAGACGTAGTTAAACATTTACATCATTAACTCATTAAAACCATAATCTGAAATGAGCATCTCTTGGCTATACGCCCGGAGCGTCTCCCTAATCCTAAGTGCGGGTGTTAGTCACGGACTCATCCTCCTAATAATTGCAATAAATTATTTACTAACGAGTGGTGGGGGCTAGGAGTGTCCTTGAGGTTATAGAAATCTTAGCAAAGAAGTTCACAGTTTATAACATAAAATGGCAGTAGTAAGCACAATATGGAATCTTAAGGCACAATATGGAGTCTCAACCCTCACATCCCTAGCGGCAGGCATTACTCTTCTGCTCCATTATTTGAACAGGCTGCTTCCATAATAGTAACTTTTTCTCTGACTTCAGAATAGTGGCACCTCAAGAATGGATCCAGTAGTACTTTGGGCTTGGTGTCCTATCTGCTTTAAGCCCTACCTGGGGCGTACCTAGGAGCACAACATACAGGTTACATGTCTCTCAACTTCCTCCCAACTCCTAATCCACTGTCTGTCCTTGACTTCTGCTATATAAAGAATGTAACAGCTAGTGGTAAAAAGATGGAAGTGCGGTTTCCAGCCTGTTGTGAGGTACTAGCGGCTTTTACAGTGTGTAAAGGGGGAATATTAATCACCAAAATTTACGCAAATATCGATAATGAATATTCATAAATAGGAGGAGCCGTCTAGGAGCCTATTTATACCTTTATATAACAACAATGCAATGCTTTGACTATACTTTGCCTTACACTAATCACTACGCTAGCTGCATGCGGCTTAATAAACTAACTATCGTTAATAACAACACGTTACATGGATAGTTGTACATAAAACACAGTATTTATTAATACCTAGTACACTAAGCACGCAATACACTAACAATACAATACTAAACTACTCTATACGTTCCCAAATTCCACCCATAAACTAACTATACAGTTCACACATACACATATTAACAGCCCACCCACCTGGTTCTATTTACTATCCCTATGGGGTACAATGAGGGTTAACGGTGGTCTCACAGGGGTGTAAGCAGACCACAAACCCAAATACGGTAGTAGAGGTGAGGTACCGTGGGAGGTAGAGGGTAATCAGGGGCACAGAATTAGGGACAACACAATGTAAGGGTTGGATACAGCAATGCAAGGGTTAATACCTTGCAAGTGATAACAGGGATGTTCCTGTTAGGATACAGCAATGCAAGGGTTAATACCTTGCAAGTGATAGGATAGGGAACAGGGATGCTCCTGTTAGGTGATTCAGCAATGCCAGGGTTAATACCTTGCAAGTGATTGCTGAGGTACAGGGCAATGGTAGGAGTGGATTACAGGGAGAGGGATCATAGGGTGGTGAGTTATGGGCAAGGGGTTGTAGGGGGTATGGGTATTTGGGGATATAGGGGGCAGTGCAGTTTCTAGGTAAAATTTCTCTCAGGGCGAGTGTCAAAAAAAACTCCCCCCCCCCTCCCCCCATCAAAACTGCTCAATGAAATCATATCAGAAGAGTACTTGCAACCGTCTCACCATATATTTATTTTTTTAGAGCACACAAGATTTATTTAGAGCAAAAGAAAATCATAAATTACTGCTTAAACTGCTAAAAGTCCTAGGCAGAGTAATAGAGAAGAACTGCAGTATAAAGCAAGGCAATGCCCTTAGAACAGTAGTCATGAAATACAATCATCAATAATGTGCAAAACAATAATGTGCAGAGATACCTTTTTATTCATTTATTTATTTTATTGATACACCATGCTGTACAGTATATACAGGATGTACAGGATTATAATATATGCTGTACAGCATGGTGTATGAACTATGCTGTATATTGGCATGGTGTATGGATTATATGTACATTGTATAGCATGGTGTATGAATTATACTGTATATTGTATGGCATAGTGCAAGGATTACTGTAAACTGTACATAAAATGTATGGAGGTTACACCATGCCGAACAATATAACATCTGTGCCATGCTGTACAATAAACAGTATAACCCCTACACAGTGTAGCGGTATACTGTATATTGTGTGGCACGGTGTATGCTATGTGTATAACATAAACATACTCCACATGAAAACTTACAGTTACTTGGCTTGGACCTTGGGGATCTCGGACACCACTTCGGCTGGGGGGCAACGTCTAAGAACATGCCGTCCACTGGGCAGTATGTTTTTTTGGTTCTTCCTCTTCAGACTCTGTACATGAGGTAACAAGGGGTAATATAACTAAGGGGTATCAGAGTACATTATTATACAGGGCAGGGTAATAACTCAGGACTAGGCCTATCAGACATCATACAGTTATAATGACACTAGGGCTGCAGCTAACGATTATTTGAATAATCGATTAGTTGTCGATAATTTCATCGATTAATCAGGAAAAAACAAAAAATGACAAAAAAGGGGTTTATATAATCTTACTTGAAAAATTATTAAAACAAATTGTGAATGCCACTGTTATGGAGGATCTGTGGATGGCACTGTTATGGGGAGGGGGACCTGTGGATGACAATGTTATGGGGAGAGGGACCTGTGGATGACTATGCTATGGGGGGATCTATGGATGACACTATATAGCATCTTATGCTATATGTGTCATCCACAGATCCCCCTCCCCATAACATTGTCATCCACAGATCTCCCCATAACAGTGGCATGCACAGATCCCCCTTCCCATAACAGCCCTGGCCCCGCCGCTCACAGCAGTATTCCTTAACCGGCAGTAACTTTTACTTTACTTTACTTTTACTTTACTTCTGCTTTTACCTTACAATGAAGCTCCGGTACCGGCAGAGCAGGCGGCGGCGTAACGTCACTTACTCACGTGACGTGCCTGCTCCACCTACTTTATAAATGAAGCAGGCGAGCATGCGCGTCACGTGAGTAAGTGCCTTTTACTAAAGCTTCATTGTAAGGTAATAAAGATGCAGTGATCTAAAGTTCAAGGACCCGCAGGCATAGCGCCTGACCGCCCGCTCCCGCCCGCATAGCAACGAATCGGCCGATTATTCGATAACGGGATTCGTTGACAACGAATCCCGTTATTGAATATTATCTATAATTTGTCCTGAGTTATATTACCCTGCCCTGTATAATAATGCACCCTGATACCCCTTAGTTATATTACCCCAGAGGGGTAATATAACTAAAGGGACGGGGTATCAGGGATGGGTACATTATTATACAGGGCATGGGCAGGGTAATATAACTCAGCTCAGGACTAGGCCTATCAGACATTATACAGTAATGACACCCACAGCAGCATTCTAATGTCAATAGTGATCCTACTTTATTAAACTTAATGTCCCCCACAGTGGCCCCCATTTTCAGAAATCAGATATCTCCCACAGTGGCCAGCGCCCCCCATTGTAATTAATGCCCACCCACCCACCCACCCACAGACCACAGACCACAGTGTCCCCATACTGTCCCCATTATAGAATTTGTGTTGTAACCTGACCAATGACATTGAATGCCTCTGGACTGTCACTCCAGTCTCTCACAGCAGTGCTTCTTTTCAGCACTGTTCAGGGCGGTAACATAGGCTGGCAGGCAGTGCGGCGCCGGCGCTCACTCACTTACTGTACGTCACGCGCCTGCGCCGCCTAGTGGGAGGAGCAGGCGCATGATGTCAGATGTGAGCGCCGTCCGCACGAACTGGAGGAGACACTGTAAGAGACTCGGCACTCGGCAGGAGAGATCTCAGAGGGGGGACCAGGGCGCACGAGAGTAAATGTAATAACAGAAGAACGACAACAAGAGGGCGCCCCTGCCGGCGCCCCCCTTCTGACAGCGCCCCGGGCGGTCGCCCGGCCCGCCCGGTCCTAGAAACGGCCCTGATAGGGGGTATGTGAGGGGTAGGTAGGGGCTAGACAGGTAGATACTTAATCCTTCCAGAGTAGGCCTTCTCCAGGTGAGCTGCTCTCTCCCATGTCTCTCTGATTCTAGTCTGGTTGCAAGAGACCCTCTTCCTCTGTCTTGGACTGATATATAAGTCACTCTCACCCCCCCCCCCCCCATCTAAGGTGTAGGGAAATGACATCATCGTGTGCGTGTGACGGAATGCATGCACTCAGATTGCAACAAATAATTGGCTGGCCCCCCTGAGGCTCACAATCTGTACAGTCAAAGACACCATGGCACCAGACACACACACACACCCATGTCATAAACAGTCCCTAGACAGAAGGTGGGGAGCCCTGCTGGGCATGTTTTAAAGAGATCTATTGATCAGCCATCTGGTGCCATCACCCGCAGGTATGCAGGAGGAGGAGGGCGGGGGGGATGGGCGCCATGACTGGGGGACATAACTGGCCACATGCATATAAGACAATTGGGGCATAGCTATATATATATATATATATATATATATATACCCAACTCTATTGTAAGCATAAATGGACATGTGTGCAAATACAGGGGCATACAGACATATCCACATATACACACATAACACTATGACCTTCCCCCCTCTGGCCATACAGGGCCAATATATACCACTTCCCTCTACACATATACAGGTCCTTCTAAAAAAATTAGCATATTGTGATAAAGTTCATTATTTTCTGTAATGTACTGATAAACATTAGACTTTCATATATTTTAGATTCATTACACACCAACTGAAGTAGTTCAAGCCTTTTATTGTTTTAATATTGATGATTTTGGCATACAGCTCATGAAAACCCCAAATTCCTATCTAAAAAAATTAGCATATCATGAAAAGGTTCTCTAAACGAGCTATTAACCTAATCATCTGAATCAACTAATTAACTCTAAACACCTGCAAAAGATTCCTGAGGCTTTTAAAAACTCCCAGCCTGGTTCATTACTCAAAACCGCAATCATGGGTAAGACTGCCGACCTGACTGCTGTCCAGAAGGCCATCATTGACACCCTCAAGCAAGAGGGTAAGACACAGAAAGAAATTTCTGAACGAATAGGCTGTTCCCAGAGTGCTGTATCAAGGCACCTCAGTGGGAAGTCTGTGGGAAGGAAAAAGTGTGGCAGAAAACGCTGCACAACGAGAAGAGGTGACCGGACCCTGAGGAAGATTGTGGAGAAGGACCGATTCCAGACCTTGGGGGACCTGCGGAAGCAGTGGACTGAGTCTGGAGTAGAAACATCCAGAGCCACCGTGTACAGGCGTGTGCAGGAAATGGGCTACAGGTGCCGCATTCCCCAGGTCAAGCCACTTTTGAACCAGAAACAGCGGCAGAAGCGCCTGACCTGGGCTACAGAGAAGCAGCACTGGACTGTTGCTCAGTGGTCCAAAGTACTTTTTTCGGATGAAAGCAAATTTTGCATGTCATTCGGAAATCAAGGTGCCAGAGTCTGGAGGAAGACTGGGGAGAGGGAAATGCCAAAATGCCTGAAGTCCAGTGTCAAGTACCCACAGTCAGTGATGGTCTGGGGTGCCATGTCAGCTGCTGGTGTTGGTCCACTGTGTTTTATCAAGGGCAGGGTCAATGCAGCTAGCTATCAGGAGATTTTGGAGCACTTCATGCTTCCATCTGCTGAAAAGCTTTATGGAGATGAAGATTTCATTTTTCAGCACGACCTGGCACCTGCTCACAGTGCCAAAACCACTGGTAAATGGTTTACTGACCATGGTATTACTGTGCTCAATTGGCCTGCCAACTCTCCTGACCTGAACCCCATAGAGAATCTGTGGGATATTGGGAAGAGAAAGTTGAGAGACGCAAGACCCAACACTCTGGATGAGCTTAAGGCCGCTATCGAAGCATCCTGGGCCTCCATAACACCTCAGCAGTGCCACAGGCTGATTGCCTCCATGCCACGCCGCATTGAAGCAGTCATTTCTGCAAAAGGATTCCCGACCAAGTATTGAGTGCATAACTGAACATAATTATTTGAAGGTTGACTTTTTTTGTATTAAAAACACTTTTCTTTTATTGGTCGGATGAAATATGCGAATTTTTTTAGATAGGAAATTTGGGTTTTCATGAGCTGTATGCCAAAATCATCAATATTAAAACAATAAAAGGCTTGAACTACTTCAGTTGGTGTGTAATGAATCTAAAATATATGAAAGTCTAATGTTTATCAGTACATTACAGAAAATAATGAACTTTATCACAATATGCAAATTGTTTTTTAAAGGACCTGTACATAGTACATACAAACCAGATTCCCAAAAAGTTGGGACACTATACAAATCGTGAATAAAAACTGAATGATTATTACAACAATATAGATAATCTAATAGAGACCACCTGAATCAATTGAAAATATACGATAAGTGATCAGTTTAAAACTTAACATTTAATACACATAATATAGAAAATTTGGTCCCATGATGATTGGATACAATTGTAGAAAATAAATGAGCAGCGCGGTGGTACACCTACGGAGACCAGGTGCAATCAACCAGAACCCAAAAACAGACAATGGTGCTCGGCGGCACTCAAATTAAACCCGGTGGTCCTACCGCTTAGATGAGAAGCTCCTTGGATTCACGACCGCCCGTCCAGTGCTGATAGATATACACACCGTTTGGTGACGGCAGACGTGTGCATCAGGGTGTAGGAATGCTAGGATTGCTGGCCCTAATATCACCCTCGGGCCCTACAATGGCCTAAATGGCGTGACCACGGTATTCCGCGATCAGCCAATGCAGGAACCTACCCCTGGAATTGGTGCGCCCTAATAAGCCCTCAGCTGCCTAGTCCCTACACGCATGTTTCGCAAACATAGAAGAGTGAATGACTCATCAGGGGAAACACGGAGCCTGGGCTGAGACTGTGCAGGGAGCGCTGTGCAGGGAGTAGCCTCACATCAGCCCATGCGCCATTAGTGTTTAGCAGTGGCTAGGACGAGTATCAGTTTGTCCTTCTCACTGTTTATTAGGTTTGGCCACATTTTCCTTTTATCTGGACTGTGGTCTGAACTTTGCCTCTGTGCAGTGTCCGCTGATGACATTTGTCAGCGCTCCCTGCACAGTCTCAGCCCAGGCTCCGTGTTTCCCCTGATGAGTCATTCACTCTTCTATGTTTGCGAAACATGCGTGTAGGGACTAGGCAGCTGAGGGCTTATTAGGGCGCACCAATTCCAGGGGTAGGTTCCTGCATTGGCTGATCGCGGAATACCGTGGTCACGCCATTTAGGCCATTGTAGGGCCCGAGGGTGATATTAGGGCCAGCAATCCTAGCATTCCTACACCCTGATGCACACGTCTGCCGTCACCAAACGGTGTGTATATCTATCAGCACTGGACGGGCGGTCGTGAATCCAAGGAGCTTCTCATCTAAGCGGTAGGACCACCGGGTTTAATTTGAGTGCCGCCGAGCACCATTGTCTGTTTTTGGGTTCTGGTTGATTGCACCTGGTCTCCGTAGGTGTACCACCGCGCTGCTCCTTTTATTTTCTACAATTGTATCCAATCATCATGGGACCAAATTTTCTATATTATGTGTATTAAATGTTAAGTTTTAAACTGATCACTTATCGTATATTTATAAAAACTGAATGCAATGATGTGCAGGTGCCAACTTCTAATATTTTATTCAGAATAGAACATAAATCACGGAACGAAAGTTTAAACTGAGAAAATGTACCATTTTAAGGGAAAAATATGTTGAATCAGAATTTCATGGAAAGATCTGGACTGCAGACTGGCCATTTCAGTACCCGGATCCTTCTCCTACGCAGCCATGATGTTGTGATTGATGCAGAATGTGTTCTGGCATTATCTTGTTGAAAAATGCAGGGTCTTCCCTGAAAGAGATGACGTCTGGATGGGAGCATATGTTGTTCTAGAACCTGAATATATTTTTCTGCATTGATGGCGCCTTTCCAGACATGCAAGCTGCCCATGTAACACGCACTCATGCAACCCCATACCATCAGAGATGCAGGCTTCTGAACTGAGCGTTGATAACAACTTGGGTTGTCCTTGTCCTCTTTGGTCCGGATGACATGGCGTCCCAGATTTCCAAAAATAACTTTGAATCGTGACTCGTCTGACCACAGAACAGTCTTCCATTTTGCCACACTCCATTTTAAATGATCACTGGCCCAGTGAAAACGCCTGAGCTTGTGGATCTTGCTTAGAAAGGGCTTCTTTGCACTGTAGAGTTTCAGCTGGCAACAGCGGATGGCACGGTGGATTGTGTTCACTAACAATGGTTTCTGGAAGTATTCCTGGGCCCATTCTGTGATTTCCTTTACAGTAGCATTCCTGTTTGTGGTGCAGTGTCGTTTAAGGGCCCAGAGATCATGGGCATCCAGTATAGTTTTACGGCCTTGACCCTTACGCACAGAGATTGTTCTAGATTCTCTGAAACTTCGGATGATGTTATGCACAGTTGATGATGATAGATGCAAAGTCTTTGCAATTTTTCGCTGGGTAACACCTTTCTGATATTGCTCCATTATCTTTCTGCGCAACATTGCTGGAATTGGTGATCCTCTACCCATCTTGGCTTCTGAGAGACACTGCCACTCTGAGAAGCTCTTTTTATACCCAATCATGTTGCCAATTGACCTAATTCGTGTTAATTGGTCTTCCAGCTATTCGTTATGCTCAAATTTACTTTTTCCAGCCTCTTATTGCTACTTGTCCCAACTTTTTTTGGATTTGTTGACACATTGAAATTTTGAATCAACGTATTTTTCCTTTAAAATGATACATTTACTCGGATTAAACGTTTGATCTACATTCTATTCCAAATAAAATATTGGCATTTGCCATCTCCACATCATTGCATTCAGTTTTTATTCACAATTTGTATAGTGTCCCAACTTTTTTGGAATCCGGTTTGTATATATATATATATATATATATATATATATATCCACAGATGCTTGGGGCACATCTATAAACACATACACATACAAAACCGGGGGTATGAATGGACAGCAATAAGCCCACATACATACTGTCATGCTGGCATAAGTGTATATACATAGACATGTGTGCAAATACATACACACATATCTATATAAATACACACACACTCACATATACCTGGGGCATCACATACAGGGGACATACATATGTCCCCACTGGCCATACAGGGCCAATATATACACGGCCATACAGGAAATATATATCCCTATTGGCCATATAAAGGGGCCCATATATATACATACATACACATATCAAAGAAGGGGCAGATACATATATATATATGTCCATATACATATGCCCACCTGACTTCCCTCTACAATCCCCCTGTTGTCGAATTACACGACAATAACTTGAGGGAAGGGTTAGGATGTATTTGCCCCCACTCAACCCCATCCTTGGTGGAAGTTCAGGAAGAACTGTAGTGTCCAACAGATTCTTAGGCACCTAGACATCACTCCTCCAGACCTACTTCCTCCGACCTGCCGTTCACCGTAACCTACTCCTCCATCCCCCGGATACACCGTCTCTTTAGAACTTTCTTGACATCTTTTGCTTTGATCATTTCGGTATCAGCCCCTCCTACTGTCATTTTTCTTGACTTCCGGAGTGGCTTTGACTGGCCTTTCTTACAGGTAACCGTCTTCCGGTGTTAGCCACCCCTGGTTTTGGGGTGACCGCACCCTCACTATCTCTCAGTAACGTTGCCGATCTTCAGGTATGGCCCGCTCCCAAGGCCGGAGCGGGTTCACCCTCACAAACTCAGTCTCTGACTGCGCCAATTTTCTTCAAGTCTGACTTTCGTCCAAAATCTCTCGTTCTATCGGTTCTCCCGTGGAAAGATTAGTAGGTCTTTACACGGCAGGTCAGAGCGAGGTGGTGTCATGGTACCTAAATTCTACTGCGGAGAACACGTCCGCCACACTACACCTCCAGCCCTTCCCTTAAGAACTTCACCGTTCCAGGATTCAAAGTGGCAAACAAAGGATGCCTGTCCCTATCGTGTCCTAACCTTATCCCCATTCACACAAAATCAGGTCACATCCCTCCCAACACCACCAAATTCTATTATATGTATGTGTACCCATAGAGGCTCATGCAACCTGGCATATCTCTAAAGACACAGGTAGGTCGCAGACCCCCGTGTCAATGGGAAACGACTATTGGATGCAAATGTGTACAGCCAAATAATGACTCACCGCAGTGTGTTGGGTGAGTTTCCCTGGGTATAAGCTGTCACACATTTGAACCTAGAGTGTCTATTGGTACACCATCGACCTACAAACAAAATCAATAAATGTACAATGTGCTATGGGGTTTCAGGGTAGTACAAGTTATACATCCCGAACCCTCATAGGAAACAAAGTGTGTCCATACAATATTTGGCTACAGGAACAATGTTTGCGTTATGTCCTGAGCCTCCTCCTTCAGTTAGTTCTGTAAAGTTCTATCTGGTTCTGGTGCATTTGGTCAATAAGTCCCTTGACCCTCCGTCTAATGTAGATGACCAGAACCAGAAGAAGTTTCACTGGGTGAAACAAGCGATCGTAGAATAAGCTCTTCCACCCGAACGTCTCCAAGTCTTTCTCCAGAGCCTTAGATAATGCTCCTGCTGGATTGTGGCACAGTCTTCCATCTCTAGAACACCTCTAGACAGAGGTCGCTTGGTTGCCAAAATCCAGTGGGATCCTTTGGAGCCTCACAAGAGTGTCAGGGGGATAGCTGGTCTCTTCTGTGGCATCTCCTGGGTCTTTCTTCTGCTCCATATAAACACACCTATGGCAGAAGAAAATACCAGGCGCTCCCGGGGGATTTCTCCCCTCACAGTGCAATTAAATTTCAAAAATTCCCAGCACCAATACCTTTGACCCATGGGTAGAGAAAGGTATTGGTCACAGGACCCCTTGTTATCCCAACACTGGTGTCTGAACACCCTACCTTCAGAGGATCGCGTCCTCTGCTACACATCCCTCTGCACCAACAGATAAGGATGGCCACCCTGCTAGGTTAGGATAACTGAAGTGCTTGGACAAAGCACCATCTTGTTATTGATGGCACCGTATCCCCGTCCACTCATGTGTACCCAGGCTGATTTCCCCCTGTGATCCTGTCTTGTGGAGGCCCGCAGAACCAATGGCATAGTCATGCCCTGGCTCCACAGGACTCCACAACACAAGAACACAGTCCACACTCTGCTGCCAAACACTCTGCGTCCAATCCCTATCAGAGCTGTGCTACCTGATCGGACTAGATTTAAGTGCGCAGCACAACATTACACAAATGTTGTCTGTCCGCCCCAGTCCCCAGTGCAACACAGCCCTACCGAAAACCTTGAGCACAACAGTGTTATCTGTATCGATCTGAGACCCTGGTTGCCCAGAATAATATCACATCATCCTTTGTGTGCTGCATGGAGAAGGTCCTTATGCCTCCCGACCAGCAGGATATCCTGTGTGAAATTATCTGCTCGCGAACCTATACGTTCTCGATCCACAGTATAACACTCCAAGGGGACACAGAATGAAACAAAAACAGCAGACGGGACTTACAGAAAGAAATGAAAACTACATAAATCAGCATGGTGGAACACATTTGTAGACAAGGACTACCACCATCAACATCCAGAAGAACGTACAAACAGATAACAAAAAAAACACACAACATGGACATGCACAGGGAAAAAACGGTGTAACAAACAGTACAGGGGTGTCAAATGTTGCCTAGCCTAGCTTGGCCACTCTGACCCCTCAGCAGCTGGTGATGCTGCCGAGAGGTAACCCTTTTATGGCCAAGCTGACTAGACCCCGCTGCACGATTTGTTACCTGAATCCCATCACTGGACACATTGCAATTACTTGTACAAGGGCAATTCCTTCCAATGTGTCCTTTGTTCCCACACCTGAAGCACCTGATAGGGCTTTCTGTCTTGTGTGTTTTGCAGTGCTTTGCTATATGACCCAAGCCACCACACGCAAAACATTTGATGTTTGCCCGGCATGGCTTAGGTCCGTCCACACTGCAACCGCGCTCCCTGAATTGTTCCATCTTCAGGGAGGCACTTTTCACAATCTTTCTTTTCCCCAAAGTCAGGGAAAAATCTCTGTTAGTCTGGACAGGCTTGGTCTGGTGATTTGGCCTGTCACAGACTACTCTCCCCCCTTTTTGCCCTGCATAGGGCAAAGTTTTGGGCGATTCCAACCCTGACTTTACGGGAAAAGAAAGGGCCGGCACCAACTTGGTGATGACCTGTTGCATGCCAGTCATTATCTGGGAGCTTACAGCAACCTGAGCCTTCAATTTGACTACCGTCACATTAGTAGAGGCAGTCTGCTCCTTGAAGGCCTTGACCTCAGTATAAGACTGAGTCAACTTAGCCTCAATTTCCTCCTTCTGCCTCTGCAGCTCTACTAACTGTGACTCTAACCTAGCCACCTGCGCATTTCGGTCAACAGTAGACTGCACATTCTCCGCCAGCTGTGTCCGTAATGCCGAAACCTGGTCTGAATTACTGGCACAGCACTGGCAGTGAATTGTCTCTGTTGACTGAGACACCAGCGCCACTTCCTTTGGCTTACAGATGTTAGCCTCAAACATATGAACCAGTTTGGCTAGCATCCAAAGCAGTTTGGTGGCCTTGTTCACCACCGTCCGTTTGTTAACACAAAGCTTGTCGTAACTACAAGCCTGTGCTAACAAATAGGACCACAGCATTTCTGCTGACTTGTATGTAGTGGGGAGGATGGGGTTAAATGTGCTGTGTCTGCTCAAGTGTTGCAGTGTGGGGAAGTCCATACTCACTGTTTGATGAGCGTCCATCTTCTCATTGGGGCCGTACCTCTTCGTCCTACGCAGCTGCTTGGAAGAAGTCCTTTTTCTCCCGGATCGCTTCTTCCCGACCAGCCGGACTTGTACGCCGCGCCAACGAAGATGGATCTCCTCCAGTGACATGTCCTCTTCTCCCTCGCAACCACTTGAGCGATGCAGTGACCGTGTAAAGCAAATAGTAAAATATTACTCACAGATAGATTATAGATTCTCTGCTAAAGATTTTGATCTGCGTTTGGAGCTGTAAGGAAGAGTCGCGTTACCTGTCCGAATTATCAGGTCCAAGACGCTCAGACCACTGACCACGTCTCTCTTTCCTGACAATTCACAGAATAGCCGACCTCTAGCATCAAACACCATAAGGAAGAGTCGCGTTATCTGTCCGAATTATCAGGTCCTAGACGCTCAGACCACTGACCGCGTCTCTCTTGCCTGATAATTCACAGTATAACCGACCTCTAACCTCAAAACCAAACACAGATTTCAAAATCTAAGCAGTGGGCCATATCGCCAATGTAAAGGGGGAATATTAATCACCAATATTTATGCAAATATAGATAATTAATATTCATAAATAGGAGGAGCCGTCTATTGATGACTCCGCCTATTTATAACTTAATATAACAACAATGCAATGCTTTGACTATACTTTGCCTTACACTAATCACTACGCTAGCTGCATGCGCCTTACTAAACTAACTATCGTTAATAACAACACGTTACACGGAGAGTTGTACATAAAACACAGTATTTATTAACCCCTTAAGGACACGGCCCTATATCACCTTAAGGACCAGGCCATAAAAATCTGACCAGTGTCTTTTTAAGTGCTCATAACTCTAAAACGCTTCAACTTACACAGGCCGTTCTGAGACAGTTTTTTCGTCACATATTGTACTTCATGACACTGCTAAAATTGGGTCAAAAAGTTAACTTTTTTTGCATAAAAAAATAAAAATGTTACCAAAAATTTTGAAAAATTTGCAAATTTATAAGTTTCAGTTTCTCTACTTCTGTAATACATAGTAATACCTGCAAAAATTTTGATGACTTTACATTCCCCATATGTCTACTTCATGTTTGTAGCATTTTGGGAATGATATTTAATTTTTGGGGATGTTACAAGGCTTAGAAGTTTAGAAGCAAATTTAGAAATTTTTCAGAAATCTTCAAAATCCCACTTTTTATGGACCAGTTCAGGTTTGAAGTCATATTGTGAGGCTTAGATAATAGAAACCTCCCAACACCCCATTCTAGAAACTACACCCCTAAAGGTATTCAAAACAGTTTTTTCAAACTTTATTAACCCTTTAGGTCTTCTACAAGAGTTAATGGCAGATTGAGAAACAATTTCGAAATTTCTATTTTTTGGAAAATTTTCCAATATAATCAATTTTTTCCAGGAGAAAAACAAGGGTTAACTGCCAAACAACACTCAAAATGGGTTGCCCTGATTCTGTAGTTTGCAGAAACTGTTTGGCCGAACAGGAGCACACCATATGGATTTTGGAAGGCAGATTTTGCAGGACTGGTTTTGTTTATACCATGTCCCATTTGAAGCCCCCCTGTTGTACCCCTAGAATAGAAATTTCAAAAAAGTGACTCCATCTAAGAAAGTGCACCCCTCAAGGTATTCAAAACCGGGTTTAAAAACGTTGTTAACCCTTTAGGTGTTCCACAAGAGTTAATGGCAGATGGAGAAACAATTTCAAAATTTCTATTTTTTGGAACATTTTCCAATATAATCAATTTTTTCCAGGAGTAAAACAAGGGTTAACTGCCAAACAACACTCAAAATGGGTTGCCCTGATTCTGTAGTTTGCAGAAACACCCCATATGTGGTTGTAAACTACTGTTTGGCCAAATAGGAGCACATAGAAGGAGGGGAACACCATATGGGTTTTGGAAGGCAGATTTTGCAGGACTGGTTTTGTTTATACCATGTCCCATTTGAAGCCCCCTGTTGCACCCCTAGAATAGAAATTAAAAAAAAAGTGACTGCATCTAAGAAACTATACCCCTCAAGGTATTCAAAACTGGGTTTACAAACTTTGTTAACCCTTTAGGTGTTCCACAAGAGTTAATGGCAGGTGGAGAAACAATTTAAAAATTTCAATTTTTTGGAAAATTTTCCATTTTAACCCTTACTTTATTACTGGAAAAAATTGTGGACAGCATAAGGACATCCCTCTTGTCCTTATACCTGACCAGCAATAGGTTTGTAGTAAGTGCACGGGTCTCACCCCTGGGGATAGGTACCTGGAGGGGGTAGGCAGGGAGGCCGCGTTGATTTTTCCGCACGGTCCCACAAGCGAACGTGGATCTGGCGGCAAGGGACCTGAACAAGGGGATACTGGTATAAAAGTTATCCACGTACAAGTGGTAACCGTTATCCAGCAGTGGGTGCATAAGGTCCCACACGAGTTTCCCGCTAACACCCAGAGTGTGGGGACATTCTGGGGGTTGAATACGGGAATCTCGCCCCTCGTACACACAAAATTTGTAAGTGTACCCTGAGGTACTCTCACAAATTTTGTATAGCTTCACGCCATACCTCGCCCGCTTTGTGGGAATATATTGGCGGAAACTGAGTCTCCCCTTGAACGCAACGAGAGACTCATCAACCGCGACCTCCCTTCCAGGTACGTAGGCCTCCATGAATTTGGCCCCAAAGTGATCGATGATCGGCCGTATCTTATACAGACGGTCATAGGCAGGATCACCTCGGGGTGGACATGCTGCATTATCGGAATAATGCAGACATTTCCGGATGGCCTCAGACCGGGAGCGTGTCATGACCATACTGTACAGTGGGGTCTGGTATAGGACGTTCCCACTCCAGTACAGCCTGACACTGGGTTTTTGGACTAGACCCATATGCAGCGCGAGGCCCCAAAATGTCCTCATTTCGGCTGCACTGACCGGCATCCAGCCACCGGGTCTAGCCAAAAATGAGCCTGGGTTTTGTTGGGCGTACAGATTCGTCTGCTCCACCATCAGATTCACCAGTAGTCAATTTCAGTAAACCCCACTGTGGTAATCTGGATTCCAGGATTGCCAGCAAAATCCGGGATCTCAGGCTCAAAGTGGCGGGGGGGGGGGGGTCTGGGGTCTGATAGATGGATCAAAGAAAGTTTTGAATAAAAGTACTTTTTCTTTTTTTTTCCTAACTAACTTTTTCCTTCTTTCCCTGTCTAACGGTGCCTCTCCCTCACTGACCCTAACCTACCTGGGTGGCGATGGGTGCAGGAGGCTGATGGATGCCGATTAGGGGGACGCAGGAGCTGGTGCTGGACGATGTTGCCAGGTGCTCGTGCAGAACAGGAAGAGGAGGGGAGAGAGGTGCGCAGGAAGTTTGAATCTCGCGCCTCTCTCCCCTGAACCAATCAGCACCCTGGACAGCGGCGTTCAGCACCAGGGCCAGCACCACCTCCTCAAATCTTCGTACTGCGATTGGTGGTGTATAATCACGCCACCGATCGCAGTCTTTTTCCGGTTCATCAGGTCACAGGACACCCGAATGGACCGGAAACGCAGAAAACCGCAGGTCTGAATTGACTTGCGGTTTTCTGCAATCGCCGATACGGGGGGGTCAAATGACCCCCCCCCTGCGTTGTTACAGGATGCCGGCTGAATGATTTCAGCCAGCATCCCGTTGCGATTAACCCCGCCCCCGCGGCGCAGGAATCCCGATTTTAAGTTAGGACGTACCGGTATATCCTGTGTCCTTAAGGACTCGGGAAATAGGGCGTACCGGTACGTCCTGTGTCCTTAAGGGGTTAATACATAGTACACTAAGCACGCAATAAACTAACAATACAGCACTAAATATACAATACTAAACTACTCTATACGTTCCCAAATTCCACCCATAAACCAACTATACAGTTCACACATACACATATTAACAGCCCACCCACCTGGTTCTATTAACTATCCCTATGGGGTACAACGAGAGTTAACGGTGGTCTTACAGGGGTGTAAGCAGACCACAAACCCAAATACGGTAGTAGAGGTGAGGTACCGTGGGGGGTAGAGGGTAATCAGGGGCACAGAATTAGGGACACCACAATGTAAGGGTTGGATACAGCAATGCAAGGGTTAATACCTTGCAAGTGATAACAGGGATGTTCCTGTTAGGATACAGCAATGCAAGGGTTAATACCTTGCAAGTGATAGGATAGGGAACAGGGATGCTCCTGTTAGGTGATTCAGCAATGCCAGGGTTAATACCTTGCAAGTGATTGCTGAGGTACAGGGCAATGGTAGGAGTGGATGACAGAGAGAGGGATCATAGGGTGGTGAGTTATGGGCAAGGGATTGTAGGGGGTATGGGTATTTGGGGATATAGGGGGTATGTGAGGGGTAGGTAGGGGCTAGACAGGTAGATACTTAATCCTTCCAGAGTAGGCCTTCTCCAGGTGAGCTGCTCTCTCCCATGTCTCTCTGATTCTAGTCTGGTTGCAAGAGACCCTCTTCCTCTGTCTTGGACTGATATATAAGTCACTCTCACCCCCCCTTCCCCCATCCAAGGTGTAGGGAAATGACATCATTGTGTGCGTGTGACGGAATGCATGCACTCAGATTGCAACAGATAATTGGCTGGCCCCCCTGAGGCTCACAATCTGTACAGTCAAAGACACCATGGCACCAGACACACACACACCCATGTCATAAACAGTCCCTAGACAGAAGGTGGGGAGCCCTGCTGGGCATGTTTTAAATAGATCTATTGATCTTCTGAAGTGACCAGAAACTGGACAATCTAGCCATCTAGTGCCATCACCCGCAGGTATGCAGGAGGAGGTGGGGCGGGGGGGATGGGTGCCATGACTGGGGGACATAACTGGCCACATGCATATAAGACAATTATATATACCCAACTCTATTGTAAGCATAAATGGACAGACAGGGGCATACAGACATATCCACATATACATACATAACCTTCCCCCCTCTGGCCATACAGGGCCAATATATATATATATATATATATATATATATATATATATATATGTACTTTAAGCATGCAGTGGGTGACATCATGGATGGTAGGTATGTGTCACTGAGGCTGCTACACTCAGTGATGTAAATCCCGGAGGTAAGTAGTGACCAGTGGTGGTAGATCACTGAGTTGGTGGTAGCTGGAATTTGGGTCCGGGATTTAGGAGTGACTGAAGAGCTTGGGTGGGAAGGTCACTCCCATACTCCATCTCGGGTGTTACCAACACACACACACCCAGGTGCGATGGTGGTTTTAAAAAGGACACTCTGCCAGAGAGCAGTGTGTGGCTGGTGGTCTGAGAGGAAGACTACTGAACCAAACCTCTTGGCAGTGAGGATTTGCTGGGAGAAGACAGCCGCTGGTGAGGAGCTTGTATCACTGTGTGTTGTTATTTCATTTGGACTGTTCGGTCATTTGAAGAAAGCAAGCCTGTACTGTACTGTGTGCCGAATAAAACCCTGAAAAGAGACTGTTTGAGTGGTCCCGTCTCATATGGTGGAGAGATGCGGGCAAATGGTTGCTAGGAGCAACGACATGACAACCTGTCAGTGGTGAATGTCGTGGGTTAAGGCAGCAGCAGGTTTGCAACAAGAATCTGTTGAAATGGAGGAGCTCATCAAGCAGATGGTGCAGAGCAATCTGCAGCAGCGGCAGGCACTGGAGCAGCAACAAAGAGCCCATACAGAGGCTTTACAGGCTCAACGGCAAGCTAATGCACAGCAACACGAGACTAACCGCCTGTTGACTGAGCAAATTGCGGCCCTCAGAGACGCGGTGACAGCACCTCAACTGGTGCATATGGCTGGGCAAGCTTCAGGTGGGGTTCGGAAAACTGTGCAGTCGGCTTTACAGAGAATGACAAATGAGGATGACGTGGAGGCTTATTTAACTGTCTTTGAACGTATTGCAGACAGGGAGAAACTGCCTGTAGATCAGGGCTGAGGTGCTGGCTCCATATTTGACTGGGGAGCCGTAGAAAGCATTCTATGACCTGACCTTGCAGGATTCGAGAGACTACCGCAAATTAAAAGCGGAAATACTGGCTCGCATGGGAGTCAGTCCTGCACTCCAGGCCCAGCGGGTACAACAGTTGATCTTTTGCCAGGACAAACCACCGAGGTCACAGATGTTTGATCTGTTCCACTTGGTACGGAAGTGGTTGCAACCAGAGTCATTGTCCCCAGAGCAGATGGTGGAAAAAGTGGTAATGGATCGTTACCTGCACTCTCTTCCCGGGCCAGTACAACGCTGGGTGACCCAGGGAGATCCCCAGAATGCTGACCAGCTGATAAACCTGGTTGAGAGGTACACTGCAGCGGAGAACCTCCTTGCAGGAGCTGAGAAAATAAAAATAATGCCCGGCAACCCCAAGGTTTATGCGGAACCCAGTAGGAGGGGGTTTAAACCCAGGGGAGAACGGGGACAAGTGCCCGTGGAAACGAAAAAAGAATCACCAGAAACTGGTTCTAGACCTCCACCCCGCCGTCTTGTCTGTTGGAGGTGTCATAACCTGGGGCACATTGCAGCTCACTGTCCCATGACAAATGAACGTATGGATTGTGACATGGCACGACGGTGCTCCCTGTTGGCCCATCCCACCTGCAGTGCCATCCAGTACCAGGCAACCGGGCCTCATATTGGCCAGGTGACTGTCAATGCTAGCCCTGTGACTGCACTACTAGATTCAGGAAGCCTGGTGACACTTGTTAGAGAAAATCTTGTTCCCGTATTGCCGGCACCTGGACAGGGCATGGGGGTGATGTGTGTGCATGGGGATGTTAAGAAGTATCCAGTTGCTCAGGTCACCATAGCCACTGAATGTGGGTCTGTATTGCATACGGTGGGCATGGTGAAGAACTTATTGCATGCCATGATCATAGGGCGGGATTTTCCGTTGTTTTGGGAACTGTGGGGTAAAATGTCACCCAAACAAGTAAAGTTTGCACCTGCTTATGATGTGTCTCGTGTTGAGGAAATCACAAACCAGGCTATGCCTAGTGAACCAGCTGAGGTAGTTGAGGGATTTCCGCTATCTGTCTTGGTGGGAGACGAGAGTGAGGCCGTAGAATCTGAACAGACCATACCCGTTCTGGATATCCCACAAGGGAATTTTGGGACGGCCCAGGCGCAAGACCCCACTCTAAAAGGGGCTTTAGCAAATGTGACTGTTCGAAATGGTGTTCCCCAAGAGCCAGATGCTGACCACAGGTATCCGTATTTTGAAATGCACAATGACCTCTTGTATCGGGTTACCAAAGCTCACAATGAGGTGGTAGAACAGTTGGTGGTTCCCGGGCCCTATAGGAAAATGGTCCTAGAAATGGCTCATACTCATGTGTTAGGGGGTCATCTAGGTACAGATAAAACCCGTGAACGAATATTTCAGAGGTTCTATTGGCCGGGGTGTTATAAAGAAATAGACGAATTCTGCAAATCCTGCCCTACATGCCAATTAAAGGCCCCGCGGTCTCATTTTAAAAGTCCGTTGGTGCCACTTCCTATTATTGAGATACCATTTGAAAGGATCGCCATGGACTTAGTGGGACCGTTAGACAAATCAGCTAGGGGACACTAGTATATTCTAGTAGTGCTGGATTATGCTACCCGGTATCCAGAGGCCGTGCCGTTACAAAACTCCTCCGCCAAAACTATTGCTCGGGAGTTGTTTCACATATGCACGAGAGTGGGACTCCCCAAAGAAATCTTGACTGACCAAGGGACCCCCTTTATGTCCAGGGTCATGCTCGAGCTGTGTAAACTATTGAAAATTAAACAGTTAAAAACTTCAGTGTACCATCCCCAAACTGATGGCCTCGTAGAAAGGTTCAATAAAACCTTGAAAGCCATGTTAAAAAAGGTCATTGAGAAAGATGGCAAGGATTGGGATTGTTTGTTGCCATATCTGTTTTCAATCCGGGAAGTTCCACAGGCTTCTACAGGGTTCTCGCCTTTCGAGTTGCTTTATGGTAGACAACCTCTGGGTTTGCTTGATGTAGCTAAGGAGACATGGGAGACTGAAGCTACTCCATATAGGAGTGTCATTGGTCATGTGGTACAAATGCAAGAGAGAATTGCCAAGGTGATGCCTATAGTGAAGGAACATCTCCAGAGGGCCCAAGAAGCTCAGAGAAGTGTGTACAACCGTTCTGCCAGAATTAGAGAGTTCAAGCCAGGGGATCGGGTATTTATTCTGGTACCTACGGTTGAGAGCAAGTTATTGGCTAGATGGCAGGGACCTTTTGAGGTGATGGAAAAAGTTGGGGAAGTAAATTATAGAGTCCATCAGCCAGGGAAAAGGAAACCAGTGCAGGTCTATCATGTGAACTTAATGAAACCTTGGAGAGAACGGGAGTCCTTGTCAGCTATGCTCTTATCTCCCTCTGTTTCCGGTCCTGAGTTTGGAAAGGTGACAATTGCTAGTTCCTTGTCACGTCCCCAAAGACAGGAAACTAAAGAGTTGTTGCAACGTAATACGGACAGATTCTCTAGCTTACCAGGTTGCATTAATGTGGTGGAACATGATGTCATCACTGAACCCCACATAAGGGTTAAAGTAAAACCGTATCGCATCCCAGAAGCCCGTAGACAAGCAGTTTCAGAGGAGGTTCAGAGAATGTTACAACTAGGGGTAATTGAAAGGTCCAAAAGTGAATGGTCCAGCCCAATTGTGTTGGTCCCAAAACCAAATGGAAGCTGGCGCTTTTGTAATGACTTTCGGAAACTGAATGAGGTTTCCAAGATGGATGCTTACCCTATGCCTAGGGTAGATGAACTGGTTGAAAGGTTGGGTCCCGCCAGATATATAACCACATTAGACCTCACCAAAGGGTATTGGCAAATACCATTAGCAAAAGAGGCCCGAGAGAAAACAGCCTTTTCTACGTTGGAGGGATGTTTCCACTATGGAATGGATGCCATTGGGTTGAAAGGGGCCCCTGCTACATTTCAAAGGGCGATGGATGACATTTTGCTTCCCCACAGGGAATATGCAGCAGCCTACTTAGATGACATTGTTATCTACAGCCTGGATTGGAAAAGCCATCTAAGTAAAGTCCAGGCCGTTCTAGACTCACTCAGAGAAGCAGGGTTTACAGCCAACCCAGAGAAGTGTGCCATAGGTATGGAGCAGGCCAAATACTTGGGTTATGTTGTAGGAAGAGGCATGACAAGGTAGAAGCCATACAGAGTTGGCCCCGGCCTCTTACAAAAAAACAAGTACAGGCCTTCTTAGGGATAGTCGGGTATTACCAGCGATTTGTCCCCAACTTTGCCAGTATCGCGGCTCCTTTGTCTGACCTCACGAAAGGGAAAAAGTCAGTTATGGTTCAGTAGTCCCCGGAGGCAGAAAAGGCGTTTGTAGAACTAAAGTCCGTTCTTTGTAGGCAACCAGTGCTAATAGCGCCAGATTTCTCCAAGAAATTTATAGTACAGACAGATGCATCAGAGGTGGGACTAGGGGCTGTTATGTCCCAGGAGGTTAACAGAGAAGAGCATCCTGTCATGTATCTAAGTAGGAAACTGAACCCCTGTGAGAGGAATTACTCGATTGTGGAACGGGAATGTCTGGCAATAAAATGGGCCCTAGGGTCCCTAAGGTATTACCTGCTAGGCAGAAAGTTCAGACTCATCTCAGACCATGCCCCACTGAAGTGGATGAGTCAAAACAAGGGGAATAATGCTAGGGAAACAAGGTGGTTCCTGGCATTACAGGATTTTGACTATGTGGTGGAACACAGGCCGGGCAAATTGCACATCAATGCAGATGCCCTGTCAAGAGTCCATTGTTTGGTCATGGAAGGTTCCAAGCCCCCTGGCTTTAGGCAGAGGGGGGGGGGGATATGTAAGCATGCAGTGGGTGACATCATGGATGGTAGGTATGTGTCACTGAGGCTGCTACACTCAGTGATGTAAATCCCGGAGGTAAGTAGTGACCAGTGGTGGTAGATCACTGAGTTGGTGGTAGCTGGAATTTGGGTCCGGGATTTAGGAGTGACTGAAGAGCTTGGGTGGGAAGGTCACTCCCATACTCCATCTCGGGTGTTACCAACACACACACAGGTGCGATGGTGGTTTTAAAAAGGACACTCTGCCAGAGAGCAGTGTGTGGATGGTGGTCTGAAAGGAAGACTACTGAACCAAACCTCTTGGCAGTGAGGATTTGCTGGGAGAAGACAGCCACTGGTGAGGAGCTTGTATCACTGTGTGTTGTTATTTCATTTGGACTGTTCTGTTATTTGAATAAAGCAAGCCTGTACTGTACTGTGTGCCGAATAAAACCCTGAAAAGAGACTGTTTGAGTGGTCCCGTCTCACAGTATGTGTGTGTATATATATATATATATATATATACACACACTCACCTAAAGAATTATTAGGAACACCTGTTCTATTTCTCATTAATGCGATTATCTAGTCAACCAATCACATGGCAGTTGCTTCAATGCATGTAGGGTTGTGGTCCTGGTCAAGACAATCTCCTGAACTCCAAACTGAATGTCAGAATGGGAAAGAAAGGTGATTTAAGCAATTTTGAGCGTGGCATGGTTGTTGGTGCCAGACGGGCCGGTCTGAGTATTTCACAATCTGCTCAGTTACTGGGATTTTCACGCACAACCATTTCTAGGGTTTACAAAGAATGGTGTGAAAAGGGAAAAACATCCAGTATGCGGCAGTCCTGTGGGTGAAAATGCCTTGTTGATGCTAGAGGTCAGAGGAGAATGGGCCGACTGATTCAAGCTGATAGAAGAGCAACGTTGACTGAAATAACCACTCGTTACAACCGAGGTATGCAGCAAAGCATTTGTGAAGTCACAACACACACAACCTTGAGGGATGGGCTACAACAGCAGAAGACCCCACCGGGTACCACTCATCTCCACTACAAATAGGAAAAAGAGGCTACAATTTGCACGAGCTCACCAATATTGGACTGTTGAAGACTGGAAAATTGGTTTCTTGAACATGACAATGAGTTCACTGTACTAAAATGGCCCCCACAGTCACCAGATCTCAACCCAATAGACCATCTTTGGGATTTGGTAGAACAGGAGCTTCGTGCCCTGGATGTGCATCCCTCAAATCTCCATCAACTGCAAGATGCTATCCTATCAATATGGGCCAACATTTCTAAAGAATGCTATCAGCACCTTGTTGAATCAATGCCACGTAGAATTAAGGCAGTTCTGAAGGCAAAAGGGGGTCCAACACCGTATTAGTATGGTATTCCTAATAATTATTTAGGTGAATGTATATATATATATATATATATATATATATATGCACAATTATACCACTTCCCTCTACATATATATATATATATATATATATATCCACAGATGCTTGGGGCACATCTATAAACACATACTGTATACATACAAAACCGGGGGTATGAATGGACAGCAATAAGCCCACATGCATACTGTCATGCTGGCATAAGTGTATATACATAGACATGTGTGCAAATACATACACACATATCTATATATATACACACACACACACTCGCATATACCTGGGGCATCACATACAAGGGACATACATATGCCCCCACTGGTCATACAGGGCCAATATATACACGGCCATACAGGAAATATATATCCCTATTGGCCATATAAAGGGGCCCATATATATACATACAGTCATGTGAAAAAATTAGGACACCCTTTGAAGGCATGTGGTTTTTTGTAACATTTTTAATAAAAGGTTATTTCATCTCCGTTTCAACAATACAGAGAGATTAAAGTAATCCAACTAAACAAAGAAAACTGAAGAAAAGTCTTTTCAAGATCTTCTGTAAATGTCATTCTACAAAAATGCCTATTCTAACTGAGGAAAAAGATAGGACACCCTCACATGTATTCCCTCTTAAATTGGCTCAGATCTCACACAGGTATATCACACCAGGTGCACATAATTAGTAGATCGTTACTCTGCATGTTGAATGAGGCTTGCCCTATTTAAACCTCAGACATTTAGTTTGGTGTGCTCCTGACTGTTGAAGTGAGAGTGAGCACCATGGTGAGAGCAAAAGAGCTGTCAGAGGACTTCAGAAAAAAGATTGTAGCAGCCTATGAGTCTGGGAAGGGATTTAAAAAGATCTCAAAAGATTTTGAAATCAGCCATTCCACTGTCCGGAAGATAGTCTACAAGTGGAGGGCTTTCAAAACAACTGCCAACATGCCCAGGACTGGTCGCCCCAGCAAGTTCACCCCAAGAGCAGACCGCAAGATGCTAAAAGAGGTCTCCAAAAACCCTAAAGTGTCATCTCGAGAACTACAGCAGGCTCTGGCTACTGTTGATGTAGAAGTACATGCCTCTACAATCAGAAAGAGACTGTACAAGTTTAACTTGCATGGGAGGTGTGCAAGGAGGAAACCTTTGCTTTCCAAGAGAAACATCGAGGCCAGACTGACATTTGCCAGAGATAAAGTTGACAAAGACCAGGACTTCTGGAATAATGTTCTTTGGACAGATGAGTCCAAAATTGAATTATTTGGACACAACAGCAGAGGACATGTTTGGCGTAAACCAAACACAGCATTCCAAGAAAAGAACCTCATACCAACTGTGAAGCATGGAGGTGGAAGTGTCATGGTTTGGGGCTGCTTTGCTGCAGCAGGACCTGGTCAGCTCACCATCATAGAATCCACGATGAATTCTACTGTGTATCAGAAGGTGCTTGAAGAACATGTGAGACCATCAGTTAGAAAATTAAAGCTGAAGCGGAACTGGACCATGCAACATGACAATGACCCAAAACATACTAGTAAATCAACCAAAGATTGGCTGAAAAAGAAGAAATGGAGAGTCCTGGAATGGCCAAGTCAAAGTCCAGATTTGAATCCCATTGAGATGCTGTGGGGTGACTTGAAAAGGGCTGTACGTGCAAGAAACCCCTCAAACATCTCACAGCTGAAAAAGTTCTGCATTGAGGAGTGGGGTAAAATTTCCTCAGACCGATGTCGAAGACTGGTAGATGGCTACAAGAACCGTCTCACTGCAGTTATTTCAGCCAAAGGAGGTAACACTCGCTATTAGGGGCAAGGGTGTCCTATCTTTTTCCTCAGTTAGAATAGGCATTTTTGTAGAATGACATTTACAGAAGATCTTGAAAAGACTTTTCTTCAGTTTTCTTTGTTTAGTCGGATTACTTTAATCTCTCTGTATTGTTGAAACGGAGATGAAATAACCTTTTATTAAAAATGTTACAAAAAACCACATGCTTTCAAAGGGTGTCCTAATTTTTTCACATGACTGTACATACACATATCAAAGAAGGGGCAGATACATATATATATCCATATACATACGCCCACCTGACTTCCCTCTACACAGCGCAAATAGAAAAATGGCATTAAATAGCATGACATATACAAAAGTTAGAAGTGTCCGCTTTTTACACATAGTGGGACACTGTAGGTATGTCACTGATGGAAGACATTATCACTTTGAGTTTCCTTAGCATTGCTATAGCTCATTTAGTGGTTGTCACATTCATTAAAACAAATGGCTGTCATAAAATTGCAGCAACGCATAAGACAGTAAAGATCCCTCAGCAAGATTACTAAACTGATGAACAATAATGGAACAAAATGGAAAACGCAACTGTGACTGATCAGTCACAAAATAACATTTTGAGTTAATAACGGAATATTTGGTCGCAAATATTCATATCTGTAACAGTAGTTGTGGACCCATTGTGAAAACTAACTATTTTAGCTTTGGGCTAAACCTAAGGGCGTTGTCCTGGCAGTCCCCTGGTAGTCACCCTCTAAAGAGAATCTGTCAGCAATTCTAACTTTATGTAAACCAGTCCAGGGCTACATAGTGCTGCCTAACACAATGCAAAACATACCTGTCTTACAATTATGTGTATTTCCAAAGTGAAGAAAATTAACTTTTATACATATGAAAATGTGGTCTGAAGGTGCGCAGTGGGGCGTGCATAACTGTATAGGAGCCCAGGCACGCCTTCTGCTGGAGCCCAAGCCCTCCTATTTGCTTGTTCTCTGTACCTTCCCTTGCTTCATCCAGCCGCCCCCTCTAATGTGATGTCCCGATCCGCCTGTAGCTTCAGCCAGATCACCTCATGCGCGCTAAGTATGGTGAGGCTGATGCCCACCGCAGGGCATTCAATGTGCAAGCGCCGACAGTTGATTTTGGCGAAGGACAATGCTCACCAGCCGGCCGGGTCTGAAGGAGGATTGTGACGTCAAAGTGGAGGGGGCGGCTGGATGGAGCAAGGGAAGGTACAGGACAGGGCCCCATAGCAAAAAAAAATTTATGCCCTTGCCACCCCCCCCCCCCCCCCCCCGGATCTCCCACCCTCACATACACCTCGGACCTCGCCGCCACATCCGCAGCTCCTCATGCACTTGCGACGGTTACGTGTTGGTCACTGGCAATGCATTTGTGCCAGTGTAGGAAATGTATGAATAAATATCTGTGTATTAAAGAAGATTGTTAAGTAGTACAGGGGTCTGTAACACAAGAAGGTGAAAGTACATATCGTGGGGTGTGTATGTGAATTAGACTGAAGGTAGGGATATGTATCTTGTGTAGTTTGGGTATTAGGGAGAGTAAGGTGTATATATCTAGTGCTGATACACGTGTAGGTGAAGAGCGGCTCTGTATCAGCACTAGATATATACCCCTTACTCTCCCTAATACCCAAACTACACAAGATACATATCCCTACTTTCTGTCTAATACACATACACGCCCCACGATATGTACTTTCACCTTCTTGTGCTACAGACCCCTCAGATAGGATTAGGTGGCTGTGTCTTCGCCAAAATGCCATTAACCATTACCACACCACACTATTAAATAATGCAGCTGCGCCTACCAGGCTTCAGCAGGTATACAGGGAGTGCAGAATTATTAGGCAAGTTGTATTTTTGAGGATTAATTTTATTATTGAACAACAACCATGTTCTCAATGAACCCAAAAAACTCATTAATATCAAAGCTGAATATTTTTGGAAGTAGTTTTTAGTTTGTTTTTAGTTTTAGCTATTTTAGGGGGATATCTGTGTGTGCAGGTGACTATTACTGTACATAATTATTAGGCAACTTAACAAAAAACAAATATATACCCATTTCAATTATTTATTTTTACCAGTGAAACCAATATAACATCTCAACATTCACAAATATACATTTCTGATATTCAAAAACAAAACAAAAACAAATCAGTGACCAATATAGCCACCTTTCTTTGCAAGGACACTCAAAAGCCTGCCATCCATGGATTCTGTCAGTGTTTTGATCTGTTCACCATCAACATTGCGTGCAGCAGCAACCACAGCCTCCCAGACACTGTTCAGAGAGGTGTACTGTTTTCCTCCTTGTAAATCTCACATTTGATGATGGACCACAGGTTCTCAATGGGGTTCAGATCAGGTGAACAAGGAGGCCATGTCATTAGATTTTCTTCTTTTATACCCTTTCTTGCCAGCCACGTTGTGGAGTACTTGGACGCGTGTCATGGAGCATTGTCCTGCATGAAAATCATGTTTTTCTTACCTTGCAGACTTCTTCCTGTACCACTGCTTGAAGAAGGTGTCTTCCAGAAACTGGCAGTAGGACTGGGAGTTGAGCTTGACTCCATCCTCAACCCAAAAAGGCCCCACAAGCTCATCTTTGATGATACCAGCCCAAACCAGTACTCCACCTCCACCTTGCTGGCATCTGAGTCGGACTGGAGCTCTCTGCCCTTTAACAATCCTGCCATCTGGCCCATCAAGACTCACTCTCATTTCATCAGTCCATAAAACCTTAGAAAAATCAGTCTTGAGATATTTCTTGGCCCAGTCTTGACGTTTCAGCTTGTGTGTCTTGTTTAGTGGTGGTAGTCTTCCAGCCTTTCTTTCCTTGGCCATGTCTCTGAGTATTGCACACCTTGTGCTTTTGGGCACTCCAGTGATGTTGCAGCTCTGAAATATGGCCAAACTGGTGGCAAGTGGCATCTTGGCAGCTGCACGCTTGACTTTTCTCAGTTCATGGGCAGTTATTTTGCACCTTGGTTTTTCCACATGCTTCTTGCGACCCTGTTGACTATTTTGAATGAAACGCTTGATTGTTCGATGATCACGCTTCAGAAGCTTTGCAATTTTAAGAGTGCTGCATCCAAGATATCTCACTATTTTTGACTTTTCTGAGCCTGTCAAGTCCTTCTTTTGACCCATTTTGCCAAAGGAAAGGAAGTTGCCTAATAATTATGCACACCTGATATAGGGTGTTGATGTCATTAGACCACACCCCTTCTCATTACAGAGATGCACATCACCTAATATGCTTAATTGGTAGTAGGCTTTCGAGCCTATACAGCTTGGAGTAAGACAACATGCATAAAGAGGATGATATGGTCAAAATACTCATTTGCCTAATAATTCTGCACGTAGTGTATGTGTGAATAGGGATTAGGGAAGATGCTTTGATCCGGCTATACCTCACACACACAGATGAAATAACTTTTACTCTAGTCTCCACTTGTCCACTACACTAGTCTCCAGTACTCCACTGACTGACGCTGCTGCTTCGGTCGGACACACACCGATACAGACTCAGTCAGTCCTACTCCCCAGCCAGACCAGAGCCAGCCCTGAGCCCTCACCTCAGTCCTCAGCCACTTGAACTGACCGACTCCAGCAGCTCGCCTCGCAGCTTTGCCTTCATTGTACTTCCCGCTCCGAGTCCGCGACTCCGCCTCCTCCACTTCCGGCTAGGACTAGTTAGAAGAACCGCCGCCCAGACTGCCTCTCTGCCTCCGGCTCCGACTGCCCGCTATCACAGCGCCACGCCCGGCCCACGCCACACAATAAATTGTATTTATTTTTTTAAACCTCAGTCGGCGGCGGGCCCCCAGTGGTGTAGGGCCCCATAGCCGCTGCTATGGCGATCCCTACGCCACTGGTACAGGGAACAACTAAAGGGGAGGCTTGGGCTCCGGCAGAAGGCGTGCCTGGGCTCCTATACAGTTATGCACGCCCCACTGGGAACCTTCAGACCACATTTCCATATGAATAAAAGTTTATTTTCTGCCCTTCGGAATTACACATAATACTAAGGGAGGGTTCGCATTTGCGTTATAACATTCCGTTATAGGTTCTGCTTATAACGGAATATAACGGAATGCCCAGAAGGAATGCAAAACGGAAGTTTTTAAGAGGCATTCCGTTTTGATCCGTCACAATAGAAGTCTATGGTGAAGCATAACAGATCCGTCTGGTTTCCAATATGCAGGACGGAAAAAAAAGTCCTATCAACAGGACTGTCAATACCTTATGTCGAACAATGTCATGCAAAAATATCTAAAGTCATAAAATAAGACACATGGCATTTTGCTTAATAAAGCTGCCCCAATGTCTTTAAACCCCTTTATGACGGGGCTATTTTACGTTTTTTACTCCCAGGCCAGAGACATAACTTTTTTTTATCTTTCTATTAACATAGCCGTCCGTATAAGGGCATGTTTTTTGTGGTTGCATACAATGTAGTGGGAAGCAGTGATGGTCAGTTCGCAGTGTTCACCAACAAACACATGCGGGCTGTCATCTTTAGTAAGGTAAACTCACCCATCCGGCGATGCACAGGTAAGCCCTTACCTGTGCCTGTGCCGGGAGCCGGTCTGAAATCAAATGCAGTCATCGGGAGCAGGTGCAGCCAGCCAGTAGCGAGGGGCAACACGAGAGGTGCACTGTGGACCGATGAGGGGCCAAATAATAACACACAGTTCATCAGTTTACTCACGGTTGGCAGAAAGCAGCCCTGGGCTGGCAGCACAGAGTTGAGGAGGATAGCAGGAAATCCTTCGGGGCACGCTCTGTGTAGGGAAGTATCAGCCAAGATGGTGGTTGAGGTGCCCTTGGTGATAGGGGTGCTTAGGGTTCTTGTTGCGGCTGAGTCCCTTGATGGTTTTTGTTGTGACGCCAGTACCGTTAATGGTGGTACAAACAATAGTGGTAATAATGAGGTAGACGGTGGTGAAATGCAACTCACAACTTTTACTTTTGATGTCTTTGGTTGCAGCAGTACAAAAATGCAGTTTCTTGATGGTACAGAGTTGATTCTGCAAAGCCACTGTTTTTAGGCTTTTCAGGTTTTTAGTTTTTGGAAGCAGTGGGTTAGATGTACCTGGTTCCATTTGATGTGTGGGATCCTATTCATTGTCCTTTCCCTACAAGCTGAATATTTAGACAGGAGAACTCAACTGTCTTTCAGAAGTTTGGTGTGGCTGCCCGAAGCTATAAATCCTCCACCATGCAAAGGTGTCTGTGGCCCTCAATAATGGCTCTTATCACCGATGAGTCCTTAGGAAAGCTTGTTTCTTTTCCAGGGAGGCAAACTCTTCTGCTACTGGTCAGGGATGCAAGTCTACAGTCCAGCTAGAGAAGGAAAACGCTCTTCTGCGCCTCACATCTAAGTATAACCTCCTAGCGAAGTTGGCTCCACTCACTAATCTGTGTCATGGAGTCTTCACTCTACATTTTCTCCCACTAATCTGATCTGAACTCCTCAGCTCTGCTCTCTTCTCTGACTACATTTTCTCAACTGCCATCTCAACTCCCTCCTGGTCTCAACTAGGAACTCCATTCTTAATCTGCCTCACTAGGCCTGACCTGGGTATATACAGGTCCTTCTAAAAAAATTAGCATATTGTGATAAAGTTCATTATTTTCTGTAATGTTCTGATAAACATTAGACGTTCATATATTTTAGATTCATTACACACCAACTGAAGTAGTTCAAGCCTTTTATTGTTTTAATATTGATGATTTTGGCATACAGCTCATGAAAACCCAAAATTCCTATCTAAAAAAATTAGCATATCAGGAAAAGGTTCTCTAAACGAGCTATTAACCTAATCATCTGAATCAACTAATTAGCTCTAAACACCTGCAAAAGATTCCTGAGGCTTTTAAAAACTCCCAGCCTGGTTCATTACTCAAAACCGCAATCATGGGTAAGACTGCCGACCTGACTGCTGTCCAGAAGGCCATCATTGACACCCTCAAGCAAGAGGGTAAGACACAGAAAGAAATTTCTGAACGAATAGGCTGTTCCCAGAGTGCTGTATCAAGGCACCTCAGTGGGAAGTCTGTGGGAAGGAAAAAGTGTGGCAGAAAACGCTGCACAACGAGAAGAGGTGACCGGACCCTGAGGAAGATTGTGGAGAAGGACCGATTCCAGACCTTGGGGGACCTGCGGAAGCAGTGGACTGAGTCTGGAGTAGAAACATCCAGAGCCACCGTGTACAGGCGTGTGCAGGAAATGGGCTACAGGTGCCGCATTCCCCAGGTCAAGCCACTTTTGAACCAGAAACAGCGGCAGAAGCGCCTGACCTGGGCTACAGAGAAGCAGCACTGGACTGTTGCATGTCATTCGGAAATCAAGGTGCCAGAGTCTGGAGGAAGACTGGGGAGAGGGAAATGCCAAAATGCCTGAAGTCCAGGGTCAAGTACCCACAGTCAGTGATGGTCTGGGGTGCCATGTCAGCTGCTGGTGTTGGTCCACTGTGTTTTATCAAGGGCAGGGTCAATGCAGCTAGCTATCAGGAGATTTTGGAGCACTTCATGCTTCCATCTGCTGAAAAGCTTTATGGAGATGAAGATTTCATTTTTCAGCACGACCTGGCACCTGCTCACAGTGCCAAAACCACTGGTAAATGGTTTACTGACCATGGTATTACTGTGCTCAATTGGCCTGCCAACTCTCCTGACCTGAACCCCATAGAGAATCTGTGGGATATTGGGAAGAGAAAGTTGAGAGACGCAAGACCCAACACTCTGGATGAGCTTAAGGCCGCTATCGAAGCATCCTGGGCCTCCATAACACCTCAGCAGTGCCACAGGCTGATTGCCTCCATGCCACGCCGCATTGAAGCAGTCATTTCTGCAAAAGGATTCCCGACCAAGTATTGAGTGCATAACTGAACATAATTATTTGAAGATTGACTTTTTTGTATTAAAAACACTTTTCTTTTATTGGTCGGATGAAATATGCAAATTTTTTGAGATAGGAAATTTGGGTTTTCATGAGCTGTATGCCAAAATCATCAATATTAAAACAATAAAAGGCTTGAACTACTTCAGTTGGTGTGTAATGAATCAAAAATATATGAAAGTCTAATGTTTATCAGTACATTACAGAAAATAATGAACTTTATCACAATATGCTAATTTTTTTAGAAGGACCTGTATATAAGACCTGAACTATATCCCCATGTAGTGGCAGGATGTATAAATTACACCTAATCTGCCTGGTAATAGGGATTTTGCAGATACATAAATACAAAATCATACATTTCAACCTAATACATTATTAAGATCAAAAAGTGCTTTTAAGCAGTGCCCACACACACATAGTGGGACGCTGCACAGGCAGTTCCGAGAACAGAATTTTTTTTCAGCTTCCCACCAGTGATGGTCAGTTCGCAGTGTTCGCCAGCGAACACATGGGGGCTTCCATCTTTAGTAAGGTAGACTCACCCGTCCGGCGATGCACAGGTAAGCCCTTACCTGTGCCTGTGCCGGGAGCCAGAACTGCCTGCTCCCGGTGACTGCATTTGATTTCAGACCGGCTCCCGGCACAGGCACAGGTAAAAGCTTACCTGTGCATCGCCGGAAGGGTGAGTCTACCTTACTAAAGATGGCAGCCCCCATGTGTTCGCTGGCGAACACTGCGAACTGACCATCACTGGTGGGAAGCTGAAAAAAATAAATCTAATGGGGTGGAATTGTAAAAACAGACACAATTCTGCCATAGTTTTATGGGTTTTGTTTTATAGTGTTTCCTATGTAATAAAATTGACCCATTACCGTCATTCTCTGGGTCAGTACAATTACAATGACACACATTTATATACGTGTAGTTTTTTTTTTTCCTTTAATACTGAAATTATATATATATATTTTTTTTTGCATTGCCAAATTAGGATCCCCATAACTTTTTTTTTTTTTTATTTCCACGAAGCTTGAGGGCTCATTTTTTGTGGGACGATCTGTAGCTTTTATTGATAGAGGTGAAGTGACCAAAAATGTCGAATCAGAGATTTTGAAGTTTTTTTCCATAACGCCATTCACCGTATGGGATAAATATTTTTATATTTTAATAGTACAGGAGTTTCAGATTCGAGGTCTACAAAGATTTTAGATGGAAAGACATCACTGTAGTTTTTCAATAATAAAATGAATCCTCAAAAATACAACTTATCTAAGTCTAGGGCTACACGACGACACAGGGCACAACTACACTGCAACGTGTGTCTAGGGCTACACGACAACATTTGTCGAGCGAAATTTTGTCGCACCAATGTCGCCTGACAATTTTTATAAAGGTAGTCTATGATGTCGCACTGCGACATGCGACACACTATGACTGCAATGCAACAGTTGCAGAAAAATCACTCTAGAATGTTTTTTTGCGACTGTCGTGTCGCAGTCACAGCATGTCGCAGTCCGACACCATAGACTACCATTATAAAAATTGTCGCACGACAAATGTCATTGTGTAGCCCTAGCCTAATAATTGTACACACAGTGTAGTAGTCTCAGGTGTAGTTAAAGGGAGACTGTCACCAGTTTTACGGTGCCGTAAGGGCAACATAAACTAGTGACAGATACCCTAAGGCTGGCTTCACACCTGAGCGTTTCTGAGACACGCGTTTTACAGCGCGTTTAACGCGCGTTTTTATGCGCGTTTTTATGCACGTTTTTTGCAATAGTTTGACGCGCGTTTCTGTGATTGACTGCAGTGTTGTCCAATCAGTAAATATCCCTGTGTATATGAAGTTTGGCCAATCCTAGGGCATTGTAGGTGTGAAATTCCATGTGTGTTGGTAGAGTGTGTGGTTTGTAGTCATCATGGAATGCTATAGACGGCGACGTGTTGCGGCACTTGTTGCAGCTATCCACCTGGAACGTTTGAGGAGAAGGCGGGACAGCAGGCGACGTTTCTGGGTCCATCCTGTGATTGCGAATAGACAGGAGAGGGGCCAGTTCTGGGCACTGTATGCCAACCTCCGTGCCCATGAGGACAAGTTTCTGGACTACACCAGGATGTCCATCCACAGGTTAGTACGTCTACGTGGTTGCAATGTTTTTGCAATGGTTAAGCTAAGTGTTTTGTGCTTTTTGTATAGTTAACCATGATCATTTTATTGTTTCCCAGCTTTGACGAGCTCCTGGTGCTGTTGTCTCCTCATTTGCAGCGTCAGGACACCTTCATGAGGGACTGCATCCCACCAGTGGAAAGACTGGTCATTACTTTGCGGTAAGTAGCCTATTATTGTGGCCATTTAAACCATTTGCAGTGTGTTGTGCCATGATCTGAGTTTCGCCCTGTTTCTCTTGCTGTTTGTGACGTATGAGTGTTTGTGCGGGGGGTATGTATGTGTATGTTGTCAACGTGTGGCATAGATATCCCATACATGCATCATGGATCCACATTTGGCCATGTTTTACCCCTCACTTTCCAAAAATAGTCCAAACAGTTGTTTCAATTTTTTTAACTTTGGTGAATGTATTCACATCATACATTTTCAAATAAAATGTGTTTAAACTGTTTTACAAACAAAGGAGCAATGTAGTATAAATAACATCAAAATATTACAAACATTTTTCGAGATAAGTGCCCATTTTGGCTCCCAAACCCTTGAGCCGGAGAATTTCCCTCTTCTACGTTTCTCAAAGGGTTTCATATTGCGGCCCAGAAAACTCTGCCTCGGGATCCCGCCGTGTCTCTCTGGCTCCGCGAGACTGATTGGCGGGTGGCATTTCAGTGGTGGTGATGGTGGAGGTGCTTGGGCCCGTGCTTGAAGAGGGATATGGGTATGATGTGTGTTGTGTCTGCCATGTCTCAAGAGGGTGTTGTATGTTACTTTGTGTGTATGTGTGTGCTGGGTATGTGTGAGGATGTTGTTGTGCATGTTGGGGATGTAGTGGGCCATATTGTGGGGCATATTGTGGGCAGTATTGTGGCCCATATTGGTGGCCATATTGTGGTGGCTGCTGTGGTGGCTGCTGTGGTGGCTGCTGTGGTGGCTGCTGTGGGGGATGCTGTGGGGGATGCTGTGGGGGATGCTGTGGGGCAGTGCTAGACGTTGCTAGCTCATAAGGGAGGCAATACTTGTCAATGGTGTTAGTCACCTCCTCCCTTACTTTTGTGATGAGATGTCTCGGCACATGGAGCATTTTCTCCTTTAGACTGAGGAGAAAATATGCGTCGCTGCTAAGTTTTGGCACAGGATGTGCCAGGGCATCCAGGCAGCCGATTAGCCGGTCCTCCTGTCTCTCAGTTCTCCTCCTTTTATGTCGTGGATGCCGAGTTGCCTCTGGTACGGCTTGGACAGTCTGCATGGGGCTGACGAAAGTCGGAGTGGGGGGGGGGGGGCTGGAGGACTCATTGGCCCCATAGATGGGCCCGGCTCACTGTCGATTGTGCCCTCGTCCTCTTCCTCATCAGCCTGCGCCTGGCTGGGTTCCCAGCTACTATCGGTGCTGTGAAGTGGAAAATATAGGTAAGTATGTTCCCCATATGAAATTGAATGTATGTAATGTCATACCACATCCTCTCCTCAATGTGTATGCCCTTGACTCACCTCCGCATTTCGGTGCACGGTATCAAAAAGGACATTTGGGCTGCATGCACATAACTGGAGCGTCTGCCTGGGGAGGATCCGCTCCTCTGCTCCTTTTGTTTCCGGCGATGGCGGATAAAGGCTTCTTTCAGGCTTTTCCATTTGCCTTTGAGAGTGTTGACTATGAAAAACGAAATAAAAAGCATCCGTTAATGTCTCTTTATTTTCTTACATTTGTTTCAGGTATTTAGCTACCGGACAGTCATTGGCCAGTCTACACTTCGCCTTTCTCATTGGGAAGTCCACAGCCAGTATGATCATCCGTGAAACCTGCGTGGCAATTTGGGACGTCCTTCATCCTGCTGTGATGGCCCAACTACAGAAGGAGGATTGGCTGCAAATTGCGGATCTGTTTTTAAAATCCTGCAATTTCCCAAACTGTGTCGGTGCAATAGACGGCAAACACATCCGCGTTCAGAAGCCCATAAGGAGCGGGAGTCAATTTTTTAATTATAAAAAATATTTTTCAGTTGTTCTTTTTGCGGTGTGTGATGCAAACTATTGCTTCACATACATTGATGTGGGGTCCTACGGCAGCAGCTCAGACTCAGCTGTTTTCGGGCATTCGGCCTTTGGGCAAATGCTCAATAATAATGAGCTGGACCTCCCGGGGAACACCACACTGCCTGGGACCACTTTTCCCGCTATGCCCTTTGTTTTTGTGGGGGACGAGGCCTTTGCGCTGGGGGAGCATCTGATGAGGCCGTACTCCAGCCGGGGACTCTCCATTGCCAGGCGGGTATTTAATTACCGGCTGACAAGGGCACGCAGGGTGGTGGAGTGCGCCTTCGGGATTTTATCAAACAAATGGCGCTTTCTCCATTCTCCCATTTATCTCAAATTGGAGACCGCTATCTCGGCCGTGAAGGCAGCGTGTGCTCTGCACAATTTTGTCCGTCTACGGGATGGCTTTAATTTCGAAGATTCCCTCAGCCATTCTTTTGAGAGTCATAATCAGAGCGGTGTGCGTGGGACCCGGCACGGTGCAGCTGTCCGGGACCACTTCAACGCATATTTTTTGACACCACATGGGGCGTTACCATGGCAATTGGAAGCCATATAAGTTTATGTTCATTTATATTTTTGGTCTGAAAAGAGTGTTTAGATATTATTTGATTTTCAAATTTGGTTGATTATGACTAGGGCTAAATGAAAAATTTGGAAACGATCTTTTGTGCATTTGTTTTTTTTTAACCTATATAGTGCCCCTTGAGGATGCCCCTATAGTGGCCATCAATAGTCGCCCATTAACAAGGGTTTAGAAATATGGGCGAAATCATGTGTCCCATTTAAGTGGCCAATACTCGGCCAGTAGAATATAAGCCAAGGAGGGTGAAATAACGGATCCCATCAAGGTGCCCAATACTGGCACGTTACAAACCGAAGCACCTAACATATGCCTTGCCACCCATAGCCCACAAACAGTCTAATTCTAAAAAGTACACAATATCAATAACAACTTAGGATTCAAATCCCTCAACCCAAACTTAGGCCTACATTTCAAAATGCCACTACATTTGCGGATTGAAAGAGCGCAGTCTGGCACAAGATAGTGGAACCACTGCAAATTGAACATACTGGGCCATTGCATTGTACCAGAATGTGGGGGAGGGTGAACCAGGACAGTACTAAAAACTAAAGGGGCGAGGGGACACTATACAACATGTAATGTGCACATCATTCTTTGTAAACTAAGGCCACTGAGTGCCCATATACAAGAACAGGGATGGTGAGGCTGCGTCCCTCCAGCTGTTGCTAAAATCCAAGTCCATGCATGCCTGCACAGGCTCCAGCAAGTAAAATACAGGCCAGCATTTGTGGAGGTGGCGTTTGACAACAGCTGGAGGGCTGCAGGTAGAGCTGGCCAGGGCTATTACATATAGTTGGTACACCACTGCACACAAGGAGTTTACTTTCACTTTACAACACACATGCAAATACCTTTTCCCTGTTTCACTGTCTTGGTGAAACTTCTCCAATCTGGCCAGATGCTTTTGCCAATATCCTCCCAGGCCTGCTGCCTGCTCCTCCTATTTTTGTAGTTGGCATCCTGCGTATCATACAGGCAGCGTTTGCCTTGCACCAGCCTGATGAGGTTCTCGGTGTCACAGAGAGACTCCTCCATGCTGGCTCCTCTCCAAAACTGTGCTTTGCACCTGGTGTTGGGCCTTTTGCTGCTTGTTGCAAAATCCAAGACGCGCGTTCGAACGCGCGTTTTATGTGTCAAAAACGCGCGAAAATCAAGCGTTGCGCGTTCCCATTGAAGTCTATGGGCCAAAACGCGCGACAAACGCCCAAAAAAAAGCTCAAGCACTTGTTTGAGCGTCGGGCGTTTTACAGCGCGTTCTGACGCGCTGTAAAACGCTCAAGTGTGAACCATTCCCATAGGGAATCATTGGTTCTTGCCTGTTGTGCGTTTTACAGCGCGTAGGAACGCGCTGTAAAACGCTCAGGTGTGAACCCAGCCTAAGAAAAATGCTAAAACAGCTCCAGTGCATAATGACGAATCCCCATATACCTAAACCCCTGGCTTTGCCAGGTGGGTGGGGGGGGAGATGTGAGCTCATGAATATGGGGACTCATTGGCATGTACTGGAGCTGTCAGGATTTAAAAGTGAGGGCAGCATAAAACTGGTGACAGATTCCCTGTAATAGCACATGGAATTCACCTTTCTAGGTCCCCAGAGCTGATTGCATACTCTGCCTATAATAAGATCACTGCAACCCAGTCACAGGGGGAAATCATGTTTCATCATGCTGCTGTCACATACTGTGGCAATAAAAGGGTTAACAGCAGGGATTGGGGCAGTAACATAATCAATTAAAATCATACATTTCAAAACAAACTAAAAGAGATCTGTTCTTGCACTGCTCGAATTACATGAAAACAATTATTTCCAAACAATATCAGAAAAATACGATTGTGAATTGCAAATGCCAAGTGTGAACATGATTCTAGAAAATAGATAGATAGCTCAAATGCCAAGTGTGAACACGTTTGTTATTAAAAATAAAGTTGTTTTCTGCATCTAATTGGAGTTTGTTTGAAATGTATGATTTTAACCCGTTCCTATCTAGCACCAAACATGTACAATGCTAATCTGGTCTTGTAACATAGTGCCTGCTCTGGAGCAGTGTGGGCACCATAGCCGCAGGGTGCCTACTGTTTCAAACACCAGACACCTGGGTCTAATTTCCATGATCGGTGATTACACAGATTGCAGACATTTAACCCCTCAGATGCCGTTGTCAGTTGTGACCACGGCATCTGAGGTGGCTGGAGAGGCTTCCTTACATGGCGATCAGAGGAACTATTGGTTGTTTCCAATACCATGGGTCCCTCTGAAGAAACCCATGGTATTAGAGCTATAGTTCCTATAGAGGCCTGCAGGTGGTAGGGCTTCATGGGAAAATACTGAATTCAATTGAGGGTAAAAAAATTATAAAAACATTACTCACCTCATCCACTTGATCGCGCAGCTGGGATGAAGATAGAAGGCTCTTCTATATTCATTCAGCAGGACCTGCGCTGACGTCACGGCACTCATGGTGAGCGCGATGATGTCAGCGAAGGTCCTTTTGCAGGTCCTTCAAGAAGAACAAAGAAGAGTATCCCGGCTGCGTGATCAAGTGGATGAGGTGAGTTATGTTTTTAATATTTTTTTACCCTCAATTGATATTTCACTTTGCATTCTGTATTAAATAATGCTATTATTTTCCATTATAACCATGTCAGGCTACTTTCACACTTGCGTTCAGAACGGATCCGTCTGCATTATATTGTTTAAAAAAATTCTAAGTGTGAAGGTAGCCTGAACGGATCTGTCCAGACTTTACATTGAAAGTCAATGGGGGACAGATCCGTTTGAAGATTGAGCCATATTGTGTCATCTTCAAACTGATCCGTCCCCATTGACTTACATTTTAAGTCTGGACGGATCTGCACGCCTCCGCACGGCCAGGCGGACACCCGAACGCTGCAAGCAGCGTTCAGGTGTCCGCCTGCTGAGCGGAGCGGAGGCTGAACGCTGCCAGACTGATGCATTCTGAGCGGATCCGCGTCCACTCAGAATGCATTAGGGCTGGACGGAAGCGTTCAGGGCCGCTTGTGAGAGCCTTCAAACGGAGCTCACAAGCGGACACCCGAACGCTAGTGTGAAAGTAGCCTTATAATGAAAAATAATAAAGTAAATGGGGTCCCGGGTTGCTCATTCCTCGTCTCCTTAGCAACCATCCGTGAAAATCGCATCGCATTCGCACTTGCTTGCGGATGCTATGCGATTTTTACACAGCCTCATTCATTTCTATGGGGCCTGCATTGCGCGAAAAACGCAGAATATAGAACATGCTGCAATTTTCACGCAACGCACAAGTGATGCATGAAAAACATTGCTCATGTACGCAGCCCCATTGAAATAAATAGGTCAGGATTCAGTGCGGGTGCAATGCGTTCACCTCATGCATTGCACCCGCGCGGAATACTCGCCCGTGTGAAAGGGACCTTAGATAAAGGGAACAGGTCAGGGAATGCCGTAAAAGCAAAACCCATCAGAGTGGGTATTTATATTGGCATTTGCCTCTGTCGTTTTTCATGTTTATAACAATGTATTGAACTGTGTTCTTGTATCCTCAGTGAACGTCGCCCATGATATACATGCTACATTCTGTTTCAGACGTTGTATGGTACAGTTTAAAATAAACCACTATGGATTATACAGGCGCCGGGGTGTTTGTCGCCTTTATCCAGGACAAATGACTTCATAAAAAAGCCACTGAAATCACTGTACATCTCCTTTCAATAGCCAATTCATCTTTATGGTCAGGTCTGACAGAAACCATTAGTGCTATTAATATACAGGAAGAAGCATTGAGCATGTACCCAAAATAATAAAGCTTTTACTCCATCAAGCAGTTAATAGATTGATAATCATCTGAACAGATTAATATCTGTGTAATTGCATTAAAAACATAGAAAACATAGAATGTGTCGGCAGATAAGAACCATTTGGCCCATCTAGTCTGCCCAATTGTCACGGCCATGGCTATGACCGTGACTCTCTAACCGCATGCGGTTTCGTGTGGGTTAAAACCACAGGTGAGGGCCGCTGGCGTGTGGCCTAACTTGTGGTTGCCGCGGGCAACTGTTTGTCTCATGTGTATGTGCAGCAGCAGCCTGAGCGTGGCTAGGCAGCTTGCTGCAGTTGCATGCGGTTGCACCTAGCAACTTCTATGTTAGGTGTGTGTATTTTGTAAGCACTTGTAGTTTGTCTGGGAGTGTCACAGCCATGGCTATGACCGTGACTCCTGAACCGCATGCGGTTGTCAGAGGTTTGGTTTGCTTGTCAATCACAGGTGAGGCCTGTGGTATCTGCCTTTCCTGTGGTTGCCGCTGGCAACAGTATGTATGTGGCAGCTTGCTATGCTGTGCATGCGGTTGTGTGTGATATCTGTGTATGTGTGCACTTGTGTTTATGTATTATGTGCACTTCCCCTTTAAGTGGTGTTTTCCCTTTCCTGTGGTGCTGGAAGGGTTAACTCCCTTCCCAGTGTGTGTGTGTGTGATGTCACTGGGTGTGTCCGACTGTGGGGTGTGGCTTCTTGGCCTATATAGCCTGAGTGTCTAGCAAGGCTCAGTAGGTTGCTTCAGCCCTGCTAGCTGGAGAAGCCTCCTGTGTATTTGACCTGCCTGTGAGAGCCACCCCTGTGGTCATAAAAAAAAGTATTCTTGCCATGTTGATGTCTTTATGTGTGTGTTGTTGTATGTTGTTCTGTTGGGACCTTCTTATGTTTCTGTGCAGCATACGGTTCTGGATCCCTCTGTGTTTAGGGATCCAGTCAGCAAGGCTGTGGCAGGTTGGTGGAACTTGGTGTTCGCCTGCCATTCCCGTGAGGCTGTTCATGTTCCCCTTTTCCCAACAGCTTGGCCATTGAGACTCCTGCTCCTCCGTGCCAAGGAGGAGTAGGTCATCTTACCCAGCTCCTAGCTCAGGGATCTGCGGAGGGTAAGCCAGGGCTCCGAGGTTCCTGTGCATGGGTCCTCCTACCATCAAGGTCGGCCCATGCAGGTTAGGAGTTAGGGTCAGGGTAGGGATGCGTGAGGAGGTGACCTGCTCCCTATCCTGTTCTCGTGGCCGAGTAGCCACTACACCACCTGGCATCTCACGGCTGAGGGTTTCCCCCATCCTCAGCCGTGACACCAATATACTGAATACTATGGATAGCCCCTGGCCCTATCTTATATGAAGGATGGCCTTATGCCTATCCCATGCATGCTTAAACTCCTCCACTGTATTTGCAGCTACCACTTCTGCAGGAAGGCTATTCCATGCATCCACTACTCTCTCAGTAAAGTAATACTTCCTGATATTACTTTTAAACCTTTGCCCCGCTAATTTAAAACTATGTCCTCTTGTAGCAGTTTGTCTTCTTTTAAATATTCTCTCCTCTCTTACCTTGTTGATTCCCTTTATGTATTTAAAAGTTTCTATCATATCCCCTCTGTCTCATCTTTCTTCCAAGCTATACATGTTAAGTTGAATATAGATAGGTGGTTGGCTCACACCTGGTGGCTATGAGCGGGTGCTGCTAGCTCACAACTTGGGTGCCCGGACCCAAAGAAAAATAGTTATTGGAAAAAAGAAAGGAGTGAGCACTCACACCATCTGGACCATAAGGTACAAGGATATATTAGTTTAATAGGACCGATTGTCCAATAATCATTTACATATGAACATTCAAATACAATAAAACTAGTAGGTACCAACACATAAAACACATAAAATAATAAAAATCCTCTGATTCTACACCTGGGGGCTAATGGTGAATGAGCCACTGAGGTGTCAGTATAACCACAAACCGCAATCAGGATTGAAGTGTCCTGAAGAAAGTCTATATCTTCAATTAGTGTTAAATCTCCTCGTGTATGTAGGTGTCATAGCAGGAAAAAGTCTCTCCAAGACACGTCTACACCCCTTCCTCAGTGGTACCACTGAGGAAGGGGTGTAGACGCCCCGAAACGCGTCTGGTGACAGGAAGAAAAAGCGCCAACCTAATCCACTGGATCCTGATTTAAAATATTGCATGGCCATGCGATAAAGAATACCTCTGATCATAAATACCGTTCTGGAACATAGCTACGGTTGCCACTGCTAAGGTATTACTCCTGCCTGTCTGATCCCGCGATACAGTGACGTCATCTACCCGAGACTTACGACGGGAGATGCCGAGACGGCCGGCATTGCTCGCTTCTCGTGGAAGGACGCGCCAGCGGGTGATAACACTTGAAACCAGGTAGGAACCTGAACTGTTTACCTAGCAGACAGTGGCCCAATAATACTACTATTCTGGGCGGTATATCAAGCAATTTTGGAGAGACTTTTTCCTGCTATGACACCTACATACACGAGGAGATTTAACACTAATTGAAGATATAGACTTTCTTCGGGACACTTCAATCCTGATTGCGGTTTGTGGTTATACTGACACCTCAGTGGCTCATTCACCATTAGCCCCCCAGGTGTAGAATCACAAGGATTTTTATTATTTTATGTGTTTTATGTGTTGGTACCTACTAGTTTTATTGTATTTGAATGTTCATATGTAAATGATTATTGGACAATCGGTCCTATTAAACTAATATATCCTTGTACCTTATGGTCCAGATGGTGTGAGTGCTCACTCCTTTCTTTTTTCCAAAGAAATGTTAAGGTCCTTTAATCTTTCCTGGTAAGTTTTATCCTGCAATCCATGTACCAGTTTAGTAGCTCTTCTCTGAACTCTCTCCAAAGTATCAATATTAGAGTTGAGCGAACACCTGGATGTTCGGGTTCGAGAAGTTCGGCCGAACATCCCGGAAATGTTCGGGTTCGGGATCCGAACCCGATCCGAACTTCGTCCCGAACCCCATTGAAGTCAATGGGGACCCGAACTTTTCGGCACTAAAAAGGCTGTAAAACAGCCCAGGAAAGAGCTAGAGGGCTGCAAAAGGCAGCAACATGTAGGTAAATCCCCTGCAAACAAATGTGGATAGGGAAATGAATTAAATTAAAAATTAAATAAATAAAAATTAACCAAAATCAATTGGAGAGAGGTTCCATAGCAGAGAATCTGGCTTCCCGTCACCCACCACTGGAACAGTCCATTCTCAGATATTTAGGCCCCGGCACCCAGGCAGAGGAGAGAGGTCCCGTAACAGAGAATCTGTCTTCATGTCAGCAGAGAATTAGTCTGCATGTCATAGCAGAGAATGAGGCTTCACGTCAGCCACCACTGCAACAGTCCATTGGCATATATTTAGGCCCAGCACCCAGGCAGAGGAGGGAGGTCCCGTAACAGAGAATCTGTCTTCATGTCAGCAGAGAATTAGTCTGCATGTCATAGCAGAGAATGAGGCTTCACGTCAGCCACCACTGCAACAGTCCATTGGCATATATTTAGGCCCAGCACACACACAGGCAGAGGAGAGAGGTCCCGTAACAGAGAATCTGGCTTCATGTCAGCAGAGAATCAGTCTGCATGTCATAGCAGAGAATGAGGCTTCACGTCAGCCACCACTGCAACAGTCCATTGGCATATATTTAGGCCCAGCACACACACAGGCAGAGGAGAGAGGTCCCGTAACAGAGGATCTGGCTTCATGTCAGCAGAGAATCAGTCTGCATGTCATAGCAGAGAATCAGGCTTCACGTCAGCCACCACTGCAACAGTCCATTGTCATAAATTTAGGCCCAGCACCCAGGCAGAGGAGAGAGGTCCCGTAACAGACAATCTGGCTTCATGTCAGCAGAGAATTAGTCTGCATGTCATAGCAGAGAATGAGGCTTCACGTCAGCCACCACTGCAACAGTCCATTGGCATATATTTAGGCCTAGCACACAGGCAGAGGAGAGAGGTCCCGTAACAGACAATCTGGCTTCATGTCAGCAGAGAATCAGTCTGCATGTCATAGCAGAGAATGAGGCTTCACGTCACCCACCACTGCAACAGTCCATTGGCATATATTTAGGCCTAGCACACAGGCAGAGCAGAGAGGTCCCGTAACAGACAATCTGGCTTCATGACAGCAGAGAATCAGTCTGCATGTCATAGCAGAGAATGAGGCTTCACGTCAGCCACCACTGCAACAGTCCATTGGCATATATTTAGGCCTAGCACACAGGCAGAGGAGAGAGGTCCCGTAACAGACAATCTGGCTTCATGTCAGCAGAGAATCAGTCTGCATGTCATAGCAGAGAATGAGGCTTCACGTCACCCACCACTGCAACAGTCCATTGGCATATATTTAGGCCTAGCACACAGGCAGAGCAGAGAGGTCCCGTAACAGACAATCTGGCTTCATGACAGCAGAGAATCAGTCTGCATGTCATAGCAGAGAATGAGGCTTCACGTCACCCACCACTGCAACAGTCCATTGGCATATATTTAGGCCTAGCACACAGGCAGAGCAGAGAGGTCCCGTAACAGACAATCTGGCTTCATGACAGCAGAGAATCAGTCTGCATGTCATAGCAGAGAATGAGGCTTCACGTCACCCACCACTGCAACAGTCCATTGGCATATATTTAGGCCTAGCACACAGGCAGAGCAGAGAGGTCCCGTAACAGACGATCTGGCTTCATGTCAGCAGAGAATCAGTCTGCATGTCATAGCAGAGAATGAGGCTTCACGTCAGCCACCACTGCAACAGTCCATTGGCATATATTTAGGCCCAGCACCCAGGCAGAGGAGGGAGGTCCCGTAACAGAGAATCTGTCTTCATGTCAGCAGAGAATTAGTCTGCATGTCATAGCAGAGAATGAGGCTTCACGTCAGCCACCACTGCAACAGTCCATTGGCATATATTTAGGCCCAGCACACACACAGGCAGAGGAGAGAGGTCCCGTAACAGAGAATCTGTCTTCATGTCAGCAGAGAATTAGTCTGCATGTCATAGCAGAGAATCAGGCTTCACGTCACCCACCACTGCAACAGTCCATTGGCATATATTTAGGCCCAGCACCCAGGCAGAGGAGGGAGGTCCCGTAACAGAGAATCTGTCTTCATGTCAGCAGAGAATTAGTCTGCATGTCATAGCAGAGAATGAGGCTTCACGTCAGCCACCACTGCAACAGTCCATTGGCATATATTTAGGCCAAGCACACACACAGGCAGAGGAGAGAGGTCCCGTAACAGACAATCTGGCTTCATGTCAGCAGAGAATTAGTCTGCATGTCATAGCAGAGAATGAGGCTTCACGTCACCCACCACTGCAACAGTCCATTGGCATATATTTAGGCCCAGCACCCAGGCAGAGGAGGGAGGTCCCGTAACAGAGAATCTGTCTTCATGTCAGCAGAGAATTGGTCTGCATGTCATAGCAGAGAATGAGGCTTCACGTCACCCACCACTGCAACAGTCCATTGGCATATATTTAGGCCTAGCACACAGGCAGAGCAGAGAGGTCCCGTAACAGACAATCTGGCTTCATGACAGCAGAGAATCAGTCTGCATGTCATAGCAGAGAATGAGGCTTCACGTCACCCACCACTGCAACAGTCCATTGGCATATATTTAGGCCTAGCACACAGGCAGAGCAGAGAGGTCCCGTAACAGACGATCTGGCTTCATGTCAGCAGAGAATCAGTCTGCATGTCATAGCAGAGAATGAGGCTTCACGTCAGCCACCACTGCAACAGTCCATTGGCATATATTTAGGCCCAGCACCCAGGCAGAGGAGGGAGGTCCCGTAACAGAGAATCTGTCTTCATGTCAGCAGAGAATTAGTCTGCATGTCATAGCAGAGAATGAGGCTTCACGTCAGCCACCACTGCAACAGTCCATTGGCATATATTTAGGCCCAGCACACACACAGGCAGAGGAGAGAGGTCCCGTAACAGAGAATCTGGCTTCATGTCAGCAGAGAATCAGTCTGCATGTCATAGCAGAGAATGAGGCTTCACGTCAGCCACCACTGCAACAGTCCATTGGCATATATTTAGGCCCAGCACACACACAGGCAGAGGAGAGAGGTCCCGTAACAGAGGATCTGGCTTCATGTCAGCAGAGAATCAGTCTGCATGTCATAGCAGAGAATCAGGCTTCACGTCAGCCACCACTGCAACAGTCCATTGTCATAAATTTAGGCCCAGCACCCAGGCAGAGGAGAGAGGTCCCGTAACAGACAATCTGGCTTCATGTCAGCAGAGAATTAGTCTGCATGTCATAGCAGAGAATGAGGCTTCACGTCAGCCACCACTGCAACAGTCCATTGGCATATATTTAGGCCTAGCACACAGGCAGAGGAGAGAGGTCCCGTAACAGACAATCTGGCTTCATGTCAGCAGAGAATCAGTCTGCATGTCATAGCAGAGAATGAGGCTTCACGTCACCCACCACTGCAACAGTCCATTGGCATATATTTAGGCCTAGCACACAGGCAGAGCAGAGAGGTCCCGTAACAGACAATCTGGCTTCATGACAGCAGAGAATCAGTCTGCATGTCATAGCAGAGAATGAGGCTTCACGTCACCCACCACTGCAACAGTCCATTGGCATATATTTAGGCCTAGCACACAGGCAGAGCAGAGAGGTCCCGTAACAGACAATCTGGCTTCATGACAGCAGAGAATCAGTCTGCATGTCATAGCAGAGAATGAGGCTTCACGTCACCCACCACTGCAACAGTCCATTGGCATATATTTAGGCCTAGCACACAGGCAGAGCAGAGAGGTCCCGTAACAGACGATCTGGCTTCATGTCAGCAGAGAATCAGTCTGCATGTCATAGCAGAGAATGAGGCTTCACGTCAGCCACCACTGCAACAGTCCATTGGCATATATTTAGGCCCAGCACCCAGGCAGAGGAGGGAGGTCCCGTAACAGAGAATCTGTCTTCATGTCAGCAGAGAATTAGTCTGCATGTCATAGCAGAGAATGAGGCTTCACGTCAGCCACCACTGCAACAGTCCATTGGCATATATTTAGGCCCAGCACACACACAGGCAGAGGAGAGAGGTCCCGTAACAGAGAATCTGTCTTCATGTCAGCAGAGAATTAGTCTGCATGTCATAGCAGAGAATCAGGCTTCACGTCACCCACCACTGCAACAGTCCATTGGCATATATTTAGGCCCAGCACCCAGGCAGAGGAGGGAGGTCCCGTAACAGAGAATCTGTCTTCATGTCAGCAGAGAATTAGTCTGCATGTCATAGCAGAGAATGAGGCTTCACGTCAGCCACCACTGCAACAGTCCATTGGCATATATTTAGGCCCAGCACACACACAGGCAGAGGAGAGAGGTCCCGTAACAGACAATCTGGCTTCATGTCAGCAGAGAATTAGTCTGCATGTCATAGCAGAGAATGAGGCTTCACGTCACCCACCACTGCAACAGTCCATTGGCATATATTTAGGCCCAGCACCCAGGCAGAGGAGGGAGGTCCCGTAACAGAGAATCTGTCTTCATGTCAGCAGAGAATTAGTCTGCATGTCATAGCAGAGAATGAGGCTTCACGTCACCCACCACTGCAACAGTCCATTGCCATATATTTAGGCCTAGCACACAGGCAGAGCAGAGAGGTCCCGTAACAGACAATCTGGCTTCATGACAGCAGAGAATCAGTCTGCATGTCATAGCAGAGAATGAGGCTTCACGTCACCCACCACTGCAACAGTCCATTGGCATATATTTAGGCCTAGCACACAGGCAGAGCAGAGAGGTCCCGTAACAGACGATCTGGCTTCATGTCAGCAGAGAATCAGTCTGCATGTCATAGCAGAGAATGAGGCTTCACGTCAGCCACCACTGCAACAGTCCATTGGCATATATTTAGGCCCAGCACCCAGGCAGAGGAGGGAGGTCCCGTAACAGAGAATCTGTCTTCATGTCAGCAGAGAATTAGTCTGCATGTCATAGCAGAGAATGAGGCTTCACGTCAGCCACCACTGCAACAGTCCATTGGCATATATTTAGGCCCAGCACACACACAGGCAGAGGAGAGAGGTCCCGTAACAGAGAATCTGTCTTCATGTCAGCAGAGAATTAGTCTGCATGTCATAGCAGAGAATCAGGCTTCACGTCACCCACCACTGCAACAGTCCATTGGCATATATTTAGGCCCAGCACCCAGGCAGAGGAGGGAGGTCCCGTAACAGAGAATCTGTCTTCATGTCAGCAGAGAATTAGTCTGCATGTCATAGCAGAGAATGAGGCTTCACGTCAGCCACCACTGCAACAGTCCATTGGCATATATTTAGGCCCAGCACACACACAGGCAGAGGAGAGAGGTCCCGTAACAGAGAATCTGTCTTCATGTCAGCAGAGAATTAGTCTGCATGTCATAGCAGAGAATGAGGCTTCACGTCAGCCACCACTGCAACAGTCCATTGGCATATATTTAGGCCCAGCACACACACAGGCAGAGGAGAGAGGTCCCGTAACAGACAATCTGGCTTCATGTCAGCAGAGAATTAGTCTGCATGTCATAGCAGAGAATGAGGCTTCACGTCACCCACCACTGCAACAGTCCATTGGCATATATTTAGGCCCAGCACCCAGGCAGAGGAGGGAGGTCCCGTAACAGAGAATCTGTCTTCATGTCAGCAGAGAATTAGTCTGCATGTCATAGCAGAGAATGAGGCTTCACGTCAGCCACCACTGCAACAGTCCATTGTCATAAATTTAGGCCCAGCACCCAGGCAGAGGAGGGAGGTCCCGTAACAGACAATCTGGCTTCATGTCAGCAGAGAATTAGTCTGCATGTCATAGCAGAGAATCAGGCTTCATGTCAGCCACCACTGCAACAGTCCATTGGCATATATTTAGGCCTAGCACACAGGCAGAGGAGAGGTTCATTCAACTTTGGGTAGCATCGCAATATAATGGTAAAATGAAAATAAAAATAGGATTGAATGAGGAAGTGCCCTGGAGTCCAATAATATATGGTTATGGGGAGGTAGTTAATGTCTAATCTGGACAAGGGACGGACAGGTCCTGTGGGATCCATGCCTGGTTCATTTTTATGAACGTCAGCTTGTCCACATTGGCTGTAGACAGGCGGCTGCGTTTGTCTGTAATGACGCCCCCTGCCGTGCTGAATACACGTTCAGACAAAACGCTGGCTGCCGGGCAGGCCAGCACCTCCAAGGCATAAAAGGCTAGCTCTGGCCACGTGGACAATTTAGAGACCCAGAAGTTGAATGGGGCCGAACCATCAGTCAGTACGTGGAGGGGTGTGCACACGTACTGTTCCACCATGTTAGTGAAATGTTGCCTCCTGCTAACACGTTGCGTATCAGGTGGTGGTGCAGTTAGCTGTGGCGTGTTGACAAAAGTTTTCCACATCTCTGCCATGCTAACCCTGCCCTCAGAGGAGCTGGCCGTGACACAGCTGCCTTGGCGACCTCTTGCTCCTCCTCTGCCTTGGCCTTGGGCTTCCACTTGTTCCCCTGTGACATTTGGGAATGCTCTCAGTAGCGCGTCTACCAACGTGCGCTTGTACTCGCGCATCTTCCTATCACGCTCCAGTGCAGGAAGTAAGGTGGGCACATTGTCTTTGTAGCGTGGATCCAGCAGGGTGGCAACCCAGTAGTCCGCACAGGTTAAAATGTGGGCAACTCTGCTGTCGTTGCGCAGGCACTGCAGCATGTAGTCGCTCATGTGTGCCAGGCTGCCCAGGGATAAGGACAAGCTGTCCTCTGTGGGAGGCGTATCGTCATCGTCCTGCCTTTCCCCCCTGCCACGCACCAGTGATGGACCCGAGCTGCGTTGGGTGCCACCCCGCTGTGACCATGCTTCATCCTCATCCTCCTCCACCTCCTCCTCATCCTCGTCCTCCTCGTCCTCCAGTAGTGGGCCCTGGCTGGCCACATTTGTACCTGGCCTCTGCTGTTGCCAAAAACCTCCCTCTGAGTCACTTCGAAGAGACTGGCCTGAAAGTGCTAAAAATGACCCCTCTTCCTCCTCCTCCTCCTCCTCCTCCTGGGCCACCTCCTCTTCCATCATCGCCCTAAGTGTTTTCTCAAGGAGACATAGAAGTGGTATTGTAACGCTGATAACGGTGTCATCGCCACTGGCCATGTTGGTGGAGTACTCGAAACAGCGCAACAGGGCACACAGGTCTCGCATGGAGGCCCAGTCATTGGTGGTGAAGTGGTGCTGTTCTGTAGTGCGACTGACCCGTGCGTGCTGCAGCTGAAACTCCACTATGGCCTGCTGCTGCTCGCACAGTCTGTCCAGCATGTGCAAGGTGGAGTTCCACCTGGTGGGCACGTCGCATATGAGGCGGTGAGCGGGAAGGCCGAAGTTACGCTGTAGCGCAGACAGGCGAGCAGCAGCAGGATGTGAACGCCGGAAGCGCGAACAGACGGCCCGCACTTTATGCAGCAGCTCTGACATGTCGGGGTAGTTGTGAATAAACTTCTGCACCACCAAATTCAGCACATGCGCCAAGCAAGGGATGTGCGTCAAATTGGCTAGTCCCAGAGCTGCAACGAGATTTCGCCCATTATCACACACCACCAGGCCGGGCTTGAGGCTCACCGGCAGCAACCACTCGTCGGTCTGTTGTTCTATACCCCGCCACAACTCCTGTGCGGTGTGGGGCCTGTCCCCCAAACATATGAGTTTCAGAATGGCCTGCTGACGTTTACCCCGGGCTGTGCTGAAGTTGGTGGTGAAGGTGTGTGGCTGACTGGATGAGCAGGTGGAAGAAGAGGAGGAGGAAGCCGAGAAGGAGGAGGTGGCAACAGGAGGCAAAGAATGTTGCCCTGCGATCCTTGGCGGCGGAAGGACGTGCGCCAAACAGCTCTCCGCCTGGGGCCCAGCTGCCACTACATTTACCCAGTGTGCAGTTAGGGAGATATAGCGTCCCTGGCCGTGCTTACTGGTCCACGTATCTGTGGTTAGGTGGACCTTGCCACAGATGGCGTTGCGCAGTGCACACTTGATTTTATCGGATACTTGGTTGTGCAGGGAAGGCACGGCTCTCTTGGAGAAGTAGTGCCGGCTGGGAACAACATACTGTGGGACAGCAAGCGACATGAGCTGTTTGAAGCTGTCTGTGTCCACCAGCCTAAATGACAGCATTTCATAGGCCAGTAGTTTAGAAATGCTGGCATTCAGGGCCAGGGATCGAGGGTGGCTAGGTGGGAATTTACGCTTTCTATCAAATGTTTGTGAGATGGAGAGCTGAACGCTGGCGTGTGACATGGTTGAGACGCTTGGTGACGGAGGTGGTGGTGGTGGTGTTGGTGGTACATCCCCTGTTTGCTGGGCGGCAGGTGCCAACGTTCCTCCAGAGGCGGAGGAAGAGGCCGAGGCGGCAGCAGCAGAATAGGCCGAGGCGGCAGCAGCAGAAGAGGTAGCAGGGGGAGCCTGAGTGACTTCCTTGGTTTTAAGGTGTTTACTCCACTGCAGTTCATGCTTTGCATGCAGGTGCCTGGTCATGCAGGTTGTGCTCAGGTTCAGAACGTTAATGCCTCGCTTCAGGCTCTGATGGCACAGCGTGCAAACCACTCGGGTCTTGTCGTCAGCACATTGTTTGAAGAAGTGCCATGCCAGGGAACTCCTTGAAGCTGCCTTTGGGGTGCTCGGTCCCAGATGGCGGCGGTCAGTAGCAGGCGGAGTCTCTTGGCGGCGGGTGTTCTGCTTTTGCCCACTGCTCCCTCTTTTGCTACGCTGTTGGCTCGGTCTCACCACTGCCTCTTCCTCCGAACTGTGAAAGTCAGTGGCACGACCTTCATTCCATGTGGGGTCTAGGACCTCATCGTCCCCTGCATCGTCTTCCACCCAGTCTTGATCCCTGACCTCCTGTTCAGTCTGCACACTGCAGAAAGACGCAGCAGTTGGCACCTGTGTTTCGTCATCATCAGAGACATGCTGAGGTGGTATTCCCATGTCCTCATCATCAGGAAACATAAGTGGTTGTGCGTCAGTGCATTCTATGTCTTTCACCGCTGGGGAAGGGCTAGGTGGATGCCCTTGGGAAACCCTGCCAGCGGAGTCTTCAAACAGCATAAGAGACTGCTGCATAACTTGAGGCTGAGACAGTTTCCCTGGTATGCATGGGGGTGATGTGACAGACTGATGGGGTTGGTTTTCAGGCGCCATCTGTGCGCTTTCTGCAGAAGACTGGGTGGGAGATAATGTGAACGTGCTGGATCCACTGTCGGCCACCCAATTGACTAATGCCTGTACCTGCTCAGGCCTTACCATCCTTAGAACGGCATTGGGCCCCACCATATATCGCTGTAAATTCTGGCGGCTACTGGGACCTGAGGTAGTTGGTACACTAGGACGTGTGGATGTGGCAGAACGGCCACGTCCTCTCCCAGCACCAGAGGGTCCACTAACACCACCATGACCATGTCCACGTCCGCGTCCCTTACTAGATGTTTTTCTCATTGTTATGGTTCACCACAACAACAAATATATTATTTGGCCCAATGTATTGTATTCAAATTCAGCGGGATATAAATTTGAGGCCTAGTATTTAGGCGCTGGGTGACCGGTATGGATTTAGTGACAGAATTAGACTTGGAAATGCACAGAAGCGTGTGTGTGAAGTTATTCTGAATGACCCTATGTGCACCTTCAATATGATCTACCCTTTTAGGGATAGATTTCAAATAGCTCTGATATAGCAGAAACGACTAAATTATGAAATTGCTAAATTGGGAATTGTATTTCAACCCAGAACAAAAAATGTGCTTTGACGGACACTAAATAACTTTCCCAGCCACAACAGGACAGCGGTAACGAGAGATTTAGCGGGATATAAATTTGAGGCCTAGTATTTAGGCGCTGGGTGACAGGTATGGGTTTAGTGACAGAATTAGATTTGGAAATGCACAGTAGCGGGTGTGTGAAGTTATTCTGAATGACCCTATGTGCACCTTGAATATTATATACCCTTTTAGGGATAGATTTCAAATAGCTCTGATATAGCAGAAACCACTAAATTATGAAATTGCTAAATTGGGAATTGTATTTCAACCCAGAACAAGAAATGTGCTTGAACGGACACTAAATAACTCGCCCAGCTACAGCACTAGGGACAGATTTAGCTGGATATAAATTTGAGGCCTAGTATTTAGGCGCTGGGTGACAGGTATGGGTTTAGTGACAGAATTAGACTTGGAAATACACAGTAGCGGGTGTGTGTGAAGTTATTCTGAATGACCCTATGTGCACCTTGAATATTATATACCCTTTTAGGGATAGATTTCAAATAGCTCTGATATAGCAGAAACCACTAAATTATCAAATTGCTAAATTGGGAATTGTATTTCAACCCAGAACAAAAAATGTGCTTTGACGGACACTAAATAACTTTCCCAGCCACAACAGGACAGCGTTAACGAGAGATTTAGCAGGATATAAATTTGAGGCCTAGTATTTAGGCGCTGGGTGACAGGTATGGGTTTAGTGACAGAATTAGACTTGGAAATACACAGTAGCGGGTGTGTGTGAAGTTATTCTGAATGACCCAATGTGCACCTTGAATATTATATACCCTTTTAGGGATAGATTTCAAATAGCTCTGATATAGCAGAAACCACTAAATTATGAAATTGTTAAATTGGGAATTGTATTTAAACCCAGAACAAAAAATGTGCTTTGACGGACACTAAATAACTTTCCCAGCCACAACAGGACAGCGTTAACGAGAGATTTAGCAGGATATAAATTTGAGGCCTAGTATTTAGGCGCTGGGTGACAGGTATGGGTTTAGTGACAGAATTAGACTTAGAAATACACAGTAGCGGGTGTGTGTGAAGTTATTCTGAATGACCCAATGTGCACCTTGAATATTATATACCCTTTTAGGGATAGATTTCAAATAGCTCTGATATAGCAGAAACCACTAAATTATGAAATTGCTAAATTGGGAATTGTATTTCAACCCAGAACAAGAAATGTGCTTGAACGGACACTAAATAACTCGCCCAGCTACAGCACTAAGGACAGATTTAGCGGGATATAAATTTGAGGCCTAGTATTTAGGCGCTGGGTGACAGGTATGGGTTTAGTGCCAGAATTAGACTTGGAAATACACAGTAGCGGGTGTGTGTGAAGTTATTCTGAATGACCCAATGTGCACCTTGAATATTATATACCCTTTTAGGGATAGATTTCAAATAGCTCTGATATAGCAGAAACCACTAAATTATGAAATTGCTAAATTGGGAATTGTATTTCAACCCAGAACAAGAAATGTGCTTGAACGGACACTAAATAACTCGCCCAGCTACAGCACTAAGGACAGATTTAGCGGGATATAAATTTGAGGCCTAGTATTTAGGCGCTGGGTGACAGGTATGGGTTTAGTGCCAGAATTAGACTTGGAAATACACAGTAGCGGGTGTGTGTGAAGTTATTCTGAATGACCCAATGTGCACCTTGAATATTATATACCCTTTTAGGGATAGATTTCAAATAGCTCTGATATAGCAGAAACCACTAAATTATGAAATTGCTAAATTGGGAATTGTATTTCAACCCAGAACAAGAAATGTGCTTGAACGGACACTAAATAACTCGCCCAGCTACAGCACTAAGGACAGATTTAGCGGGATATAAATTTGAGGCCTAGTATTTAGGCGCTGGGTGACAGGTATGGGTTTAGTGCCAGAATTAGACTTGGAAATACACAGTAGCGGGTGTGTGTGAAGTTATTCTGAATGACCCAATGTGCACCTTGAATATTATATACCCTTTTAGGGATAGATTTCAAATAGCTCTGATATAGCAGAAACCACTAAATTATGAAATTGCTAAATTGGGAATTGTATTTCAACCCAGAACAAGAAATGTGCTTGAACGGACACTAAATAACTCGCCCAGCTACAGCACTAGGGACAGATTTAGCTGGATATAAATTTGAGGCCTAGTATTTAGGCGCTGGGTGACCGGTATGGATTTAGTGACAGAATTAGACTGGGATATGGCCAAAAAATAAACAGACTATTGCTGGTTAAATGCACTTGGTGTGACAGCTTCACCCTGATGTAGGCTTTAGCCAAAAAACAACCACACCATTGAGGGTTAAATGCACTTGGTGACAGGCGCAGCTTGCCCCTGATTTAGTATATGGCCAAAAAATGAACAGACTATTGCTGGTTAAATGCACTTGGTGTGACAGCTTCACCCTGATGTAGGCTTTAGCCAAAAAACAACCACACCATTGAGGGTTAAATGCACTTGGTGACAGGCGCAGCTTGCCCCTGATTTTGTATATGGCCAAAAAATGAACAGACTATTGCTGGTTAAATGCACTTGGTGTGACAGCTTCACCCTGATGTAGGCTTTAGCCAAAAAACAACCACACCATTGAGGGTTAAATGCACTTGGTCGCAGCTTGTGCTGGCGCACCACAAGACACAAAATGGCCGCCGATCACCCCAGAAAAATGTGACTGACAAACGGTCTGTGCAGCCTAAAAACAGTGAGCAATTGAGGATCAGCAGCTCAATGATCCACAGCTGCAGATCGATCAGTTAATCAAGTCCTTTGGAGGAGTTAATCTGCCTAATCTCGCCCTACTGTCGCAGCCGCAACCTCTCCCTACGCTAATCAGAGCAGAGTGACGGGCGGCGCTATGTGACTCCAGCTTAAATAGAGGCTGGGTCACATGGTGCTCTGGCCAATCACAGCCATGCCAATAGTAGGCATGGCTGTGATGGCCTCTTGGGGCAAGTAGTATGACGCTTGTTGATTGGCTGCTTTGCAGCCTTTCAAAAAGCGCCAAGAAAGCGTCACAAAAGCGCGAAGAAAGCGACGAACACCGAACCCGAACCCGGACTTTTACGAAAATGTCCGGGTTCGGGTCCGTGTCACGGACACCCCAAAATTCGGTACAAACCCGAACTATACAGTTCGAGTTCGCTCATCCCTAATCAATATCCTTCTGGAGATATGGTCTCCAGTACTGAGCACAATACTCCAAATGAGGTCTCACTAGTGCTCTGTAGAGCGGCATGAGCACCTCCCTCTTTCTACTAGTAATGCATCTCCCTATACACCCAAGCATTCTGCTAGCATTTCCTGCTGCTCTATGACATTGTCTGCCTACCTTTAAGTCTTCTGAAATAATGACCCCTAAATCCCTTTCCTCAGATACTGAGGTTAGGACTGTATCACTGATTTTATATTCTGCTTTTGGGTTTTTACACCCCAGGTGCATTATTTTGCACTTATCCACATTAAATTTTAGTTGCCAGATTTTTGACCATTCCTCTAGTTTTCCTAAATCCTAATTTGGTGTATCCTTCCAGGAGCATCAACCTTGTTACAAATCTATGAGTCATCAGCAAAAAGACACACCTTACCATCGAGGCCTTCTGCAATTTCGCTGATAAAGATATTAAACAATATGGGTCCCAGAACAGATCCCTCAGGTACCCCACTGGTAACAAGACCTTGGTCTGAATATACTCCATTGACTACAACCCTCTGTTGCCTGTCCCTCAGCCACTGCCTAATCCAGGCATGGCCAACCTGAGGCTCTCCAGCTGTTGTAAAACTACAATTCCCACCATGCCCTGCTGTAGGCTGATAGCTGTTGGCAGTCTGGGCATGCTGGGAGTTGTAGTTTTGCAACATCTGGAGAGCCTCAGGTTGGCCATCCCTGGTCTAATCCATTCAACAATATGAGAGTCCAAGCCCAAAGACTGCAATTTTTTGATAAGCCTTCTGTGTGGGACAGTATCGAAAGCCTGACTGAAGTCTAGATAAGCGATGTCTACTGCACCTCCACCATCTATTATTTTAGTCACCCAATCAAAAAAATCTATAAGATTAGTTTGACATGATCTCCCTGAAGTAAACCCATGCTGTTTTTCATCTTTCAATCCATGGGATTTTAGATGTTCCACAATCCTCTCCTTAAGTATGGTTTCCATTAATTTCTCCACTATTGATGTCAGGCTTAATGGCCTATAGTTGCCCGATTCCTCCCTACTACCTTTCTTGTGAATCGGCACAACATTTGCTAATTTCCAATCTTCTGGGACGACTCCAGTTGCCAGTGATTGGTTAAATAAATCTGTTAATGGTTTTGCTAGTTCACCGCTGAGCTCTTTTAATAGCTTTGGGTGTATCCCATCGGGCCCCTGTGACTTATTTGTATTGATTTTAGACAGCTGACTTAGAACCTCTTGCTCTGTAAAGACACATGCATCAAAAGATTAATTAGTCTTCTTTCCTAACTGAGGTCCTTTTCCTTCATTTTCCTTCGTAAAGACTGAACAGAAGTATTCATTGAGGCAGTCAGCTAGTTCTTTATCTTCTTACATATACCTTCCTTCTTTTGTTTTTAATTTTGTAATTACTTGTTTTAGTTTTCTTTTTTCATTTATGTATCTGAAGAATGCCTTAACGCCTTTTTTCCCTGACTGAGCTAATTTCTCATCTGCCTGTGCTTTAGAAGCTCTTATAACTTGTTTGGCCTCTCTCTGCCTAATCTTGTAAATTAGCCTGTCATCCTCGTTTTTGTTTTTTTTTTATAATTCCTAAATGCTATCTTTTTGTTTTTAATGATTTTGGCCACTTCTGCTGAGTACCACAGTGGTCTTTTCCTTTTTTTACTTTCACTGGCAAGCCTAATGCAATTTTCTGTTGCCTTCAATAGTGCCTCTTTTAAGTAGTCCCATTTCTCCTGGACTCCAATGAAACTGTTCCAATCTGATAGGGACTCGTATACCACTAATCTAATTTTAGAAAAGTCAGTTTTTCTAAAATCTAAAACTTTTGTTTTTGTGTGGTGTGACTCAGTCACTGTACTTATAGTAAACCACACTGACTGGTGATCACTAGATCCCAAGCTTTCCCCTACAGTAATATCATATACCAAATTCCCATTTGTGAATACTAAATCTAAAATGGCCTCCTTCCGGGTTGGCTCCTCAACTACTTGTTGTAGAGATAATCCCAGTAGGGAATTTAGAATATCTGTACTCCTGGCAGAACTAGCTAGTTTGGTTTTCCAGTTTACATCAGGAAGATTCAAGTCTCCCATAATGATAACTTCCCCCTTCAATGTCATTTTAGCTATTTCCTCAACTAGTAGATCATCTAATTCTTTGACTTGGCTAGGTGGTCTATATATCACACCTACACGAGTTACCTTATGATTATCAAGCTGCAAGGTAACCCAAACTGACTCTAAATTGTTCTCGCTAACTTGTATCAAATTAGATTTTATGCTGTCTTTCACATACAGGGCCACCCCTCCCCCTTCTTGCCTTCTGTCTTTCCTGTATAGAGAGAACCCTGGTATTGATGTATCCCAGTCATTACTCCCCTTGAACCACGTCTCAGTAACATCCACTACATCTATATTCTCAGATGCCATTATAGCCTCAAGTTCATTGATCTTATTCCCTAAACTGCGAGCATTTGTAGATAAGAATCTGAGCTTGTCATTTCTTAACCTTTGTGCTACTGGCATCTTCTGGCATTATTCCGGGGGGCAGTCGGACTGCTGGATTATCACTCTTTTGCCCCCCTTTCCTAGTTTAAACTATACTATCTAAAGTTCTTACAGTATGATCTACTATGATATCTACTTACTATGGTTAATTTTTTTTTTTTTTCTGAGCTATTAAAAATATAAAAAATACTGAATGCTAACTAGGTGATGTAGTAGTAATTATCTTGTATAGCTCTTTGCCACACCTTTGTTTTGATGCTGCGAAGGCTTGCAGTAGATGGGAGTACCATGATTCCTATCACAGATATTGTATGTAGTGCTGTAATTAGTGCGTCACACACAACCTAACTGCAGCTCTGCTGTTCTATTGCTCGGTGCACAATCTACTGCCAAGCATGTAAAATACGATTCCTGCAGATACAGAGAGGGAGCAGTGGACATCGTGTTATGTGATACTGTATGTGACTTCTCATCAGGGTTGGACTGGGAACTTAAAGTGGCCCTGGTAAAAAGCTAAAAGTTGCCCCGTGTTATAGGTGGATCTAAATTGAGAGAAAAGTAATGGCAAAACAGAAAAGGGCAATCATAGGGTAAATAAGTAACAATAATTGACATTCTCAGGGGTGTATTGCGCTCAACTGAAATTGTTGTGCAAGTGGGCACAACACCAATGAGAGCTGAGGTAGCAGATTCTCAGGTTGGTGCAGCCGATGCTATCTTGAAATTCCAGGGGCAGAGGTCAGTCAGCTGGGGGAGTGATGTTACCATGAGGCAGGAATGTGTGAAACGTTCGGTCATCAACGTGTAGATGATAGCAGACAGGTGCAGAGCATGACCAAGTGGTAAAGAAATAGGGCTTTTATTGAATGTTTCACAAAGACAACACATTTAAGGGTACTCGGGATGAGCGAATGTTCAGGTTTGTACTAAACATTGCGGGGTCCGGTCACCTGAACACAGACTTTGCCGAGGAAGTCCGTGTTCGGATACAAAACAAGTAAAATTTAGAGATGAGTCGCACTGCCGTGTGTCTATCTGTTACATATCGAACCCCTCTGACACTCTGTCTATCTTCAAACTGTATACATGGTGCTCAGCCAATATTCATAGTGCCAACGATAGTTGTGTATAGAGATAAAAGAAGATGCCACCCACCACTGTAGAGTATACGTTCCTTTATTCTTCCATATATTAAAACATCGGGGCTGGAGCGACCTGCAAAGTTTCACAGCAAATAGAGCGGCGACAGCTGTTTCGCGCTAGTTTGCGCTCCATTTGCTGTGAAACTTTGCAGGTCGCTCCAGCCCGATGTTTTAATATATGGAAGAATAAAGGAATGTATACTCTACAGTGGTGAGTGGCACCTTCTTTTATCTCTATACACAATCAATCCCTTACTCCACTCGTTGTTGGGGGGCGCTATCTCTCCAATGGGTTCCCAACTACCACCTCAATCCGTTCAATGCATGACCTCCTCCTCGCCAGCTGCCGTGACAAAATTGCTCCATAAATATAAACAAAAGACCTACACCCACAAGCCTTGTAACATGAAGGAGGGCGGGTGGGCCGTTTCCAGGTCCTGCTCCAGATGACTAACTGCCCCTTTGCCTGGATGTCACGTACCCCTCTCCTACTAACTCCTCCCAGGCCCATGTGACCCTGCTTGACCCAATCCCTACTCCCCTCAGCCCTAACACCACTTCTTCCAAACTATTAACCCCTTCCGTTCCTGCTCACCCCTGCAAACCCTGTCATGTCGGGCCTGCAGTAACTTCACCCTTTTCGGCCCTACTTGACTAGGGTATTGCAGAGGTGAGAATCTATCTAACTGTAAAATAACCAGCCCTGACACCGTGTGACGATGGAAAAGGTTGGCCACAGCAGCCTCTTTATTAACGAACATGTTATAAAAATCATGAACATCATGAAACATATTAAACTCAGGCAGGTTGTCAGGAGAGGAGGTCATGGTTGCCCTGACATCCCCAGTCGCAGAACACCGACTCGGGGATGATAACTTCCGGTATCCGTAAACCAATCGCTTACACCAATTGTTGGGGGGGGCGACATCTCTCCAATGATTTCCCAACTACCACCTCAATCCGTTCAATGCATGACCTCCTCCTTGCCAAGAAGCGCAGACACGGCCCCTTATGCCTGCGAATCCCGCCACACCCCGACAGCCTTTTCAATACCTTCCTGTAAACCAAGATTCCAAATGTCCATGCCCATCTCATTCAAATGCACCCCATCTGATCTCATCATAGCTTGATCAGGCACTTCAAGGTCGCTGTAGCGAACCACCACTCCTCCATTATGGTAAACGAAACGTGACACCTCCTTATTAACTCTACCCCTCGCTCTATTCAGTTTCTCCACTGAACGAGCATACCGCCACCGCAAACGGGCTACCATTTCCGACCATACCAACAAAATACCAGGAAACAAGGATAAAAATCTCAGGATATCAAACTTACAGTAATATCCCGGATCAGCTGCCTAGAAGACCGAACACTGAGGTCATTCCCCCCAGCATGTAAAACCAAGACATCAGGTGCCCTGCTTAACCGGGAGCAAAAATGCAAGTTTGGAAGCAGTCCACCCCATAACATGCCTCGCACTCCGATCCAATGCAGGCTCACTTCACTCCTAGGGAAATCAAACTGCCTGCCATCTGGGCATAGATCGGCACACATGGCCTCCCAATAGACGTAGGAATGGCCCACGATCCAAACTAGGCAAATTCCAGAGGCTAAAAGAAGAAAAGAAAAAAAATATTAAACTCCGGAACAGAATATACAATGAAATTCACAAACTAGACAGACGCACATAGGACCGTAATCTCCCAGAGTCCCACCTACCAATCCTGCGAACAAGCCCGTCGGACAAACCCCATCTAGCTGCTTCCGTAGCAGCCCAAATCCTAATTGAATGGGAAGCATATTCCCCAATATTAAGGCCTTTGCCTAGTAATAACCTTTTTAAAGACCGGCGCAACTTGAAAACGGGAAAGGGCTCTACCATCTTCATGCAATAACAAGGAACCCCCATGTAGGTCCGGCCAGAACCGCCAAAGAATCTCGGACACGTCGCACCGGACAGACGCCTGAACCATTGATTGCAAACAGCTCAATCATACCCCCTTCCTTGCTGATCAGACTTAGATTTCTCAACCAGCACAACACTCAATCCGCGTGACAAGAAACATCCGTCCGTTGTATGCCATCATGAGACACACAGGTGAAACTAATCAGCTGCCGAAAACAATATGCGCTCATAAACAGACATGCAAAGATACTGTAAATCCGAGACAATGGCCACTAACAAATAAAAAGAAACTGGACTACGACCATCCAGAGAAGCCACAGACTTGCGGTAGCCCTTTAAACCTTGAATCACCACAAATTCCTTTGTGATATCAGGAATATTCAAAAGTTTAAGCCAGCAAGCTAAACCCGCTAACCGTTTCCATATACTGGAACCCGAGAAACCCGTCTTGTAGGCACAACCAATGAAAGACAGCAACAGCGGGATTAAATCCCCACTAACCCCATCATGACCTAACCGATCACAGAAAAGCAACCATTCTCTCCAAACCATCTGATAGGAGCGCCTCGTCGAATCACTCAATGCACGACCCGAATGCCTGACTCCAAAGATGTTCCGGGCAGGGAATTCCATGCTGCGCCGCCTCTAGTGCCAGAATGTGAAAACGATCCGACTGTAATCGAGACAAGGAGTCAGCAATGGAGTTTGAAATTCCATGAACATGACGAGCACACATCCACACATTAAGCTCCAACCCTCGCAGAACTATGTGGTGTAAAAATGGACTACTGGGGGCGAAGATGCCGAAATACTGTTAATGGCCTGTACCACCGACAGATTATCGCAGCAAAAACAAACACTGCCTGTTCTGAAAATGTGATCCCCAAACCCCCAAAGCCGCTACTATTGGAAATAGTTCCAACAGAGTCAGATTACTAGTAAGCCTTGTAGCATGTCACTGACCCTTCCAGTACCGTGCATCTCCACACTGTCCCATGGAAGCGTTCAGCTGTCCATCCACCAAACACTGGAGAGACAGAGGAAGTACTCTTCTACCCACCCGCGAGCCCTAGTCCTGAATGCCAGCATTTCAAAATTCCTGGCCTTTGAAATGCTGCCATTCGGTCTGGTGGAGATGGACAGCTTTAAAAACCTTATGGCGGTGGCTGTCCCACAGTATGTGGTTCTCAGCTACCACTACTTTTACAGGCGAGCCATCCCTGCACAAACAAGTGGTGGACAAAAACAAGTGTGCGCTGCTCAAGGCCATCAGTGGCAAAGTCCACATAACCACTGATATGTGGACCAATAAGCAGGGGCAGGGAAGTTATGTCTCAGCACACTAGGTAAATGCAATGATGGCTGGGCCTGAGGCGGATAGCAGTTTGGCGCATGTCCTACCGCCACCTAGGATTGCAGGACATTTCTCGTTGCCTCCTTCTCCTACTCTGCTTCTTCCTCTACCGCCTCATTATCCGGTAGGCGTAACACCTGCAACACCAATTTTAGCACAGCCAGGGGGAAATGACAGCAGGCTGTTTTAAAACTCATCTGTTTGGGGGAAAAACCCCACACTGCGCAGGAGATATGGACTGGCATGGAACAACAGATCGATGAGTGGTTGGGGCCGTTGAGCCTCAAGCCCAACCTGGTAGTGTTCAATAACGGGCGAAATCTCGTAGCAGCTATGGGCCTAGCTGGTTTGACAAACATCCCTTGTCTGGCGCATGTGCTGAATTTGGTGGTGCAGAGGTTCCTGAAAAATGACCCCGATATGTCAGAGCTGCTGCAGAAAGTGCAGGCCATCAGTGCGCGCTTTCGTCATTCTCACTTAGCGTAACTTCGGCCTTCCCGCTCACCGCCTCATATGCGACGTACCCACAAGGTGGAACTCCACCTTGCACATGCTGGAGAGACTGTGCAACCAGCAGCGGGTGATAGTGGAGTTTAACCGCAGCACGCACGGGTGAGTCCTTCTGCGAAACAGCACCGCTTCACCTGTGTTGTACAGTTTCAAATACTCCAGCAACATGACCAGCGCAGATGACAGTGTCCTCAACGTTACTATCCCACTTCTATGATTCCTATAAAAAACGTTTCATGAGATGAAGGACGAGGATGTGACACAGGAGGAAGAGGGAGAGAAACAGGGATCATTCCCATGGTTATCAGGCCAGTCATCCACTCGTGGCTCGGCGGGTGGGTTCCACACATGAGCAAGTACATGATGCAGTGCCTGCGCAACTGGCTGCCGAGTTGCCCTGATTGTTACCAGTGTTGATTACTGGGTGGCCACCCTGTTGGATCCCCACTAAAAGGACAACATGCCGTTCTTACTTCCATCACTGGAGCATGATTGGAAGATGCGTGAATACAAGTGCACACTGGTAGACGCACTACTGACAGTGTTCCCACCTCACAGTGGGACACAGTGGAAGCATGAAACGGAGGAGGAGTAGGAGAAAATTACCAATGCAGCTTGGGCACCGGCACCACCTCAGAGGGTTAGCATGGCCGAAATGTGGAAAAACCTTCGTCAGCACGGCACAACATCTAGCACCACCATCTGATACAGGACCGTCTTAGCAGGAGGCAGAGTTTAAACAACATGGTTGAAGAGTGCGTGTGCACGTACTGACTGATGGGTCTGCCACATTTAACTTCTGGATCTCCAAATTGGACGCATGGCCTGAGCTTTCCCTTTACGCCTTGGAGGTACTGGCCTGCCCTGCAGCAAGTGTATTGTCGGAACATGTGTTTCAGCATGGCAGGGGATATGATCACGGACTGGCGCATCTACCTGTCCACAGCCAACGTGGACAAGCTTACATTTATTAAAATGAACCATAGTTTAGTGCTCTCATTAAGAGAAACAAAATAAGAGTATTGAACCAGGCATGGATCCCACAGGACTTGCCCGTACCTTGGGCAGAGTAGAGAAGTTTACCGGCTGCAACCAACCACTGTTATACTCCTGCGCACTTTGTTCAATCTGTTTGCCATTTCCCAATGTTTTGGGGGCTCCCTAAATAAATAAAACTAAAAAAAGGAAAAATAAATAAATAAAAATAAAACAGCGTTGGCTACTTCTTCCGCCTCTTACACCTGCACCGCCATGTCCACCTCCTTCTCCACTCGGACCTCCACCTTCTGGTTCAAGATTGTTATTTGTTATATTGTCAGAGTAGAGAAGTATACCAGCTGCACCCAGCCATTGTTATACTCAAGCGCAGTTTGTTCACTCTGTTTGCCATTTACCAATGTTTTGGGGCCTCCCCAAATAAAAAAATAAAATAAAAAACTGTGTTGGCTACCTCCTCTACGTCTTCCATTACACTGCCAGGTCCACCACCTCCTCAACATCAAAATCCACCTCCTGGTTTAAGATTAATATTTTTTACGATTCTATGTTATTTTAAGTAATTTTCCCTATCCACATTTAATTGCTGGGAAATTGTACTGCTCTTACCCCCATTTTGCTTCCTTTTGCAGCCCTCTAGGCCTTACTATGGCTATTTTACAGCCATTTTACAGCACCAAAGTTCGGGTCCCCATTGACTTCAATGGGGTTCGGGTTCGCTGAAAAAAACTTCCAGCTCACCTGTGATAAGGACACCATGCTCGGATAGTCTTGATCAAGACCGATTTAAGCTTGTAGAAAAATTCAGCACTAGGGATTAAAATCCCTGTATTCTATTTGAACATTCAAGACATCATGGTGTGGAAACAGAAACTCTGTGACTCCTGTTTACACGTCCTTAGTTCGATTAGTTCACTGTCAAATTCGGGTGACGTTCAGGTACCCAAACCTAACTTTCAACCAAAGTTCGTCCGAACCTGTCGAACCTTAACATCCACGGGTTCACTCATCCCTACTCAAGACCCCTTTCTCATGTCTGGTAGCTGGTTTGTGGTACTTACTGTTCATATGTGTAGCATGTATGTGAATAGCTATTCACATACACGCTGCATGTGTCAAGTACCCCAAAACGCGTTGTCTTTGTGAAACACCCAATAAAAGCCAAGTTGACACAAGGCATGGTCTACACAAGTAGGTGGAGCGAGCAATACCAAGTATCAAGTACCATAATGCAGTTCAAATGCGCCCCAGCAGAACCAAATAGCACAGTATAGCACAACATACTTTTAGCTTTCCTCATCTTTTCTATTGGGACAAAGACATAATGATGACTTCTTTCAGCCACATCTTGTCTCTGCAGAGTTTATTACTAGTGATGATCGAGCACCAAAGTATTCGGGTGTTCGGGTGTTTGGCCCGAACACATTGCTATATTCGTGTGCTCGGTCGAGCACCCGAGTATAATAGAAGTCAATGGGAGACAACCAGGCACCCCCTGCCCTGAAGAGGGGATGGTGCCTAGTCCATTGGAATAAAGTCAGAAAGTGACAGAAACACCACCGAAATGGATCGGGAACACCATGGGGACGATGTCTGGATGCATCTTGGACTCCCAGGTCGCTGCTGGGAAACATGTTGTCCGAGTTGTACGCCACTATTACAGACTGACAAAAATATGCACAAAACCCCCCCAAAAAAATTGTTAGGAAACATTCTTTCCTGTATATTCAATTGTATATAAAGTGCAAATGCTGCAAATTATTACAAGCAACAGGCACTCCAAAACAGCCTGTATATCACATAAACAAGGGCCTCTTTCACATTGTGGTACAATTGTTCAGGTAGTAGAACTCCTACAGTCAGAATGCCTATGCACTAAGTGAAAGGGCTGACAAAAATTACAAGGAACCGGCACTCCAAAACACCCTTTGTTACACATAAATGAGGGCATCATACACACCCTTGAAAAATTATGATTGATGGCCTGCTGGTGACCCTCAAAACATTTGGAGCAAGGGCCTGCTGATCTGACCATCTAAAACCTTAAAGGCGAGGGCTTGCTGCCGCTTTGGTGACTCTAGATAACCTCTGGGCAATTGCACGTCCCCGTGATGGCGACGATCCATTTGGATGTCTGCCCTATCAACTTTCGATGTTCTTTTCTGCACCTACCATGGTGATCACGGATAATGGGGAATCAGGGTTCAATGCCGGAGAGGGAGCTTTAGAAAGGGATACCACATCCAAGGGAGGTCAATGGCTGAAATCTGATTGGCTGTTGTTGCCTTGCCCCTTTTTTTTCCTAATTGTGAACCACCTAGAGAGGGTGGGTCAAGTTATTGAAGCAGAAGCATGCAAGGAAGGCAGCAGGCAGGCAGCAGGCGCACGGCAATTACCCACTCCCGACTCAGGGAGGTAGTGACAATAAATAACAATACAGCACTCCTAAGCAGCCCTATTATTGTAATGAGTACACTTTCCGTTAACGAGGATCTATTGGAGGGGAAGTCTAGTGCCAACAGCCAATTTGCTCCCGGCCTCCACAACGTTCACCCAGTGTGCCATCATGGAGAGGATTATGTTGACCAGACTCTTGGCTACCAAGAATGGACTTGTAGGTGAGGGCCTGCAGCCGCTTTGTTGACTCTAGATAACTTCTAGGTGATCGCACGTCCCAGTGACGGGGACAATCCATTTGGATGTCTGCCCTAGCAACTTTGGAGCAATTTTTCAACAAGGACCTTCTGGTAGAGCACCGTTTTGCTTGTCCTCTCCACCATAGTTACACAGTTACATAGTTAATACGGTTGAAAAAAAAAAAACGTCCATCCAGTTCAACCAAGGGATAGGTGGGGACGCGAATCCCAGAAGGAAGTGAGACTCAGATTTCTCCACGTTTTCATAAGCATTTATATTTTTTACTTTTAAGAATTCGTCTAAACCCTTCTTGAAACTGTCCACTGTTCCTGCTGTGACCACGTCCTGAGGAAGTCTATTCCATAGATTCACAGTTCTCACAGTAAAGAAGCTTTGACGCTTCTGGAGACTGAACTTTTTCTTCTTCAGTCGGAGGCAGTGCCCCCTTGTCTTTTGAGCACATTTTACATGAATGTTTTTACATTTTACAGCTTTTCGCCATATTTTTTGTATGGCCTATTTATATACTTAGACGTCTCTTCTCAAGACTAAATAAATTAAATTAAATTATTTTAATCTTTCTTCATAACTAAGACCCTCCATGCCCCTTATCATTTTAGTCGCTCTTCTCTGTACTTGTTCCAGCTGCAGTGCATCCTTTCTACGTACTGGAGCCCAGAACTCGACTGCGTTTTCCAGATGAGGACGCACCAGCGCTTTGTAAAGTGGTAGTATTACATCCCTGCCCCACGAGTCCATGCCTCGTTTAATGCATGACAATATCCTGGTGGCCTTAGAAGCAGCTGATTGACATTGTATACTATAATTTAATCTACCATCCACAAGGACACCCAAATCCTTCTCTATAAGTGACTCTCCCAGTGCTACATCACCTAGGACATATGAAGCACAGAGATTATTACTACCAAGATGCATAACTTTACATTTGTCCACATTGAACCTCATTTGCCAAGTTGATGCCCAATCACTCAGAGTGTTCAAGTCAGCTTGTAGTTTGTGGACATCTTCCATAGACTGTACAGTTCTACACAGCTTAGTGTCATCTGCAAAAATGGATATGGTGCTATTAATCCTGTCCTCAATATCATTAATAAATAAATTAAATAATAAAGGGCCGAGCACTGAACCTTGGGGTACACCACCTATAACCTGGAACCATTCTGAATAGGAATCATTGACCACAACTCTCTGGACACGGTCCTTCAGCCAGTTTTCAATCCAATTGCAAACTATACTTTCCAAGCCAATAGACCTTACTTTACTTATTAAGCGTCTAATAGGGACAGTATCAAAAGCCTTTGCAAAATCCAGAAACACTACATCCACAGCCGCCCCTCTGTCCAGGTTACTACTCACCTCCTCATAAAAACAAATCAGGTTAGTCTGACAACTTCTGTCCTTGGTAAACCCATGCTGGTTATCACTTATAATATTATTTGTAGTCACATACTCCTGTATATAGTCCCTTAAGATTCCTTCAAACATTTTTCACACAACAGAAGTTAAACTAACTGGTCTATAACTGCCTTTGGAGGACCTTGATCCTTTTTTTAATATGGGCACCACGTTTGCCTTGCGCCAATCACTTGGCACTGTACCAGAGAATCCTTAAAAATTATAAACAGGGGCACAGCAATGACTGAACAAAGCTCTTTAAGCACTCTTGGGTGTAATCCATCTGGACCCGGAGTTTTGTTCACATTTATCCTATTTAACTTCTCTTGGACCATATCTACAGTTAGGCAATTGAGTATATCACTGGAGGTATTAACAACCCCGGCGCCACAGATATCACCTCCTTTCTCTTCTTTTGTATATACAGAGCTAAAAAAACTATTTAAGAACTCTGCCTTTTCCTTATCTTCAGTGACTACCCCCCCCCCCCCCTTTACCATTATTTTGGGGCCCTACCTGCTCAGACCTAGGTTTTTTAGCATTTATATATTTAAAAAACTTTTTTTTTACCAGAGGAATAAGAGATGAGTTCTCTTTATATCAGGGGTCGAGAAGGGTGAACAACCAGTAATCTGGGTTGTCTAAAATGCGTATAACGCGTGGGTCGTGGGAAAGGCAGCCTAACATGGAGTCAGCCATGTGTGCCAGAGTACCAACAGACAAGACTTCGCTGTCATCATCAGAAGGTGAGCTGACCCTGTAAAAGTTTGTAGGTGAGGGCCTGCAGGTGAGCTGACCCTGTAAAAGATTGTAGGTGAGGGCCTGCAGGTGAACTGACCCTGTGAAACATTATATGCGAGGGCCTGCAGTTGTGCTGACCCTGTAAATGATTTTAGGTGAAGGCTTGCAGGTGACCTGACCCTGTAAATCATTATATGCGAGGGCCTGCAGTTGAGCTGACCCTGTAAAAGATTTTAGGTGAGGGCCTGCAGGTGACCTGACCCTATAAAACATTATATGCGAGGGCCTGCAATTGAGCTGACCCTCTAAAACATTGAATGCGAGGTCCTGCTGCTGAGCTGACCCTCTAAAACATTAGGGACGAGGTCCTGCTGGTAAGCGGACGCTCTAAAGCATTATATGCGAGTGCCTGCTGGTGAGCTGACGCTCTAAAACATTATATGTTAGTGCCTGCAGGTGAGCTGATGCTGTAAAACATTATATGTGAGTGCCTGCAGGTGAGCTGATGCTCTAAAACATTATATGCGAGTGCATGCTGTTCAAATGACGCTCTAAAACATTATATGTGAGTGCATGCTGTACAGCTGACGCTCTAAAGCATTATATGCGAGTGCATGCTGTTAAGCTGAACCTATAAAAAAATTTGAGTTGAGGGCCTGCAGTTGAGCTGACCCTATTAAAAAAATTAGAGTGGAGGGAATATATACAATCTGGATGAGGAGGAGAAAACAAGATTTAGCCATCTACTCTTTTTTTGTAGTGGAAAGGGTGCATGGGAATACACTACAGTAGATTGAGTACATTATAAATGATAGATTGAAATTGCCTTTATGTTCATCATTAGCTCAGCTCTCCTCTGGTGGAGTTTAGAAGTCAGGGGCAATCCAGGCCTTGTTTATTTTTATCTGAGTCAACCTGTCAGCATTGCCAGTGGACAAGCGGATATGCTTATCTGTTATAATGCCACCAGCAGCACTAAATACACGCTCAGACAAAACGCTGGCGGCAGGGCAGGCTAGCACCTCCAAGGCGTAGAGCGCAAGTTCAAGCCACGTGTTCAGCTTGGACACCCAGTAGTTGTAAGGCACTGAGGGATCATTTAGGACACTGACACGGTCTGCTATGTATTCCTTCACCATCTTCCAAAACTTTTTCCTCCTTGTACCACTAGGCCGTGCTTCAGGGTGAGGTTGCTGCCAGAGTGTCATGAACGTGTCCCATGCCTTGGAGAGTGTTGCCCTGCCTTTGTTGGAACTGCTGTGTGTTACCCTTTTCTCCCTTCCTCGGTTGCCTAAGGAAGTACGGACTCTGCCGGCAATCTCTCAACGAGTACCTTCTGGTATTACACCGTTTTACTCATCTTTTCCACCACAGGAATGAGAGATGAGAAGTTCTCTTTGTAGTGGGGGTCGAGAAGGGTAAACACCCAGTAATCCATGTTATCTAAAATGCATATAACGCAAGGGCCACGGGAAAGGCAGCCTAACACGAAGTCAGCCATGTCTGCCACAGTACTAACAGGCAAGATGTTGATACCGACATCAGGATGACTCTCGATCGCCTCATCCTCCTCCTTTTCTTCTGCCTATCCACGCTGAACCGATTGAATTAAAGTTCCATGGGTACTACCCTCTGTAGCAGAGGCAACTGTCTCCAGCTCCTCCTCCTCCTCTTCATGGTCCAATTCGCGCTAAATAGACGAACTGTAGGTGGTCTGGCTATCACCCTTTGTTATGTCCTCCCCGATTTCCTCGTCTGCCATATTCAGAGCGTCGTCCTTATTTGTGAGCAGCGATCGTTTGAGTAGACACAGCAGTGGGATGGTTATGCTGGTAATAGCATTATCGCCACTAACCATCTGTGTGGATTAATCAAAGTTTTTTAAAACCTCACAGAGGTCTGACATCAATGCCCACTCCTCGCTTGTGAATAGTGGCAGTTGACTCGAAAGGTGGCGACCATTTTGCAGCTGGTATTCCACAACTGCCCTCTGCTGCTCACAAAGCCTGGCCAACATGTGGAACGTAGATTTCCAGCACGTGCTCACATCGCACAACAGTCGGTGAGCTGATAGCCGCAAGCGCTGCTGCAGAAGCTGTGGACGACTTGCAGAAATGGGCACACACGCAGCGCGCCTTTACCAGTAGCTCTGGCAAATTGGGGTACGTTTTGATAAACCGCTGAACCACTAAGTTTAAGACGTGTGCTAGGCATGGAATTTGTGTCAGGTTGCCGAGCTCCAAAGCTGCCACCAAGTTACGGCCATTGACAGACACAACCATGACTGGTTGTAGGTTGAGTGGCGAGAGCCACAGCTCGGTCTGATCCCTTATACCCTGCCACAGCTCTGCGGCGGTGTGCTGTTTGTCCCCTAAGCAGATCAACTTCAGCACGGCCTGTTGATGCTTACCCACAGCAGTGCTACACTGCTTTCAGCTAGTGACTGATGGCTGACTGCTGCTGGAGGTGGAAGTGGAGGAGGAGGCAGCGGAGGAGGAGAAGTGGGGGTTGGAGCCAGTAACATAGCTGCTGGCGGAGACCCTGAAGGACGTAGGGCCCGCAATCCTGGGCGTGGGTAGCCCATGTGCCATCCCAGGGTACGACTAACTCCTGGCCTCCACAACATTCACCCAGTGTGCGGTCAGGGAAATGTAGCGTCCCTGGCAACCAGCACTTTTCCATGTGTCCGTGGTTAAGTGGACCTTCCCAGTAACTGTGTTGGTCAGGGCAAGGGTGATGTTACGGGACACATGCTGGTGTAAGGCGGGCATGGCACACCGTGAAAAATAGTGGCGGCTGGTGACTGTGTACCGAGTGACGGCCTGCCGACATCAGGCTGTGGAAGGCCTCAGTGTCCACAAGCCTAAATGGCAACATTTCAAGGGCCAGTTATTTTGAAAGTTGCGCATTTAGTGCTATGGCCTGTGGGTGGGTATTTGCACTTGCATTCAAATGACTGTGTTATGGACATTGGGATGCTTCACTGGGTCAGGGAAGTGGATGTTGTTGCTGATGGTTCATGCGAAGGTCCAGGTGCAGGGCGAGGGGACATCTGGGCCTCCGCCTTCGACAGGGGATTGGCCAATAGTGCTTAACACAGGGGAAGAGGAGGCAGTAGTGTGACCCGCATACCCAGATTGTGGACCCAGGCGTTCGGCCCACTTATTAGGGTGCTTGGATGGGGTGCGTGAAAATCGCGATTTTCACGCATGGTTGCTAGGCGACAGTATATTCACTGTATTATTTTCCCTTATAACATGGTTATAAGGGAAAATAATAGCATTCTGAATACAGAATGCATAGTAAAACAGCGCTGGAGGGGTAAAAATAAATAAATAAATAATTTAACTCACCTTAGTCCACTTGATCGCGAAGCCCGGCATCTCCTTGTGTCTCCTTTGTTGACTAGGACCTGTGGTGAGAATTAAATAGAGGTAAAGGACCTTTGATGACGTCACTCCGGTCGTCACATGGTACGTCACATGATCTTTTACCATGGTGATTCACCATGGTAAAAGACCATGTGATGACCGGAGTGACGGATGACCGATCGCTAAACTACCTAACCAAGGGGCCTAAACTATCCTAAAACCTAACAGTCAATACCAGTGGGGAAAAAAAGTGACAGTTTACACTGATCACTTTTTTCCCTTTCACTAGGTGATTGACAGGGGCAAGAAGGGGGGATCAAGGGGTTAATTGGGGTGCTGGGGGAAGATCTGGGGCTAAGGTGTAATGTTTGGTGCTACTCACTGTGATGCCTGCTCCTCTGCTGAGACCAACTGACGAAAAAGGACCAGCAGAGTAGCAGGGAAGCCATTTAACACCTTATATTTACAAATTTAAGGTGTTAGATGGCTTCTGATTAGAGATTTTAAAAAACGCCAGCCTGCCAGCAATGATCATTGGCTGGCAGGCTGGTGACAAAATGGTGCTTCAACTTTTGCCGGCCCGTGATGCGCATGCGCAGGCCGGCTCAGACGGAAATCTCGCGAGATGACGCACGGATGCGTCCAGGAGGAATGAATCGACCGCCTCCAGGACGCATCCATGCGTTAGGCGGTCCTGGAGCGGTTAAAAGGGCAGGACACTGTGGATAACACTGTTAAGGGCGCGGATTGCTGTGGAAGTCACAGGTCAGGGGGGGAAGGTATTGAGAAAGTCTTAAAAACCCCGCACCCAGGACTGTAACCTGTGGTCAGTGTTAAGGGGCGGGTGCTGTAGAGATAACTGTTAAGGGGCCGGGCCCCTGGGGAGGTCACTGTCAAGGGGGTGAGGGGCTGTGGAACTCACTGTTAAAGGGGTAGACTGCTGTGAAGGTCAAAGTTAAGGGGGTGGGCTGCTGTGGAGGTCCCATTTTAAGGAGACATGGCACTGTGGCGGGGGTCAGTGTTAAGGGGTAAGCGACTGTGGAGATCACTGTTAAGGGGGTGGGGTACTGTAGATGTCACTGTTATTATAGTGGATACTGTCGATATCTTTTAACGACACACACAAACATTAAATTAAATAGATGAAATATTCTCGTGCGAAGCCGGGTCCTTCAGCTTATATATATGTATATTGTGGGGATCCGCTCTGGTAGGCAGTGGTAGCGAGTGCAGTATAGAGGCTACACAGACCAGTCTTGGTGTAAAACACGGTGCTTTATTTATTCACACGGTGCATACAAGTGAAAGGCGGTGCAGTTTATAGGGAGGGTGGTCACACACAATAGCAAAATAATAGTTCAATCACATCAAGTCCCTGAATGGGACCCAAACCTGCTGCAGGCGACTTGTTTCCGTCACATAAAGCGAAATCTATTTAAAGCCAGGAGTAATGTCACCTTTTTCTCCTTGGTGAAGTAAGTCCCTGGGTCCGGCTTCTAGCCACGGAACACGAATCCCTCCTGGTTTCAGCTGCGGTTCCCTGCACAGTCCTTTACAGGCCTCAGCACACAGCCCAGCTCACCTCCACCTCTCACTCTCACAGCCAGAGAACAAAAACCTCCACATTGCACACCACACTCTTGTTGCTGCTCGGGTTTTAACCCTTCCCTGTAAAACCTGGCCTGGACCGTGGGGAGACAGGCACCCACCCGCATTTCTGCCTGCTCCCAGTAAGAGCCGGACCGGATCCGCTGTGTTAACAGCATAACTGCTGCAAAATGCACTTTTCCGGCTCTTACTTCACCGGGGCCAGGACCCCCGGTGGCACGTACCTCCCGTCTACCACCACCCCAGGAACTCTCCTACAATAAATAAATATATATATATATATATATATAGATGAAAAAAGTCCAGTGGGAGCACCACCAGAGTACGGGTGCAAAGTCCAACACAGGGCAGTGGCAAACCCCAAAATTGTATAAAGCGAAGAAGTAGGACTGCACTCCAAAATGTAGTAAAATAGCAGTGATTTATTCACCCATAATATGGCAAGTCTTGCGACGTTTCGGCTCACAAGAGCCTTCCTCAAGCATAGTAACAGTGAAAGTCAGAACATATAAAGGCATTTACAAAGTGTCCAACCCACAAAGGTGTGGTCACAATCAATTACAATTACATACATCTGGTTGAGATCAATAAAGTGCAAATATATAAAGTGACAAGTGCTAAATAATGCACAACTCTACGGATGCCTTACCCTCAGCGAGAGCCAAAATGTGTACAATACTTTGTATAGGTAGATTCACAATTAAATAAGTGACTTATTGAATGGGGATCACAGAAACACGGCCTTCGCCACTGAAGGCCGTGTTTCTGTGATCCCCATTCAATAAGTCACTTATTTAATTGTGAATCTACCTATACAAAGTATTGTACACATTTTGGCTCTCGCTGAGGGTAAGGCATCCCTAGAGTTGTACATTATTTAGCACTTGTCACTTTATATATTTGCACTTTATTGATCTCAACCAGATGTATGTAATTGTAATTGATTGTGACCACACCTTTGTGGGTTGGACACTTTGTAAATGCCTTTATATGTTCTGACTTTCACTGTTACTATGCTTGAGGAAGGCTCTTGTGAGCCGAAACGTCGCAAGACTTGCCATATTATGGGTGAATAAATCACTGCTATTTTACTACATTTTGGAGTGCAGTCCTACTTCTTCGCTTTATATATATATATATATATATAAAATGTATCCCCGGATTAACCCTCCGAGCACTTGAATGTAAGTCTCAGATGCCGCGATCAGCATTGAAAGTGGCATCTGAGGGATGAAATGACCAGGATGGTGCTATCACCATTCACTGTCGTTGTGCCCGCTCCATAAAATGAATATACAAAGTATTTAATAACAAATCGATTTTCTTGACGAAGTTTGTCGAAGCTGCCGAATCGAATTTTTAAAAACTTCGCTCATCACTAGCTAACCACACCAAATTCCCCACCCACTTTTAAAACTTGGAGTGAGTAGTGTAAAAATGCAAAACGTACCAACATTTTGAGAAAGTAACACTAAAAAGTTGTAAATTCTTTATTTTGTGACATTTTGAAGCCAGAATTCTGGACTATAGAGTCTGATAAATTCCCCCTGTCTGGTTGTCACTTATGTCATCCTCACCAGTCTCATGGTCGCGTCCCTGACGCAGCGGAACTGTCTTCCAATTCTGGGCTAGCCTGTAGCTGCTAACTGTCCTCATCCTTGCTAAAAAGCAGAGCAGAGCCGACGGCATACCTTACTTGCCTGGCAGAAAGATCAGCAAAGGAAAGAGGCAGGTTCAGGACAGGTGAGGGCACAGAACTTTCTCCTGGGTCACGCCAAGTAAGTGTGGTTTCAGAGGAACCCACCGACTTCTGGCTGTGTGTGTCAGTTGAGATGATGTTGAAGACCGAGTCAACCATTCCAGGATAGCGAGATTGGTCGTCAAATCATGACCACTTGATGACTGCGGCAGCTCTGGCCTGTTGCTGGGGCGGCAGATACCACCCCCGCCTTCTTCTGCTGCTACTTGTGCCAGCTACAGCAACATTTTTGCCACTGCCCGTTCCTTTAGAAGGCCTGGCAACTGTCTGACCCATGAAGAAGTACATCAGCGACTTAAAAAGATTAAAATAGATAAATCTCCAGGACCGGATGGCATACACCCCGGTATCCTAAGGAAATAAAGTAATATCATAGCCAGACACTTATTTCTGATATTTGTGGACTCTATACTGACAAGGAATGTCCCACAGGATTGGCGCATGGCAAATGTGGTGCCAATATTCAAAAAGGGTCCAAAAACAGAGCCTGGAAACTATAGGCCGGTAAGTTTAACATCTGTTGTGTGTAAATTGTTCGAAGGTTTTCTAAGAGATGCTATCTTAGAGCATCTCAACGGAAATAAGCAAATAACGCCATATCAGCATGGCTTCGTGAGGGATCGGTCATGTCAAACTAATTTAATCAGTTTCTATGAGGAGGTAAGTTCTAGACTTGACAGCGGCGAATCAATGGATGTCGTATATCTGGACTTCTCCAAAGCATTTGACACTGTACCACATAAGTTAGTATATAAAATGAGAATGCTCGGACTGGGAGAAACAGTCTGTAAGTGGGTAAGTAACTGGCTCAGTGATAGAAAACAGAGGGTGGTTATTAACGGTACACGCTCAGATTGGGTCACTGTCACTAGTGGGGTACCTCAGGGGTCAGTATTGGGTCCTATTCTATTCAATATATTTATTAATGATCTTGTAGAAGGCTTGCATAGTAAAGTATACATTTTCGCAGATGATACTAAACTGTGTAAAGTAATTAACACTGAAGAGGACAGTATACTACTACAGAGGGATCTGGATAGATTGGAGGCTTGGGCGGATAAGTGGCAGATGAGCTTTAACACTGACAAATGTAAAGTTATGCACATGGGAAGGAATAATGCAAGTCACCCATACATACTAAATGGTAAAACACTCGGTAACACTGACATGGAAAAGGCTCCTGTAAACAAGGCAGACATAGCAGAGCTGGAGAGGGTCCAGAGGAGGGCAACTAAAGTAATAACTGGAATGGGGCAACTACAGTACCCTGAAAGATTATCATAATTTGGGTTATTTACTTTAGAAAAAAGACGACTGAGGGAAGATCTAATTAATATGTAAAAATATATCAGGGGTCAGTACAGAGATCTATCCCATCATCTATTTATCCCCAGGACTGTGACTGTGACGAGGGGATATCCTCTGCGTCTGGAGGAAAGAAGGTTTGTACACAAACATAGAAGAGGATTCTTTACGGTAAGAGCAGTGGGACTATGGAACTCTCTGCCTGAGGAGGTGGTGATGGTGAGTACAATAAAGGAATTCAAGAGGGGCCTGGATGTATTTCTGGAGTGTAATAATATTACAGGATATAGCTACTAGAGAGGGGTCGTTGATCCAGGTAGTTATTCTGATTGCCTGATTGGAGTCGGGAAGGAATTTTTTATTCCCCTAAAGCAGGCATGTCCAAACTGCGGCCCTCCAGCTGTTGCTAAACTACAACTCCCAGAATGCCCTAATAGCTGTAAGCTATCCAGGCATGCTGGGAGTTGTAGTTTAGCAGCAGCTGGAGGGCCGCAGTTTGGACATGCCTGCCCTAAAGTTTTTTGCCTTCCTCTGGATCAACTTGCAGGATGACAGGCCGAACTGGATGGACAAATGTCTTTTTTCGGCCTTATGTACCATGTTACTATGTACTATGTATACTGTATCGTAACACTATCTGTATACATAAAATAAGTTTTTCAATGTCAATGTGGCCACCACAATAAAAGTAGAACAAGGTTTCTCACCCCAATTTGAGAATCAAGGCCTAAGGGAATTGTTTATCTATTAAAAAAGTGGACACCCCAATAACAGTAAAACTAGACAGGTTATTCACCCCTTTTTTGGAATCAAGGCATAATATAATTATTTATCTATTAAACAAGTTGGACACCCCGATAACAGTAGAACAAGATAAGTTATTCACCCCACTTTGAAAATCAAGACGTTATACAATTGATTATCCATTAAACAAGGTGGAACCCAATAACAGTTAAAGGAGACAGGTTATTCACCCCAATTTTAGAATCAAGGCGTAATAGAGTTGTTTCTCTATTAAACAAGGTGGACACCCCAATAAGAGTAGAACAAGACAGGTTATTCACCCCAATTTGAGAATAAAGATGTAATATAATTATTTAATTACCTTTGACAATGGCAATTAAGTATTCTCTGTTTCTACAGCTTGTCAGCACTACTATCCCCAGCGCAATAGTGCTTCCACGTGTCTCACTATACTCAGCTCACAGTGAAATGGGACTGCACGGGATGAGACTTTTAAAGGGCTGTGACATCACAGGGGATGGCTATCTGCGGATTGACTGGCTGCATGGCATTATTGGTGATCTCATGTTCCCAGGCTTCTTACTTTCACTTTGAAACACGTGTAGACGCCAGTTTAGGGAAGAAACGATTAATTACCACGGAGCATTAGGAAATTCAGATTCGTTGAGAATCAAATTTTTCCTAAACTTCGGATCAAATTGCACTTCGGATGCTTCGATTCGTTCAACACTAGCTAGGACCATTTGGGGGGATAGGTTCAGGGATCTGAAATTGCATTTTCACTGTGACAATTTGGAGGTGGTGGAGGCTGACTCTGACTCTCTGCTTCCTCACACTCAGTGGTTTTGTTGTTTCAGCATTTGCTTCTGGAGTGTTTATCTCTGAAAATGTGCACCCTGGCTGTTCATATGTAACTGTCATGGATGTTTTGTTTCAGTCACAGTGGGGGCATTTTTGGGAACTGGCACCAGGTGCGGATGAGCAGTTATTGGATTACTCAATAGAGATGTGGGATCTGCCTAAAAAAAGCAGGACAGCTGCTAAAGGGTTCACTGGCATCAGATACCTGGAGGGAGTATGAGCGTGATTGGGGTGCATGGGAGGAGTGGTGCCTTCGGTTGGAGATGGCTGACCAGGATGTGGCACTCTCTCTGCTTCTGTTGCAGAAAGAAGGGTGGCTGGTGGCATGTATTAATCGGTTGATGGTTAGTATAGCGTTTGATTTCAAGTTCCACAGTTTGCTGAATGTAACTAAATCATTTTTGGTGTCTCCGGCATTAAAGAGTTGGAGACAGGGGGTTGTGATTGAGGATCAGAGGCCATCTGTCTCCTTTATATCTGTAAAGAATAAATCAAGGCAACTGGACGTACTGTAGATTTCTTGAAAACGTTTCACTCGTTCTTCCAACGAGCTTTCTCAATTCTGAGTGATTGTACAAAAATTCTGGGAATAAATATGTAACTGAATCCACATCTGGTAATTAGACCCAGCATTGGGTCAAAGGTGTTGATTCCATTATCCTAATTGGAGTCAGTAGGTGATAAAGACTTCCCAGAAAAAGGTGTCAAGACAGCATTATACGTGGCAGACAATAGATGTCTAACCCCCCCACCTCTATTCAAGCTTGGCTTCTCCATTTTTACGTAGATGGCCTCCTTCACGCCTCGTTTGTACCAATTGGACTCCTTATCCAAAACACGTACTTGACTGTCTTCAAAGGTGTGACCTGTTCCTTATAATTGCTGTCTTGACACCTTTTTCTGGGAAGTCTTTATCACCTACTGACTCCAATTAGGATAATGGAATCAACACCTTTGACCCAATGCTGGGTCTAATTACCAGATGTGGATTCAGTTACATATTTATTCCCAGAATTTTTTGTACAATCACTCAGAATTGAGAAAGCTCGTTGGAAGAACAAGTGAAACGCTTTCAAGAAATCTACAGTACGTCCAGTTGCCTTGATTTATTCTTTACAGATATATACCATGACCTGGATAAATGAGAACCTTCACAGACATCTGTCTCCTTTGCTTTAGCTTGAGCATTTGAGTTTTCGGATATGGTTGGTCTGTCATTCAGATGGGTAGGAGCGGTCAGTGCCACTAAACATCCAGGAGGGGATTTGTTGTGGGAGGATGTGGATCTGTATTCTGATAAGCTGGGGTTCTGTATCTGGCTATCTAAGACAGATCAACAGGGCCGGGAGGTTTGGTTTTTTTATTTGATTCCTGGCTCAGAGGTTTGCCCGCTTTGGTGCTTACAGGATTATGGGGTGCATGCGGGTGGGGCTGGTGATCCGCTGCTCGTTCATTCTGATGATTCTTATCTATCTTGCTTTCAGTTTTAGCAGTTTTTAGAAGGTTTTAAAAAGGCCGGGGTTTGGATCCTTCTTGTTCAGTGGCCATTTTTTGTAAGATAGGGGCAGCTACAGAAGGAGCTTGGCATGGGTTTGGTGATGAGAGTGTGGCGCATTGGCTGTTTGGAGTTCTTTATAAATCTCTAAATTTAATTTGTGTGGTATTTTCTGTGCCTGCAGTTTGGGTCAACAGTGCCTAGGAAAGTGTGGAGGGGAGCGATGTCAGTTGACAAATTGAATAAGGCGAGCATTAAAGTGAATTGGGCGGTTGCTCATTTTGTGTCTCGAAACAGTGATTGCAGTTCATCATGGGGAATTGAAGTCGGGTGTGGGTGCTTTTTGGAGGTCGGATGGTGTTGCACTTAAATGAGAGAGCCATTGTTTTGTGGTCTTCGGCATTGCATCGCTTTACCAATGTGGCGTGATGCAAGATAGTGAGGTGTCACTTCTTGCGCTCATGGTGATGGAGATTCAATGGAGTTAGTGAAATTGTGGCTTGGATGTTGTTGGAAAGGGAGTTAAAAAGGCTTTTGACTCTCCAGATTTATATATAGGTGTATGATCTGCCCAATTGCATTGGGCTAAGGCCCATAGTTTTGCCTCTGAACTGGCGTTCATCAGCTAGATTTAATGTTACAGCAGGGTTGGGCAGACCTCCATCAGATTTTTGGGGCTCCAAGGTTCAGCCCTCTTTCCAAGTTGTTCTCAAGGAAAGTTGTTTAATGGATGTTGGGATGAGGTCACATGAGGTTCAGGCCCAAATTGTAATTTATATTATTTATGTTTGTTTTTATAAATTGCTGTTGCCAGTTAAAATCTTGGTCTTAAAGGGGAGTAAATTAAATAGAGGGTAAGGAGCCAGAATGGGTGCTAAGGGAGCAAATTGAAAATTCCCTTTCTCAAGTCTTTCTAGGGTTTTCAACACAGCAATGAAAAGGGTGAAATCAAAGGTCTCCATGACTATAGCTTATATATAATATTTTTATCTGTGTACCTGCCTCCAAAACATCTAAATAATTTAAAAGAATCTCAATTCATACTGAATAGGACATAATCACTTGTGCATTCACTGATCCTTATGATACAAACATTCTTTTTCCAGATTTTGAAAAACCAAGAAAGAAGGACTCATTTTTGTCAATGGAAAAAGTGAGGCAGAAGGTGGAGGTCTTAGTGAGGATACGTCAGACTCTACGTACCCTACATATTAACCTGTCAGTTTTACCCTTAACCACAGGATGAATAATGCATAGCTTTTAATCCCTCTCACTTGCAGTCAGACGGATGTTAGATCCATTTTAGAAACACACGCATCACAATCCTTCCCTCCCCATATGGAAGAGAGCTCTGCCTACTCCTCCCAACCCCCTCTCAGTGAACACTGAGTCCTCAGTACCAGCTTCAGAGACAGGACTTACATACAGAAGAGCTCTGCCTCTACTCTGCTTCTAGCTAAGGTAAGCTGACTATACATTTCCTCAAAATATCTCTAACATCTACTAGAGAGTGGGTGCTTTAAATCTATCAGCATGGTTGCTGACTTTATATATTATATTATTTTTTTTTTTTATGGAAGCAAAGCCAACGCCCAAGGTCAGACTGGGATAGAAGTTCAGCCTTGGCATTTGAAAACATACAGGCAGATGAAGGCTTCACAGCAATGCAGATTAGGGTGGTACCATCCCAGTAAGAGAGGGCATTCAGGGAATATTTGCTTATCTTTCCAGTAGATGCTGATAGCAAGTTATATTGACATACTATTTATTTTGCATATTATCTGTGGCAGCATGTTCACACAGGGCAATGAGTGGGAACATGTGTGTTTTGGTTCCTAGATAGATGGATAGGATAGATAGATAGATAGATAGATAGATAGATAGATAGATTTAACGGAGAGAGATGTGGGATAAGTTATAATGCTCATTCTCAATAATGGGACTGTGTAAAGGTACCACTGATATCCTGATGAATGAGCAAACACTCATTTATTGGATGAAAGAATTATTGATTCATCATGGATTATGTTGATATTATTAAAACAATAGTACAACCTATTAAACCAACAACTTGTTGGAAAAATGCATGACATCTCATGAAACACCAAAAACACCGTAGGGACACACATATGAATAATATGAAAACTTTATTAGGTAATGAATAATTACAACAACTCATAAATCCCAAAAATTAAAAAAGCATAGCAGCAATACAGGTAGGTGCTGGGCCAAGTAGCTCACAAACTGACAACCAAGGTATGAGATCCCCACAACTTGTCTTACTCAATACAAGAATATCTCAAAAGAGCAATAGCAAAGGTATACCAATAATCTCCCAGAGACCTACCCCATAAACCCAGATGCCCTATGTATAAACATCCACATAGGGTCCCACAAGGAAAACCATCTGTGGGACCCTATGTAAATTTGTGATAAAAACATTGATATTCATAAATATATGATATAGTATTACTTCGTATATGTTTTAAATATGAAAACTTACTTAACTAAATATGAAAACTTAAAATTACTTTTTCTTTTTAAATTCAAAAATAGAAATTTACAATCTATCAATTCAATATCCAAAGAAATGTGATACAGCATAATTTCATCTTGTGTTAAATCTCCCTCTTATCTTTACCCTTCCATCCCTCCCTCCAACCCCCTTTTTCCGCGGAGCTATTGTCGTGGCACCTAATATCCTAATTTCCAATTACCCCATATCCGCAGCCAGGCTGCTTTTTTTCCTGGTGTTTGGGCAAGACTATTTTCGTACTCCTTAACCCTATTCATATATTCCGTCTACTCCTGAAAATTTGGATACTTCATGGAACCCCAATGTTTGACTATTATTATTTTAGCCAAAGCTATACCCCGAAACCAAAGTAGTTGCTCAGTTTTGTTATTATCTATTTCTGGGAGAGTACCCAGGATGACATATTCAATACATGCTTAATATTTCATAGGAGAACTATTCTGCAATTTCCGGAATATTTTAATCCAATAATCTTTTATCCCCGGGCATTCCCACAATAGGTGTTTGTAGTCTCCTCTATCTTTGTTGCATTTATAACAATTCTGTTCTCTATCTTTGTAAATATTATGCAATAGTACTGGTGTGTAATAGAGACAGTGTATAATTTTCAAGAGAATCCATGTATGGGCAAGGGAGACCGTAGATCTGTTGATGTTTCTATAAACAGTATTCCACGGGATTGATTCCACATTCTGCAAATCTTTTTAAGTTAACCCCCTGTTTTTCCCAATACTCAACATCCACTAACTGCATAACTTGTGGTAAGTGTGCGTTCCCCCACAAGGGGGTATAATGAATCGCTTGGGATACTCCAACTATAAGCCTAGCTTGTTTCCAAATATACCCAAGCATTCTACTAAACGGGTTTGTTATTATTTTCTTCTCAATAATACCAGTTTCCAGAATGTGAAAAAGATCCTCCCAAGGTCCACAGTACTCCCCAAAAATAAGCCGTATACAGTTATTCTGTGCAGCTACATAGTATCCTTTTAGAAAAGGGACGGAGATTCCACCCTCATCTTTATACAGGTATTGTATTTTGATTCTAACCTGTTTGCGCCCCCATATTAATTTATTAAAAAGAGTCTGTAATTTGTTAAAAAAAATATCTTCAATCGTTATTGGGCTTGCATTTAGTACATATAGTAGCATTGGTATTAATGTCATTTTTAGAAGGGCTATACGATTGATTTGTGACAGGGGGAGTTTTAACCATGTTCTAATTTTTTCCTTTACTTTGTCTATTATTGGGAGTATATTCAATTTCGTGTAATATTCCAGTTTAGTCCCTATGTGGATACCCAGGTATAATAAAGAGTCTGATGGGGCCAATATACTGACCCGAGAATTGTAACCCGGTGGAACTGGGCGTCTTAATGGGAGAAATTTCGATTTTTCCCAATTTATTTTGTATCCGGATAGGCATCCAAAGTTGTCCACGCTTTCCATAACCCTGGGCAGATTCATGTACCCCCTCCGTAAAAAGAGCAGAATGTCGTCTGCATATAGACTTATTTTATCATCTGCTCCCTCGCACCCAAAGCCCTGTATTTCCTCATCTGCTCTGATTTTACATGCAGTTGGCTCCAGGAACAACGAAAAGAGCAAAGGGCAGAGGGGGCATCCCTGACGCGTTCCACGCGTCAGGGGGAAGGGGGGGGGAGTATTCCCCGTTAACTCGAACTCTGGATACCGGATTTTGATACAAAATGCAAACCCACCTAGAGAAGTATTCACCTATTTTCACCTGCGACAACACGCTCCAGAGAAAGGGCCATTCCACCCTGTCAAAGGCTTTGGCCGCGTCCAAAGACAGGATGGAGCAGTCCTCCCCACCCCCCATCTGTATATTCAGAAAGGCCCTCCTTACATTATCCTGTATGTTCCTTTTGGGAATAAACCCAGTTTGGTCAGCGTGGACGACTTTGTGAATGACAGTTTTTAATCTGTTGGCTAACAATTTGGCAATAATTTTATAATCTGTGTTCAACAGAGAGATGGGGCGGTAGGAGGTCACTAACAATGGGTCTTTCCCTTTTTTGGGGGATTAATGTGATGATTGCTTGCATCCATGACGGAGGCAGAGAGCCCAATATCCATGATTGGTTTAATACCTCCATCATTTGGTGGTGAATAATTCCCTCGTGTTTTCGGTATAGTTCGAATGGGAAACCATCCAACCCTGGAGACGTATTACCCTTAATAGATTTCAGCGTGGTTTGTAACTCGATCAGTTGAATTGGTCTATTCAACCAATCTATGTCTTGTTTATCAAATTCCGGAATCTTAATGTTATCTAAATATTGATCTATTTTTTCTCCCTGCCGGCCTGGTATAACGTGGAGAAATATCGAGTAAATTCCCGTAGAATGTCATCAGGGTCTCGTAAAATGTTTCCTGCCTCTGTCCTAATTCCCATAATGTTGTTACTCCCTCTTTGATTTTTTACTATTGTGGATAGCAATTTACTTGGTTTACCAGATTCACTGAAGGTCCTCTGCCCCAAAAAGAACATTTTATTCTGCGCTTTTTTAAATAGATATTGTTTATGACCATCTCGCGCTTTTTTTAAATTGATCTTGTTTTTCTGGGGTGTTTACCTGAGTGATCTCATGTATTAACTGATTAAGCGTCCCTTCTATTACTTTTTGAGTTTGGGCAAAGGAGTTCTTCTGTTTCCTAATTTGATATTCATATATACCTCGGAGGAATGCCTTGAACGAATCCCAAACCATGTGAATGTGTGTTGAATTAATGTTGTCGCTCCAAAAGGACTTTATTTCTTCATGAATCTTATTGATATCCCTTATGAATGTCATCCAGTGGGGGTTGAGTTTAACCCCTTAAGGACGCAGGGCGTATCGGTACGCCCTATTTTCCGAGTCCTTAAGGACTCAGGGCGTACCGGTACGTCCTAACTTTAAATGCAGATTCCGGCGCCGCGGGGGTTAATGGAAACGGGATGCCGGCTGAAATCATTCAGCCGGCATCCTGTGACAACGCCAGGGGGGGTCATGTGACCCCCCCCCCCTATCGGCGATCGCCGCAAACCGCAGGTCAATTCAGACCTGCGGTTTGCTGCGCTTTTTGCAGTTTCTGATCCCCGCGGTCCCTGACCGCGGGGATCAGAAACTTTAGTGTACCTCAAATATAGATTTTACATCCCCCTGCACCCCTGCATGATTTTTTGCCGGCGGGTGGTGCAGGGGGGGGAGTTGTGGGCGGTGGGGCGGTGCGGGAGGCGGGCGGTGCGGCAGGCGGGATCGCGATCCCCCGCCCGCCTCCCCTTGAAAATTCGTTGGTGTAGAGTGGGTATACCAGGGTGCCAGCACATTGCTGGCACCCTGGTATAAACGGCTGACATCGGTGATGCGATGTCAGCCGTTTAACCCTTTCCATACAGCGGTCCGTACAGACCGCTGTATGAAAAAAGTTAACAGTAAGAAGTAGCTCCCTCCCTCTCCCATCGGGGGGCTGCAGTGCCTTTGCAGCCCCCCGAATGGAGAGGGAGGGAGCTCCCAGACAGCCCCCCCAGAGCCCCGTCCTTACCCTTCCCCGTCTGCGCAGTTCTGACCACTACTGAGCAGACGGGGAAGGTTCCCATGGCAACAGGACGCCTTCTTAGGCGTCCTGCTGTCCATGGTGCTGAACAGATCTGTGCTGAAGGCAGAGATCTGTTCAGACAAAGTGTAAGTAAAATACAGTACTGTACAATATATATTGTACTGTACTGTATTATACAGACATCAGACCCACTGGATCTTCAAGAACCAAGTAGGTCTTGGTCAAAAAAAAAGTGAAGAAAAGTGAAAAAAAAGTAAAAATCAAAAAAACACATTTATCACTGAATAAAAATCAAAAAAATAAAATTCCCTACACATGTTTGGTATCGCCGCGTCCGTAATGACCTGATCTATAAAACGGTCATGTTACTTTCCCCGCACGGTGAACGCCATAAAAAAAAAAAAAAAAACTATTAGGAAATTGAAATTTTGCCCACCTTACTTCCCAAAAAAGGTAATAAAAGTGATCAAAAAAGTCGCATGTACGCCAAAATAGTACCAATCAAACCCTCATCTCATCCCGCAAAAATCATACCCTACCCAAAATAATTGCCAAAAAACTGAAAAAACTATGGCTCTTAGACTATGGAAACACTAAAACATGATTTTTTTTGTTTCAAAAATAAAATCATTGTGTAAAACTTAAATAAATAAAACAAAGTATACATATTAGGTATCGCCGCGTCCGTATCGACCGGCTCTATAAAAATATGACATGACCTAACCCCTCAGGTGACCACCGTAAAAAAATAAAAATAAAAACGGTGTAAAAAAAGCCATTTTGTCATCTTACGTCACAATAAAGTGTAATAGCAAGCGATTAAAAAGTCATGTGCACCCCAAAATAGGGCCAATCAAACCGTCATCTCATCCCGCAAAAAATGAGACCCTACTTAAAATAATCGCCCAAAAACTGAAAAAACTATGGTTCTTAGACTATGGAGACACTAAAACATTTTTTTTGTTTTAAAAATGAAATCATTGTGTAAAACTTACATAAATAAAAAAAATTGTATACATATTAGGTATCGCCGCGTCCGTGACAACCTGCTCTATAAAATTACCACATGATCTAACCTGTCAGATGAATGTTGTAAATAACAAAAAAAAAAACGTGCCAAAAAATCTATTTCTTGTTACCTTGCCACACAAAAAAAGTGTAATATAGAGCAACCAAAAATCATATGTACCCTAAACTAGTACCAACAAAACTGCCACCCTATCCCCTAGTTTCTAAAATGGGGTCACTTTTTTGGAGTTTATACTCTGGGGGTGCATCAGGGGGGCTTCAAATGGGACATGGTGTCAAAAAAAACAGTCCAGCAAAATCTGCCTTCCAAAAACCGTATGGCATTCCTTTCCTTCTGCGCCCTGCCGTGTGCCCGTACAGCGGTTTACGACCACATATGGGGTGTTTCTGTAAACTACAGAATCAGCGCCATAAATAATGAGTTTTGTTTTGCTGTTAACCCTTGCTTTGTAATTGGAAAAAAAATATTAAAATGGAAAATCTTCCAAAAAAGTGAAATTTTGAAATTGTATCTCTATTTTCCATTAAATCTTGTGCAACACCTAAAGGGTTAACAAAGTTTGTAAAATCAGTTTTGAATACCTTGAGGGGTGTAGTTTCTTAGATGGGGTCACTTTTATGGAGTTTCTAGTCTAGGGGTGCATCAGGGGGGCTTCAAATGGGACATGGTGTCAAAAAACCAGTCCAGCAAAATCTGACTTCCAAAAACCATACGGCGCACCTCTCACTCTACGCCCCGCTGTGTGGCCGTACAGCAGTTTACGGCCACATATGGGGTGTTTCTGTAAACTACAGAATCCGGGCCATAAATAATGAGTTTTGTTTGGCTGTGAACCCTTGCTTTGTAACTGGAAAAAAAATATTAAAATGGAAAATCTGCCAAAAAAGTGAAATTTTGAAATTGTATCTCTATTTTCCATTAAATCTTGTGCAACATCTAAAGGGTTAACAAAGTTTCTAAAATCAGTTTTGAATACCTTGAGGGGTGTACTTTCTTAGATGGGGTCACTTTTATGGAGTTTCTACTCTAGGGGTGCATCAGGGGGCTTCAAATGGGACATGGTGTCAAAAAAACAGTCCAGCAAAATCTGCCTTCCAAAAACCATACGGCGCACCTTTCACACTCTACGCCCCGCTGTGTGGCCGTACAGTAGTTTACGGCCACATATGGGGTGTTTCTGTAAACGGCAGAGTCAGGGCAATAAAGATACAGTCTTGTTTGGCTGTTAACCCTTGCTTTGTTAGTGGAAAAAATGGGTTAAAATGGAAAATTAGGCAAAAAAATGAAATTCTCAAATTTCATCCCCATTTGCCAATAACTCTTGTGCAACACCTAAAGGGTTAACAAAGTTTGTAAAATCAGTTTTGAATACCTTGAGGGGTGTAGTTTATAGAATGGGGTCATTTTTGGGCGGTTTCTATTATATAAGCCTCGCAAAGTGACTTCAGAGCTGTAGTGGTCCCTAAAAATTGGGTTTTTGTAAATTTCAGAAAAATTTCAAGATTTGCTTCTAAACTTCTAAGCCTTGTAACATCCCCAAAAAATAAAATATCATTCCCAAAATGCTACAAACATGAAGTAGACATATGGGGAATGTAAAGTCATCACAATTTTTGGGGGTATTACTATGTATTACAGAAGTAGAGAAACTGAAACTTTGAAATTTGCAAATTTTTCTAAATTTTTGGTAAATATGGTATTTTTTTATGCAAAAAAATTCACTTTTTTGACCCAATTTTAGCAGTGTCATGAAGTACAATATGTGACGAAAAAACAATCTCAGAACGGCCTGGGTAAGTCAAAGCGTTTTAAAGTTATCAGCACTTAAAGTGACACTGGTCAGATTTGCAAAAAATGGCCAAGTCCTTAAGGTGAAATAGGGCTGAGTCCTTAAGGGGTTAAAAATCCAATTATTTTTTTTTATAGCTATCAAATAATACCGTAACAGGGGAGTGGTCGGAAATACCATGACTTTCATAATTAATTTTTTTAACCCTGTTAATAAGCCCGGGGCTGGCGAGGGCTAGATCAACTCGCGACATGGACTTATATGTGTTACTAAAGCAAGAAAATACTTGCTTATTTCCATAGAGAGATCGCCATATATCGACCAATGCCATTTCTTTACACATTCTAAATAATAATGTATTTGAACTGGCACTTTGTTCATAATTAGTTATTGTAGATATCCTATCTATTTTTATGTCCATGACCAAGTTGATGTCTTATTTCCATATTTCCAATCATCACATTAATCCCCAAAAAAAGGGAAAGACCCATTGTTAGTGACCTCCTACCGCCCCATCTCTCTGTTGAACACAGATTATAAAATTCTTGCCAAATTGTTAGCCAACAGATTAAAAACTGTCATTCACAAAGTCGTCCACGCTGACCAAACTGGGTTTATTCCCAAAAAGGAACATACAGGACTGGTTCAGTATGCCTTCAATTTTGAATAAATCCCCAACAGTGTCACCAGCAAAGCACCCCCACACCATCACACCTCCTCCTCCATGCTTCACGGTGGGAACCAGGCATGTAGAGTCCATCCGTTCACCTTTCCTGCGTCGCACAAAGACACGGTGGTTGGAACCAAAGATCTCAAATTTGGACTCATCAGACCAAAGCACAGATTTCCACTGGTCTAATGTCCATTCCTTGTGTTCTTTAGCCCAAACAAGTCTCTTCTGCTTGTTGCCTGTCCTTAGCAGTGGTTTCCTAGCAGATATTCTACCATGAAGGCCTGATTTACACAGTCTCCTCTTAACAGTTGTTCCAGAGATGTGTCTGCTGCTAGAACTCTGTGTGGCATTGACCTGGTCTCTAATCTGAGCTGCTGTTAACCTGCGATTTCTGAGGCTGGTGACTCGGATGAACTTATCCTCCGCAGCAGAGGTGACTCTTGGTCTTCCTTTCCTGGGGCGGTCCGCATGTGAGCCAGTTTCTTTGTAGCGCTTGATGGTTTTTGTGACTGCACTTGGGGACACTTTCAAAGTTTCTCCCAATTTTTCGAACTGACTGACCTTCATTTCTTAAAGTAATGATGGCCACTCGTTTTTCTTTACTTAGCTGCTTTTTTCTTGCTATAATACAAATTCTAATAGTTTATTCAGTAGGACTATCAGCTGTGTATCCACCTGACTTCTCCACAACGCAACTGATGGTCCCAACCCCATTTATAAGGCAAGAAATCCCACTTATTAAACCTGACAGGGCACACCGGTGAAGTGAAAACCATTTCAGGTGACTACCTCTTGAAGCTCAACAAGAGAATGCCAAGAGTGTGCAAAGCAGTAATCAAAGCAAAAGGTGGCTACTTTGAAGAACCTAGAATATGACATATTTTCAGTTGTTTCACACTTTTTTGTTATGTATATAATTCTACATGTGTTAATTCATAGTTTTGATGCCTTTAGTGTGAATCTACAATTTTCATAGTCATGAAAATAAAGAAAACTCTTTGAATGAGAAGGTGTGTCCAAACTTTTGGTCTGTACTGTATATCTAGTCCATTTGCACTATATTTGTGCGACACTATGGAAAGAGTTGATGAATACTGAGAGACTTTTGGGACTTTAAAAAAGAGCATGTTTTGGAGAGAAAAACGACAAAGGATCAACAACTAGGTGGACAGCAAGGGGAAGATACACAACCCGAGTGTCACACTGTTGGCACTAAAAAAGTGAGGAGGTGAGCGACAATCTCAAGAGTATCAGATTAGAAAAGCAGTAACAGTTTAGGATTGCAACACCCACTATCAAATAGATCTCGCATGTGGGGTGAATAATAGGTTATAAAGTGAAGTGCAATAAAATATATAAAAATACAGTGCATGAAAGACTGTATAAAATATATGGCTCAACGCGTTTCAAGGGTCACAATACCCCCTTCATCAGGAGCAGAATACATAATGGACATAGTAAATGAGATTAAATACATGTGGAGGCGCTAGTTTGGCGCCAAAAAAGTAGGCGGAGTTACCAGAATTGACATCATCCATTGATTAATGCTAAATCTATCATAGGTTGCCGGCACATTATGATTAATACATAAATCCATAAAAGACATATATAACTAACCAATGGCAAAACTATCCATCTGGGCTTATCAGCCAAATGTTGTAATGGCTGTTATTTAATATACGGTCGCTAACAGCACGACTGGAAGTGGTTGGTTTCGGGTAGGTGGAACGCATAGTGCGTTCCACAAGGTCCGCATCCGGTCACACGTCACTGAAAGTGACTGCAACCGGCATGTGGAGCGCATTTGGATCACACTATGCGCTTGCAGAGTGCGCATTACGTCACCAGGAAGTGACGTGGACCGGAGAGGACTCGCTCCTGTGGAACGCATGTGACAGGGCACCATGCGTCCACTGAGTACACTCTGCAGGTGGAATTTTCTTGCACACAAGAATCCATAAATGGGTTAGTAGGGAAGACATATTAAGGGAAAGTGAAAAAGGAAATTTGCATTAACTAAAAGTTTTTTACACTATAAGAACCAAAATCTATTAATAAATAGATTAGCAATAAATAGATGGATGGGTTATCCACAAATAACAATCAGAAATTGACATAATACAGTATATATACCAACAATCCATTCAGAGTATAAATAAATAAAATGAATAAAAACCTATATAAAATACATTAAACCCACATGTTGGTACATAGAAAAGGGAAATAAATAGGTCAATAGATAATTCATAAATAGAACCATAAAAGATTAATCATAATGAAATATAATAAATACCACCAATAACCCACATGAGATAAGTTACAACTCAGAAATCTCAGAAAACAGGAGTGTTAACTCCATCCATACGTTTAAAAAAACCATAGTATTAAATAAATAATTCATTCATAGTACTAGATAAATAATTATAAAAATATGTGACGGCAATATCATACACTGTCCGCTGGATCCTGACCATTTGGATAAGACCAAATACATAATGGGTAATGAATCACTATATATATATATATATATATATATAAAATAAAGAAATTCCGCAGCACATCCACGTAGTAGAAAAATAAAAAGACTTTATTCACCCAGCGTGCGACGTTTCAATCCTCTCAATGGGATTTTCCTCAGTCACTGCCTGAGGAAAATCCCATTGAGAGGATTGAAACGTCGCACGCTGGGTGAATAAAGTCTTTTTATTTTTCTACTACGTGGATGTGCTGCGGAATTTCTTTATTTTATAATTTGGAGGTGGATCGCCGACTCAGCCGCTGGCACTCCCATTACAGAATACGGATAGTGGTGCTGCCCACATTGCTTTTTCTATATATATATATATATATATATGTTAGTGTTCTAATTATATTTTTTTTTATAGCTTCTATACATTTTAAAGTGTGATCTAAATGCGCTCCACATGCCGGTTGTAGTCACTTCCGGTGACGTGTGACCGGATGGGGACCTGGTGGAACGCACTATGCGTTCCACCTACCCGAAACCAACCACTTCCGGTCGTGCTGTTAGCAACCGTATATAAGATAACAGCCATTACAACATTTGGCTGATTAGTCCAGATGGATAGTTTTGCCATTGGTTAGTTATATATATATATGTCTTATATGGATTTAAGTATTAATCATAATGTGCCGGCAACCTATGATACATTTAGTATTAATCAATGGATGATGTCATTTCCGGTAACTCTGCCTACTTTTTTTGGTGCCAAACTACCGCCTCCACATGTATTTAATCTCATTTACTATGTCCATTCTGTATTCTGATCCTGATGAAGGGGGTATTGTGACCCCTGAAACGCGTTGAGCCGTATATTTTAATATTAAAGAGGATTGAAGACGTATTCTTGGATTCATGTGCTGATTTACATCCAGGCTACATATCCAGTGCGTTGAAATCGACCTCCACCATTCTACATGGCGATCCCGGCCGGGGGGGTGACTTGCCCTAGGTGTCTTGAGTGTATTCTGGTGGTGACCCCCCCAGTGAAGTGAGTGGATCATTAAGAATAATTAACCAATATTATTAATAGTTTATTATTCATATATTGATTTTAATTTGTGTTCTATACAGTGGTTCATGCACTGTATTTTTATATATTTTATTGCACTTCACTTTATAACCTATTATTCACCCGACATGCAAGATCTATTTGATAGTGGGTGTTGCAATACTAAACTGTACTTGCTTTTCTAATCTGATATTCTTGAGATTGGCGCTCACCTCCTCACTTTTTTAGTGCCAACAGTGTGACACTCGGGGTGGGTATCTTCCCCTTGCTGTCCACCTAGTTGTTGATCCTTTGTCGCTTTCCTATGGTGTAGTTCAGTCTACACTAGAGCAGCCTTCTCTATCGTATCACAATCATCCCTGTCAATTTCTCCATTATACGGTCCTGTTGGCACCTCTGTGTGTATCATTTTCCTTCAAGGACAAAGCTAAGTCCTTTGAAGTTCTCAGATAACCTTCCTTGTGTTTTTGTTTGTTTTTTCATGTGATCACTTTTTGGAGAGAAAAAGCCAGACTTTTTTACCACCAAAACCAGACAGACTTACCTTTTAAATGTTTGGTTTTAGCTATGTTGTTATGTCCGAAAAGCTGTTTGTGTTTGGAAAAACTGCTGTGTCATTGCCATTGAGTATCATTGAAGCTCTAAAGTAAGTCTATGACAGATGGGAGTTGTAACAATGTATCTGTTTCTGCTTTCTCCACTCTACCCCTCCCACTAGAAGGTTCTAGTTCAGCTAGAAACTGTTTATAATGAGAGCCCCTAGTGTTCTGCAGTTAGGGATCAGTGCTTGGAGGGGGAGACTCATACCAGTCTGCATGAGTGACCAGTCGAGGATGTTGAGATGGGGATGTTGAGCCACAGACCATGGGTCAACACCTCTGTGACCAACAGGGCCGTCTTTAATATTAATTGGACCCTGGGCAAAAATTTACTTGGGCCCCCTGGATCCCGCCTTCCCACTCCCTATCATGCAATCACGCCCTCCACCACAACACACACAAAAAAAAAATCCACACACCTGGTAGAGTACAATAAATGACTGTAAATACTTCCAGTTCTGAAGACTCGAGCGGCTCAGGATCAGTGCTCTGGGCAGCTGGGCTCAGGCTGGAAGTGGGCACCGCTCTGCAGGAAGGAGACCGGGGCTTGGCTCACCCTAGCGTTACAGTGCACCCCAGCACCCCACAGTATGCAATATAGCACCCTATAGTATACAGGACCCAACAGTATGCAGTATAGCACCCTATAGTATACAGCATCCCACAGCATACAGTAAAGCAGTATAGCACTCCACAATATACAGCTCCCCAGAGTACACAGTAAAGCAGCATAGCACCCCACAGTATACAGCAACCCAACGGTATACAGCACCCCACAGTATACAGTAGAGCAGTATAGCACTCCACAATATACAGCTCCCCACAGTATACAGCACCTCACTGTATACAGCACTTCACAGTATATAGTATCCAGCACCCCAAACTATACAGAATACATCACCTAACAGTAAACAGCATACAGCACCTCACAGTATACAGCACCCCACAGAATACAGCACCCCAGGTATACAGCACCCCATAGTATACAGTAGAGCAGTATAGCACACCACAGTATACAGCATCCCATAGTATACAGTAGAGCAGTATAGCACCCCATAGTATACAGTAGAGCAGTATAGCACCCCACAGTATACTGCACCCCATAGTATACAGTAAAGCTGTATAGCACCCCACAGTATACAGCACCCCAATGGTATACAGCACCCCACAGTATACAGCACCCCACAGTATACAGCACCCCACAGTATACAGCTCCCCACAATATACAGTAAATCAGTATAGCACCCCACAGTATACAGCAACCCAACAGTATACAGCACCCCACAGTATACAGTAGAGCAGTATAGCAGTATAGCACCCCACAATATACAGCTCCCCACAGTATACAGCACCTCACGGTATACAGCACCCCAAACTATAAAGAATACAGCACCTCACAGTATATAGCACCCCACAGTATACAGCACCCCAGGTATACAGTAAAGCAGTATAGCACCCCACAGTATACAGCAACCCAATGGTATACAGCACCCCACAGTATACAGTAGAGCAGTATAGTACCCCACAGTATATAGCACCCCACAGTATACAGCCCCCACAGTATACAGCACCCCATAGTATACAGTAGAGCAGTATAGCACCCTACAGTATACAGCACCCCACAGTATACATCACCCCACAGTATACAGTAGAGCAGTATATCACCCCACAGTATGCAGTAGAGCAGTATAGCACCCCACAGTATACAGCACCCCATAGTATACAGTAGAGCAGTATAACACCCCACAGTATACAGCACCCCATAGTATACAGTAGAGCATTATAACACCCACTATACAGCACCCCACAGTATACAGCACCCCATAGTATACAGTAGAGCAGTATAGCATCCCACAGTATACAGCCCCCACAGTATACAGTACCCCACAGTATACAGCTCCCCACAGTAACCCACAGTATACAGCTCCCAACAGTATACAGCCCCCCTTAATATACATTAATTTACAGTATATTAGTATAACAGCCCCTGTCACCTTTTCCTGATGTAATCTTCACAAAAAAAAGCTCCACAAGTCTGGCAAACTTCTCCTGCAGCAACACTCCTGGTAGACAGGACTTTTGATGACCTCATAGCCATGTGACAAGTAATATTGCTAGGTTACTGGTCATATGGTGATGATGTCATCTAAGGTCCTTAAGAGAATCACAGCTCTCATACTCATAGTTCACTGCCTGGAGTGCCGGTAGGCAGGAATGGCATGGCAGCACCACCCTGTGTAGCTGACGGCCTGACACTCGGGGAAGTGGCCAGCATAGCTCAATAGGCAGCTGCCTTGGGCCCCCCCAGAAGAAACTGGGCCCGGAACAGCTGCCCCTTTTGCCCCTTGTTAAAGATGGCCCTGGTGAACAAGGAGCCACTTGAACTACTGAGCTACAACCCATGAGCCTCCAGCCTTTGGCCATGGAACCAGCCTTCTGAGAGAGAGAGAGAGAGAGAGAGAGACAGCTGGCTCAGGATTTTCCTTAGCATCAAACTTTTCTTCTGCCAGGGAGGCAGACTGGAGAATCCAGCCCTATGCCTCGCCTGTATTGTTTTGTACCTGAATTCCTCCAATAAAGAAGCGTACTCGTTTACTGCAGACCCTTACTCTCTGGACTTATTTCCCATTGAGGTGCACCACGCCTTACCATCCCTTCCAAAGACCAGCAACATGTGGGGACACCTCGACAGTGTGTGGGAAACCCAAACCCCGCCACTGCACAGGCAATTGTCAGGATTGAAAGCTGTGTATTGATAATAGTCTGCACATGTCTGGCATCTCAATAAATTAGGATATCATCAAAAATATAATTTATTTCAGTAATTCAATTCAAAAAGTAGACAATTAGACAAAAAGACCAATTAGAATATATATATATTTTTTTTTACAGAAATCTTATCCTGCTGAAAAGTATATGCAGTCAATACTTGGTTGGGGCTCCTTTTACATGAATTAGGGGGGCTCCACATAAGAGTTTTAAGTTCCATTATAGCATTCTGTTATAACATGCTTATAACTAGAGATGAGCGAATCAGAATTCGATCCGAATTTTAGGATAAATTCGATTCGCCTAGTAGCTGAATTCCCTTGTGCTTCGTGTCAGTGAATCGATTTAACCTGAAATAGTATAAAAAAAACTAATCAAACTTATCTTCTCAATTTTCTCACGATGGGCCTCCAGCCTCCATCTTACTTGAAGATCTCGGCCGATCTTGGTGATGATGTCATACGTCACCACGCCTGCCGGCGTGATGACATAATCTCGCACCTGCACAAGATTTCAGCCGAGATCTTCAAGCAAGATGGCGGCGGCCGGCCCATTGCGAGCAAATGGAGGCGATAAGTTTGATTTAATTTTTTTTATTGTTAATTTTACACTCAGATACCGCGATCATGTATGAACACGGCATCTGAGGGGTACAATGACGGGGGAAGCACTATCGCAGCTCCCTGTCATTGTACCCACTACTTACAAAAAAAAGCGCTTCATGACGAAGTAATTCATCACAATTTTTTTTTTTGAAATTCGGCAAGTCAACCGAATTGAACATTTAAGAAATACGCTCATCTCTACTTAATACGGAAAATAACAGAATTGCTATAACGGAAACCAAAAGGAACACTGTCCATTTTAATCTGCCCTAATATAGTTGGATGGAGAATAAATAATGGAAACCAGCATTCCGTCTGGTTTCTGTTATTTTGAATGGAAAAAAGACCTGTCTGCAGGACTTACTGTATCAATGGGACATGACATGGAGGCGATCAGCTTGTGGCACTGCTGAGGTGTTATGGAAGCCCAGGTTGTTTTGATAGAAGCCTTCAGCTCGTTTGCATTGTTGGGTCTGGTAGTCTCTCATCTTTCTTTTGAGAATACCCCATAGATTACTTATGTGGTTTAGGTCTGGCACGTTTGCTGGCCGATCAAGCACAGTGATGCTGTGGTTATTAAGCCCAACATTTGTACTTTTGGCAGGGTGGGCAGGTGCCAAGTCATCTCCATAAAGCTTGTCAGCAGAGGGAAGCCTAAAGTGCTCTAAAATTTTCTGGTAGACGGCTGTGCTGACTTTTGACTTGATATAACAGTGCACTAACGAGAGCAGATGACATATTTCCCCAAACTATCAATGACTGTGGAAATTTCAAACTGGACCTAACTATTTCAGTTGTGTGCCTCTCTACTCTTCGTCTAGACTATGAAACCCTGATTATCAAATAAAATGCTAAATTTAATTTTATCTGAAAACTGAACTTTAGACCATTGATCAAAAGTACATTCCTTTTTCTCCTTAGGCAAGGTACTGTAAGAAGCTTCTAATGTTGTCTCTGGGTCATGAGTGGCTTGAAACAAGGAATGTGACACTTGTAACTCATGTCCTAGATACATCTGTGTGATGGCTCCTTAGGCACTGATTCCAGCCATTGTCCACTCCTTGTGAATCTCGCCAAATTCTTGAAAGGCTTTTTCTGGACAATTCTTTTAAGGCTGTGGTTATCCCCATTGCTTGTGCATCTTTTTCTACCACACTGTTTCCTTCCAATGACCTTTTGTGGCTTACCGTCTTTGTGGATGGTGTCAATGGTGTCATCTGGGCAACTGTCAAGTCCGCAGTCTTCCCCATGATTGTGTGACTACTGAACCAGAAGGAGGAACAATTTAAAGGCTTAGGAAACTTTTGAAGGTGTTTTATGTTGATTAGTTGATTAGAGTGTGACACCATGAGTCTAGCAACCAGACCACTACCTTCTCAGATGGTGGCGGTATGCCTCACGGCTGACCCTAGGACTCAGGAGCTCAGGCAGAATCAGGAAAAGCACAACAGCACAGGCACAATCTAAACAGGAACCAAGACCAGAACACAGTACTCTGGAACACCACAACAGGCAGACTGGAACAAGAGCAGGGTAACACAGTGTAAGAAGGTACAAGGAATAATTGTGGATGTACTGCATCCGCACACTCTGTCTACCAGAGCGAATCGCCAAAACAGACAGACCACGGCAGGAACAGGTCAAACATGCCAGTGGATACAGGTCAGACATATAGACTTGCAAGACTGGATAGGGAACAGTGCAATAGAACTACAGACATAGAAACTATTGCTGGGAACAATGGCAGATGCTCAGTCAAGACCTAGGGATACACAGACAGAAGATATAGCAGAGCTCATTGGCCCCAACAGACACACAGTAGCACACAAACAGAAAGAGGCATTAACCTCTACATGGAACTCAGAACACACAACAAGCAATTAACCCCTGCCTTGCTGAACAGAACAAAGAGGAGAGACATACCAATTGTCATGTTCACATGCAGTAATAAAGTATCTGTGGCCAGTACGCACAACACAGAGATGAATATGCACTGCCACACTGATACATGGCCCTAGATACATACCACCAGCATACAGCAACCAGCCCACACAGCGTACAATGGGATGCCACAACACAAGTATATGTGGCCAGTACACACGAGACAGAGAAAGGTGTGTACTGTCACACCGACAGATGGCCCTAGATACACACCACCAGAATCTGAAATCTAGCCCAAATGGCATACAAGAACCAGATGTCATAATATTCTAGTTTATTGAGATGCACTGGCACTGTATCAGGGGCAGTGTTGTCCGGAATATAGATGCAGCAGGAACATCCAACGATCTTGTAGATCTCTCCTTTTTCTGCTGTCAAGGACCAGCCGGTTCTGTAGAGTCATCACTGGAAAAGAGCTCAGTTATTCCACCATTCCCTTCACAGCATCACATGTCTAATTTACAAATCTCTGTTGATAACAATAGAGATGTTAATCCAATCAATTTTTTTTATTACTAATCGTATTAATTAATGACTCAAATCCTGCAGCTATCTGACTTTTAGCTTTAACCCCTTAAGGACTTAGGGCGTACCGGTACGTCCTAAGTTAAAATTTACATTGCCGCGCGGCGGGGGTTAATAGGAACAGGATGCCCACAAAGTGGGACAAAAAAAAAAGTGAAAAAAAAAGTTTTCCCCCCCAAAAATTAAAAGTTTTGAAGTAAAAATAAACAAAAACGTCATTTTCACCAAATAAAGTTAAAAAAAATTGGTAAAAAATAGGAGGGAAAAAAAAAAGTATACATATTTGGTATTGTCGCGTCCGTATCGACCAGCTCTATAAACATATCACATGACCTAACCTCTCAGATGAACACCGAAACTGTGCTAAATAAACAATTTTTTTACATCACAAAAAGTACAACAGCAAGCGATCAAAATAGTACCAATCTAACCGTCACCTCATCCCGCAAAAAATGAGCCCCTACCTGAGACAATCGCACAAAAAAAAAAAAAAAACTATGGCTCCGAATATGGAGACACTAAAACATCATTTTTTTGGTTTGAAAAAAGCTGTTATTGTGTAAAACTTACATAAATAAAAAAGTATACATATTTAGTATCGCCGCGTACGTATCGACCGGCTCTATAAAAATCTCACATGACCTAACCCCTCAGATGAACACCGTAAAAAATAAAAAATAAAAACTGTGCTAAATAAACAATTTTTTGTCACCTTACATCACAAAAAGTGTAATAGCAAGCGATCAAAAAGTCATATGCACCCCAAAATAGTGCCAATCAAACCGTCATCTCATCCCTCAAAAAATGAGACCCTAGCTTAGATAATCGCCCAAAAACTGAAAAAACTATGGCTCTCAGAATATAAAGACACTAAAAGTTTTTTTTTTGTTTCAAAAATGATATTATTGTGTAAAACTTACTTAAATAAAAAAAAAGTATACATATTAGGTATCGTGACAACCTGCTCTATAAAAATATCACATGATCTAACCTGTCAGATGAATGTTGTAAATAACAAAAAAATAAAAACGGTGTCAAAACAGCTATTTCTTGTTACCTTGCCTCACAAAAAGTGTAATAGAGAGCAACCAAAAACCATATGTACAATAAACTAGTACCAACAAAACTGCCCCCCTATCCCGTAGTTTCTACAATGGGGTCACTTTTTTGGAGTTTCTACTCTAAGGGTGCATCAGGGGGGCTTCAAATGGGACATGGTGTAAATAAAAAACAGTCCAGCAAAATCTGCCTTCCAAAAACCGTATGGCATTTCTTTCCTTCTGCGCCCTGCTGTGTGCCCGTACAGCGGTTTACGACCACATATGGGGTGTTTCTGTAAACTACAGAATCAGGGCCATAAATATTGAGTTTGGTTTGGCTGTTAACCCTTGCTTTGTAACTGGAAAAAATTATTAAAATGGAAAATCTGCCAAAAAAGTGAAATTTTGAAATTGTATCTCTATTTTCCATTAATTCTTGTAAAAAACCTAAAGGGTTAACAATGTTTTTAAAATCAGTTTTGAATACCTTGAGGGGTGTAGTTTCTTAGATGGGGTCACTTTTATGGAGTTTCTACTCTGGGGGTGCATCATGGGCAGGCATGGGATCCAGCCGGTTCTCTCCGGTTCTGCCGAACCGTTTGTTAAAATTACAGGCGGTTCGCAGGACCGGTGAGAAGCAGGGATCCCGACCCGGTCCTGCAGCTGCGCCTGCACCAGTGGCGTAGCTATAGGGGTGGGGGCGGAGCGGAAGCCGAGAGGAGAGGCCCTGTGTGACGCGCACTGTGCAGGGCAGCTGGGCAGGCGAAGTGAGGAGGGGCCGGGGGAGCGGCTTCAGTTGAGGTGCGACGCAGGACTTAGTCACGTACCTCACTGTGACCTCCTGCGGCGGATCTCGCGAGATGACGCGATGACGCGGCGCGGGAAGGCACAGTGAGCGAGGCATTGGTGACCGCCTGTACCAGGATGCCACAAGCTGGAGAGAGGTAAGTATTAATTATTTCTCCTAAGCAGGTGCCTACTCCACCTTCCCCTCATCCTGACCCAATGTTTAGATTCTTTTAGCCAAACAAGAGTTATGGATGGGGTTGATGACAATATTTAAGGTGGCCACACACAGGGAAACACATCTATTTTGCCCACAGAGTAAGAGCAGCTTTTTTAAGCGGTACTCCACTATGTAATGGCCCCCTCTTTATTATTAATGTAATGGCTCCCTCTTTGTTATTAATGTAATGGCCCCCTCTTTGTTATTAATGTAATGGCTCCCTCTTTGTTATTAATGTAATGGCCCCCTCTTTGTTATTAAAGTGGGGGCCATTATATTAATAATAAAGAGGGGGCCATTATATTAATAATAAAGAGGGGGCCATTATATTAATAATAAAGTGGGGGCCATTATATTAATAATAAAGTGGGGGCCATTACATTAAAAATAAAGAGTGGGCCATTATAATAATAATAAAGAGGGGGCCGTTACAGTAATAACAAAGAGGGGGCCGTTACAGTAATAACAAAGAGGGGGCCATTATATTAATAACAAAGAGGGGGCCGTTACAGTAATAACAAAGAGGGGGCCGTTACAGTAATAACAAAGAGGGGGCCATTATATTAATAACAAAGAGGGGGCCGTTACAGTAATAACAAAGAGGGGGCCGTTACAGTAATAACAAAGAGGGGGCCATTATATTAATAATAAAGAGGGGGCCATTATATTAATAATAAAGAGGGGGCCTGTAAATATGTCGTGACTGTGTTGCATATATATGGTGTATGTAAATATGTGTCATGACTCGTGACGCGCTGCGTATCCACCGCTGAGTAGGGAACCTGTTGTTAAAAATTTGAATCCCACCCCTGATCATGGGGGCTTCAAATGGGACATGGTGTAAATAAAAACAGTCCAGCAAAACCTGCCTTCCAAAAACCGTATGGCATTCCTTTCCTTCTGCGCCCTGCCGTGTGCCCGTACAGCGGTTTACGACCACATATTGGGTGTTTCTGTAAACTACAGAATCAGGACCATAAATATTGAGTTCAGTTTGGCTGTTAACCCTTGCTTTGTAACTGGAAAAAAAATTATTAAAATGGAAAATCTGCCCAAAAAGTTAAATTTTGAAATTGTATCTCTATTTTCTATTTATTCTTGTGGAACACCTAAAGGGTTAACAACGTTTGTAAAATCAGTTTTGAATACCTTGAGGGGTGTAGTTTCTAGAATGGGGTTATTTTTGGGTGGTTTCTATTATGTAAGCCTCACAAAGTGACTTCCGACCTGAACTGGTCCCTAAAAATTGGGTTTTTGAACTTTTCGGAAAAATTTCAAGATTTGCTTCTAAACTAAGCTTTGTAAGATCCCCAAAAAATGTAATATCATTCCCAAAATGATGCAAGCATGAAGTAGACATATGGGGAATGTAAAGTAATAACTATTTTTGGAGGTATTACTATGTATTATAAAAGTAGAAAAATTGAAACTTGGAAATTTGCAATTTTTTGCTAAGTTTTGGTAAATTTGGTATTTTTTTATAAATAAAAATGAATGTTTTTTACTTCATTTTACCAGTGTCATGAAGTACAATATGTGATGAAAAAACAGTCTCAGAATGGTCTGGATAAGTCAAAGCGTTTTAAATTTATCAGCACTTAAAGTGACACTGGTCAGATTTGCATGGCCAAGTACTTAAGGTGAAATAGGGCTGAGTCCTTAAGGGGTTAAATTCATCAGAAACTCTTCTAGAGACTCCTATGGCATCCATGTATACATATAAGGCAAAGTATGTAGGGAGTGACCTCCTTAGTCGTGACCGGACATTGTTTTCTGATTCGATCTCACTCAGGAGGTGAGAATAGAACAAATGGCATCAGTACTTGATCAGGACTTGATCAGGGTACATTGGCCACTTCATTCTACCTGTAGTTTCAAATCTCTACACAATCACCAGATATCTGTTATTTATCATTCTGTTTGATAAACCAACTGTCAGGAACTATCAGAGTCACTACTTGTCTTCTTCAGCTAAATTAACCCCTTAAGGACTCAGCCCTATTTCACCTTAACCGCTTTAAGTCCGCCCATAGGATATAAACGTCCTATGGGTGGACCTCTATTTCTGAAAGCACGTTTTAAAACGTCCTTTCAGAAATAGCAGCTGCACGCTAATCGTGCAGCTGCTGATCGGGTTGCCCGCTGTCAGTGACAGCAGGGCAACCCAGAGAGAAGGCAGGGACAGTGCCCAGGTGTCCCTGCCTTCCGGATCTCTGCAGACACAGCGCTCACCGAGCGCTGTGTCTGCAGAGCAGGAAGCGCTGTGCGCTTCCTGTTCCGGCCCGGCGGTCATGTGACCGCCGGGACCGGAGCGTGCAGGAGCTGTGTGAGGTCTTACAGAGACCTCGATCAGCCCTGCATTGAGGCTGTACAGCGCAGAATCATGCTGTACAGCCTCTCTGGAGGGTGCATTTCTTCTGTAACTGGGGCTACTATGTCAGCCCCAGTTACAGGAGAAATCAACAGTGGAAAAAAAAAATGAAAAAGTGAAGCAAATGTCCCCCAGAGGTCTTGTATGACCTTATGGGGGACGAAAAGTGTAAAAAAATAAAAAATAAAATAAAGGGTTGAAAAAAATAAAATAAAAAAAAGTTTCACATGTAAAAAAAAAGGTCCCCAAGTAAGGAATAAAAAAAAAAAAATTAAAAATAGAAAAAATAAAATAAAATAGACATATTTGGTATTGCCACGTCCGTAAAAACCAGCTCTATAAAAATATCACATGAGCTAACCCCTCAGGTGAACACCGTAAAAAAAAAAAAAAAAAAACTGTGTCAAAACAAGCAATTTTTGTCACCTTGCATCACAAAAGGTGCAACACCAAGTGATCAAAAATGCGTATGTCCCACAAAATGGTACCAATAAAACCGTCACCTCATCCTGCAAAAAATGAGCCCCTACATAAGAAAATCTCTCAAAAAATAAAAAAACTATAGCTCTTAGAACATGGAGACACTAAAACATCATTTTTTGGTTTCAAAAATGCTATTATTGTGTTAAAGTGAAACAAATATAAAAAAAGTATACATATTAGGTATTGCCGCGTCCGTAAAAACCAGCTCTATAATAATATCACATGAGCTAACCCCTCAGATGAACACCGTAAAAAAAAAAAAAAAACTGTGTCAAAACAAGCAATTTTTGTCACCTTGCATCACAAAAGGTGCAACACCAAGTGATCAAAAACGCGTATGTCACACAAAATGGTACCAATAAAACAGTCACCTCATCCCACAAAAAATTAGCCCCTACATAAGAAAATCTCTCAAAAAATAAAAAAAACTATAGCTATCAGAACATGGACACATTAAAACATATTTTTTTTGTTTCAAAAATGCTATTATTGTGTAAAACTTTAATAAATGAGAAAAAGTATACATATTAGGTATCGCCACGTCCGTAACAATCTGCTCTATAAAAATGTCACTTGACTGAACCCCTCAGGTGAACGCTGTAAAAATAAATAAATAGAAACTGTGCTAAAACAACCAATTTTTTGGTCACCTTGCCCCATAAAGTGTTATAATGAATGATCAAAAAATCATATGTACCCAAAAATAGTACTAATAAAACTGGCACCTTATCCCCTAATTTCCAAAATGGGGTCACTTCTTGGGAGTTTCTACTGTAAGGGTGCATCAGGGGGCTTCAAATGGGACATGGCATCTAAAAACCATGTGGAGTTCCTTTTCTTCTGCGCCCTGCCGTGTGCCCATACAGCAGTTTATGACCACATGTGGGGTGTTTCTGTTAACCGCAGAATCTGGGTAATAAATATTGAGTTTTGTTTGGCTGTTAACCATCGATGTGTTAAAGAAAAAATTGGATTAAAATGGAAAATCTGCCCAAAAAGTTAAATTAAAAAATTTGATCTCCATTTTCCTTTAATTCTTGTGGAACGCATAAAGGGTTAACAAAGTTTGTAAAATCAGTTTTGAGTAACTTGAGGGGTGTAGTTTCTACAATGGGGTCATTTATGGGGGTATCCACTATGTAGGCCCCACAAAGTGACTTCAGACCTGAACTGGTCCTTATAAAGTGGGTTTTGGCAATTTTCTTAAAAATTTTAAGAATTTCTTCTAAACTTCTAAGCCTTCTAACGTCCTAAAAAAATAAAATGACATTTCCAAAATGATGCCAACATAAAGTAGACATATGGGGAATGTTAAATAATAAATATTTTATGAGGTATCGCTTTCTGTTTTAAAAGCAGAGAAATTGAAATTTAGAAAATTGCGAATTTTTAAAATTTTTGGGTAAATTTGGGATGTTTTCATAAATAAAGGTGAAATATTTTGACTCAAATTTATGACTATCATGAAGTACAATGTGTCACGAGAAAACAATCTCTGAATGACTTGGATAAATAAAGGCGTTCCAAAGTTATTACCACATGAAGTGAGATATGTCAGTTTTGCAAAATTAGGCCTGGTCAGGAAGGGGGCAAATGGCCCAGATGGGAAGTGGTTAAGGACTTGGCCATTTTTTGTAAATCTGACCAGTGTCACTTTAAGTGCTGATAACTTTAAAATGCTTTAACTTACCCAGGCCGTTCTGAGATTGTTTTTTTGTCACATGTTGTACTTCATGACTCTGCTAAAATTGTGTCAAAAAAGTAAATTTGTTTGCACAAAAAATGCCAAATTTACCCAAAATTTTGAGAAATTTGCAAATTTTAAAGTTTCAGTTACATAGTAATACCCCCAAAAATGTTGATGTCTTTACATTCCTCATATGTCTACTTCATGTTTGTATCATTTTGGGAATGTTATTTTATTTTTTGGGGATGTTACATAGCTTAGAAATTTTTCAGAAATTTTTCAAATCCCACTTTCTATGGACCAGTTCAGGTCTGAAGTCACTTTGTGAGGCTTATGAAACCACCAAAAATGACCCCATTTTAGAAACTACACACCTCAAGGTATTCAAAACAGATTTTTACAAACTTTGTTAACCCTTTAGGTCTTCCAGAAGACTTAATGGCAAATGGACATAAAATGTAAGAATTTCGATTTTCTGGAACATTTTCCAATAGAATCCATTTTTCCAGGAACAAAGCAAGGGTTAACTGCCAAACAAAACTCAATATAGGTTGCCCTGATTCTGTATTTGCAGAAACACCCCATATGTGGTCGTAAACCACTGTTTGGCCAAACGGGAGGACATAGAAGGAGGGGAACGCCATATGGTTTTTGCAAGGCAGATTTTGCAGGACTGGTTTTGTTTATACCATGTCCCATTTCAAGCCCCCCGTTGCACCCCTAGAATAGAAATTCAAAAAAAATGACTCCATCTAAGAAAGTACACCCCTAAAGGTATTCAAAACTGGGTTACAAACTTTGTTAACCCTTTAGGTGCTCCACAAGACTTAATGGCAGATGGAGAAACAATTTTGGAATTTCTATTTTTTGGAAACTTTTCCATTTTAACCCTTACTTTATTACTGGAAAAAATGGGTTAACAGCCAAACAAAACTCAATATGGGTTGCCCTGATTCTGTAGTCTGCAGAAACACCCCATATGTGGTCGTAAACTACTATTTAGCTAAACGGCAGGACATAGAAGAAGGGGAACGCCATATGGTTTTTGGAAGGCAGATTTTGCTGGACTGGTTTATTTACACCATGTACCCTTTCAAGCACCCCTAGAGTAGAAACTCCATAAAAGTGACCCCATCTAGGAAACTACAGGATAAGGTGGTTGATGTTTTGGGACAATTTTAGGGTAAATATGATTTTTGGTTGCTCTATATTACACTTTTTTGAGGCAAGGTAACAAAAAAAATGTAATTCTAAAATTGTTTCTACATTCGCTATTTAGTTTTGTGGAACACCTAAAGGGTTAACAAATTTTGTAAAAGTAACTTTTGAATACCTTGAGGGGTGTAGTTTCTTAGATGGGGTCACTTTTTTGGAGTTTGTAGGCCACATCAGGGGGGGCTTCTAATGCGACATGGTGTAAATAAACCAGTCCATCAAAATCTGCCTTCCGGAAACCATATGGCGTTCCCTTCGGGCTATGCCCTGCCGTGTGGCTATATAGCCATTTACGACCATATGGGGTGTTTCTGCAAACTACAGAATCAGGGCAATAAATATTTAGTTTTGTTTGGCTGTTAACCCTTGCTTTATTACTGGAAAAAAAGGATTCAAATGGAAATTTTGCCTAAAAATTGGTGTTTTGGCACCGTTTTTATTTTATATTTTTAACGCTGTTCATCCTAGGGGTTTGGTCAAATGTTATTTTTATAGGGCAGATTCTTACGGATGCAGCGATACCTAATATGTATACATTTTAACATTTATTTAGATTTTACACTATATTATCAGTTTAGGAACCCCAAAAAAATATTTTAGTATCTCCATAGCCAGGGAGCTACAGTTTTTTTTTTTTTTTTTTGGGCAACTATCTAATGTAGGGTCTCATTTTTTGCGGGATGAGATGGCGGTTTTATTGGCACTAATTGGGGGTGCATATGACATTTTGATTGCTCGCCATTACACTTTTTGTGATAGGTGACAAAAATGTCTTTGTTTTTTAAAAAAAAAATTTCACGCTGTTCATCGGGGGGGTTCGGGTTAAATGTTATTTTTATAGAGAAGATTTTTATGGACGCGGCGATGCCCATTGGCTCTCAGACTTTGGATACACTAAGCAGGCATCCTCAAACTGCGGCCCTCCAGATGTTGTAAAACTACAATTCCCACCATGCCTTGCTGATGGCTGTAGGTTGTCTGGGCATGCTGGGAGTTATATCTGGAGGGCCGCAGTTTGAGGATGCCTGCACTAAAACTAATATTTCGTTTTTTATGTTTTTTATGTTCTCTAGGGGACTGTTGGGGATTATAAAAATGTTGTACTCCATGGAAGTGTGATAGTCCCTGAAGAAATCGATAACGCAGAGGCCCTGGATGATCGGGGCAAGTGTCACATTGAGTGGTGGTGTCCTTCCGTATCCCCCTCTTGTGACACACTTTGCACTTTTTTTGGGTTCGTCCCTTCTCTCCAGTATGGGGGTCCACACCTCGAAAATGTTGGCCATGGACGATCCGGGCACCTCCAGTTCCTAAGGTACTCCGACCTGCTCTTTCCCGGTCTGAAAAGATCAGGTTCTTGAGGACTGCCTCATAGAATTGGAGGAATGTCCCTGTGCTGCCAGCGCTACGGGATAGTACAAAAACGTTGTACAAGGCAACCTGTACCAAGTAGACCGCAACTTTTTTGTACCATGCCCGGGTTTTGCGCATGGCATTATATGGCTTGAGGACTTGATCAGAGAGATCAACTCCTCCCATATACCGATTGTAGTCGACGATACAATCGGGCTTGAGGACCGTTGCCGCGGTACCTCGCACAGGGGTGGTGCTGTTACCGTGGATTGTGGACAGTATAAAGACATCCCTCTTGTCCTTATACCTGACCAGCAACAGGTTTCCACTGGTAAGGGCACGGGTCTCACCCCTGGGGATAGGTACCTGGAGGGGGTAGGTAGGGAGGCCGCGTTGATTTTTCCACACGGTCCCACAAGCGAACGTGGATCTGGTGGCAAGGGACCTGAACAAGGGAATGCTAGTATAAAAGTTATCCACGTACAAGTGGTAACCCTTATCTAGCAGTGGGTACATAAGGTCCCACACGAGTTTCCCGCTAACACCAAGAGTGGGGGGACATTCTGGGGGTTCAATACGGGAATCTCGCCCCTCGTACACACAAAATTTGTAAGTGTACCCTGAGGTACTCTCACAAATCTTGTACATTTTCACGCCATACCTCGCCCACTTAGAGGGAATGTATTGGCGAAAACTGAGTCTCCCCTTGAACGCAACGAGAGACTCATCAACTGCGACCTCCCTTCCAGATACTTAGGCCTGCGCAAATTTGGCCCCGAAGTGATCGATGACCGGCCGTATCTTATACAGACGGTCATGGGCAGGGGGGGTCTAGGGTCTGAAAGCTAGAAAACAATAAATTTAGATAAAGTGTTTGTTTTTTTCCCCTAACTTTTCCCTTCTATCCCTGCCTAACGGTGCCTCTCCCTTACTGACTCTAACATACCTGGAGGGTGATGGGTGCAGGAGGGTGATGGGTGCCGACGACGGGGGATCGCAGGAGCCTGGTGAGGACGGTTGTGGACGGTGCAGGTGCTGAACAGGAAGATAAGGGAGTAGAGAGGAGCGCTGGAAGTTTGAATCTCGCGCCTCTCTCCCCTCACCAATCAGCACCTTGGACAGCACCGCCACCCCTAATCAGCACCACGACCAGCACCGCCTCTCCCAAATGCTCGGACTGTGCTTGGTGGTGTGTAATCTCACCACCGATGACAGTCCTTTTCCGGTTCATCAGGTCAGCGGAGACCCGAATGGACCGGAAACACAGCAAACCGCAGGTCTGAATTGACCTGCGGTTTGCTGTGATCGCCGATGTGGGGGGTTCACATGACCCCCGGCATTGTGACAGGACGCCCGCTGAATGATTTCAGCGGACATCCTGTTGAGATTAACCCCCGCCGCGCCGCAATCGTGATTTAAAGTTAGAACGTACCGGTACGTCCTGAGTCCTTAAGGACTCGGGAAATAGGGCATACCGGTACGTCCTAAGTCCTTAAGGAGTTAAGTAAGAACAATATCCTGGAGGGAAAACACCAAAGGGCTTTTCTATATAAAATCCTGTCTTTAAGGTCAGTTTGTCTTTATAAGTTTGTCTTTGAGGTTTCTCCCTTACCAACATTCTAAATTTTCCTAGGGGATCTTTGTTACTTACACATATCCCCGAATCCTGTTGGATAGGATTTCTAATGGACAGGAACAGAGGATTACACTTATTATGTTTACAACTATATGGTGGTGTTCCGTTCAGGACAGTAATCCTTTGTGACAAAATCTCATCTTTACTGACTCTAGAGGTAGTTTCCACTGGTTTATATTCCCAACACTTCAGACTAGTACTCCATTCTGTTAATCTTCAATATCCACAGTTTGTATGGTCATATCTAAACACAATTACCATAGAATGGTCACACAGATGTACTTATCAGACCAAAACCAAGTGTCCTATCTGTCACCTGTCTTACAGTCCACTATACTGCAAAAGTCAACTTAGTTGTTCCTGACTCATCTTGATAATATAACACAGTTGGAATTTGAATTAACTGTGATTTCCTTCTGTGCAATATAGAATAAACGATAAGGCATGCAAAAACATTATGGCTCTTATAGTCCTGGCAGTTGATTGCAATATGACACTTAGACCTAATCAGTTTCTCCTTCCAATTCGACAGCAGTGGCGGTGGTTATCAGAACTTGATGTAGATCTTCAAGCAGTAGCTTTTGAACTTTACGCATGTCTCTTGATTCACCACTACCCAATCTCCTGATTGTAAAGAATTAATCGCTTTCTATACAGTCTGGATTCTAGGAAACAACTAAAACCTGGAAATACACATTAGACAATTAATTTGTTCAACAGACAACATCATTTTGGAAAACTACTATGCTGTATCTGGAACTATTGGGGAAATAGAGACCTAATCTAGGGACATTTCCAAAGAGTATTTCATAAGGACTTAGGCCTATCTTCCAGTTAGATGTGTACCGGATGGAGAAAAGCCCCAGGGGTAGGTACTCTCACCTCAGTCAATATCTTTTAGCTGTAGCTTTTGCTACAGGCCAAATCTCCAAATATCCTGGAAAGAGATCAATACAGACACAGACAATTCACGCTGTTCCACCTTTGTTCTGAATGTAGTCAATCCGCAGTCTCTGAAATGGGTAAGGTGACCTTGGCATATGCCTTCCTGGAACTCCCATAGTTCTCCTATCATTATTACAGCATTCACCTTCAACTAACCTAGTCGCAGCATTGTTGAACCCAGGAGCTATCCACCACAGAACCCAATCACACCTCCTCTGTCTTGATTTGGCCATGTTCTAAATCCATCCTCTTTAGGTAGAGTGCCCTCTGAAGGAAGAATTTATTCCCAGCCCTCCAGGGTCCATTCTCAATCATCACTTCTACCTTTATCCTTTGATGTTTCCTTTCAGCCTCCGTAGCCTGTATCTGAAAAAGACAACATTTTTGGAAGTCCACTGGCCCTAAGCCATCCTGTTTCACACAGACTTCCACTTAGCATAGACTTCAGGTAAAAGTTTAACCTCTACCTTCTCAGGCAGCATCAGGGCATCAAACATTTTTAATACACTCAGCATTCATTATTGATGGGCTTACCCATGGATCAAACAAAATCTCTGCTTCACCAGATTATATCCTGTCCGAGATGATCCATCTTCCAAGAATCTATTATCTACCAAAATCTCAAAAATTGGGTTATTAGTTGGAGACAGTAAATTAGATTTTTTTTATTTTTTATTTACTACTCCCTCCCCCCCTCCAGACGCAGCAGAGTAGTTGGATCTAATTTTGTACACTCTTAATACGGTGATTAATTGGTGTGAGGGGTAGGAATTGCATTACTATCTACTCCTACACATGTGATACTACCCTTAGCCATGAGAGATCACGGAACATGTTTGCTATGAGGCAATGGAATTAGATCCTAAGGATTGTATAGATAATAGGGATCCAGCATTTGATTGGGGGTTGTTAATTCCCTATTGGCGTTGCCCTTGAAAGGCTGAACATTTGTAACTCCTCCCACGGGCGAGGAAGTGGACAACTACATACAAAGTCTTTCTTCTCCCCCCCTTGTGGGGAGGGCTGATTGGCAGCCACGCCCGCCATAGGCCTTTGTTCCATTCCCTTTGAACAACATGGAGGGACAAAATGAACTTCTCTCAAGCCTAGCTAATACTAGACCTTTCCAGATGATCCTTAAGATCATCCATAAAGGCAGCACTTATGATTTTATCATGCATATCTTAGGTAAGCTCAAAAACCCAAATCAATCCAGCTTTCCTGTAGTCTAGTAAAAACTTTCTCCACACGCTCTGTCCTGTCCTGATGACAATGTGACTGACTGATGACCTAAACGCTTCCTCCCAGACTCAATGATCTTCACTATGCATTAAATCCCCAGCTCTACATTGGAATAAAATTTTCCAAATCTCACCAATAATATGAGAAAACTCTCCATATTTTAACAAATTTACTATAAAGCAACATAAGTAAGTTCTCTGAATTGGGAATTCTATTCATCATGGCAAAATTGATATTACTACTGGGTGTGGTAGATTTCATACATCATACAATGATGCAGATATCCCTACACTTTTCTCTTACTGCAACACAAATAAGTCTGAATAAGGACTAAGAATGGGTGCAACCTTAGATTGAGCTTAAATATATCAACCCCTGCCCCCACTATGTAAGGATAATGTCAGCCACACAAAAATATCGCTCATAGGCTAGAACACACATATGTAATATTAACGGCATCAATAAGCTGTTATTATATATGCTGTTAATTATTGGATCCCTAAGTCTGATTTGCAGCAACGTTATATAAAAGGGTTAATATGACTAGACTATGACAGTTAAAGCCATAAATAACCTTTCAACATGATCGAGTGGATGGAGAATGATTGTGTGGCGTTTGTATATACTAGTCCCCCTTAAATATGGATTGTAAGGCTACTATATATAGGTTGTAATAAATCACTAACTACCTTGAATCGCCAGAAAAGCTTGATTATGATCGGCGCTGACAGTACTCTGACAGCGCTGATGTAAACAGGAAGTGGGCGGCAAGGCAAGGAGAATGATCAGGTGACTTATACACATGATAATCACACTAAAACACAGATCGCTAAGAATACTAAGACTAACTGTTCCGAGTCACTAGATGAGTCTGATCGTCACCAGCGCTGTCACCGCTCTGACAGCGCTAACAGAAACAGGAAATGAGCGGCAAGTAATTCTGCTGGGGGCACGTAGTAAGATCCCCATGGAAACAAGTCCGCCCTTGGATAAGCGTCACTCCCAGTAGGCAGGGCAGGCCAGGATAGTTCAGAACTGCCTGTTGGTCCTCCTCTGCATTGCAGGGATTGGTTGAGCACTGCCTGAGTGGGCAGGGCTAGAACTACAAAAGGAGATAGAATCCTTTAGCAAGCTGCCATTTTATATGAAGAAGCTCTGCCACTGCACTGATCGCTCCCTGATGAGCCATTGTATTATGGCGAAACGCGTCGGATAGAACTTGCAGTCAGCTATTAGAGGAAGGGATATACAGATCAGGCCCAAGGTTCCAGCGGCTGGGGGTCGCTCTTTTCAAGGCGAGTGCTCCGACTACAGCCAGTTAGCCAATCTCTCCACTCAAGACTAGAGTTAGGGTCAGAGACAATTAGGCTTAGCTGTACAAGAGCAATATATACAGATCTCGCTCAGAAGCTACACCCACCACAAAACCGCCAAGCCCAGAAAACCTGATATCCCTTTCCCAGCAAAGAGCCATACGCACAAAAGTGTGTGTGCAAGAATTGTAGTAACACTGTCTCACTCATTTTAACAGAGATTAATAAAAGTTACGTATTTTTTTATCTCATATGGTACACTCAGTTCACGATTTAACAGACACACTAGGTGGTTTTATGAAAGCATCTTCTCACCCCCCCCCCCCCCCCCCCGAGCCATGGTAGAAGAGAGAGACTTTATTCACATTACATTGACTTAAATAGCAGACATGACATCACAAAAGGGGTGTACCTTAAGAATAAACTATTGGCTCCTTAACCTGATAGGAGTGGTTTCAGCAACTTCAACTTTGAGTTCATAGGTAGATTTGAAAGCTGCAATGTAATCCACCCCCCCCCCCCTTCCCCCTTGACCATAAAACAAAGAATGCACACATGGTTCATACATCTGGTTTGGACAAAAATGTGTACTACAGAATGTTCACACCACATACACATAGAGAAACAAAGCTCATCTCTCACAAAACTGATGTGTGAATGCACACATTAAAATGAATGGGTACGTGTGTGTCCGTGGAGAACACGTAAAGCACATGTACGTGAAACACTGACATGTGAATGAGGCTTAAGTCTATCTAACTATATCCCTATTAGAGATGAGCGAAGTTTTAAAAAAAATTTAGTCAACTCACCAAATTTCGACAAGAAATGTAATTAGTCACGAATGAATTTGTCATGAATTACGCTAAATCAGGTATACTCAGGTCACTCTGCCTAGTCATATTCATCTCACATGGCAGCACAATCTCAGTGTGAAGGCTTGGAACTTAAACTGAAGGGAGAGTGCAGGGAGAGCAAATCGCCATGTGCTTTACTTTCTAGTGCACCCACATTCATAGTTGATCCGTTCTGTAGGTACCCTAACCCTAACCCATGAGAGAGTGAGGATTGTGGCAGCAGTTGAACAAGAAAACCACAGCAATATATTAGACCGCCCTTTAACATTGAGGCGCAGAAATTATGTGGCAGTGTAGCTGGCCAGCTAAAACCTGTCCTAGTTTGCTAATATGCCTTATATGTGTATACAGCTTAACATGCTAATAACCTTAATACAGTTTGTATGTTTATGTGTTAAAGACAAAAGCAGAGTTATTTACTGTGACATTATGTCATATAACTGTTATATTTTGTGTTCAAAGAAGCAGAAAAATATGCCTTTAAGATTCATTTTGTAATGTAAGGTAAGCTCAGTGAGACAGCAGAAACAGAAAGCATAGTGTTAATCTGTTGTTGCTGGACAGAATTCTAGACCAAGGATAATGATCAGCCGGCACTCCGGAAAATAGCGTGGTGCACGTGTCCTGAGATAACGATCTCACATCAACGATAAGAAAGAACCGGCACTCACTGGCGTGTTGCAAAGAAAGTTGATGTCTTTAATGGTCACATATATGACGCGTTTCGACTCACGTCTGGAGTCTTTCTCAAACAAATGAATATGACATACAAACTAAGTGAACAGGTGAAACTTAAATAGACCGCCAAAGCGGAAGTGACATCATGGTAACCATGGTAATGAAGTATACAAAACAAATCAATTGAAGAGAGGATCCCAGCCGCAACAAACATCATGGAAATTCTAATCCTGTTACAATATATATCCATATACTGATCCATATAATAATGATGTCGATGATGCTGATAATGGTGCCGCTGGGATGTCTTCAAATTTTCTGCAAAAGAAAATTTTTTTTTTTTTATGACTATAAAGCTATGAAACGAAGGGAGAGAAAAAGGTTAATCACAGATATAGAATATGTGCATAATATCCTGGAGATTTACAGGAAACTATGCAAGTCATACTCTCGGTTCAAGCCTTTGGGCTCCAATGTTTGCAAAGTGTGAATCCAATAGGATTCACGCTTCTTCAACATCTTTACCCTATCGCCACCCCTGCGAGGTTGCGGTACATGTTCAATAATCTGAAAGCGAAGTTGTGATATATTGTGATTCTGTCGATCAAAGTGGTGCGGGATGGGCAGGAGCAAGTTTTTAGTACGTATTGTAGACTTGTGTTTGGAAAAGCGATCCTTCATCCGCATGGAAGTTTCGCCTACATATAACAAGCCACACGGGCACTTCAATAAATAAATAACAAAATTGCTATTGCATGTGTAAAATCCCTTAATGAATTCACCCTTGATTACACTTGAGCAATGTATGCATCCCAAACAGGGGAAGGTGCCATTTTTTGGTGTAGATAATGTACTTTGTCGTCTCTCAGTATGAGAACTGCCAATGTCGGCCCGCACCACCATATCGCGTAAATTCTTATTGCGCTTATAACAAATAAGCGGACGATTCTGAAATTCTTCAACAGAGGGATATGCCCTAGATAAAATATTCCAATGTCGGTTGATAATTAGTCTGCATTTATGCACCCAAGGGTGAAATTTAGAAACAAAAGGAATACGTGGTGGTTTAGTGGTTTTGGCACATGCCACAATGGCCTTGTGCCTTTCTTGATTAAGTAATGAGGTGGGATATCCGCGTTGTTTAAATCTATCACTCATCTCATTCAAGCGAATGTCCTCAGTCCCAGTGTCAGAGACAATTCGTCGAATCCTCTGAAACTGGGAATGAGGTAATGCTTTTTTGACGGTTGGGGGATGGTTGCTTGAATAGTGTAAAAGAGAGTTTCTGTCAGTATCCTTAATATGGAGATCAGTTACTATGACTCCACCATTTCCTTTAGTGACAACAGTATCCAAGAAACTAATCCCCCTATCATCATAATGTAAAGTGAACTGGAGCTCACTCCACACAGAATTTAAAAATTCCGTAAACTCTAGAAGGGTCCGAATGCCGCCGCGCCACACACAAAACACATCATCGACGAACCTACGCCAAAAAATACAATGCAATATGAACAGCTCATTTAAATAGATGTATTTATCTTCAAACCATGACATGTATGTGTTTGCGTACGGCGGTGCGGCATTCGAACCCATCGCGGTCCCACAGCGCTGTTTATAAAAAGTATCCTGAAATAAAAAATAATTTTCATACAGAATAATTGTCAATAGACTCAGAAAAAAAAAAATTTCACGTGAAGTGTAAGAAGAAAGAGTTAATAACCACTCAACGGCACGTATTCCCTTTGCATGAGTAATAGAAGTATATAAAGAACATACATCGAAAGTAACAAGCAAATCATCCTCCTGTAACGTCAATAACCTAACCTCATTAAGAAATTGATTGGTATCCAAAAGAAACGAAGGCATGGTTTTAGTTAAGGGTGTTAAAACCTTATCTAGCAAGATGGCTGGAGGGGACAGAATCGAGTCCGTCAAGGCCACAATTGGTCGACCAGGGGGCTGGGTGAGAGACTTGTGCACCTTAGGGAGTGTGTAGAACACCGGCGTAACAGGATGATGATTAATCAAATACTCCCCCAATTTTGGATCTATAGTTTTATCCTCTAAGTATGTGCCTACCAAGGTGCAAAGCTTATTTTTAATAGTATATACAGGATCCCCTTGTAACGGTTGATAAATCTCATTGTTGGATAATTGCCCCAAAATTTCAGCAATGTAATATGCCTTGTCCATAACGACAAGGGCACCCCCTTTGTCCGCAGGTTTAATGATTAAAGTGTTGTCATGTAAAAGATCCTCAATGGCTCTTTTCTCAGGACATGTGAGATTATGTGTTAAGTGACACCCTCCGTGTCTTAAATCCTGCAATGCTTGAGAAATATCTTTTTGAACCAATGCTACAAATGTTTCTACAGGATGATAGGATTTAGGCGGTTGAAAATTACTCTTCAACCTCAAACCGAAATCCTTGAGGGTCAAAGAGAATTCATTAACATTGACATTCACAGTCACATTTTTATCGGGATCAGAAAAATGCGCTTTGAGCCTGATGTTCCGGAAAAACCGCTGACAGTCCATGTCCAATTCAAAGCTGTCCAACGGAGTAGTCGGACAAAATGACAAGCCCCTTTCTAATACACTAAGTTGTAATGGGCTTAGACTTTTAGAAGAAATGTTAAAGACTAGGGTTTGGCATGAGTCAGTACCTGGGAGCGTGTCGTCCGCGGAGCGTCCACTGCGCCGATAATGACGTCCTGCTCTTCTTGTATTCTTCGTGGGGCTCTTTGCCGTCGTCTGCCTAAAAAAGTCGGACGTGGAGCTCCAGTAGTGGAATCGCTGCCAGACCCGGAAGATATGGACCCTGTGCGGCGTTGTGGCCGAGTGTGCAATGAAGTTGCAGTACCTGATAAATCCTGCCATTTATAGATGCGCTTGTTTTGATAGTCCTCGGAATCCCTGATGAACTTCTGGCGTTTGGTGCCTTCGATGTCCCTCTTCAGGTTAGTGCAGATCTTATCAACTTTCGATTTTAACTCTGTTAACTCAGCTGTCGGTAATGCGTCTTTCAATTGAGATTCAATAGACGCCACCCTTTCCTTGCTGGTGGCTATAGCCTCTGTGAGAAATTCGATGGTTAACACCATCAAGTCCATGGAACATTTATTTAAAATGTTAGCAAATTTGGTGCAATAATCAATATTATCACAAAAGAATGTAGGTCGCAGGTGAACCCTTAGCCCACGTGGAATCCGTTGTGACCGGCAATATTCAGCAAGAGTGGAGACATGCAATTCCCAAGAGGTTAACCTCTTAAGTTCCTTCTCCAGCTCTCTCCCTCGAAACTCTGTTGGAGGTATCTTTAAAAAATCCACATTAGCAGTCACATTGGACACAATTTCATGTGCCCGTTCATCCGAATAAGAAAAGGAATTCATTAGAAAAAAAGGTCCACAGGTGCTCGCGCTGAAGACGGTATAGATACAAGGATAATGATCAGCCGGCACTCCGGAAAATAGCGTGGTGCACGTGTCCTGAGATAACGATCTCACATCAACGATAAGAAAGAACCGGCACTCACTGGCGTGTTGCAAAGAAAGTTGATGTCTTTAATGGTCACATATATGACGCGTTTCGACTCACGTCTGGAGTCTTTCTCAAACAAATGAATATGACATACAAACTAAGTGAACAGGTGAAACTTAAATAGACCGCCAAAGCGGAAGTGACATCATGGTAACCATGGTAATGAAGTATACAAAACAAATCAATTGAAGAGAGGATCCCAGCCGCAACAAACATCATGGAAATTCTAATCCTGTTACAATATATATCCATATACTGATCCATATAATAATGATGTCGATGATGCTGATAATGGTGCCGCTGGGATGTCTTCAAATTTTCTGCAAAAGAAAATTAAAAATTTTTTAATGACTATAAAGCTATGAAACGAAGGGAGAGAAAAAGGTTAATCACAGATATAGAATATGTGCATAATATCCTGGAGATTTACAGGAAACTATGCAAGTCATACTCTCGGTTCAAGCCTTTGGGCTCCAATGTTTGCAAAGTGTGAATCCAATAGGATTCACGCTTCTTCAACATCTTTACCCTATCGCCACCCCTGCGAGGTTGCGGTACATGTTCAATAATCTGAAAGCGAAGCTGTGATATATTGTGATTCTGTCTAGACCAATCAAAGCCAGCTTCTCACACAGCAAGAGTTTTCACCAATCACACGCAGCCTCACACACAGCCTGTCTGGGAATTTCCCCAGCTCCTGCTGCTAGAATCATTATTCACCAGAGAAAGGAGCTGTAGAGACATTCACTCCACTGAGAGCAGAGTTTTATGGGAACAAGAGGCCACAATAGGTATTTAAAAGTTATATAATGTTCATATTGTTAGTATTCTGTTTAGAACTGTATACTGATTTAGATATACAGAATGTGTGTTTGCTTATAGTTCCACCAAATACAAATTGCAAGCATACAAACCAGATTCCATACAAATTGCATGCAAACTGCTAAATGCTCATACCAGATCTTAAGCAATTGCATACTGCAAACTGCAAACCAAGTTGTGCAAGCAGAACTATTAGTTAGACCTCAGATATACCTCTCAGATAGATCATAAAGTGCTTAAATAACTTAAAGTGAGAGTACAGATACTCAAGAGAGAAATATATCCACCATTTTCTGTTGAATGGCAAGATTGAACAGTTGAACCACCATCTTAATCATACTGCCATTTTGTGATATCTTTTCAACACGTGTTATGTACATGGACTATTTGCTGCGGAAGCGGCAGTGTTATATGAAGAAAAGGCGAAGTTAATAAATAAGTTATTTCAAGCATTTGGTGTGCTCTTTAAACCTACTGTTTCCATAAAATGGCACTAGAGGAAATACAGAGTAATAGACAGTCTGGTTAGACTAAAAGTCAGAGATATCAAAATTCTTCTAATGCCACAGCGCAAAAGGCACTTCATAGTGCTCCGCCTGCCACAGTGGAACTATTGTCCTCAGAGGGCGAAGCGATAGCGCTCCTCAACTTGCACAGTAAAGATCACATTAGAGCAGCGGAGCGCCAGCATATACCGCCAGCAACTGTTCCCTGAGTGAGCAAGCAAAGACATCTCAGCAGAGCTACCATAAAGGCCATAGAACTTGCGCATTAGTCAAACTGCAGCCGAATCTTAAAGTGCCAGAACGTCAAAGGAAAGATTGTCAGAGAATGAGCGCCAACCCTCCTGCGATCCCTAGAGAGAGAAAGAGAAGCATGGTCGGAAACCAAAGTCCAGAGCTAGAGTGCTTGCACCGCAATCTATGGATAGACCATGCATTGCAGTCAGCTAGTTTCCCGCCACTAGGCCAAAGCCTGCAGCAGCGTATCCAAGACAGCGCATCGCAAGTCATCACAGATCATCGCAAGTCATCACAAAGCATCGCAAGTGTGCACAGAGCATCACAAGTGTGCACAGAGCATCGCCACTCAGCGCAGAGCATCGCAAGTTTGCACAGCACATCGCAAGCCATCACAGAGCATTGCATCTGTGATGGATTGCAAGAAGGTATACGCCTATGCGCTACTGGATGCCCAGAGTGATGTCACCTTCATTGATCAAGAAATATCTACAAGAAATTACAAGTGGCTACAGAACCAGTGAAGCTCAAACTCACCATAATGACGGGGAGAGACACATTAGTGAGCAGTCAATGGGTCTGAGAGTTAGAGTTGGAGGATCTACCTCCAGCTTATACAAAAGACGATATACCTCTAGATCAAGATCACATACCTACCTGTGAAACAGCCAATGAATGGGAGCACCTATCTGTCATATCTCATGAAATGTCCCCACTGAAGGAGTTTGGTGTTGGACTGTTGATAGGCTACGATTGTCCCGAAGCTTTGGTACCATGAAAGGTAATCACAGGAGGAAAGGGTGAACCCTACACTGTTCAAACTGATCTAGGATGGGGTGTTGTTGGAGGAAAACAGCAGATCGCAAACTCAAGACAGGTGACAGGATTGTGTCATCGAATATCTGTCCAAGAGTTACCAACTGTAAGTCCAGCAAAAGTAATCAAGATCTTGGAATCCGACTTTGCATATATAAGTTCTAAAGAAAAGAGTGTATCCCAAGAAGACATAAAGTTCGTACACACTCTAGAAGAAAATATTCAGCAGAATCAACAAGGTCCTCTTGAAATGGCCTTACCTTTTAGAGAGCGACCTCGTCTGCCAAATAACAGAAATGTTTGAAGAAAAGGTTGGGAAGAGATCCCAAACTCAAGAATGATTATTTGAAATTCATGGAAGGCATCCTCGAAGAAGGACAGAGAAAGTTAATAGGAGGAGAAGTGTGGTACATCCCACATCAAGGTGTTTACCACTCAAAGAAACCAGATAAGATTAGAGTAGTATTTGATTGCTCAGCAAAAGTATAATGGTGTTGCATTGAATGATCATCTACTAAAAGGACCAGATCTTACAAACACTCTGCCTGGAGTACTCTGTAGATTCAGAAAGTATCCCGTAGCGGTCATGTGTGACGTTGAAAAGATGTTCCACCAGTTTCATGTGAAAAATTAAGATAGAGACTTCCTTAGGTTTCTATGGTGGGAGGATGGAGATACAGATACAGAGAATACAGAATGAAAGTACACTTGTTTGGAGCAGCATTATCTCCAGGTTGCGCTAATTATGGTATGAAGTACCTGGCTAACCAGAATGAAAAGGATTGCCCATCAGCAGCAAATTTTCTGAAGAAAAACTTTTATATACAGTTGCAAGAAAAAGTATGTGAACCCTTTGGAATGATATGGATTTCTGCACAAATTGGTCATAAAATGTGATCTGATCTTCATCTAAGTCACAACAATAGACAATCACAGTCTGCTTAAACTAATAGCACACACCTGATGCAACACCCATCTTCTGTTGAGCTTCAGCTGGTGGACAGGTGGCCTTAAGTTCTCCTGCAAAATGTCTTGATAAACTTGGGAATTCATTTTTCCTTTGATAATAGCAATCCGTCCAGGCCCTGACGCAGTAAAGCAGCCCCAAACCATGATGCCCCCACCACCATACTTCACAGTTGGGATGAGGTTTTGATGTTGGTGTGCTGTGCCTCTTTTTCTCCACACATAGTGTTGTGTGTTTCTTCCAAACAACTCAACTTTGGTTTCATCTGTCCACAGAATATTTTGCCAGCACTGCTGTGGAACATCCAGGTGCTCTTGTGCAAACTGTAAACGTGCAGCAATGTGTTTTGTGGACAGCAGTGGCTTCCTCTGTGGCATCCTCCCATGAAATCCATTCTTGTTTAGTGTTTTACGTATCGTAGATTCGCTAACAGGGATGTTAGCATATGCCACACACTTTTGTCTTTAGCTGACACTCTAGGATTCTTCTTCACCTCATTGAGCAGTCTGTGCTGTGCTCTTGCAGTCATCTTTACAGGACGGCCACTCCTAGGGAGAGTAGCAGCAGTGCTGAACTTTCTCCATTTATAGACAATTTGTCTTACCGTGGACTGATGAACAGCAAGTTTTTGGGACAAACTTTTATAACCCTTTCCAGCTTTATGCAAGTCAACAATTCTTAATCGTAGGTCTTCTGAGAGCTCTTTTGTGTGAGGCATCATTCACATCAGGCAATGCTTCTTGTGAAAAGCAAACCCAGAACTAGTGTGTGTTTTTTATAGGGCAGGGCAGCTGTAACAAACACCTCCAATCTCATCTCATTGATTGGACTCCAGTTGGCCGACACTTCACTCCAATTAGCTCTTGGAGATGTCATTAGTCTATGGGGTTCACATACTTTTTCCACCTGCACTGTGAATATTTACATGGTGTGTTCAATAAAAACATAGTAACATTTAACTCTTTGTGTGTTATTAGTTTAAGCAGACTGTGATTGTCTATTGTTGTGACTTAAGATGAAGATCAGATCACATTTTATGGCCAATTTGTGCAGAAATCCAGATCATTCCAAAGGGTTCACATACTTTTTCTTGCAACTGTATCTGTGGTTAGGTGGACCTTGACACAGATGGCGTTGCGCAGTGCACACTTGATTTTATCCGATACTTGGTTGTGCAGGGAGGGCATGGCTCTCCTAGAGAAGTAATGTCGGCTGGGAACTACGTACTATGGGACAGCAAGCGACATGAGCTGTTTGAAGCTGTCCGTCTCCACCAGTCTGAATGACAGCATTTCAAAGGCCAGTAGTTTAGAAATGCTGGCATTAAGGGCCAGGAATCGAGGGTGGCTAGGTGGGAATTTACGCTTTCTATCAAAGGTTTGTGAGATAGAGAGTTGAACACTTCCGTGTGACATGGTGGAGATGCTTGGTGACGGAGGTGATGTTGTTGGTGGCACATCCTCTGTTTGCTGGGCGGCAGGTGCCAAAGTTCCTCCAGAGGCGGAGGAAGAGGCCGAGGCAGCAGCAGAAGAGGGAGCAGGAAGGGCCTGAGCCCTTTCTTGGTTTTGAAAGTGCTTACTCCACTGCAGCCCGTGTCTCGCATGTAGATGCCTGGTCATGCAGGTTGTGCTAAGGTTCAGAACGTTAATGCCTCGCTTCAGGCTCTAATGGCACAGCGTGCAAACCACTCGGGTCTTGTCGTCAGCACATTGTGTAAAGAAGTGCCATGCCAGGGAACTCCTTGAAGCTGCCTTTGGTGTGCTCAGTCCCTGGTGACGGTGGCCACTGGCAAGTAGCAAGCGAACTGTTTTGGCAACGGCTGCTCTGCTTTTGCACCCTGCTCCCGCTTTTGCTACGCTGTTGGCTCAGTCTCACCACTGCCTCTTCCTCTGAAATCTGAAAGTCAGTGGCACGACCTTCATTCCATCTGGGGTCTAGGACCTCACCGTCCCCTGCATTGTCTTCCACCCAGTCTTCCTCCCTGACCTCCTTTTCGGTCTGCACACTGCAGAAAGACGCAGCAGTTGGCACCTGTGGTTCTTCATCAGAGACGTGCTGAGGTGGTATTACCATGTCCTCATCAGGAAACATAAGTGGTTTTGCGTCAATGCATTCTATGTCTTCCACCCCTGGGGAAGGGCTAGGTGGATGCCATTTGGAAACCCTGCCAGCAGAGTCTTTAAAGAGCATAAGAGACTGCTGCATGACTTGAGGCTCAGACAGGTTCCCCGATATGCACGGGGGTAATGTGACAGACTGATGGGCATGGGTTTCAGGCGCCAGCTGTGCGCTTTCTGCAGAAGACTGGGTGGGAGATAATGTGAACGTGCTGGATCCACTGTCGGCCACCCAATTGACTAGCGCCTGTACTTGCTCAGGCATTACCATCCTTAGAACGGCATTAGGCCCGACCAAATAGCTCTGTAGATTCTGGCGGTTACTGGGACCTGAGATAGTAGGTTCAGTAGGACGTGTAGCTGTGGCAGAATGGACTAGTCCTCTCCCTGCATCAGAGGCTCCACCAACACCACCACCACGACCATGACCGCATCCCTTATTAGATGTTTGCCTCATAGTTAGCGTTCACCAAGCAAAGTAAAAAGTGGTTAAGTCTGTTAAAAAAAAATTACCGCCAATAAAAAGACCTGATGTAGGGTATTGCACTAAATTTTTTATTTTTTTACTCTATATGACAGCGGTATTTGTGGCCTAACTTTCAAAGTTACTTATGCATGTCTAATCCCAGATGTGCAGTATATCAGAGGGTTTTTTTAACCCCAGTAAGCACAAAGCCGTATTTCTGGCCTAAATGTGACAGTCACTTATACATGTCTAATCCCAGATGTGCAGTATATTAGAGGGTTTTTTCACCCCAGTAATCAAAAAGATGTATTTCTGGCCTAAATGTGACAGTCACTTATGCACATCTAATCCCAGATATGCAGTATATTAGAGGGTTTTTTCACCCCAGTAAGCAAAAAGATGTATTTCTGGCCTAAATGTGACACTCACTTATGCATGTCTAATCCCAGATGTGCAGTATATTAGAGGGTTTTTTCACCCTAGTAAGCAAAAAGATGTATTTCTGGCCTAAATGTGACACTCACTTATGCACGTCTAATCCTAGATATGCAGTATATTAGAGGGTTTTTCCACCCCAGTAAGCAAAAAGATGTATTTCTTACCAAAATGTGACACTCACTTATGCATGTCTAATCCCAGATGTGCAGTATATTAGAAGGTTTTTTCACCCCAGTAAACAAAAATATGTATTTCTGGCCTAAATGTGACAGTCGCTTATGCATGTCTAATCCCAGATGTGCAATATATTAGAGGGTTTTTTCACCCCAGTAAGCAAAAAGATGTATTTCTGGCCTAAATGTGACACTCACTTATGCATGTCTAATCCCAGATGTAATGTATATTAGAGGGGTTTTTTCACCCCAGTAAGCAAAAAGATGTATTTCTGGCCTAAATGTGACACTCACTTATGCATGTCTAATCCTAGATGTGCACTATATGAAAAAAAGTATTTTTTCACCCCAGTAAGCAAAAAGATGTATTTCTGGACTAGCAGGTATCCTGTGCTGGTGCACTATTGTTAAATAAAATGGCTGCCGATTATGTATTGATATTGACAAACTGAAGTAAAAAAAAGTTCTTTTTCAGCAGTAGTTGGCTCAGGGCAGGCTTAAAAAAATTGTGCACTGCACCCAAAAACACTTTTTCTGTAGATCGCTGAGTACATAAACCAGTTCTTGATAAGATTTCTCCCTGATCTCTCCCTCACAGCAGCTGCAGCCTCTCCCTACACTAATCCGAGCAGAGTGACGGGCGGCCCTACGTGACTCCAGCTTAAATAGAGGCTGGGTCACATGTTGCAGTTGGCCAATGGCAGCCATGCCAATAGTAGGCATGGCTGTAATGGCCTTTTGGGGCAAGTAGTATGACGCTTGTTGATTGGCTGCTGTGCAGCCTTTCAAAAAGCACCAAAAAAGCGCCGAACACCAAACCCGAACTTTTACGTAAATGTTCGGGTTCGGGTCCGGGTGCCTAAAAACCTTTACAGTTCGGGTTCGCTCATTTCTAGCCAGTAGTTATGGTTATGGTCAGTGCTCCTACATATGAGTAATATGAGAAGAAAATATACACTGTACCCTGGTTATGGGAAAGGCCAGAGTTGCACCTACCAGTATTCAGACAATACCAAGACTTTAACTGACAGCAGCCGTTGTTTCAGCATCAGTAAGCAAGTTTCTAAGAGAAGAATTGGAATCAAAAATAGATGAAGAATAATTTTTGACAGACTTACAAGTTGTCCTAGGATACATAAACAACAAAGCTCGAAGATTCCATATCTTTGTCGCCAACAGAGTTGAGAAAATTAAGGAAATAACAAATCCGGAACATTGGCATCGCATTGACACAAAGCATAACCCAGCAGATCATGCTTCAAGAGGCCTGAATGTAACAGAATTAAAAAATTATATTTGTTTCACAGGTCCAGAGTTCCTTTCACGGCCAGAAAAGGTTACACAGAATTGTCTATGGGTGATCCAGAAGTAAAAGTTGTACAAACATTGAGCACTGCTGCCAAGTGTCAAGATGACATACTTGAAAGACTAGCCAGATGTTCAAAATGGAATACAGTTGTAAACGTAGTAGCTCGAATTCAACATTTGGCAAAGGGAATCAGAAAGAAGGAACTGTTGAATGTAGAAGAATGAAAGCTGAAGAAACAGTAATAAGACTCATTCACCAGAGATTCTACAGTGAAGAGTTTGAGAGACTTAGAACCTAAAAGGCTTCCACACAACCACCCATTGTACAAGCTTAATCTTGTTCTGCAGGATGGTATACTAAAGGTGGGAGGGAGACTGGAAAATGCATCTTTTCCTAGAAGAGTGCAGCTTGATTATTGATCACTACAAGATATCATTGTATCAAGGAAGAAGCTTTACCCAAAGCTGTTTGAGAGAAGGTGGTTACTGGATTGTGAAAGGAAGCAAAGTTATAGCAAAGTAAAATGTGCAGTCTGCAGAAAGGCACATAGACCTACCAAAGAACAAAGAATGACAGATTTACCGGCAGATCGTGTAAACCCATCACCACCATTTCTTTATGGCGGAATTGATTGTTTTGGCCCATTCATCACCAAATAGAACCGCAAGGAGTGCAAGAGATATGAAATAATATTTACATGTCTGAGCTCCAGAGCAATTCACCTAGAAATGTTAGAGGATATGTCAACTGACACATTCATCAACGCCTTAAGATGTTTCATAGCCATTAGATAGCCATTAGAGGTACTGTCAGAGAGCTTAGATCTGACCAAGGATCTAATTTTGTCGGAGCAAAGAATGAATTGAAGAAAGCTCTAAAAGAGATCGATAAAGAAAAAGTAACAGAGTATTTGTTAGAGAAACAGTGTGATTGTCATATGAATGCTCCACATGCAAGCCATACAGGAGGAGTTTGGGAAAGACAAATCAGAACTGTGAGAAATGTGTTAAGTTCAGTGTTGAAAAAGAACGCCGGAAGAATAGATTATGCTTTACTTAGGACCCTATTCTATGAAGTAATATCTATTGTTAACAGTCGTCCACTTACAGTTGATAACATCAACGATCCAACAAGTTTGGACCCTTTAACTCCCAACCATCTACTTCACCTTAAGTCTGACTTACATACAGCCACCTCATGGAAAGTTCACCAAAGAGGATTTATATGCCAGAAGGAGAAGGCGAAGAGTTTAATATCTATCAGAACAGTTTTGAAATAGATGGAGGAAAGAGTACTTAGCCAATCTTATGCGAAGAAGTAAATGGCAAACACCCAAAAGAAATGTCCAAGTTGGTGACATAGTGTTAGTGAAAGAAGATTTACCTAGAAGTCAATGGAAATTGGCCAAAGTTCTAGAAGTTTAAAAGGATGAAGACAAACTAGTAAGAAGAGTGTTGTTACAAATAGGAGACTCAAAACTTGACAAAAAAGAAAAACATCTCACTACTCCATTCAAGTTGGAACGTCCTATACAGAAATTAGTTGTTCTACTTGAGAGTGATAAAAGACACTTGGAAGTTAAGAACCTGATGGAAAATTCCTCAAATTCATGTTTAAGTCCTACCACTAAGAACATAGAATTATAGGTAATTTTGGTAGCAGTGTCCAGCTAAAACCTGTCCTAGTTTGCTAATATGCCTTATATGTGTATACAGCTAAACCTGCTAATAACCTTAAAGGGATTCTGTCATCAGAAATTAGGCCTATAACCTAAACATATGCCAAGGTCCGTACTAATACACAGAATCCTAAATTAACCTTATCAAATGCGCCTGTGGCTCTATAATCATATAAAACAGGTTTATATAACCTGCCACTCACGTCAGAAATGTGTCCAAGGGGACGTCTCATGATGCAGGGTGCCTGGCTGCAGCCATCTCCTTTCGGTGCCCAAAAGCAGAGTTATTTACTGTGACATCATGTTTTGGATGTCATATAACTGCTATATTTTATGTTCATAGAAGCAGAAAAAGATAATATGCCTTTAAGATTCATTTTGTAATGTAAGGTAAGCTCAGTGTCACAGCATAAACAGCAGAAAGCATAGTGTTAATCTGTTGTTGCTGGACAGAAGTCTAGACCACTCAAAGCCAGCTTATCACACAGCAAGAGTTTTCACCAATCACACCCAGCCTCACACACAGCCTGTCTAGGAATTCCCCCAGCTCCTGCTGCTAGAATCATTATTCACCAGAGACAGGAGCTGAAGAGACATTCACTCCACTGAGAGCTGAGCTTTATGGGAACAAGAGGCCACAATAGGTATTTAAACCCGTTATATAATGTTCAAATTGTTCGTATTGTGTTTAGAACTGTATACTGAACTAGATATATATGTGTTTACTTACAGTTCCACCAAATACAAATTGCAAGCATACAAACCAGATTCCATACAAATTGTATACAAACTTTGAACTGCTCATACCAGATCATAAGCAATTGCATACTGCAAACCAAGTTGAGCAAGCAGAACTAATAGTTAGACCTCAGATATACCTCTCAGAGAGATCATAAAGTGCTTAAATAACTTAAAGTGAGAATACAGATACTCAAGAGAGACATATATCCAACATTTTATGTTGAATGACAAGATTCCACAATTGAACCACCATCTTAATCATACTGCCATTTTGTGATATCTTTTCAACACGTGTTATGTGCATGGACTATCTGCTGCAGAGGTGGCAGTGTTATATGAAGAAAAGTTGAAGTTAATAAAGAAGTTATTTCAAGCATTTGGTGTGCTCTTTAAACCTACTGTTTCCATAAAACAGCGCTAGAGGAATTACAGAGTAATAGACAGTCTGGTTAGACTAAAAGTCAGATATATCAAAATTCTTCTAATGCCATCGCATAAAAGGCACTTCATAGTGCTGCGCCTGCCACAGGTAGCAGTTCAACAAGATGCTCATCGTGATTACACTCAACCTACACTGTCCCTGCATTCTCCCTCCACCATAAGTAACCCCTCCAGCAACCCCATAGAGTTGAATCGAGTGAGAGGTTGTATGTTTCATCGCTTCATTCAAACAGTGGAGCACACAACCCCATTTTAGTGATAAGTGGGGTCCCAGTGATCAGACATACACTGATCATACACTGATGCCCTATTTTGTGGGTATTGGATATTTTGTTGTAATCGGACAACCCCGTTAATAATGTTATAGCACAGAACTAGCATTTCATTATAATTAGTAGGGTATGACTTTAGTGACCCCTGCCAACAATTAAAACAAAGGGACCTTGGTCTTTTCAGTTTATTTTCTTTACAGTGCAGGACTCTCTGTGCTGTGAGATGCTCTATTTTAAAGATTAGTGGGGATCCAAGCTGCCAGACACCTCCAATTAACTCACAGATAATCTGGTTACCCGTCTTTTATTCATAGCTCTGCTTTTTATGCATTACAAGATCTTAACTGGAATGAAATGATGTTATATTTCAAAAATGTTCTCATCGACCAACAGTACTCATGTTCTTGGAATGGTTTCCTTTGATGCTTCTTCTTTGTCAAATAGTTTTACAAATATGTCACAATATTGAGAATGTGGAATGCTTATACAGTGAACTGCTAAAGGGTTAATACAATGTTTCACACTTTAAAGTCTGTTGAAACATTTACTGAAATGATGTGTGCATTATGTACCCCCAAAAACTAGGCATTTGGGAAGGATATAGTTAGCTAGCAGTCTTGCAAGAAGACCGACAGGGACTTTCCCCACCTAGCTAGAGTTAGCTGATTGTGTAGGCTACTGTAAAGTAGGCCAAGAATAAACTGAGACAGTAAGGTAAACGCACTTTTATGGAAGTAGACTATATTGCATTGGGAAACATCTGATCTAGTACTTCACTCCGCAGATTGGGAACTGCAGATAACAGCAGTGTTTGGTTGATTTGGGTAGACTGCATACTGTATTATGAGTGAGATTCAGGGATGACTACTACAATGATTGCCATCTCTTATATATGCGACGTGCCGGGTCCGCAGGCGAAACTCGTGAGGCTCACAGTAGGCCGATGGGGGCAGTAGTTGTTTGTACTCATGGTTAGCAGGGAACACCAGCCAGATGGAAGTTGATGTGCCCTTGATGGTGTAGGTGTTTAAGGTGCTTTGGTGCTTTGGTGGCTGGGCACCTGTGTTTGTGATGCCAGCACCATAAGGTGCAAATGTTGAGTGTAGTAGTAGTAATGAAGAGTCAGTTGTTGTAAAACAATTAAACATTTACTTGAATCAATAGTCTCAAGGCAGATGTTACAGTCCATCAATAAAGTGCATTCATATGGCACCAGTAATGATTCAGATGTTAAGGTAATGGTAATCCTTATATCAGGATTAGGCAATTGTCAATGGAGGAATTTCTAATACTGTTACTTGACAAAGGCTGAGTATATTTACTTTAAGTCCCGACTATAGCACTCACCCATACACCAAACCATATAAACAGGCCCACATATGACATGAGGCGAGATGAGAATCTCGTCTCATCTCGCCTCAAGCAGCATCTTGTGCTGGATTCGAAGGGGCAGCATAGGCACATCCTGTGACCGATGGTCCCCTTGCCAGTGGTGCTGTATTTTTCCCTTTATAAGATGCGTGCATCTTATAAATGGAATATTAGTGAGCGCTTCCATTATGGAAGCCCTCACTAGTCTGCTGGAGGCGGGGGAGTGAAGTGCTGTGAGCTCTTTACTTACCCATCCTCCTGCTTGCTCTTCTCAGGTCCCACGCCGCTGTGTCCTGGCTGCCTGGAGCATCAGGATGTACAGAGCGGACTCTGACCTGACGCTGCAGGAGGTCAGGTGACTGCAGCTCGGACCCTGAGAAGAGAGTCGGGAGACCTCCTAACATGGAGAGGAGCGGCGGAGCAGGAGAGGTACGTTCATTTATTTATTAATTTATTTAATAAGTCTTATCTGAGTTCTGATTGGGGGTCTGGAGGTCTGATTGGGGGTCTGGAGGTCTGATTGGGGGTCTGAGGTCTGATATGGGGGTCTGAGGTCTGATATGGGGGGACTGGATGTCTGATTAGAGGTCTGTGGTCTGACATGGGAGGTCTGGAGGTCTGATATGGGGGGGTCTGGAGGTCTGAAATAGGGCTTTGGAGGTCTGATATGGGGGTCTGAAGGTCTGATATGGGGGTCTGGATGGGAGTCTGATTTGGGGGATCTGAGGCCTAATATGGGTCTGAGGTCTTATATGGGGGTCTGTAAACCTAATGAGGGCCTGTAGGTATAATAAGCATCTGATATGGGTGTCTGGTCTGAGGTCTGATATGGCGGTCTGGAAGTCTGGAAGTCTAATGGGGATATGATATGGGAGCCTGGAGGTCTAATAGGGTTTTGATATGGGAGTCTGGAGGTCTAATGGGGGTCTGCAGACCTAATAGGGGTCTGAAAAGGGGGTCTGGAGGTCTGGTCTGAGGTCTGATATGGGGGTCTGGAAGTCTAATGGGGGTCTGACATAGGGGTATGGGGGTCAGGAGGTCTGTTCTGACGTCTGATATGAGGGTCAGGAGGTCTAATGGGGGTCTGATATAGGGGTCTGGAGGTCTAATGGGAGTATGGAGGTCTGGTCTGAAGTCTGATATGGGGGTCTGAGTGGTCTAATGTGGGTCTGCTGGGTTCTGGTCTGAGGTCTGATCTGAAGGGGATCTGAAGATCTGATTGGGGAATTTGGAGTTCTGATTGGGGATCTGAGGTCTGAAATGTGTGTATGATTGGGGCTGTAAGTCTAATGGGGGTCTTATATTGGGGCATGGAGGTCTAATGGGGTTCTGATATTGGGGGTCTGAGGTCTGATATGGGGGTCTGTAAGTCTAATGGGGGCCTGGAAGTCTAATAAGCGTCTTGTCTGAGATGGGGAATTTCTTATATGGAGGTCTAATGGGTGTCTGATCTGAGGTCTGATACGGGGTCTGACATAGAGGTCTAAGGAAGGTCTGGTCTAAGATGGAAGATCTCATCTGAGGTTTGATATGGGGGTCTGATCTTAAAGGTAAGAGGGTATTTTTTGTACTGGCACACTATCTGTGTGGTACCAGTATTTTCAGGGGAACTTTCTGCAGGATAGTATTGGGGAGCACAGCAGGCACAGTATTAGAGGTGGCAGGATGGGGTGTTCAGAAAGTGAGGAGGTTGATGGAAAAGTAGGAAACTAACATGTCTGTTTGTCAAACTCTGCAGAGAGAAGGGATTGCTGAAAGAAATCATGATGGCGGTCTGGTCTGAATGGAGAAGATGAGGAAAAAGAATATCTATATCAGAGAAGACATAACTGGATGTAAGAGGTACATATGTAGTACTGTATTACCCTGTATGTTCTGTATGTAATGTTTTCCAAGTATGTCTTTAAAGGGGTTGTCCGTTTTTTTTTGGTTTTTTTTACGTACGAGCGCTGCTTTCTTTGGTCTGTTTACCTGCTCATCACTGCAATAAGCAGGTGAACAAAGCAAACAGCTGATTCGTGGGGGTGCCGGGTGTTGGACCCCACCGATCTGGAGGGGATGGGTTAGGTTGAGAATTTGGCATGTGGGTAACATTTAAATCTTTACTTCAGGCAGCAGAAAGGCTAGGTCTTCCCCTGCCCCTGGCCGCAAAGCACTGAGGGAGGGGGAAGGGGGGGAGCCGTTTCATTTTTCGCCTCAGGCAGCAGAAAAGCTAGAATTGGCCCTGCATATCAACCAGCAGCACTGAACACCATTCCTACCTCTCAACTACTGTTCACTGGCCCACCTTATCCAATGAGTTATTTCAGAACAAATACTGTCTGGACATGATTATTATAAAAATCCATTGTGAAATAATAGATTTAGTATGTTATGCAATAATAATTAATAACTATTTCCTCATAAGCTTATTCTAATGTTATAAAATAACAATAACAAATGTTAAACTTAAAATTAGTAACTTTCATAATAGTACACTCTAAATCTAAAAGAAGAAAAAAATGTACTAGTGCAACTCAGAAAAGCGCTGAGAACCTAAAAAAGTCACAAATTATGGTGCACAGATGCCATGTGCCATAATGAGCGACTTTTTTACGCTACAATTGTGGCATAGAAACATTGATAAATGTCCCCCATTATGTTTGTTTTTCGGTAAAAATAGTCGTACTACTAAAGTAAAGGCCGGACTGGGGAGCAGAGCCTTTAGGGGAGGCCCACATGACGGGGGGTTTGGTTCAGGGAGACCCCGGGGAGTAGGGATAGGTCAGGGCTGTTAAAGGGATTGGGTTGTGGAGAGCCCGAGGGGTAGGGATTGGTCAGTTTGAGTTTAGGGGTGTAGAATAAGAGGTTAAAAAGGGGGTGCGGGGAGAAGAAGGGTGCCATTTTTAAAGCTTTAACCTGTGCAAGTGTTCGCAGCACTAACCTTAGTGATGGAGCAGCTTGAGGAGGCCATCTTCTCGCCTCAGCCATTGGTGACCCGGCGCAGAAGGCCAGACCGCTGGCGCGCTTTAGCACTGCTTCAGTGCCGGAGAATGAGCCCTTCTGAGGACCCTTCACATTGGGGTATTTTTTGTTTAACGAAGGGGGTTGTAAATTCTAAGCTAAATGCAAATTCAAGCACGAATGCTCCATATGTGGGGGGTCCCATTGAGCTGTGCAATGCTTCAAGAATAATAGACAGAGGGGGGCGACAGCAATAGCAAAGGGGGAGATGCCGATCCGTCTGGAAAGGATGGAGCCATTCCTCGATAGATACTCGGATAGAAGGGTCATGGAGTTGTTGCAGGAGGGGTTTTCATTAAGTTTTAGAATTCTGTTTGTTCCAGGGGAGGCGGTGTTGTTTAAAAGGAATTTGAGGTCAGCTATGGAACACCCGGAGGTAGTGGCAGAAAAACTTAACAAAGAAGTCAGGCTAGGTAGGATGGCGGGCCCTTTTTCAGAACCGCCATTAGTGAATTTGCGGCTGTCACCACTGGGGATGGTACCAAAGAAGGAGGCAAATAAGTTTTGACTTTTCCTAGGGGATCGTAGGTTAATGACGGTATTGATCTGGCCTTGTGTTCCGTGGTCTATACCTCATTTGATGCGGTAGTGGCGTCCGTTAAAAAGTTTGGAAAGGACGCATTGCTAGCAAAGACGGATATAGAGGCAGCGTTTAGGTTACTGCCAGTGCATCCGGATTGTCTGCATTTGTTGGGATGTCTTTGGGATGGGGTATTTTTTGTGGATCGTTGTTTGACGATATTCTTTATATTGGACACCCGGATTCGAGTGTTTGTGCATTGTTATTGCACACTTTGGGTACATTGTTCGTGGCGTTTGGGGTTCCGATGGCAACGGAAAAGACGATGGGGCCAGTTACAGAATTGGGGATAGTGATTGATATGATTAGGATGGAATGTAGATTACCACTGGGAAGTAGCGAGGGCATGGCGGTTAAAAAAGATTAAATTGTGTGAGCTTAATTTTACGTGCCAGATTATGCCCATGGGGAGGATTTTCAGCAGAAGGTTGGCAGGGGCGACGGCGGGGGTAGTTGCACCACACCATTACATCGGTTTGAGTAGGGAATTGCTGTGGACTTGCAATTTTGGAGCTCCTTCCTGGAGAGTTATAACGGTTGCTCTATATATGGGGAAGGTGGTGGACTCGTTTGATTTCGATCTGTTTTCGGACGCGGCGGGGGGTTGCTGTTTTGGCATTTATTGTGGGGGTCGATGGTGTGCTGGAGAGTGGCCAGTCAGTTGGGTTGAAAGGGGCTGAGTGAGGAATTTAGTATTGTTGAAACTTTTTCCTAAAGCGGTGGCGGTTATGCTGTGGGGGGAAATTTTTCGGGATAGGAAGGTTTGCTTCCAGTGTGATAATTTGGGTGTGGTTCGGGCAATGAACAGGTTGTCGGCCTCGTCGCCTTAGTAGTACGGTTGCTGCAGCGGCTAGTGTTAGAGTGTTTATCGCTCAATACCAGGGTGGTGGCGGTGCATGTGCCGGGGGTTAATAACTGTGTTGCTGATGCTCTCTCTCTCGTTCACAGTGGGAGCGTTTCCGGCAGCTGGCTCCGGAGGCGACGGAATTTGGGCTGCAGTGCCTGACTGGTCTATGGGATCTACTGGAGGAACCGTGAAGGGGCTCATTCAGGCATCACTGGCGCCCAGTGCGTGGGCAACATATTTAAAAGTATGGCAGTATTGGGAGGATTGGTATGATAGGTTGAATGTTGGGGGCGAGGATTTGGAAGTTCCGTTGATGCTGTTCGTAGGGCATTGTAGGTAGGAAGGTTGGTCAGTGACGAAGATGAATAGTTATATAGCAGGTTTGGCTTTTGGGTTCAAGTTGAGAAAAATGACAGATTTTACAAAGTCGTAAACCTTCTGGTCATTCGGGCGTTAAGAGTTGGCGTCGGTTAAGGGTGGGGGAGGATGGTAGGAGGCCGGTGTCTTTTGCATTGCTTTTGGAGTTGGGGGAGCAGTTAGAAGGGGTTTTTAGTTCGGCCTAGGAGGTGCGTTTATTTAGACTAGCCTTTTCATTGGCATTCTTTGGGGCTTTACACTTGGGGGAGTTGGTTTGTCCGAGAGTTAGTCGGGTGGAAGGGTTGTTTAGGGATAAATTGGATTTGTTCCACGATAGGGTGGAATTTGCAATACGTTGTTCCAAGACGGATGTAGAAGGAAGGGGGCGTAGAGTAGTGTTGTTCGGTATTCCAGACTATGCAATGTGCACAGTGCGTTGTATGCAGGAATATGGGGTGGATGTTGGGGTTGTGCCTTTATTAGTGCACGCTGATGGTTCCTTTTTGTCCCGCTTTCAGTTTTCAGCAGTTTTCACAAAGTGTTTAGAGCGGTTAGGGTTGGGTCAAGCAGGGTATTTCAGCCATTCGTTCAGGATTGGGGCAGCGACTGAGACGGCTAGGTGGGGGTTGGGGGATGATATTATAAAACAGATTGGATGCTGGGAATCGATTCTTTTTTTGGTCTTATATCTGTTTGATTTTAATGTAGTATGAGGGAGTTGGGGGGAAAGAGGCCTTAGAGGGGGGCGGGTGTTAGCAGCAGTGTTGTGTTTTGCTTTCTTTTTCTCATTACAGGTGCAGTACCAGCCCTGGTGTGGATCTTGGGACATTCATATGTCTTTTGGTGGGCTGTCCGGGCACTGGCTCGGCCGAATGGTCAGCAACTCGGTTTCGATCGATCAGCGGCATTGGTAAGATGGTTGGGTCGCAGGGGCATGGTATGGAGCCGGGTCCTACCGGAGGTACACCGTTTTGTTAGGCTGGATACGGCGCCAGATGTATTAGTGGTACATGTGGGTGGTAATGATTTGCCGGCGCGTCCACTTTGGGAACTTGTAAGAGACATTAAGTTCGACATGTTGATGTTGTGGGCCTTGTTCACAAATTTTGTGACAGTTTGGTCAGACATGGTCCCGAGGAAGGTTTGGAGGGGTGCCAGGTCGGTGGAGGCGGTGAACAGGGCCAGAGTAAAAGTTAATCGGGCGATAAGTCGTTTTATGGCCAGGAATGGGGCGATGGCAGTGAGACATATGGAGCTTGAGAAAGGTGTTGGAGGTTTTTGGAGGTCTGATGGAGTGCATTTGAATGCAATAGGCCTGGATATGTGGAGTTTGGCTTTACAAGAATGTATAGAGACCGCTTTGAGGATGTGGAGGGACGCACAGAAATAAGGGGTCAATTCAGCGCGTTGGTGGCAGGGGGAGGTCCTTGAAGTTGGTTATATTCACAGGTGAGGATGATGGGAGGGCTCCACAGTTGGGGCTGGACTCCCATGGTGGGCGATCAGTTGTGGCGGAATTAAAAGGGGCCATTCAGTGGTGCTTCTGAGCTGGCGGGCAACAGCTGGAGGCAAGATGGCTCACCTGGTCAGGTAACTCTGTTATTTGGGGCTTCAAGGACCTCCCCCGGGAGTAATTGTCATTGTTAGGGTCCATTCACACGTCCGCAAATGGGTACGCATCCATTCCGCAATATCGGGAATGGGTACAGACCCATTCATTCTCTATGGGGCCAGAAGAGATGCTGAGAGCGCGGCCCCGAACTTCCGGGCCGCGGCTCTGCAAAAAAAATATTGCGGAAGAAAAGGCAGTTCTATGGGGGGTGCCGGTCGGGTGTATTGCGGATCCGCAATACACTACGGACATGTGAATGGACCCTTATAATTATGTTTATGTTTTGGTTAAGAAAAGGTTATGGACATATATATATATATATAATTTATGTTAATAAACGGCTGCTGTGGCCAATTTAATCCAGCCTGGTGTCCGAGTCTTTATTAAGGTTGACAGGGAATGGATCATTGGGTTGGAGTTTATTGGGGGGGTGGGGCTTGGAAAAAAAAGGGGGTTAAATTTGAGAGGGGGCGAACGGAAAGTAACCAATACCCCCGTCTTGTATGTAAAGTTTGTTAAAATTACAGGGACCTTTGGATATGAATAAACATGCCTCGGCATTATCATAAGCAAGTAATCACATATAAGTAGTAGTGGTAATGTTATTTATGCTATCTCCAAGTACAGTGGCTTTTCTACTTTATAAAATAGTGTTGAGATTTTCTATATATTGACTTATTCTATTAACTAGATCACATTGGTTATGTCACACTTTCGCAGGGCAATTTGTGAGAATTGCTTAAAAACAATGTTACATCTAAGGTTCTTATTCAACTTGTTACGTATGGAGAAATTTTTAATAAAAAGTTTATATATATATATATATATATATATATATATATATATATATAAGACTCTTAAAAAAAGAATGATGATGAAATGAGAACATTTTCTGTAACAGTATTTGTTCATTTTATTGCAGATTGATCAAGATGGCAAAAGCATTCTGGATTTACATTGCATTGATCTTCTTTCTGATATTAACGGTAGCCTCAAGGAGAGGTGGGAAGAGTAGAGGTGGAAGCCACCGAAATCCAAGCCGCACTGACACTGGGAGTGACTCAAGCCCCAGCCACACAGGCAACACTGGGAGCGACTGGGATCCCGGCCGCACAGGCAACACTGGGAGCGACTGGGACCCCGGCCGCACAGGCTACACTGGGAGCGACTGGGACCCCGTCCGCACAGGTAACACTGGGAGCGACTGGGATCCCAGCCACACAGGCAACACTGGGAGCGACTGGGACCCTGGCCGCACAGGCAACACTGGGAGCGACTGGGACCCTGGCCGCACAGGCAACACTGGGAGCGACTGGGACCCTGGCCGCACAGGCAACACTGGGAGCGACTGGGACCCTGGCCGCACAGGCAACACTGGGAGTGACTGGGACCCTGGCCGCATAGACAAAACCAAGACCAACATGGAAATGGTGGCTGGTGCAGATGTTTCAGAACCCATTACAGGATTTCATTTAGGAAATCCAGCAGGCAACATGAGGTACCGTTTTGACAATGATATGGACTATTATTATTACAAGAGGTATTCCCAAAAAATGCCCAATCGAGTTTACAGACCATCGTATGTAGGTAATCGATATGTAGCAAAAGACAGATTTGTCACTGACTGCTACAACAGGACCATGACCGAATATGTGATGAAACCAAGCGATGGGAAGAATGTCTCAGACGTAGACCCAACAGAATACCGAGTTAAGAGCACCGTCATCCGGCAGTTATGTGTTAGCGAATATGAAAATGGACCTGAATATTATAATGGCTCCGAGTTAAATCTGCTTTTTAGCCCAAAGCTCATCCTCTTCATCACACTTTTTGTATATTTTGTGGTGGAATGATGTGAGAAACGAATGTGAGTGGGAAAGCATTCTGTACATATATAGATGAAATCAATACAGATGTGCTGCCCCACTGCCTAAACCAATAAGTGTTCTTCAGATTCCTTGTATCACTGGACTGTAATGGGACCCCGTTACAACATGTACTCATTGTGTCCTATGTTAGTGTACACGTGACGTTACACATCAGAGCTGTTTATTTTATATTTTTTTACAATCAGCCATCCGCCCGTCTTGCTCGGATGCAGACCTTAACCACCCTGTTAATAATTGCAACTATTTTTTTTGTTATTATTTGTCTAAAAAAATTTTTCACAGTGTTTAGTTTTTCTATTGTTTTTGCATTTTTTCACTTTTTTGTTTCAACCACCCAGGTCCATATTTATTGCATGGTTCTAATATTAATATCTAAACATCCACAGATATTTAATAGACAGACATTGGAGTCAGGGGTGTACACAGATCTCACATGGTCCCATAGCAAAATTTAGCAAAGCCAATCCCACAAAGGTACTCGACTCATATTTTTGATAAATTTATGACTTTTATATTATGTAAAGGAAAATTATAATGAAAAAAAACTTACATTTGGAAAACATGGAATAGCTCATTCTGAACACCATATTTCTCAAAGTATTTCTCAACTGGCTTAAATGCATTGATAAATCTTCTCCATGTAGCACTACGTTTCCTGCTTCCCTTCAGTACATGATAAAACTGTCTGCCTGCATCCACTGCTAGGGGTAGCTTATTGTATAGGAATTCATACAGTTACCATTGAAATTAAGAAAAATTGTAAAGCAATATTTTTCCACTGAGCTCCATCTAGTGGCCACTCCCCGAAATAGCCATTATTTCATGCTGGGAACAGCAGAATGTGTTTAGCCCCATAGCAGTCCCATGGTCTGCCTTTATGGTACTGTGGGTATGTTACTGATGGACGACATTATCACTTTGAGTTCCCTTAGTATTGCTATAGCTCATTTAGTGGTTGTCACATTCATTAAAACAAATGGCTGTCATAAAATTGCAGCAACGCATAAGACAGTAAAGATCCCTCAGCAAGGGGAACAATAATGGAACAAAATGGAAAATGCAAACTGCGACTGATCATTTGCAAAATGTGCATCATAACATTTTGAGTTGATAACTGAATATTTGGTCACAAATGTTCATATCTGTAACAGTAAGTGTGGACCCATTGTGCAAACTAACTATTTAGCTTTGGGCTAAACCTAAGGGCGTTGTCCTGGCAGTCCCCTGGTAGTCACCCTCTAAAGGGAATCTGTTAGCAATTCTAACTTTATGTAAACCAGTCCAGGGCTACATAGTGCTGCCTAACACAATGCAAAACATACCTGTCTTAGTATTATTTGTATTTCCAAAGTGACGAAAATTAACTTTTATACATATGAAAATGTGGTCTGAAGGATGCGCAGCGGGGCGTGCATAACTGTATAGGAGCCCAGGTACGCCTTCTGCCGGAGTCCAAGCCTCCCCTTTAGTTGTTCCCTGTACCTCCCCTTGCTTCATCCAGCCGCCCCCTCTAATGTGATGTCCCGATCCGCCTTCAGCTCCCGCCACATGCACGCTAAGTATGGTGAGGCTGATGCCCACCGGCAGTTGATTTCGGCAAAGGACAATGCTCACTAGTCGGCCGGGTGTGAAGGAGGATCATGACATCGCAGTGGAGGGGGCGGCTGGATGGAGCCAGGGCCGGTGCAAGGATTTTTGCCAACACAAGCGAAGCTACATTTTGGCGCCCCCCCCCCCACCCCCTCACAGCTCACCTGGCCCTGGTCCCGTCTGCAGCAGCTGGCCTCTCCTCTGTGTGGTCCTGGTATCTTCTCTCTGCTTCAGACAATCGCTGGTTTGAGGACCGTATTTTTCGCCCTCTAAGACGCATCTAGGTTTTAGAGGATAATAAGAAAAAAATATTTTCCATTACACCTCAGGTCAGACCAGTAATCAGACCCCCAAATGTTAATCAGACCTCAGCTCACAGCCCCAATCAGACCCCCAATGTTAATCAGACCTCAGATCAGACCCCCATGTCAGACATCAGCCCCCATCCATCAGCCCCTCATGTCACATTTCTCCCCCTCCATGTCAAATCACCCCCCTATGTCACATCAGCCCTCCATGTCACATTTTTCCGCCATGTCACATTTGTGCTACTTTAGGCACAACTCTAATGTGGACGTGTATCAAATTGCCATAAACTCCTCATAACGGATGGTGTGCAGCCCGGGATGGATGCTTCTGTTCAGGGATGCCTGGAGTCCCGCAGAAAGCCAGTGGTTCAGGAAATAGAAAAGATGTCCCACGGCGCACAAACCACCCAAAAGTTGGAGTGATATAGGTTAATAATTTATTAGAGCAAGTGGTACAACGCGTTTCGGGGTTTAACCCCTTCTTCAGGTACAATAGGCTTGCATCATGCAAGCCTATTGTACCTGAAGAAGGGGTTAAACCCCGAAACGCGTTGTACCACTTGCTCTAATAAATTATTAACCTATATCACTCCAACTTTTGGGTGGTTTGTGCGCCGTGGGACATCTTTTCTATTTCCTGAAACACCTTATGTCGAACAATGTCGTGCAAAAATATTTAAAATAAAAAAATAAGACACATGGCATTTTGCTTAATAAAGCTGCCCCAATGTCTTTTACCCCTTCAGGATGGGGCTATTTTCCTTATTTTCATTTTTTTACTCCCAGGCCAGAGACATAACTTTTTTTAATCTTTAGCCGTACATAGCCGTATAAGGGCTTGTTTTTTGTGGTTGCATACAATGTAGTGGGAAGCTGAAAAGAAATTGTGGAATTGTAAAAACAGCCACAATTCTGCCATAGTTTTATGGGTTTTATTTTATAGTGTTTCCTATGTAGTAAAATTGACCCATTACCGTCATTCTCTGGGTCAGTACAATTACAATGACACACACTTATATAGTTTTTTTTGCCTTTAATACTGAAATTGTATAATTGTTTTCTATGCATTGCCATATTAAGATCCCCATAACTTTTTTATTTTTATGTCTGAAGGGCTAATTTTTTGCAGAACCATCTATTGAAAATGTTATGCCCAGCCCAATTTGTTCTATGTAATTACTATATACTGTATATTCCATACGGAAAAACGGAATGGAAACGGAAACACAACGGGAAAAAAATGGAACAACGGATCAGTGAAAAACGGACCACAAAACACTGAAATAGCCATATGGTAGAGTAAAAGAGGCCCTAGGCTCCATTCACACGTCCGTGATGTGTTGCCGCAACACACCAGCCCGGCACCCCTATAGAAATGCCTATTCTTGTCCACAAGCTGCGGACAAGAATAGGACATTTTCTATCTTTTGCGGAGCTGCGAACCCGAAGATCGGGGACGCGCTCCGCAATTGCGGATGCAGACAGCACACTGTGTGCTGTCCGCATCCATTCCGTCCCCATAGAGAATGAATGGGTCCGCACCCGTTCCGTAAAATTGCGGAACGGATACAGACCCATTCTGCGGACGTGTGAATGGAGCCTTAAAGGGACATCTACAGGAACCAATCCCTTATAACCACATATAGGACCCCAGCAAGATGTTGTACAGTAACTCTCATACCATACAACCAAAAGTCTGCCGCGACTGCACCAAATTAGTTATCTCCTGTCCCCCTTCAAGACTTTGACAGGCAATTCTAGTGTTCCGTTCCATGCTTCAGTTCCTCACCATTCCGCGTCTCCGGATTTGTGGACCCATTGAAGTGAATGGGTCCGCATCCGTGATGCGGAATGTACACAGAACGGTAACCATGTATTGCGGATGCACAAATGTGGTCCACAATACGGCAACGGGCATCACATGTTCGTGTGCAGGAGGCCTAAAAGAGATCTGTTCTTGCACTGCTCGAATTAGATGAGAACATTTATTTCCAAACAATATCAGAAAAATAAGTTTGTGATTTGCAAATGCCAAGTGTGAACATGATTCTAGAAAAAAGATAGATAGCTCAAATGCCAAGTGTGAAAATTTTTATTATTAGCAGTAAAGTTGTTTTCGGTATCTAACAGCTTAACGACCCAGGACGAGCATTGCTCGTCCTAAATGGCCAGCACTTTGCACCCCCGTACGAACATTTTCGCCCTGCGGTCCTTCCTCCCCCCATGTGCGCTGCTGCTGTTGCTGACAGCGGGATTCGTGCTGCATGCACCAGCTTCGGTGATAACGCCGATTGGGAGGTTTGCGTTCCCTCTCCTTTCACAAGGGCGAGAATTTTGCGCGGGTGCAATACGTGAGGTCAACACATTGCACCCGCACTGAATCCGGACCCATTCACTTCAATTCCAATTCCATTCAAGACAATCGCATAAAAAAATAAAAAAAATATGGCTCTCAGAATATGGAGACACTAAAACATGATTTTTTTAATAAAAAAATGCTGTTATTGTGTAAAACAAATAAATAAATAAAAGTATACATATTAGGTATCGCCGCGTCCGTAAGAACCTGCTGTATAAAAATATCACATGACCTAACCCCTCAGGTGAAAAAATAAAAAATAAAAATAAAAAGTGTCTCATAAAAGCCATTTTTTGTCACCTTATGTTACAAAAAGTGTAATACCAAGCGATCAAAAAGTAATACGCACCCTAAAATAGTACCAATCAAACCGGCATCTCATACCGAAAGACCCTACATAAGACATTTGCCCAAAAGATTTATAAAAAAACTATGGCATTCAGAATATGGAGACACAGAAAAAATATAAAAAATATAAAAATCTAAACTGAAACAAACAAAAAAAGTTGTCATATTTGGTATTGCCGCGTCCGTAACAACCTGCTCTATAAAAATAGCACATGATCTAACCTGTCAGATGAACATTGTAAAGAGCAAACCATAAAAACTGTGCCAAAACAGCAATTTTTTGTTACCTTGCCTCACAAAACGTGTGATATAGAGCAAACAAAAATCATATGTATCCTAAAATAGTACCAGCAAAATTGCCTAGGGGTGCATCAGGGGGGTCTTCAAATGTTACAAGGCAGCTTAAAATTATACCAGTGAAATCTGCCTTTTAAAAACCATATGGCATTCCTTTACTTCTGCGCAATGCTGTGTGCCCGTACAACAGTTTATGACCACATATGGGGTGTTTCTGTAAACTACAGAGTCAGGGCCATTCATATTGAGTTTTGTTTAGCTGTTAACCCTTGCTTTGTAACTGGAAAAAATGGATTAAAATGGAAAATCTGCCAAAAAAGTAAAATTCTGAAATTTCATCTCTGTTTTTTTATTAATACTTGTGGAACACCTAAAGGGTTAACAAAAGTTTGTAAAATCAGTTTTATATACCTTGAGGGGTGTAGTTTTTAAAATAGGGTCAATTTTTCGAAGTTTCTACTCTAGGGGTGCATCAGGGGGTCCAGTGAAATCTGCTTTCCAAAAACCATATGGCGTTCCTTTCCTTCTACGCAATGCCATGTGCCCATACAGCAGTTTACAACCACAAATAGGGTGTTTCTGTAAACTACAGAATCAGGGCAATAAATATTGAGTTTTTTTGACTGTTAACACTTGCTTTCTTAGTGGAAATTTTTTTATCAAAATGGAAAATCTGCCAAAAAAGGTTTGTAAAATCAGTTTTGAATACCTTTAGGGATGTAGTTTCTAAAATGGGATCATTTTTGGGAGGTTTCTACTCTGTAAGCCTCACAAAGTGACTTCAGACCTGAACTGGTCCTTAAAAAGTGGGTTCTAACGTCCCCATAAAAATAAAATGGCATTCACAAAATGATCCAAACATGTAGTTGACATATGGGGAATGTAAAGTAATAACTATTTTTGGAGGTATTACTATCTATTATAAAAGTAGATAAATAGAAATTTGTAAATTTTGGTAATTTTTCAATTTTTTCTAAAATTGGTATTTTTTATAAATAAAAATATTTATTTTTACTCAATTTCACCAGTGTCATGAAGTACTATATGTGACGAGAAAACAATCTCAGAATGGCCTGGATAAGTTATCACCACATAAAGTGACACGTCAGATTTGCAAAAAATGGGCCTGGTCCTTAAGGTGAAATATGGCAGGGTCCTTAAGGGGGTTAAGGTGCTAATTCGTGCAGTGCAATAACAGATGTTGTTTGTTTTGAAATGCATGATTTTAACCCGTTCCTATCTAGCACCAAACATGTACAATGCTAATCTGGTCTTGTAACATAGTGCCTGCTCTGGAGCAGTGTGGGCACCATAGCTGCAGGGTGCCTACTTTTTTCAAACACCAGACACCTGGGGCTAATTTCCACGATCGGTGGTTACACCGATTGCAGACATTTAACCCCCTCAGATGCTGTGGTCAGTTGTCACCACGGCATCTGAGGTGGCTGGAGAGGCTTTCTTATAGAGATGAGCGAATCGACTAGTCGAGTCACATAGAACTTCGTTCCAATACTGTACGGAGCGAGCGCTCTGTACAGTATTAGAATGTATTGGCTCCGATGAGCCGAAGTTATTACTTCGCAAAGTCTCGCGAGACTCTGCATAATAACTTCAGAAATTGATTTAGACTGTAAAAAAAAAAACATTTTACGAACTCAGAACTCATCCCTAATAGTGATCAGAGGAACTGTTGGTTGTTTCCAAACCCATGGTATTAGAGCTATAGTTTCTATGAAGGCCTGCAGATGGTAGCGCTCCATATGAAAATACTGTATTCACCAAATGTAGTCTAGAGATTGCTTGTCCCAGAATCTCAGGGAAGAGTTACAAAAAAAAGTTAAAAAAAAATGCTCCCTTTCCCCATAATAAAAATAAGCAATAAAAAATAAAGATCATAGGCTTTGCCGGGTCCTAAAATGCCTAATCTGTTCAAAAATATATTTATTTATCCCATACAGTGAACACTGTACCAAAAAAAAATCTAAATGGCCAATTTACAATTTTTTCATCACTTCACCTCCCAATAGAAATTGATAAAAAATTCAAATACATTCCAAAATGGTGAAAACTACAGTCAAACTACAGAAGAAGATCCCTTTATTGTCCCTCAGTTGGGAAATTCTGGCATAACAGCAGCAATCACATTCACAACAGGAGCAAAATAAGAGCAATTAGAAATGAAAGAGTAAAATACAAGAAAAAAATAACAGAATTTACTTAAAAAATTAACTACTGGGTTTCTGGGAACAGTGGTGGTTATAAATCCTAACCGCTGCTGGGAGGAAGGACTTCCGATAACGTTCCTTCGTGCACCTAGGATGCAGCAGTCTGTCACTGAAGGAGCTCTCCAGCTCCACAACAGCTTGAAGATGTCAGAATATGTTGATGCGAAGAACAAGTTTTTTTCAGTGATAAGAAAAAATGATATAAATGTGGTATGGCTGGGATTACTGACTTAGATAAAGGGAACAGGTCAGGGAATGCCGTAAAAACTAAACCCATAAGTCTTACATGCTTGCCGGAAGATTGTACAGCATCAGAGTGGGTATTTATATTGGCATTTGCCTCTGTGTCGTTTTTCATGTTTATAACAATGTATTCAACTGTGTTGTTGTATCCTCATGATATATATGCTATAGTACATTGTATGGAACAGTTTACAATAAACCACTATGGATTATACAGGCACCGGAGTGTTTGTCGCCTTTATCCAGGACAAATAACTTCATGAAAAAGCCACTGAAATCACTGTACATCTCCTTTAAATAGCCAATTAATCTTCATGGTCAAGTCTGACCATCAAGCAGTTAATAGATTGATAATCGTCTGAACAGACTAATATCTGTGTAATTGCATTAGAAAGTATATTAGGAAAACTATACTATCTTAAAGGATAACTGTCACACTTAGACCCAAATTTTAATTTTCATATATGTAGTTACTAATAACATGATATTCCAGAATCAGTTACTATTAGACTGACTTACCCCATATTTAATAAGGGAAACACTGACTGGATGTATCAAGTTATTTAATATATTAAAAATGTATTAAAAACAAACCCTTAAAATACACATAAAACATACATCAAATGATAAAATACGTGATATGCAGCATAGAAACAATATCTCCTTTGTGGTCAATATAGCAGCCGACGCACTGCTGTATGTGTAGGTGGACAAACACAATAGTAACAGCAGTGTCCAAATTCCAATTGAGATAAATGTAGCAATTCTATATTGGATAATGTTCCAATTCTATATATAGATAGTATTCCAATTAGAAAATATGGTGTGGACGTCAGAATCGACAGCTCAAATGTCCCGTACCTTTCAACAAATGCGGCACTATACCACTTGGGGTAATGATTCCGCGACTTAGATGGGGCGCAGATTTTATGCCAATGTCCGGTACTCAAAATATGTAGAGATGCGTGTAACAGCCTCCAAGTTACTCACAGTTTCTTGCCGCTGTAGTGTTCCAGTCTCCCCCTTCCTTGCTGCGTAACTGCAGCGCTGATCTCCCAGATGGCCGTGGCGTCCCACGTGACCTGGTCTCTTGGGTTCCGGGTTGACGCTTGTATGACGTCACTACTATGCGGCAGTAGCTTTGCGGCGGTAACTTTGATTATGGAGGTGAATCGTTGAATCGCTGAACTTTGAAAATATGCTAATATATAGCTTTTATTCTTCGCTTGGAATCCACGCACTCTGAATTGCCAGACGCGTTTCAGGGTCTTGCACCCCTTCCTCAGTGGCCACCGAGTGAGTGGATTCTCACTCCTTATGTATGGTGTTGTCCCACCCATCATTAAGCTCTCTAGTGCTTATTTGAATATGTGGGATGGATTTCATTGCTGCTTTTCTTATTATGGTTCAAAATAAAACATTAAAATAACACTAAAATTCATAAATATTATACCCAAATATTCAATATATTGTACTATTTTATAAAAACAGCTTTGTGGATAAACTGCAAGGTCACAACATCATTTTTAGGAAAACCGCATCAAAACCGCATCAGTGTGAATTGCGTTTTATATGCGGTTTTTATCCAACAGGATCAAAAATACTCTTTTCCTAGAAAATTCAACCAGAAACGCATCAATATATAATTGTTTGATGTAATTTTTGTGTTTTTGTATTCTGCTCATTGTGTTTTTTGGAATATTTATATGGTGGGGTTTGTTGAGTATAGGGGGCCTTCCAGTGGGGAGGGGAAATCACAGCGTCAGAAATTGACAAACTGCGATGTCCCATCTCCACCGGACGGCCCCCCAACGCTTACAGGAATCCAAACATCTCCATCTCCGCATTGAGCCCCCTTGGGATGATGGTGTCATACTCAAAAATTCTGCGGGATTCCTGTCTCGACATGTGAGCAATGTGATTTCCTCCTCTCCACATTTTCTTAACTCTTTCTATAGCGGTGAATTTGAGGCTAGTCGGATCACAATTATGTTGAATTTTGAAATGCTTCGATAGGGAGTGTGTTTCTAAACCTTTCTTTATATTTGCCACATGTTCGGCTACCCTCTTTTTGAGTGTCCTTTTGGTTCTACCTATGTACTGTTTCCTACATCCACATTCCAGCAGGTAGATAACATCTGTAGAGTCACAGGTCAGACATTCCTGTATTTCTACACTAAATGTGTTTACTGTGGATGTTACCTTTATTGTTTTTTTGGGGAAGCTAGTGATTTTACAATTAGTACATCTCCCACATTTAAAAAATCCATTAGTTGTCAACCAATTCTTTTTTTGTAGTTTTTGTTGTTGATTATCCTTCTTAGCTATTATAGTTGGGGCTATTTTGCCTGCCAAATTATTCGCCCTTGTGTACGTTATTTTTGGTACATCACTCAATAATGGGCCAATTAGCTTATCATTTAGTAGGTGATCCCAATGCTTTCGGATACTTCTTTCTATCACTTTATGTTGGGAACTAAATGGAAGAATAATTCTTATTATCTCATCTCGTGATTGTGGCAAACCTGTCTCAAAGAAGCTTTTCCTTTCCATCTTTTTTACTTTCTCCAGTGATTTGTCTATAATTTGCACTGGATAATCCCTTTCTAGGAATTGTTGTTTCAAGCCAGCAGCCTCTTCATCAAACTTGCTATCCACTGTACAGTTTCGCTTCAGTCTGCGAAACTGACTAGTTGGTATGTTGGTCAGCCATCGCGGAAGATGGCAACTAGCAAATCTGATGAAGCTATTTTTGGCCACTGGCTTGAAAAACGTATTGCATTGTAACTGGTTATCTCTGATCCAGATTTCCAAATCCAGAAACTCAACTTTTTCTTTTACTGGTGATTGGACTAAATCACCAGTAAAAGAAAAAGTTGAGTTTCTGGATTTGGAAATCTGGATCAGAGATAACCAGTTACAATGCAATACGTTTTTCAAGCCAGTGGCCAAAAATAGCTTCATCAGATTTGCTAGTTGCCATCTTCCGCGATGGCTGACCAACATACCAACTAGTCAGTTTCGCAGACTGAAGCGAAACTGTACAGTGGATAGCAAGTTTGATGAAGAGGCTGCTGGCTTGAAACAACAATTCCTAGAAAGGGATTATCCAGTGCAAATTATAGACAAATCACTGGAGAAAGTAAAAAAGATGGAAAGGAAAAGCTTCTTTGAGACAGGTTTGCCACAATCACGAGATGAGATAATAAGAATTATTCTTCCATTTAGTTCCCAACATAAAGTGATAGAAAGAAGTATCCGAAAGCATTGGGATCACCTACTAAATGATAAGCTAATTGGCCCATTATTGAGTGATGTACCAAAAATAACGTACACAAGGGCGAATAATTTGGCAGGCAAAATAGCCCCAACTATAATAGCTAAGAAGGATAATCAACAACAAAAACTACAAAAAAAGAATTGGTTGACAACTAATGGATTTTTTAAATGTGGGAGATGTACTAATTGTAAAATCACTAGCTTCCCCAAAAAAACAATAAAGGTAACATCCACAGTAAACACATTTAGTGTAGAAATACAGGAATGTCTGACCTGTGACTCTACAGATGTTATCTACCTGCTGGAATGTGGATGTAGGAAACAGTACATAGGTAGAACCAAAAGGACACTCAAAAAGAGGGTAGCCGAACATGTGGCAAATATAAAGAAAGGTTTAGAAACACACTCCCTATCGAAGCATTTCAAAATTCAACATAATTGTGATCCGACTAGCCTCAAATTCACCGCTATAGAAAGAGTTAAGAAAATGTGGAGAGGAGGAAATCACATTGCTCACATGTCGAGACAGGAATCCCGCAGAATTTTTGAGTATGACACCATCATCCCAAGGGGGCTCAATGCGGAGATGGAGATGTTTGGATTCCTGTAAGCGTTGGGGGGCCGTCCGGTGGAGATGGGACATCGCAGTTTGTCAATTTCTGACGCTGTGATTTCCCCTCCCCACTGGAAGGCCCCCTATACTCAACAAACCCCACCATATAAATATTCCAAAAAACACAATGAGCAGAATACAAAAACACAAAAATTACATCAAACAATTATATATTGATGCGTTTCTGGTTGAATTTTCTAGGAAAAGAGTATTTTTGATCCTGTTGGATAAAAACCGCATATAAAACGCAATTCACACTGATGCGGTTTTGATGCGGTTTTCCTAAAAATGATGTTGTGACCTTGCAGTTTATCCACAAAGCTGTTTTTATAAAATAGTACAATATATTGAATATTTGGGTATAATATTTATGAATTTTAGTGTTATTTTAATGTTTTATTTTGAACCATAATAAGAAAAGCAGCAATGAAATCCATCCCACATATTCAAATAAGCACTAGAGAGCTTAATGATGGGTGGGACAACACCATACATAAGGAGTGAGAATCCACTCACTCGGTGGCCACTGAGGAAGGGGTGCAAGACCCTGAAACGCGTCTGGCAATTCAGAGTGCGTGGATTCCAAGCGAAGAATAAAAGCTATATATTAGCATATTTTCAAAGTTCAGCGATTCAACGATTCACCTCCATAATCAAAGTTACCGCTGCAAAGCTACTGCCGCATAGTAGTGACGTCATACAAGCGTCAACCCGGAACCCAAGAGACCAGGTCACGTGGGACGCCACGGCCATCTGGGAGATCAGCGCTGCAGTTACGCAGCAAGGAAGGGGGAGACTGGAACACTACAGCGGCAAGAAACTGTGAGTAACTTGGAGGCTGTTACACGCATCTCTACATATTTTGAGTACCGGACATTGGCATAAAATCTGCGCCCCATCTAAGTCGCGGAATCATTACCCCAAGTGGTATAGTGCCGCATTTGTTGAAAGGTACGGGACATTTGAGCTGTCGATTCTGACGTCCACACCATATTTTCTAATTGGAATACTATCTATATATAGAATTGGAACATTATCCAATATAGAATTGCTACATTTATCTCAATTGGAATTTGGACACTGCTGTTACTATTGTGTTTGTCCACCTACACATACAGCAGTGCGTCGGCTGCTATATTGACCACAAAGGAGATATTGTTTCTATGCTGCATATCACGTATTTTATCATTTGATGTATGTTTTATGTGTATTTTAAGGGTTTGTTTTTAATACATTTTTAATATATTAAATAACTTGATACATCCAGTCAGTGTTTCCCTCTTGAGTGTGCCCCCTCGTTCATTTACACGGTACAATATTCTTCACTGGTCCTGAGGGTAGGACCTGAGGGTGAGCACCTATCCATACATAACAGGGGTGAGCCGCTGTACTCCATTTTTTACATCCATATTTAATAAGATTCAGCCCTTAGCAACCAGTCTGCATAAAACTGCAATTTCATTATTCAGTTAAGATGGCCGCCACTGCCCTCCCCCTGAGGCTAATCCCACCTGCCCTCACTAGCCAGTAACAATAGCCCCCCAAAAGTGTCAGTAACCACAGCCCTCCCCCTAAAGGTTTAATCTCCTGCAGCACAAAGGGGTCCTCTTACCACATGTTGCTTTCATTCATACACTGAGCAGATGGCAGATCTCCCTTCCCTGGTCTGCGCTGCTTCAACTCTGCATTGTCCCAGCTCTGCTGAGTGAGGGAGCGTCTGCCAAGCGCAGGGACAGGGAGAAGTGCACACAGCCCAGGCACTGTTATCAGCTGCTGGGGAGGACCTGGCTTTAATCATTTAATACTGGGGAGGGAGGGAGGGGGGGCCGCACTGGCCACCAATGAATTTAAAACTGGGGAGGGATTGGGGTTAATTGTGCTGATCACAGCCCCCTGTAAGAGATCGGGTGCTGCCAGGCAGCAGGGGGCAGTCATGTACACAGTTCTTAGTATATTTCACGGTGTGAAAACTCAGATCTGAAAAAGCTGTTATGCAGATGGATCCGTTCTGAACGGATGCCAGCGTTTGCATTATAGGTGTGGATCCGTCTGTGCAGATACCAGACGGATCCGCACTGAACGCAAGTGTGAAAGTAGTCTAAGTAACAATAATTGTTACTGCAAGTGGGCACAACACCAATGAGAGCTGAGGTAGCAGATTCTCAGGTCGGTGCAGACAATGCTATCTTGAAATTCCAGGGGCAGAGGTCAGTCAGCTGGGGGAGTGATGTTCCCATGAGGCAGGAATGTGTGAAACGTTCGGTCATCAACGTGTAGATGATAGCACACAGGTGCAGAGCATGACCAAGTGGTAAAGAAATAGGGCTTTTATTGAGTATTTCACAAAGACAACACATTTCAGGGTACTCAGGACTAGGGATGAGTGAATGTTCAGGTTCGTACCGAACATCACGGGGTCCGGTCACCCAAACACGGACTTTGCCGCGGATGTCCGTGTTTGAGTTTGGTGTTCAGATGCTAAATAAAGCTTGCGGCCAATCAACAAGATTTCACGCTGTGGGCACTTGATAGCCACCACAGACATGCACAGATCTGGCACCGGCGGCCCATGGGCATCTGTCTTCCACCTCACCCCCTTGCACATCAGCCAAGCATTCTGAGGCCCAAGTCATGCAGCAATCAGTTATGCTTTTTGATGACTTTGTTGGCAGGGGTTCCGTGGGCCTTCCTCCTAGCCCTGCCCCATAACTGATGCCCAACCACTTATGTTTGAGGATGAGAACATGGGAGGACCACCACAGCACATCTCTGATGATGATGATGAAACACAGGTGTCAACTGCTAAGGCTTTGTGCACTGTGCAGCCTAGCAAGGAGGGCACAGGTAAAGAGTAGTGTTAATCCTGAATATTCAAATCGCAAATTTTTATCGCGAATATTGGCACTTCGAGAATTCCCGAATATCTAGAATATAGTGCTATGTATTCGCGAATATTCCCCAAATTTTTTCTCATCTGCACCCATGGTCCCTCACTGCTTCTTGCTTGTAGGCCAATGAGAAGGCTGCAATATCTTTGACTTTAGGAGTAGTGTTGATCGCGAATTTTCATATCACAAATCTTAACAAATTTTACGATTGCCAATTTTCGCAATCAAGAAAATAATGACTGGAAATCACAAATTCTCGAATTCGCCAATATATGACGGATATTCTCCCAAATATTCACAAAATATCGCAAATTTGAATATTGCCGCTCATCACTGGTAAAAAGTGGTTGAAAGATGATGTGGAGGATGATGAGGTCCTAGATTCCACATGGAATCAAGGACATCCGAATGACCTGTGCAGTTCGGAGGAAGAGGTGGTGGTCACGCAGCACCAGTCGCACAGCAAAAAGGGAGCAGGGTGTGAAAGCACAGCAGCTGGCCCCCTAGCCAGTACACCTGCTACTGACTACCATGGCGAGGGACATAGCATACCAAAGCAAGCTCAAAGGAGTTCCCTGGCATGGCAGTTCTTCAGGCAATGTGCTGACAACAAGACACAGGTAGTTTGTACGCTGTGCAGTCAGAGCCTGAAGCGAGGCATAGATGTTCTAAACATGAGCACCACCTGCATTACCAGGCATCTATATGCAAAGCACAAGCTGTAGTGGAGTAGATACCTGAAAAACCACGAAAGATCTGACGCTCCTCCTGCTCCGTCTTCTGCTGCTGTCTCAGACTCTTCCTCCCCCTCGTGAACAACAGGGCCGCCTGAATCCCCACCAAGAGAGGATGTGACAACGACACCACCACTGCCAGCAGTGTCACCGAGCATCTCCACACTGTCCAATGGAAGCATTCTGCTGTCCATCCCAAAAACACTGGAGAGGGAGAAAAATTAGTCCCCTACCCACCCACGAGCCCTTGCCCTGAATGCCAGCATTTCAAAATTCCTGGTCTTTGAAATGCTGCCATTCTGTCTGGTGGAGACAGACAGTTTTAAAAACCTTATGGCGGTGGTCGTCCCGCAGTTTTTGGTTCCCAGCTACCACTACTTTTCCAGACGAGCCATCCCTGCCCTGCACAAACAAAATCAAGTGTGCGCTGTGCAACGCCATCAGTGGCAAGGTCCACATAACCACTGATATGTGGACCAGTAAGCACGGGCAAGGACGTTATATCTCCCTTATTGCCCAATGGGTAAATATAGCGGCGGCTGTGCATGAGGTGGAAAGCGGTTTGGCGCACGTCCTACTGCCATCGAGGATTGCTGGATGTTTCTCGTTGCCTCCTGTTAACTCCTACTCTACTTCCTCCTCTACTGCCTCCTCATCTGGTCAGCATAACATCTGCACCACCAACTTCAGCACAGCCAGGGGGAAACTCATCTGTTTGGGGGAAAAACATTGCGCAGGAGCTGTGGACGGGCATCAAAGAACAAACCGATGAGTGGTTGGGGCCACTGAGCCTCAAGCCTAGCCTGGTGGTGTGCAATAATGGGTGAAATCTCGTAGCAGCTCTGGTCCTAGCTGATTTGATACACATCCCTTGTCTGGCTCATGTGCTGAATTTGGTGGTGCAGAGGTACCTGAAAAATTACCCCGATATGTCAGAGCTGCTGCAGGAAGTGCGGGCTATCTGTGCGCGCTTTCGGCATTCTCACCCTGTTGCTGCCTGCCTCTCTGCGCTGTTGCGTAACTTCTGCTTTCCCGCTCACTGCCTCATATGCAACGTACCCACAAGGTGTAAATCTACCTTGTACATGCTGGAGGGACTGTGCAGGTAGCAGCGGGTGATAGTGAAGTTTCAGCTGCAGCACGCTAGGGTGAGTCGTTCTGCGGAACAGCACCACTTTACCTGTGTTGCACTGTTTCGAGTACTCCACCAACATGGCCAGAGCTGATGGTGGTTTTCTTAACAGTACTATGCCACTTCTATGTCTCCTAGAAAAAACGTTTCAGGTGATAAAGGATAAGGATGTGGCACAGGAGGAAGAGGACGAGGAACAGGGATCATTACCATGTTTATCAGGCCATTCATCCACTCGTGGTTCGGAGGGTGGGTGCCAACTTCAACAGCAGCCAGGTACACAACTATCCAGCCAGGGCACAGTTTTGGAGGATGAGGAGGATGATGGCACCCAAATCAACTCACGGGCATAACTGGAGCGTGGCTGGGGGTATACAGAGGACACAGATAATACACCTCCCACCGAGCACAGTTTTTCGTTGCCTCTGGGCAAAGTTGCCCTGATTTTTACCAGTGCTGATTACTGGGTGGCCACCCTGTTTGATCCCCACTACAAAGACAACGTGCCATCCTTACTTCCGTCACTGGAGCATGATTGGAAGATGCGTGAATACAAGTGCACACTGGTAGACCCACTACTGACGATGTTCCCACCTGACAGCGGGGGCTCAGTGGAAGCACGAAGCGGAGGAGGAGTAGGAGGAAATTACCAACACAGCTTGGGCACCGGCACCACCTCAGAAGGAAGGGTTAGCATGGCCGAAATTTGGAAAACCTTTCTCAGTACGCCACAACATCTAGCACCAACATCTGATACCGTCTTAGCAGGAAATTGCCCATTACGCCTTGGAGGTGCTGGTCTGCTGGTCTGCCCTGTATTGTCGGAAAGTGTGTTCAGCATGACAGGGGATGTGATCACGGACTGGCGCATCCACCTGTCCACAGCCAACGTGGACAAGCTCACGTTCATTAAAATGAACCAGGCATGGATCCCACAGGACTTGTCCATACCTTTGTCAGAGTAGAGAAGTATACCGGCCGCACCCAACCATTGTTATACTCCAGAGCAGTTTGTTCATTCTGTTTGCCATTTCCCAATGTTTTGGGGCCTCCCCAAATAAAATAAAATAAAATGAATTAAAAAATAAATTAAAAAAACTGTGTTGGCTACCTCCTCCGTCTCTTACACCTACACCTTCTCCTCCACTCGGAAGATTATTATTTATTATATTGGCACAGTAGAGAAGTATACCGGCCGCACCCAGCTATTGTTACACTCCAGTGCAGTTTGTTTATTCTGTTTTCTATTTCCCAATATTTTGGGGCCTCCCCAAATAAATATAAATTAAAAAAATTAAATAAAAACTCCTCCTCTGCCTCTTCCATTACACTGCCAGGTCCACCACATCCTCAACCTCCACCTCCTGGTTCAAGATTATTATATTTTAGAATTCTATGTTATTTTAAGCCATTTCCCTATCCACATTTGATTGCAGGGGCACTTGTACTGCTCTTACCCCGATTTTGCTTCCTTTTGTAGCCCTCTAGCCTTTACTACGGCTATTTTACAGCACGTTCAGGTCCCCATTGACTTCTATGGGGTTCGGGTTCGCTAAAAAAAAACTTCCAGCTCACCTGTGATAAGGACACCGTGCTCGGATAGTCTGGATCAAGACCGATTCAAGCTTGTAGAAAAATTCAGCACTAGGTATTAAAATCCCTGTATTCTTTATTTGAACATTCAAGACATCATGGTGTGGAAACAGAAACTCTGTGACTCCTGTTTACGCGTTTCAGACATTTACACATTCTGTAAACGTCTGGTATATGTATAGCATGCTTAGTTAAGTTTGGTATTTTCATGAAGAAGGACCTCCACAAATATGGTCCGAAACGCGTAATAATTTTTCTTGTGTGTTTGTGAACATTTTAACAAATAAAGATACAGCTTTTTTGCTAATTGGAGCTGGACTTTTTCAAGTTTGTTGGATTCCGTTATCACCAGCACTATCCAGGGGCTGTGTCCGTGCTCATTGCAAAATGACCACAGGTGAGAGCTGCTAACATACTTGTTTCTGCGTTTACACATCCTTAGTTCCCTTAGTTTGCTATAAAGTTTGGTTACCCGAACCTAACTTTGAACCAATGTTCGGCCGAACCTGTTGAACCTGAACATCCATGGGTTCACTCAACCTTACTCAAGACCCCGTTCTCATGTCTGGTAGCTACAGTAGTCTCTGGTACTTGCTTTTTGCTAGTGAAGCGAAGTTGGCGCTTCACATGTGTAGCATGTATTTGAATAGCTATTCACATATACGCTGCATGTGTCAAGTACCCCGAAACACCCATAAAAGCCAAGTTGACAGAAGGCATGGCCTACACAAGTAGGCGGAGCTAGCAATACCAAGTATCAAGTACCATAATGCAGTTTAACTGCGCCCCAGCAGGACCAAATACCACAGTATAGCGCAACATACTTTTACAGAAGAACCAAATACCACAGTACAGCACAAAATGCTGCTATAGTGGCACCAAATACCACAGTGCAGCACAAAATATTGCCCCAGCAGCACAAAATACCTCCCCAGAATATGCTGCTTTGTGGTGACCAGTACCAGCTGCCACATTTTGTCTTCCTCCTCCTCCAGTTGTCTCTAAGATATGGAGGAGGGTATGGAATGGGTGATATGTGGGCCACAGCATTGAGCCAGCCCTACCTTCAGCACGTTGCGTGGTCATACTGAAGAATTTAGGACTACGTACCTACAGTATTACAACCAATAACATCTTCTCTGATGTAGATTTTAGCTTTCCTCATCTTCTCTATTGGGACAAGGATGTCATGATGACTTTTCTTTATTCAGCCACATCTTGTCTCTGCAGAGTGTGTTACACATACATTTTAAATACCTCACTGTATTTAAATGCCCCCTATAGTTCCTTCAGGAATAATAATGCCCCCTATAGTACCTCCACCAATAATATATCATCCTTATTGTGCAATGATAATGCCCATCATCCTCCCCGCCTTCTTAACACAAACTTCATATCCTGGTGCCCCAACAGTGTCATCCTGTTTCCACCTATGACCAATACCGCACCTCACTGCCGTCGGACGTCAAATACGTAGAGCCAGCGGGATACGGTATAGTCACTGGTTACCAAGGCGTAATGTTACGCCCTCCTGGAGGAGCAGGTAAGGTCAGCTTGGTACAGTGTTCACAGATTCCTCCTGTCCACACGGGCACAGAGAGGCAACAAGCTGAGGGAGCCTTTTCACTGCTCCATTGAAACAGCGCTTCCTCAGCCCGGGAAGACTGCCACCAGCTTCTCGTTTGATATTAGCCCATCCCGCCAACGGGATTATATAGGGTGAGAAACCAACCCGCAGCAGAGTATAACTATGCAGAAACACGGACGTGGGAATTCGTGATCGAGATACCAGAACAGCACAAGATTAAATGATATATTTAATTGCCTTAAGGGCTCACTAGACATAACACAATATACACAGAAAATATATACACTGGTCTGAGTGGTAAATACAGATGGCGTAGTACACCAGGCAGAATAAAAGACAGTTTACCAGATAGATTATTCCTTTGGGTTGTGATGAATAATGGGATTCTGTAAGGCTTGGCTGTAGTCACATGGGAGGCAGTGATGTCAGCCATTTCCAGGTTTCTTCCACACACGTATGCAGCGTGACCCCCCTTCAGAAGAAAGACACACCCACTGGCTTGCATGGGCTTTTTGACTGGAAGCCGACCCCTCCCCTCCCAGCCAATGGGAGGAGTCTACGACTCCTCTTCTGGGCTGACAACCAACGACCCACAAAAAACATATTAGGGCTCATAGCTCTAGACCAGAAGGTCACAGGGAGATGGTTCTGGGACCAATGTACCCGCCTGGGTTCCGGCTACAAGTAGAGTCCAAACTTAGTACCGTTATTTGGTTTCTGTGGGGAGATATGTATATTTCCCCTCCCTGGCATCCTATTACCAAACCAAGAGCAGGAGCCTGACCGTCTTGGCCACAGGATGGCAAATATATATATGGTTTATGCCTGCGATGGGCGGGCGATTCATAATTCCTTATGAATCGCCAGTTCCATGATGTCTGATAATTTGACTGAAGTGGTGAATGGCTTAGATTCCCTGCAGAGAGGTTTTCCTGTTCCATTACCTGGGTTCCTGGCTGGCTGGAGTAGGTGCTATGTGTAAGCGAGTGGCTTGTTTAAAGTCAGGACCCCCTGCGGTGCTCCTCCCTCTGCTTTCAAACAACAGATGGCTGGTGTGAGAACATGGCTGACATTAAATAATAATCCATATTCCTCACACCACCCCCATTACTGTGCTCGCTGTGCTTCCCAATGTCCCAGAAAAAATAGCCCTAATAGTAATAATGCCCACTAAAATGATTCCAGTAATAATAATGCCCCATTGTGCCTTCAGTATTAATAATGTGCCCGAGTAATAAAATATATTCATAGTGCCCTCAGCATTAAATATGCCTCCTATAGTGCCCCCAGCAATAATAATGCTCCCATTATGCCCACAGCAATAATAATGTGCATCATCCTTCGCACCTTCACAACACAAACTCCCTATCCAGGTGCCTCAACAGTGTCATCCCGCTTCCACCCCCAATACTGTGCTGCTGTGCCTCCCAAAAATATACTGCAGAAAAAAAAGCCCCGGTATTAATATTGCTCACAGGAATAATATTGCCCTTATAGTGCCCCCAGTAATAATGCTCCCTATAATGACCTTGGCAATAATACTGCCCCTACAGTACCCCAAGTATTAATAATGCTCCTATAGCACATCCAGAATTCTTTAGTGATCTCCAGTATTAATATTGTCCTCATAGCATCCTCATTATTAAAAATGTTTCCAGCAACAATAATGACATCCTATTGTGCATCTATAGCACCTACAGCAATAATAATAATGCTCACTATTCTTCCTCTAGTGTTAATACTGCCCCCATGAGTAAGGATCATTAATTTGAGTTCCAAAATGCGTCGATTTTGCACCTGTCTTGTTTTGTATGGATTTTACTGCTTCAAATAAAGGATATCGTTTTATCGGAAGCTGGACCCTTCTACTTCTTTATAGTTCATGTTGGCTTGGTCCTGGCTATATCTGTGCCTCCAACTCGATACGTAAGTGAGCGCTGCAATCTGACTTTCTGTATCTATAATACTGCCCCCATATTACCACTAGCTATAATGCCTTTGTATTGTGCTCCCATTAATAATAATGCCCCCTATTGTGACTCCCGAATTAATAATGCCCCCTATATTGCCTTCAGTATTAATAATGGGCACCAGTAATAGTAATGCCTTCATAGTACCCCCAGTATTAAAAATGCCCCATATAGTGCCTCCAGCAATAATAATGCCCCTTATTGAGACACAGCAATAATAATGCTCCCTATAGTGACTCCCTCAATAATATACCATTTCTGTTGTGCTTCCACTTATGAGCCTTCCCCCAGTAGTGCCCAATAATGCCCCAGTAGTAAACATGTCCCAAAGCTGCTCCTGTAATGCCCCCAGTACATCCTCCTTGTGCTCCCTCACAGTAGTTATGCTCACATTGTGCCCCCTTCACAGTAATGCCTAAATTTGTGCCCCTTCCACAGTAGTTATGTCCACATTGTGGCCAGTTCACAGTAGTGCCCACATTGTGCCCCTCCCATAGGCGTGCGCACGGGGTGTGTCGGGTGTGCCCTTTGAATACTAATGAAGCGCTTCCATTTTGGAAGCACTTATTAGTACCGGAGGACCAGGAAGCGGCGAACACTATGTACTTAACGCTTCCTGGTCCTCGGCTGATGGCTATTCAGGGCTGCGCACAGCGTGAGGCGCTTTGTGACATCATACTGTGCGCGCCAGTTCAGAGCACAGCCCGACAGCAGGAGGAAGAAGATTGCGGGCGGCGAGGAGCGGCGGCGGCCAGGAGCAGAGAGGTAAGTGTTTTTTTATTTTATAAAAAATGAGGTTGCTGGGGGCATAATGGAGGCTAAAGAGAGGCATAAGGGATGAAAATGGGGTCTAATGGCATAAAGGCTTTATATATATATATAATACATATACAGTACACACGCGCAGTGTGTGTGTTGGTGCTTAAGGGTGCACACCCTAATGCAATAGGCTGTGCACGCCTATGGCCCCTCCACAATAGTTATGCCCACATTTTGCCCCTTCACAATAGTTATGCCCACATTAGGCGCCATTCACAGTAGGTATGTCCACATTAGGCCCCCTCACAGTAGCTATTACCACATTGGGCCCCCTTCACAGTAATCTCTAAAATTGTGCCCCTTCCATGGTAGTTACAGTTGCAAGAAAAAGTATGTGAACCCTTTGGAATGATATGGATTTCTGCACAAATTGGTCATAAAATGTGATCTGATCTTCATCTAAGTCACAACAATAGACAATCACAGTCTGCTTAAACTAATAACATACAAAGAATTAAATGTTACCATGTTTTTATTGCACACACCATGTAAACCTTCACAGTGCAGGTGGAAAAAGTATGTGAACCTTTGGATTTAATAACTGGTTGAATCTCCTTTGGCAGCAATAACTTCAACTAAACGTTTCCTGGAGTTGCAGATCAGACAAGCACAACGGTCAGGAGTAATTCTTGCCCAATCCTCTTTTGAGAACTGTTTCAGTTCAGCAATATTCTTGGGATGTCTGGTGTGAATCGCTTTCTTGAGGTCATGCCGCAGCATCTCAATCGGGTTGAGGTCAGGACTCTGACTGTGCCACTCCAGAAGGTGTATTTTCTTCTGTTTAAGCCAGTCTGTTGTTGATGTACTTCTATGCTTTGGGTCGTTCTCCTGTTGCAACACCCATCTTCTGTTGAGCCTCAGCTGGTAGACAGATGGCCTGAAGTTCTCCTGCAAAATGTCTTGATAAACTTGGGAATTCATTTTTCCTTCGATGATAGCAATCCTTCCAGGCCCTGACGCAGCAAAGCAGCCCCAAACCATGATGCCCCCACCACCATACTTCTCAGTTGGGATGAGGTTTTGATGTTGGTGTGTTTCTTCCAAACAACTCAACTTTGGTTTCATCTGTCCACAGGATATTTTGCCAGTACTGCTGTGGTACATCCAGGTGCTCTTGTGCAAACTGTAAACGTGCAGCAGTGGTTTTTTTTTTTGGACAGCAGTGGCTTCCTCTGTGGTATCCTCCCATGAAATCCATTCTTGTTTAGTGTTTTACGTATCATAGATTCACTAACAGGAATGTTAGCATATGCCAGAGACTTCTGTAAGTCTTTAGCTGACACTCTAGGATTCTTCTTCACCTCATTGAGCAGTCTGCGCTGTGCTCTTGCAGTCATCTTTACAGGGCGGCCACTCCTATGGAGAGTAGCAGCAGTGCTGAACTTTCTCCATTTATAGACAATTTGTCTTACCGTGGACTGATGAACAGCAAGGCTTTTGGAGATACTTTTATAACTCTTTCCAGCTTTATGCAAGTCAGCAATTCTTAATCGTAGGTCTTCTGAGCAAGGCATCATTCACATCAGGCAATGCTTCTTGGGAAAAGCAAACCCAGAACTGGTGTGTGTTTTTTTTATAGGGCAGGGCAGCTGTAACAACACCTCCAATCTCATCTCATTGATTGGACTCCAGTTGGCTGACACCTCACTCCAATTAGCTCTTGGAGATGTCATTAGTCTAGGGGTTCACATACTTTTTCCACCTGCACTGTGAATGTTTACATGGTGTGTTCAATAAAAACATGGTAACATTTAATTCTTTGTGTGTTATTAGTTTAAGCAGACTGTGATTGTCTATTGTTGTGACATAGATGAAGATCAGATCACATTTTATGACTAATTGGTGCAGAAATCCATATCATTCCAAAGGGTTCACATAATTTTTCTTGCAATTGTATGTCCACATTGTCCCTGTTTCACAGTACATAGAGCCACATTGTGCTACCTACACAGTAGTGCCCAAATTGTGCTCCCCCTTGCAGTAGTGTTCCCCCATATTGTTAATAAAAAAAACTGTAAATACTCACCTAGTCCGTTCCCCAATTATTGGAGCACATCCTGCGCTCCCCCCACCCCGACGTGGACATAAATCTCACCTGCTGGGCTGTGTAGGAGGAACACCAATTCCCAGGCCTGCACATTTCTCCTGCTGGGGAGCCCTGGCAGCTGAGTTGAATGATAGTGGACAGATCTCTGCTTCACTATTGCAATTAGCTCTCTGTGCATCCCAAGGACACAGAGATAGTTTAGAGTGGGACATACCTCGGCCATCGCAGGACCACAGGGCAGCATGTGAAATCCAGGACTGTCCCATCGGAACTGGATGGTTGGGAGGGTATGTGTTCTGGAGTCCCTGCTGTGCTATCTGGCTGTGTCCATTTATTCAGTCAGTGCTATGATAATGAAGGAGGTATCCCCAAGCACGTGACAGTGTCTGGGGATACTCCTATGTACATAACTTTATTTCTGTCTCTACTTTTAAATTGTTACTGCTGGGTTCTCCTGTATGGGAGACAGACAGTCTATGAAATAAGCCACAAAGCCCACTGTTATTAATAGTAAAAACCTAAATAGTATTCTTCCCATGTTTAAAGTAAATGTGTCATCAGAAAATGACCTATTGTTTAAATAATGTTTTTATGTTTAACATATTTTTAAAGAATTTGTGGTGTACACATGTACAATGTACTGGTATCTAAAGTATACCAGTACATTGTATAGTTGCTTTTTTTAATAGGAAAAAAGATATATTATGTTTTTAGTAATTGCACAAAATAGATTACAATAATGACAAAACCATCCATTATACTGTAGAAGGAGAAGACTTAAAATAATGGTGCATTAAATCACGGAAATGAACACCACCTGACGGACTGCACTGACTGTCATGAAATCTTGTTTCCATTTAAAAAAATTGTATTGTACCAGACAATAAAACAGCATGCTGCACTATTCTGTCCTACACTTTAGATGATCGTTCCCCATTTAATCTGCACCAATTTAGATTGTTTTATTGATCACAAGACCCAGACGTTTACCAGTGTCCAGATTAGGCTACTTTCATACTGGCGTTTCTCGGTCCGCTTGTGAAATCCGTTTCAGGGCTCTCACAAGCGGCCCAAAACGGATCAGTTCAGCCCCAATGCATTCTGAATGGATAAGGATCCATTCAGAATGCATCAGTTTGCCTCCGTTCAGCCTCCATTCCGCTCTGGAGGCGGACACCAAAACACTGTTTGCAGCGTTTTGATGTCCGTCTGACAAAACTGAGCCAAACGGATCCGTCCTGACTTACAATGTAAGTCAATGGGGACGGATCCATTTTCACTGACACAATATGGTGCAATTGATAACGGATCCGCCTCCCATTGACTTTCAATGTAAGTCAAAACGGATCAGTTTGCATTATCATCAACAAACAAAAAATGCGGATGCAAGCGTTTGCATTATAGGTGCAGATCCATCTGTGCAGATACCAGACGGATCCGCACTTAACGCAGGTGTGAAAGTAGCCTTAACGTGTCAGATTAGTGACACCAAACACACAAATGCCAGTAACGTCTCCATATTCACATCTCGTTTTTTAAAGTACAGTTAATATATATGTAAGGCTACTTTCACACTTGCGGCAGGACGGATCCGACAGGCTGTTCACCTGCCACTGTTCGTCCTGCCGCTATTTCGCCGTGCCGCTGGACCACTGCTCCGTCCCCATTGACTATAATACGGCGCCGGAGCTCCGCCCCGTCCCTATTATAGTGAATGGGGACGGAGCGGCGGTCCAGCGGCACGGCGAAATAGCGAAAGGACGGATCCGACAGGGTGAACAGCCTGTTGTATCCGTCCTGCCGCAAGTGTGAAAGTAGCCTTAGATGTTCCCTTATGGGTACCAAATACTCCCCAAAACTATACTGCTGAAAAAATATCTCCCAAGTAATAATAATGCCTTCTAAAATGCCTCCATTATTAATATTGCCTATCTAGTGCCCCCAGTAGTAACAATGCCCCATAGTGCCTCCAGCAATAGTAATACACCTTACAGCCCCCCAGTAATAATGCGCCCTAAAATGTCCCCAGTAATAATAATACCCCCTTCATTGTTCTCCCAATAATGCCTGTATAGTGCCTCCAGTAATAATGTCCACTAAAAGGCACCTAGTAATTAAAATGACCCTACTATTATTGCCTCTAGCAATAATATCCCCTATTTTACCCCCAGTAAAAAGACCCATATAGTGCCCCTAGTATTTTTAGTGCCACCAGATATGCTCCTCAATTCTGCCTCCATTAATATTCTCCCCATACAAAACATTTTCCTATAATGCCCTAGAGCCTCCAGTAATGCCCCTATGGTGTCCAAATATTAAAAGTCTACAGTAATGCAGCCCATAGTGTCCCTGTATTACAAATCCCCCGTAATTCCTCCTGTACTGTACCAAATATTTAAATTTCCCCCATAGTGCCCCCAATGATGTGCCTTATAGTGGTGCCTGTAATGTCCCCCACAGTAATGTCCCCCACTATTTCCCCCAACAGTAAATTCCTCCAACAGTAACCCGTTATCTGTGTGTCACGGGTTTTACGGGGAAGGAAAGACAGCCAAAGGAAACCACAATAAAACAACAACAGACTAGGCCCCAAACCTAGGGAACAAAAGAGGTCAACTCCTAGCCATCCCTGACTCTCTCCTAAGCTGCTAACAACATGTGCAAATCTCAATGGTAGAAATGCACATGCTCAGGAACCTGAGACTGCTGAAACACTGCACCAAACCTTCAGTTTAGGGAACAGGGAAAGAGGCAACCGGCTCCTTTTAAACTAAAGGAGCAAGTGTCTCCCTGAGGTCTAGTCAGAACAGACACACCAAGAAATGGAAAAAGACTTAGCTTGAGAAGCAACTGGAACAGGAGAATCACCACACAAGCAGAGCACTCCTCAAAAAAACTATCAGCCGCAGGGAAACACGTGAGAGGGGCGGAACATATAAAGAGCCACCTGACTGATAATGAGCAGCACCTGCAAAGGGGTGGAAACCTGTCAGAAACAATGAAAACAAGAGAAATCTGTCAGATCGACTCCTGAGTCTTCCGTCTATCTGAACTTCTAAGATCTCTCCCAGAGCCAGCGGTGACAGTACCTCCTCTTCTTCTACGGGTGACCTCTGGGCACCCAGGACTAACTTTATCAGGGTGGGCTCTGTCAAAGGCCCTCAGAAGCTGACTGGCATTGCCATAAGTCGCCAAAACCCATATTCTCTTCTCCAGACCGTAACCCTTCCAATGAACAAGGTATTGAAGGGAATCCCGAAGGACACAAGAGTCAACAACTCTGGGAATTTGAAACTCCAGATTCCCGTCAACCATGGCAGGTGGAGGTGGCAAGGAAGATGGTACAGCATGTTTCACATAACTCTTTAACAAAGATTTATGGAAGACATTATGGATCTTCCAAGCCTGCAGAAGTTCAAGGCGAAAAGAAACCGGACTAATAATGGCAGAGATCTTGTATGGACTAATCAATCTTGGACCTAACTTCCAGGATGGCACCTTCAACTTAATGTTCTTAGTGGATAACCATGCCAAATCACCCACATTCAGGTCCGGACCAGACACACGTTTATTGTCAGCCATACGTTAATACCCATCGCTAGAGATGGCCTTGCGGTTTGCCCGGCGGTCGGTTCGCGGCGAACTTTGTGTGTTCACGATTCGCCGAACATGCGAACATATGGCGATATTCGCGCTCGCCATATTCTTTTACATTGTGAAGAACTTTGACCCATGACACATCCATCAGGTGGTACAGGACAGCCAATTAAAAGGTTTCAGCACATGTACATACCCCCTACCTTATAAATAGACCTGATCTGGCCGCCATTTTACATTCTGTCTTTTGTCAGTGTAGGGAAAGGTTGCTGTGTGGAGCAGGGACAGACTGTTAGGGACACAAATAGCTAGCTAATAGGTCCACAAAAGTCCTTTTAAGGACTGGTATAGGTGTACTATTGATATGTGTGCAGTACAGAGGGGTGAAATACACTTATAATATAATTTCTAACATAGAAAGCATATTATAGTGGATTTGTATTCTGCAGCAGTTGTGTGCGGTTCTGCAGCGATACTGCAGCTACACAGAGTGAAAAAAGCTATTTAAAATAATTATTATAACTGGTGTGATATACCAGTGGCCCCCCAAAACGACTGAAGCAGGGGTGTTATATGCCAATATACTTTGTAAATAGTGTATTTGGGTACTGCAGCATTTGTTTGCTGTTTTGCTGCATTCCCTCTGCTACACACAGTGACAAACGGTACTGGAAAAAATTATTATAACACTCACCTAGAGTTGCCCCCAAAAACAGCTGATAGAAGTGGGGTGTTAAATACCAATATACTTTTATAGTGTATTTGGTTACTGCAGCATTTGTTTTTCTGCGTTTCCTCTGCTACACACAGGACCGTCTTTAACAAGGGGCAAGAGGGGAAGCTGCCCTGGGCCCAGTTGCTCCTGGGGGGCCCAAGGCAGCTGCCTCTTGAGCCCTGCTAGCCACTGCCCCGGGTGTCAGGCTGTCAACTACACAGGGGGTGCTGCCATGCCATGCCTGCTGGCACTCTAGGCAGCGTACTGTGAGAGCTGTGATTCTTTAGGACCTTAGATGACATCATCACCATGTAACCAGTAACCTAGCAATATTACTGGTCACATGGCTATGAGGTCATCAAGGTCCTACCAGGAGTGTTGCTATAGAAGTTTGCCTTAACTGTGGAGCTTTTGTTTGTGAAGATTACATCAGAAAAAGGTGACAGGGGCTGTTATGCTATTATAGTGTAAACTACTGTATAGTGGGGTGCTGTATAGTGTGGGGCCTGTATACTGTGGGGGACTGTATACTGTGGGGGCCTGTATACTTTGGAGGGCTGTATACTGTGGGTGCTGTATATTGTGGAGTGCTATACTGCTGTACTGTATACTGTGGGGGGCTGTATACTGTGGGGAGGCTGTATACTGTATACTGTGGGTGCTGTATATTGTGGAGTTCTATACTGCTGTACTGTTTAGTGTGGGGGGCTGTATAGTGTGGGGTGCTGTATCGTGTATAGTTTGGGGTGCTGTATACGGTGAGGTGCTATACTGCTCTACTGTATACTGTGAGGTGTTGTATACTGTGGGCTGCTATACTGCTCTACTATATAATGTGGGGTACTGTATACTAAAGGGTGCTATACTGCATACTGTGTGGTGCTGTATACTATAGGGTGCTATGCTGCATACTGTGGGTTGCTGTATACTATAGGATGCTATACTGCATACTGTGGGGTGCTGGGGTGCACTGTAACACTAGGGTGAGCCGAGCCCAGGTCTCCTTCATGCAGAGCGGTGCCCACTTCCAGCCTGAGCCCAGCTGCCCAGAGCACTGATCCTGAGCCTCTGGAGTCTTCAGAACTGGAAGTATTTACAGTCATTCACTGTACTCTAGCAGATGTGTGGATTTTTTGTGTGTGTGTTGTGGTGGAGGGTGTGATTGCCCGCTAAGGTGTGGGAAGGCGGGATCCAGGGGGCCCAAGTAATATTCAATCAATATTAAAGACGGCCTTGGCTACACACAGTGACAAACGATACTGGAAAAAATAATTATAACTGGTGTGATATACCAGTGGCCCCCCATAACGACTGATTGACGCGGGGTGTTTATAGTGTATTTGGGTACTGCAGCATTTGTTTGCTGTTTTGCTGCGTTCCCTCTGCTACACACAGTGACAAACGGTACTGGAAAAAATTATTATAACTGGTGTGATATACCAGTTGCCCCCAAAAACAGCTGATAGAAGCGGGGTGTTATATACCAATATACTTTATTTATAGTGTATTTGGGTACTGCAGCATTTGTTTGATGTTTAGCTGCGTTCCCTCTGCTATACACAATGACAAACGGTACTGGAAAAAATAATTATAACTGGTGTGATATACCAGTCGCCCCCCAAAACGACTGATTGAAGCAGGGTGTTATATACCAATATACTTTCTTTATAGTGTATTTGGTTACTGCAGCATTTGTTTTTCTGCGTTTCCTCTGCTACACACAGGACCGTCTTTAACAAGGGGCAAGAGGGGAAGCTGCCCTGGGCCCAGTTGCTCCTGGGGGGCCCAAGGCAGCTGCCTCTTGAGCCCTGCTAGCCACTGCCCCGGGTGTCAGGCTGTCAACTACACAGGGGGTGCTGCCATGCCATGCCTGCTGGCACTCTAGGCAGCGTACTGTGAGAGCTGTGATTCTTTAGGACCTTAGATGACATCATCACCATGTAACCAGTAACCTAGCAATATTACTGGTCACATGGCTATGAGGTCATCAAGGTCCTACCAGGAGTGTTGCTATAGAAGTTTGCCTTAACTGTGGAGCTTTTGTTTGTGAAGATTACATCAGAAAAAGGTGACAGGGGCTGTTATGCTATTATAGTGTAAACTACTGTATAGTGGGGTGCTGTATAGTGTGGGGCCTGTATACTGTGGGGGACTGTATACTGTGGGGGCCTGTATACTTTGGAGGGCTGTATACTGTGGGTGCTGTATATTGTGGAGTGCTATACTGCTGTACTGTATACTGTGGGGGGCTGTATACTGTGGGGAGGCTGTATACTGTATACTGTGGGTGCTGTATATTGTGGAGTTCTATACTGCTGTACTGTTTAGTGTGGGGGGCTGTATAGTGTGGGGTGCTGTATCGTGTATAGTTTGGGGTGCTGTATACGGTGAGGTGCTATACTGCTCTACTGTATACTGTGAGGTGTTGTATACTGTGGGCTGCTATACTGCTCTACTATATAATGTGGGGTACTGTATACTATAGGGTGCTATACTGCATACTGTGTGGTGCTGTATACTATAGGGTGCTATGCTGCATACTGTGGGTTGCTGTATACTATAGGATGCTATACTGCATACTGTGGGGTGCTGGGGTGCACTGTAACACTAGGGTGAGCCGAGCCCAGGTCTCCTTCATGCAGAGCGGTGCCCACTTCCAGCCTGAGCCCAGCTGCCCAGAGCACTGATCCTGAGCCTCTGGAGTCTTCAGAACTGGAAGTATTTACAGTCATTCACTGTACTCTAGCAGATGTGTGGATTTTTTGTGTGTGTGTTGTGGTGGAGGGTGTGATTGCCCGCTAAGGTGTGGGAAGGCGGGATCCAGGGGGCCCAAGTAATATTCAATCAATATTAAAGACGGCCTTGGCTACACACAGTGACAAACGATACTGGAAAAAATAATTATAACTGGTGTGATATACCAGTGGCCCCCCATAACGACTGATTGACGCGGGGTGTTTATAGTGTATTTGGGTACTGCAGCATTTGTTTGCTGTTTTGCTGCGTTCCCTCTGCTACACACAGTGACAAACGGTACTGGAAAAAATTATTATAACTGGTGTGATATACCAGTTGCCCCCAAAAACAGCTGATAGAAGCGGGGTGTTATATACCAATATACTTTATTTATAGTGTATTTGGGTACTGCAGCATTTGTTTGATGTTTAGCTGCGTTCCCTCTGCTATACACAATGACAAACGGTACTGGAAAAAATAATTATAACTGGTGTGATATACCAGTCGCCCCCCAAAACGACTGATTGAAGCAGGGTGTTATATACCAATATACTTTCTTTATAGTGTATTTGGGTACTGCAGCATTTGTTTGCTGTTTTGCTGCATTCACTCGGCTACACACAGTGACAAACGGTACTGGAAAAAAGTATTATAACTGGTGTGATATACCAGTTGCCCCCAAAAGCAGCTGATAGAAGCGGGTTGTTATATACCAATATACTTTCGTTATAGTGTATTTGGGTACTGCAGCCTTTGTTTGCTGTTTTGCTGCGTTCCCTCTGCTACACACAGTGACAAACAGTACTGGAAAAAATAATTTTAACTGGTGTGTTATACCAGTCGCCCCCAAAAACAGCTGATAGAAGCGGGGTGTTAAATACCAATATACTTTCTTTATAGTGTATTTGGGTACTCCAGCATTTGTTTGCTGTTTTGCTGCGTTCCCTCTGCTACACATAGTGACAAATGGTACTGGAAATAACTTACATTGCACAGGAGGCAAAAAGCAGACTGCAAATGTATCAGGAGCGAGCCATCTACAATGTACGGTCACATCTGGCGCTCCCAGGATGGTGGCACATGGCTCCGCAGTGGGGACTTTTTTTAACGTGTCCACTGCTGACAATACTGTTGCCATCTGCAGCCTTTGCTGTCAACGCATAAGTCGCGAAAAGCCAAACACTCACCTAGGGACGACTGCCTTAACCACTTTCCGTCCGCCCATAGGATATAAATGTCCTATGGGTGGATCTCTATTTCTGAATGGACGTTTCTGAACGTCCGTTCAGAAACTGCAGCTGCACGCTAATCGTGCAGCTGCTGATCGGGTTGCCCACTGTCAGTGACAGCAGGGCAACCCTTAGAAAAGGCAGGGACAGTGCCCAGGTGTCCCTGCCTTCTAGATCGCTGCATACACAGCGCTCACCGAGCGCTGTGTATGCAGGGCAGGAAGCGCTACGCGCTTCCTGTTCCGGCCCGGCGGTCATGTGACCGCCGGGACCGGAGAGTGCAGGAGCTGTGTGAGGTCTTTCACAGACCTCGATCAGCCCTGCACTGAGGCTGTACAGCGCTGTACTTTTCCTGTAACTGGGGCTACTATGTCAACCCCAGTTACAGGAGAAATCAACAGTGAAAAAAAAAAGAAAAAGTGAAGTAAATGTCCCCCAGAGGTCTTGTATGACCTTATGGGGGACGAAAAGTATAAAAAATAAATAAATAAAGGGTTAAAAAAATAAAATAAAAAAAAGATTCACATGTAAAAAAAAAAAAAAGTCCCGAAGTAAGAAATAAAAAAAAATGTTAAAAATAGAAAAAATAAAATAAAATATACATATTTGGTATTGCCGCGTCCGTAAAAACCAGCTCTATAAAAATATCACATGAGCTAACCCCTGAGGTGAACACCGTAAAAAAAAAACTGTGTCAAAACAAGCAATTTTTGTCACCTTACATCACAAAAGGTGCAACACCAAGTGATCAAAAACGCGTATGTCCCACAAATGGTACCAATAAAACAGTCACCTCATCCCGCAAAAAATGAGCCCCTACATAAGAAAATCTCTCAAAAAATAAAAAAACTATAGCTCTCAGAACATGGACACATTAAAACATAATTTTTTTGTTTCAAAAATGCTATTATTGCGTAAAACTTTAATAAATGAGAAAAAGTATACATATTAGGTATCGCCACGTCCGTAACAATCTGCTCTATAAAAGCGGTTTTTAAACAGCAAAAAAAACTGATTCTATCAGTTGCTATACAACAACTAAGCCAACCCCCGAAAAATACTGATCCAAAAACCGGGTACTATCCAGACTTTCGATGCAACCACTACACTCAAAGTTCGGACCATGCAAAAAGTGATCCAGTCCAGGTCTTTGAAAGATCCACAAGCAGTATAAAAGACAACACAATGGCAGTCAGAGGGCTACCACTGATGAAGAAGGCAGCTAAAACCTTCGAAACGCGTCTGGTGACTCCCCTCTAAAACCTGCAAGAAATTTTTTACCCTGGAAGCGCTTCCAAATATTTATTTACACCCGACTCCTCTGGATTGAAATAGACCATCAGCGAAAGTCTACATACCAAGTCCGACAAAGAAACGTGAGACGCCAGAGAAGTGACGTCACACCCACGTGGAACGCCAAAAGACCGGGAAACAGACACCGCAGAGCGCAACAAGGACGCTCCAACAGCCAGGACATCTACACCTGATAAAGGAGGTAACAGTCAGGGTGCAGCCTTTTCCAATGTGTGGGACGCCACACTAAGCGCAGCACCCGACTGACACACCATTTATATATATATATATCTTTTTATCTTATAGCCACTATATATACTATATATATTTTTTCTTGTGTGACCATCAGCGATACATAAGACAGAAAATCCTTCTCTCTTTTTATGAACTGCATACAAATGGACATAATGACTTATTGAACCCACTGCAGGTGACAACCATCATCGGACAACCGCTGCATTGTCCTACCACCACATTGTCTGTACATATTTTTTATTGTGCACCCCCATTTCTGCACACTGTAATTTTCCTTTTTATTCTTATTTTTATATATTTTTTCATTCTCAGAACTTCATTTTTAGAACTTCTACCTCTTATCCTTCATTTTTACCGTATTCCCATACAAATAAATACGTATATTTTTCAATACCATATTTGTGTACATTGTCTCCTTAGTATAACTGATAGATGTAGAGTGATGGTTTTTCAATATATACTTTTATTATCTATAAAAATGTCACTTGACTGAACCCCTCAGGTGAACGCTGTAAAAATAAATAAATAGAAACTGTGCTAAAACAACCAATTTTTTGGTCACCTTGCCCCATAAAGTGTTATAATAAATGATCAAAAAATCATATGTACCCAAAAATAGTACTAATAAAACTGGCACCTTATCCCCTAGTTTCCAAAATGGGGTCACTTCTTAGGAGTTTCTACTGTAAGGGTGCATCAGGGGGCTTCAAATGGGACATGGCATCTAAAAACCATGTGGACTTCCTTTTCTTCTGCGCCCTGCCGTGTGCCCATACGGCAGTTTATGAAAAGTGGGTTTTGCTTCTAAACTTCTAAGCCTTCTAACATCCTAAAAAAATAAAATGACATTTCCAAAATGATGCCAACATAAAGTAGACATATGGGGAATGTTAAGTAATAAATATTTTATGAGGTATCACTTTCTGTTTTAAAAGCAGAGAAATTGAAATTCAGAAAATTGCAAATTTTTCAAATTTTTGGGTAAATTTGGGATTTTTTCATAAATAAAGGTGAAATATTTTGACTCAAATTTATGACTATCAAGTACAATGTGCCACGAGAAAACAATCTCTGAATGCCTTGGATAAATAAAGGCGTTCCAAAGTTATTACCACATAAAGTGAGATATGTCAGTTTTGCAAAATTAGGCCTGGTCAGGAAGGGGGCAAATGGCCCAGATGGAAAGTGGTTAAGAAGGCACCTGGCCTCCCATCACTGAGCCCAGTGGGAGCAATGCCGTCAGAACCCACAAAGCCACACTCCTGGTGCTCCGCGTCCTGCCTCTTCTCCTTCTCCTCTCTCCTCCCAATTGTCCTCCACTCCACCTTCCACCGTGCCGTCCTCACGTTTATCTGGCAGGCTTCCGTGGCCCAAATGTTAAAGAGTAAAAAGATGATGATGCCAGATAACCCTCTTGCCCAACTGTTGACCGCTGGCTTGTCGGAACTGCTAGCCCGCCAACTACTGCCATATAAATTGGTGGACTCAGAGGCCTTTAGAAAATTTGTGGCCATTGGAACACCACAATGGAAGGTCCCAGGAAGGAAATATTTCTCCCAGAAGGGCATCCCAGAGCTATATGGCCACGTTCAGCAGCATATGAATGTATCTCTGGCACACAGAGTCGGTGCCAAGATACATCTGACCACAGACACGTGGTCTAGCAAATACGGGCAGGGAAGGTCCGTAACTTTTACTGCCGACTGGGTGAACCTTTTGACATCCGTCAAGCATGAAACCTGTGGCACACTGTAGATTTGGTGTTACCGCCACGGATTGCATGAAGGCCTGCCTCTTCTTCTCCTCCTCCTTCTCCATCCTCCCTCTCCTCCTCAGCTGACTCCTCCTTTTCTGCTGCTACCGTCTCTTCCACTGCGCCCCCCCAAGATCCCCAGATCCTATTCGACGTGCCAGGTGAGACATTGCCATGCTGTGCTGCGTCTGTTGTGCCTGGAAGCCAAGAGCCACACGGGTCCTGCACTCCTTTCAGCTTTGCGTTCACAGGCAGATGAGTGGCTAAACCCGCTCAATTTGACAGTTGGTAAAGTGGTGTGCGACAACGGTGCCAATCTGCTGAGCGCGTTGAAACATGCAAAATGACACACGTGCCGTGCATAGCACACGTCCTGAACTTAGTCGTGCAGCGATTTGTTGCCAAATACCCCGGGGCCCAGGACGTCTTGCGGCAGGCCAGGAAAATCTCTGGCCATTTCAGAAGATCTTACACGGCCATGGCTCGCCTTGCTGACATTCAGCGGCGACACAACCTGCCCGTCAGACGTCTAATATGTGACTGCCTGACGCGATGGAACTCCACCTTGTATATGCTTGATAGGCTGCTCCAGCAGAAACGTGCCGTTAATGACTACCTGTACAAACTCTGCAGCAGGACAGGTTCTGGGGAGCTTGTTTTTTTTTCACTGCGCCAGTGGCTGCTCATGCGCGACGCATGCAGACTTCTGCGGCCATTTGATGAGAAACTAGTCAGTCGCAGCCAGGGCGCCATCAGTGACATCGTACCTTACGCCTTATTTCTGGAGCGTGCATTGTGTCGTTTCTGGGATCCCTGGTGTTGTCCGGGGATGGAGAGAGGAGAACGAGGACGACATTATCCTGGATGATGAGCAGGAGCCAGGCCACTCCACTGCTTCCAGTTTAGTGCAAATTGGGGCCTTCATGCTCCAGTGTTTGAAGAGTGACCCCGTATAAAAAGCATAAAGGTCAAGGACCAGTACTGGGTGGCAACGTACCTAGACCCACAGTACAAACACAAAATGGCAGAAATGTTACCACCATCACAGAGGGCTGTCAGAATGCAGCACTTCCAGGCCTTGCTTCGAGAAATGCTGCATTCTGCTTTTGCGGGAGCTGGCAGAGGAATTTCCACTCACAGAGAAACAGTTGCGGGTACCAATCCAACAGCGCATGGAAGAAGAGGGCAGTTTGACGATGTGTTAGTCACTTCGGATATGAGATTGTTCTTGCAGCCAACCCATCGACAGCCTACCTCCGGATTCAGCCTCAGGGAACGCCTAGACCGACAGGTGTCCAACTACATCAGGTTAACGGCCGATGTGGACGCTCTGAGAAGCGATGAACCCCTGGACTACTGGGTGTGCAGGCTTGACCTTTGGCCAGAGCTTACACAATTTGCCATGGAACTGTTGGCTTGCCCCTCGTCCAGTGTCCTGTCCAAAAGGACGTTCAGCGCAGCAGGGGGGATTGTGACCGATAAGCACACTCCCCTAGCTCACGACAGTGTGGACTACCTCACATTTCTAAAAATGAATGAGGCATGGATCTCGGAGGAATTCAACACATGTGACGAGTCGACCATGTTTGATTGAAATTCCTTATGACAGCCCACAAATATCCGCCACCACCCAGAACAAATCATGGTCCCTGTCTTAGGTAAATACAGCAGCATAAAAGGCCTTTTATGTCCGTTGAATGCCTAATTTTTGGGGCCTGTATTGGCCGACAGTTACATTTTTATCCTGTGACCACCTAATGTACCTCCAGCCACAGAATCCAAAGTTCTTTGCTGTCAGGTGAATGCCTATTGGCTAATTTTTGGGGCCTAATGTTCCTCCAGCCTGTCACCAAGGGGCCCGGCCTTGGTGGAGTAAAAGCCCTAGTCCAGGTGTCCACTAAAGTAGTTGGGGGACACCATATAGATAGTGTAGCTGGTTCAGCTATTTCACGGCGGGCTTTTACTGGGAAAAGGCAATGTGTTGGGTGGGTGCCTGTTCCCCATGCTCATGTCCAGGGATCCTATTTATTCCTGCTACTGGATCTTGGGTGTGGCTCACTCTGGAGTATCTTGTGAAGCAGAGTCCTGGTGAGGCTCTGTGTGAGTGGTCTCAGCCAGGTGGGCTGAGAGGCCACGAGGCTAGGCGATAGCCTGAACTTTGGGGGACGCGGTGACGCCTGTGAAGCAAGGAATCATGAGGCCAGAGTTGGGAGGACTACTGGGCCACAATCCCCCAAAAGGTATTGAAGTGTCACAGCCTGGAGGTTGCTGGACTGAATGGCTGAGGAAAGCCGCATTTGTGTTCCATGTGTGAACAGGGCTCTCTAGGTGAGTCAGGGATACGTTTATGTGTTTAGTTAGAGCCTAGCCGGGCAAGGGTTTGTTATTTTGTGTGTATGTCACACGTGATAAGTTGAAGCTGCGACTTCTTAACCTGTGCTTTGCTAAAGTGTCTGAAATAAAGCAAGAGTTTGTACATTATAATCGTGTCTGCGAAGATATCTGTGAGTGTGACCCCCTGAAAAGAGACGATCCCCTACAATTGGTGTCGGATGCGGGCAAGTTGTCCATGAGAGAAGGGCAACGGTTGGTTGCTTGGGGCAACACTGAGACTGCAGGTGCTGCTAAAAGCAGTTTTTTCGCCGTGTGTGGAGTTAAAGGGCCAGTAGCCCAGCAAAAGTGGACTTGTGGCGGAAAGTTTTTCCTGCTTCCATGGATCTCGGGGAAGAGTACGTCCGGCGGCGCTGGCGCATACAGCAGGCAGAAGAAATGGCCATAGAAATTGGCTACTCTAAAAATGAATTGTCGAAATTTGATGCAGAGCGAGAGGCTTTGGAGGCACAGTTGCAGCTGGCCTTGAGAAATGGGTTCTCAACCCTGTATGGACCCTGTACAAAGTTCCAAGAGGTTGGTGGTGTACCAGGACTATTGGGGGAAAAGCAAAGATATGCCGTTGCCAAGGGCAACCGTCGGGAAGATAAAGATGGGGAGAGCGGTTCAGCTCTCAGGAGATCGAATGTTCCCTACCAGTAGAGACAGAGTCCTAGAGAGGATGTGTCGAGGATCTGCAAGGCTGTTGCTAAGGGCAACCAACCACAACAGCGTGCGGCTGCCTAGCAGTTACAGAGCGGAGCAAGTGTCTCATATTCTGTGGCTGGAGATCCCAAGGACAGGTCTCCCGAGAGTTTGACTCCCCATCTGGAAGGAGGATGGAGTCACGGCGTTTCTCATAGCAACCACTACAGTCAGGAGGCTGCAGTTGATTTTGTAATGGAGGATCCTGGAGTATCCTTGGATTCTGGGACTGCCGAACCCATGACTGGGTAAGATCGTCCCTGTTATTAATTATGTGACAGACCCAGTGACAGTGAGCCGGCGGCAGGGGATACCTGCTGGGACGATGAGTGATAAATAACCGAGGCGAGGAACTGTCTCGGAAGTGTGTGACATTGGAGAAAACGCAGGGTCTGAACAGGCGGGTAAGCCTGTTGCGGTTGTTCCCTTGCAGAACTTTGCAGGGGAGAAGGTTGTTGTGCTGTCCAAAATGCCCGTGACCAACGCTAGGCATGGGGTGGCAAAAATTAGAGACCCTATGATGGCCCGGGTAAGAGGTAGCACAATATGGAAACCTGAGATAAATATAGTGATAAATATGCTGGACAGACATGCGGTTAATGAGGACTGTCAGGTAGTTCTCACTGAGTGTGAGGCTATAGTGACAGTTGGGACTGATGGACTTGCTGCCGTAAATTCGCCCTTACATGAGAGAAGGTAGTTCCATGATTTTTGGGGTAGAAACACTTCTGCGGTCGGTCACGTAACTCCCGCAGTACTGGTACCTAGCCCATTAACCGCCTCCGGACCGCCTAACGCAGGATCGTGTTCCAGAGGCGGCTGACTCAGGCACAATCACGCATCTACGCGTCATCTCGCGGGACGCGAGATATCCTGTGAACGCGCCCCCACACAGGCGCGGGCGTTCACAGGAACTGCAGGTAAGCAAATGGATCTACAGCCTGCCAGCGGCGATCGTTCGCTGGCAGGCTGTAGATGCGATTTTTTTAACCCCTAACAGGTATATTAGACGCTGTTTTGATAACAGCGTCTAATATATCTGCTACCTGGTCCTCTGGTGGTCCCTTTTGCTTGGATCGACCACCAGAGGACACAGGCAGCTCTGTAAAGTAGCACCAAACACCACTACACTACACCCCCCCCATCACTTATTAACCCCTTATTAACCCCCTGATCACCCCATATAGACTCCCTGATCACCCCCCTGTCATTAATCACCCCCCTGTCATTGATCACCCCCCTGTAAGGCTCCATTCAGACGTCCGTATGTGTTTTACGGATCCATGGATCGGATCCGCAAAACACATACGGACGTCTGAATGGAGCCTTACAGGGGGGTGATCAATGACAGGGGGGTGATCACCCCATATAGACTCCCTGATCACCCGCCTGTCATTGATCACCCCCCTGTAAGGCTCCATTCAGACGTCCCTATGTGTTTTACGGATCCAAGGATCCATGGATCGGATCCGCAAAACACATACGGACATCTGAATGGAGCCTTACAGGGGGGTGATCAATGACAGGGGGGTGATCACCCCAGATAGACTCCCTGATCACCCCCCTGTCATTGATCACCCCCCTGTAAGGCTCCATTTAGACGTCCGTATGTGTTTTACGGATCCAAGGATCCATGGATCGGATCCGCAAAACACATACGGACGTCTGAATGGAGCCTTACAGGGGGGTGATCAATGACAGGGGGGTGATCACCCCATATAGACTCCCTGATCACCCCCCTGTCATTGATCACCCCCCTGTCATTGGTCACCCCCCTGTAAGGCTCCATTCAGATGTCCGTATGTGTTTTACGGATCCATGGATCGGATACGCAAAACACATACGGACGTCTGAATGGAGCCTTACAGGGGGGGTGATCAATGACAGGGGGGTGATCACCCCATATAGACTCCCTGATCACCCAACCTGTCATTGATCACCCCCCTGTAAGGCTCCATTCAGAGGTCCGTATGTGTTTTGCGGATCCACGGAACCATGGATCGGATCCGCAAAACACATAAGGACGTCATAAGTCTATATGGGGTGATAACCCCCCTGTCATTGATCACCCCCCTGTAAGGCTCCATTCAGACGTCCGTATGTGTTTTGCGGATCCGTGGATCCGCAAAACACGGACACCGCGGATCTGCAAAACACATACGGACGTCTGAATGGAGCCTTACAGGGGGGTGATGAATGACAGGGTGGTGATCACCCCATATAGACTCCCTGATCACCCCCCTGTCATTGATCACCCCCCTGTAAGGCTTCATTCAGACATTTTTTTGGCACAAGTTAGCGGAAATAGATTTTTATTTTTGTTTTTTTGTTTTTTCTTACAAAGTCTCATATTCCACTAACTAAAATCTCACATGAACTCACCATACCCCTCACGGAATCCAAATGCGTAATTTTTTTTAGACATTTATATTCCAGACTTCTTCTCACGCTTTAGGGCTCCTAAAATGCCAGGGCAGTATAAATACCCCACATGTGACCCCCATTTCGGAAAGTAGACACCCCAAGGTATTCGCTGAGGTGCATATTGAGTCCATGAAAGATTGAACTTTTTGTCCCAAGTTAGCGGAAAGGGAGACAACTTGGGACAAGTTGAGAAAAAAAAAAATATATATCAGATTCCGCTAACTTGTGCCAAAAAATAAATAAATCTTCTATGAACTCGCCATGCCCCCCACGGAATACCTTGGGGTGTCTTCTTTCCAAAATGGGGTCACATGTGGGGTATTTATACTGCCCTGGCATTTTAGGGGCCCTAAAGTGTGAGAAGAAGTCTGGAATCCAAATGTCTAAAAATGCCCTCCTAAAAGGAATTTGGGCCCCTTTGCCCACCTAGGCTGCAAAATAGTGTCACACATGTGGTATCGCCGTATTCAGGAGAAGTTGGGCAATGTGTTTTGGGGTGTCTTTTTACATATACCCATGCTGGGTGAGAGAAATATCTCTCTATAATGACAACTTTGTATAAAAAAATTGGAAAAGTTGTCTTTTAGAGAGATATTTCTCTCACCCAGCATGTGTATATGTAAAAAGACACCCCAAAACACATTGCCCTATTTCTTCTGAGTACGGCGATACCACATGTGTGACACTTTTTTGCGGCCTAGGTGGGCAAAGGGGCCCAAAATCTAAAGAGCACCTTTAGGATTTCACAGGGCATTTTTAACACATTTGGATTTCAAACTACTTCTCACGCATTAGGGCCCCTAAAATGCCAGGGCAGTATAACTACCCCACAAGTGACCCCATTTTGGAAAGAAGACACCCCAAGGTATTTCGTGAGGGGCATAATGAGTTGATGGAAGTTTTTATTTTTTGTCACAAGTTAGTGGAATATGAGACTTTGTAAGAAAAAAAAAAGAAATCATCATTTTCCGCTAACTTGTGCCCAAAAAAAATTTTTTTTATAGGAACTCTCCATGCCCCTCACGGAATACCTTGGGGTGTCTTCTTTCCAAAATGGGGTCACTTGTGGGGTATTTATACTGCCCTGACATTTTAGGGACCCTAACGCGTGAGAAGTAGTTTGAAATCAAAATGTGTTAAAAATGCCCTGTGAAATCCTAAAGGTGCTCTTTAGAATTTGGGCCCCCTTGCCCACCTAGGCTGCAAAAAGTGTCACACATGTGGTATCGCCGTACTCAGGAGAAGTAGGGCTATGTGTTTTGGGGTGTCTTTTTACATATAACCATGCTGGGTTAGATAAATATCTCTGTCAAATGACAACTTTGTATTAAAAAAAATGGGAAAAGTTGACTTTTAGAGAGATATTTCTACTTTCCGAATTGGGGACATTTGTGTGTTTTTTCTACTGTCTGTGCATTGTAGAACCTCAGGAAACATGACAGGTGCTCAGAAAGTCAGAGCTGCTTCAAAATGCGGAAATTCACATTTTTGTACCATAGTTTGTAAACGCTATAACTTTTACTCAAACCAATAAATATACACTTATTGCATTTTTTTTTTATCAAGGACATGTAGAACAATAAATTTAGAGAAAATTTTATATAGAAAAGTAGTTTTTTGGGAAATAATTTACAACTGAAAGTGAAAAATTTCGGTAAATTTTGATTTAATAACAAAAAAAGTAAAAATGTCAGCAGCAATGAAATACCACCAAATGAAAGCTCTATTAATGAGAAGAAAAGGAGGTAAAATTCATTTGGGTGGTAAGTTGTATGACCGAGCAATAAACGGTGAAAGTAGTGTAGTGCAGAATTGTAAAAAGTGGTCTGGTCATTAAGGGGGTTTAAGCTAGGGGGGGCTGAGGTGGTTAAATGAAGTGACCATTAGAAACAGTGGAGCTGATAAGGTGCAAAGTGATGATGGTACCATGTTTACTGAAATGCATAATGGGAATGTGATGTTATGTGAAATATGTGATAATAATGACATGCCTTTTCCTTTGCAGGCTGTGTTTGGTGAAGAAGCTCCCCCTGTTGGTAAACATGTGTCTGATGTAAAAGTTTTGATAAATGTTGAAGAAACACCGCTAGTAGACCCCATTCTAGACAATGTGACGGGGCTAGAGTATGTACCACACGTACCAGAAGTGGGTATGCAGTCTCCACAGGGTTCTATGGTTACTGAGGAAATGTCCAATGTGGGGATTAGCTTGTTTGTGCCCCTAGAGGTCAGGGATGATAATGACAAGAGTGGGACATGTGATATATGTAATGTGGCTGATAGCAGCTCAGAGAGTGAGGCTGCCATGTCAGTTTCTGGTGAAACTAAGGTGGTTACAGTTATGTAACTGTAGATGACAGTTATACCTGACGGGACGAGAGCTGACTGGGGAGACGGCAGCCTATTGTCTGAGATCCATACCCAGGCAGAGGTAGATGACCTGACAGGTCAATACAGCTACAAACTTGAAGATGTTTTCGCTCACTTCGCACAGTCCCTAGACACACTAGAGAAGGGACTAGCGGTAATCGCAGAGCAACTGCAGAAAGCTCCAGAGGAGTCACAGGAAGAGACTCAGAAAGAAATTAATGAACTGAAGGATCTAGAGTCACAAATAGAAGCGGAAATTCTCCAACTTCAAGAGGAACTTGTAGCTTCTGAGCATTTCAGGGTAGGCTTTTACTGGGAACAGGCAATGTGTTGGGTGGGTGCCTGTTCCCCATGCTCCAGTCCGGGACAGGGCATGCTCATGTCCAGGGATCCTATTTAATCCTGCTACTGGATCTTGGGTGTGGCTCACTCTGGAGTGTCTTGTGAAGCAGAGTCCTGGTGAGGCTCTCAGTGAGTGGTCTCACCCGGGTGGGCTGAGGGGCCACAAGGCTAGGCGATAGCCTGAACTTTGGGGGACGCGGTGACGTCTGTGAAGCAAGGATCACGAGGCCAGAGTCGGGAGGACTACTGGGCCACAATCCCCCAAAAGGTATTGAAGTGTCACAGCATGGAGGTTGCTGGACTGAATGGCTGAGGAAAGCCGCATTTGTGTTCCATGTGTGAACAGGGCTCTCTAGGTGAGTCAGGGATACACTTGTGTTTAGTTAGAGCCTAGCCGGGCAAGGGTTTGTTATTTTGTGTGTATTTCACACGTGATAAGTTGAAGCTGCGACTTCTTAACCTGTGCTTTGCTAAAGTGTCTGAAATAAAGCAAGAGTTTGTACATTATAATCGTGTCTACGAAGATATCTGTAAGTGTGACCCCCTGAAAAGAGACGATCCCCTACACCGCCTAATGTACCTCCAGCCACAGAATCCAAAGTTCTTTACTGTCAGGTGAACGCCTTTTGGCAAATTTTTGGGGCCTGTACTGGCCGACAGTTACATTTTTATCCTGTGACCGCCTAATGCGGTATGCCAGACATTGCAGGGGAATTATGTGTGAGGTCACGGTGTGAGCAATAGGTGGGCCGAGGTAAATACAGTTCTGGTTACTCCCGGTTAGGTCGTCCCTGGGCTCGCATAAAAGTGAAAAGGAGAATGGCACAAGGATTCTCTGGGGCACACTATGGTGTAAGGGACACTGGCCAGATGTTGGTTGGAGATGCCCTTGGTGGTCTGTATTAATGTGCCAGTGGCAAGGTCCCTTGTAATCGTGACACCAGTACCTTTTGTATGGAGGTACAACCATTTACTATAGTGTTAATTGAGGAACTGAGTCTGAGGCAAGCAGGATGAAACTCCAAATGGCACTTTACTGATGACGACTCTTGATTACAGTACATCCAAGGCATTAAACAGTCTCTAGATACAATCCGGCATTAAGCACAATCTCCCATGCATATGGGGAAAGGGAAATGCAAATCCTCCATGAAGTACAGGCTCTTGTAATACATAAGAAAACACTGCTCAGACTAGGCTGGTAATAATGAAAGTCTTACACTGTCCTCAGGATTAGGCCCCATGCACACGGCCGTGTTTCACAGCCGTGTGCGGGCCGTGGAACCGCGGCCTGGATCCCTCCTGAGAGCAGGAGCGCACGGCGTCACTGGTTGCTATGATGCCGTGCGCTCCCTGCTGCCGCCGCAATACAGTAATACACTGGTATGATCTATACCAGTGTATTACTGTACTGTGCCGGCAGCAGGGAGCGCACGGCGTCATAGCAACCAGTGACGCCGTGCACTCCTGCTCTCAGGAGGGATCCAGGCCGCGGTTCCACGGCCCGCACACGGCCGTGAACAACGGCCGTGTGCATGGGGCCTTAAACTGGAGATGTAGATACTTCAAGCTATCTCCTACACCTACTACAAAGGTGCCTAATAAGTCCTCAGGTAATGACTATCTTGCTAATCCTTTGTCTTGCATAAACGGGATAATTCCTTATATTCTCGGCTGCATACAGTCTAGACATTGGTCACCCTGGAAGAGCGATCTATAAGAGTGGATTGCTCACCTCTAGGTAGAATACTTGCAGGCCTTAACCCTGGGCTGTGGAGCCGACAGGGACAGAGTAGAGAGGCTAGGAAGGGGCCTCCCTCCAGATAGTCAGCTACATGGCTGTTGCTTTCTTGTAGGCTCATGAGAGAACTGCATTCAACTGAACTCTCACTTGGATTTACCTGAGCTCATCTGCACTGGGAACTGCACTGCACTGCACAGGACACATGACTGCACTGCACAGCCTAACTTAGGTCTGAGCTAAGCTATATATATACACTGACACTGCTCCATCTTGTGGAGAAAGAAGTGTAGTGCACCCTGACTAGGCCTGTGTAAAGGACATTCGCATATGGAATCACATTGTGATATGGAGAATATGACAGGAAATAAAATACAAAATACCGGCATATCACAGGACATTAATACATAATTAAGATACGTTTGCGGGGCCCACGGTTACTTGAGTGGGACACTTCACTAATGTACCTCCAGCCACAGAATCCAAAGTTCTTTGCTGTCAGGTGAACGCCTTTTGGCTAATTTTTGGGGCCTGTACTGGCCGACAGTTACATATTTATCCTGTGACCGCCTAATGTACCTCCAGCCACAGAATCCTACAGAGTTGTGTGCTGTCACGTGAACGCCTATTGGCTAATTTTTGGTGCTGTACTGGAGTGGCAAGTTCTCACAACAATACTTAGTGCATCAATCACTAATATCTCATGAGACCTTAAAAAATGTGAAGTTGTGTGTACCGCGAAAAAATAAAGCGCATCATTAGGGATTTTTGCAATGGCGCTTTTTTAAGCACTCGATCTGCACATACAGCGATTGTTATAACATGCATGTGAAATGTAATCAAATACACTGCTTTAATGTCAAATTACTTACGTTACTCCGTCGAGGAGGTGACAGAAATAAATTGTTACTAAAGAGAGAGGCCTACTGGATCCATCGTTTACAAACAATGGAACCCAGGGGCCTCAATCGTGAATACAATGTGTCTTGCTTCCTTTGATGTATCCTGCTTGTATATAGTTTATAAATGTACTTTCCTTTTTTTCCTAGCGGAATTGATTACCAAACGAATTGGATAACATCCCACTATATATTTTTCATTATGGCCATTATCGTCAATGAGGGGGCGGAGCCTTACTGATGATGTCAGTTCCTCTGTATTTCATTTGCCTATTTAAAGATTGCATGTGAGATGTTTGTATATAGTCTGAAGAAAGCACACTGGTGCTGAAACGCGTCACTATGACAAAATAATATGTGACCAATAAACCGAATTCCTGATTGAAATTCTGCGAAGTGCTGGTCTTTTTGCTACATTGTTTCATTGGGCGCCAATCCATTGACACGTGCACCACAATTTCATAAAGGTAGTGCCGACCTGTTATCTATTGAAAATTACTTACAGTGATCAGAAATTCTTCCTCAACATCGCGAAAATTGTTGACAACCATCTTTTCTGATAACTTACAACTTCGGTCTGGTGGAAACCCAGTTGATGCAGTAGGCCGCGCATATTTTGCGCATGCGCATAGGCGAAAATTACATTGCTGATATTTCGCATTGAATAAAATAATGAATGGAGATTGCAAATTCAAATAATACATCTGGTATGTCACTGTCCATGTTGTGGGACTATTTGTGCACTTCAAGTAAGTATTTGGTGGCTGAAAATATGACATGAAGGTATTCCAGGTTCGCCTGCCTTTTAAGTGAATTGGGCCCGCCCCAAACTTGCGGTTCACGAACACTTGATCGCGTTTGCGAACCATCCCGGCCGATGTTCATCCATCACTACCCATCGCCCATCTTTTTTAAATTGATTTGAATTTTCCGCCAGGTAGATGACAAGGAAGAAGCAAATCTCTCCTCATCAGGAATACCAGAGGAACTATTCCCAGAGAACGTACCAAACTAAGGGTGAAACCCATATGCACCAAAAAAAGGTGACGACGACGGTTATTCAAAGCAAATTCAGCCAACGACAAAAATGAGGGCCACTCTTCCTGATTCTCAGCGATGAAACACCTCAAATATGTCTCCAGATTCTGGTTAGTGCGTTCAGTTTGTCCGTTCGACTGAGGGTGAAAAGCAGAAGAGAAGGACAAACAAATCCCCAGGCGATTACAGAAAGCCTTCCAGAATCTGGACACAAATTGAGTCCCTCTATCAGACACCACATCAGAGGGAATGGCATGTAATTTCACAATGTTACAAATGTCCGAGTCAGAGTTTTGAAGCAGTCGACTACCACCAAAATCACAGCCATCCCCGAAGAACTGGGCAAATCGGTGATAAAGTCCATGGACAAGTGCGTCCAGGGACGGGATGGGATGGACAAAGGAAGAAGAGATCCTGAGGGCCGAGTATGAGTTACCTAGGCACGTGCACAGGTCTCACAAGCTGCCACATAGCCCTCAACACTCTTACGTAAACCCAGCCACCAGAATCTCCGAGAAATAAGATCAACAGTGGATCTGCTCCCAGGGTGTCCAGCAAGAACAGTATCATGATGTTCCTTAAAGGATAACTGTCACACTTAGACCCTAATTTCAATTTTCATATATGTAGTTACTAACAACATGATATTCCAGAATCAGTTACTATTAGACTGACTTACCCCATATTTAATAAGATTCAGCCCTTAGCAACCAGTCTGCATAAAACTGCAATGTCACTATTCAGTTAAGATGGCCACCACTGCCCTCACCCTGAGGCTATTACCAGTAACAATAGCCCCCCAAAAGTGTCAGTAACCAGAGCTCTCCCCCTAAAGGGTTAATCTTCTGCAGCACAAAGGGGTCCTCTTACCACATGTTGCTTTCATTTATACACTGAGCAGACGGCAGATCTCGCTTCGCTGCTCTGCGCTGCTTCGACTCTGCATTGTCCCAGTCTGCTGAGTGAGGGAGCGTCTGCAAGCAGGGACAGGGAGAAGTGCACACAGCCCAGGCACTGTATCAGCTGCTGGGGAGGACCTGGCTTTAATCATTTACTCACAGTCCCTGGCTGTCAGTAATGTGACCTTGTGCTTTCGTCCTCCGTCCTTCAACAGAGAGACGGACCCTGCATAGCAACCTGATTTTAAGCACAGGTAAAAGTAGGCAGTACATGGAACAAAACTGTGGAATTAAGGGGTAACTGAGTACACAGAGAAAAGTTGAAATAGGGCCACCAAGGAGATATTAATCACCACAATCCAATACTCCCAAAAAAATAAAAATGACAGTTATACTTTAAACACATTGACGAAGCTCAGAAGGAACAAACAACTTCCCTGTGGGGCAGGAATCAGGTGCCTCTCCCTGAACTTCTAACACCTCTGCCTCAAGTTCAGGATAGAGGGTGGATACAACCACCCCATCAGCCAAATTCGGACCAGGATCCTCAGTATCACACCCCCACCCCGCAGGGACGCTACGCGACAAGGCATCTGCCTTGACATTCTTGACCCCTGAGCGAAAAGTGACAATGAAATTAAATCTGTTAAAAAACAAAGACCATCTGGCCTGCCTTTGTTTTTTAGCCGACTCCAGGTAGGCCAGATTTTTATGATCGGTAAATACAGTAATGGGATGAAACGCTCCTTCTATCCAATGACGCCATTAAGCAAAGGCCAACTTAATGGCCAGCAACTCTATTGCCACATCATAATTTCTCTCAGCAGAAGAGAGTTTTTTCGAGAAAAAAAAAAAGCACAAGGGCACCATTTGCCAGGAGAAGGACCCTGCGACAGAACTGCACCAACTCCAACTTCTGATGCGTCCACCTCAATAATAAATGGCTGAGACACATCAGGCTTCACCAAAATGGGAGCAGAAGAAAAACATTTCTTTAAAGTGGAAAAAGCATGTAACGCCTCTTCCGACCAGACAGAGAAATCCACACCTTTCTTAGTCATGTCAGTCAGAGGTTTGACAACAGTGGAATAATTCAAGATACATTTTCTGTAGTAATTGGTTAACCCCAAAAACCTCATAAGCACTTTCTGATTCTCGGGCAGATCCCATTCCAAGACCGCACTGACTTTTTCGAGATCCATGCAAAAGTCCAAAGCAGAAAGCAAGTAACCCAGAAAAGGAATCTCTTGAACAGCAAACACACATTTTTCTATCTTGGCATATAACTTATTCTCCTGGAGGATTAGCAAGACTTGTCTCAAATGATCCTGATGACTCTCCATGTCGGGCGAGTAAATAAATTTGTCATCCAGGTATACGACAACAAACCTTCCCACCAAATGATTAAAAATGTCATTGATGAAATGTTAAAATACTGCCGGGGCATTGGTCAAACCAAAAGGCATGACCAAATTTTCATAATGACCCACAGGAGTATTAAAAGCTGTCTTCCATTTACCCCCCTCTCTGATTCTTAGCAGATTATATGCCCCTCTTAGGTCTAATTTAGAAAACACCTTAGCTCCAACAATCTGGTTGGGAACAAATCTGGGATCAGGAGAAGGGGATAAGGATCACGGATAGTGATGTGATTCAACTCTCGGAAATCTAGACACGGTCTCAATGTCCCATCTTTTTTCTTTACAAAAAAGAACCCTGCCACTATAGGTGACTTAGATGGTCTGATGTGTCCCTTTGCCAAACTTACTTTTTGTGTCCCTTTGCCAAACTAGTAATTTACTTTCGCATAGCAACTCTTTCGGGTTCAGACAGGTTATACAACCGAGACTTTGGCAACTTAGCTCCGGGAATCAGATTGACAGGGCAATCATATTCTCTATGAGGGGGCAACTCCTGATCCACACTCTCAGAGAACACATCAGAAAAATCTGAGATAAACGGGGGTAACATCTTAGTGGAAATCCCAGCAAGAGATGTAACAAGACAGTTGTCCATACAGTAATTACTCCAGCCCTTGATCTGTCTCGCTTGCCAATCAATGACAGGATTAGGTTTGGACAACCATAGCAACCCTAGCACCAGAGGGGCCGGCAGACCCTTTATTATAAAACAAGAAATACCCTCAACGTGAGAATCCCCCACCCTGAGGCCGCATGCACACGACCGCTGTGTGCATCCGTGTCCGTTGTTCCGTTTTCCGTGATTTTCTGCAGACCCATTGACTTTCAATGGGTCCATTGAAAACTCGGAAAATGCACCGTTGTTCATCCGCGTCCATGATCCGTGTTTCCTGTCCATCAAAAAAATAGGACCTGTCCTATTTTTTTGACGGACAATGGTTCACGGACCCATTCAAGTCAATGGGTCAGTGAAAAAACACGGATGTACACAAGATTGTCATCCGTGTCCTTTGGCTACTTTCATACAGACGGATCCGCAGATCCGTCTGCATAAAAGCTTTTTCAGATCTAAGTTTTCACTTCGTGAAAACTCAGATCCGACAGTATATTCTAACACAGAGGTGTTCCCATGGTGATGGGGACGCTTCAAGTTAGAATATACTACGAACTGTGTACATGACTGCCCCCTGCTGCCAATGAATTTAAAACTTGGGAGGAAGGGGGGTCTGCCCCCTGCTGCCTGGCAGCACCCGATCTCTAACAGGGGGCTGTGATCGGCACAATTAATTGTGCGTATCATAGGCCCCTGTAAGAGATCAGGGGCTTCCAGGCAGCAGGGGGCAGACCCCCCTTCCTCCCCATTTTTAAATTCATTGGTGGCCAGTGCGGCCCCCCCCCTCCCACCCTCTATTGTATTAATTTCATTGGTGGCCAGTGTGCGGCCCCCCCCGGCCCCCCCTCCCTCTATTGTATTAATTTCATTGTTGGCCAGTGTGCGGCTTCCCCCCCTCCCCCGATCATTGGTGGCAGCGGAGAGTTTCCGATCGGAGTCCCAGTTTAATCGCTGGGGCTCCGATCGGTATCCATGGCAACCAGGATGCTACTGCAGTCCTGGTTGCCATGCTTACTTAGCAATATTAGAAGCATCATACTTACCTGCTGCGCTGTCTGTGACCGGGTGGGAGCTCCTCCTACTGGTAAGTGACAGATCATTAAGCAATGCGCCGCACAGACCTGTCACTTGCCAGTAGGAGGAGCTCCCGGCCGGTCACAGACAGCGCAGCAGGTAAGTATGATGCTTCTAATATTGCTAAGTAACCATGGCAACCAGGACTGCAGTAGCGTCCTGGTTGCCATGGTTACCGATCAGAGCCCCAGCGATTAAACTGGGACTCTAATCGGAACTCTCCACTGCCACCAATGATCGGGGGGGAGGCCGCACACTGGCCACCAATGAAATTAATACAATAGAAGGGGGGGCCGGGTGGGCCGAGGGGGGGGGCCGCACTGGCCACCAATGAAATTAATACAATAGAAGGAGAGAGGGGGGGGCCGGACTGGCCACTAATGAAATTAAAACTGGGGAGGGGGGGGGCCGCACTGGGGAGGGACGGGGGTCTGCCCCCTGCTGCCTGGCAGCACCTGATCTCTTACAGGGGGCTATGATATACACAATTAACCCCTCAGGTGCGGCACCTGAGGGGTTAATTGTGTGGATCACAACCCCCTGTAAGAGATCGGGTGCTGCCAGGCAGCAGGGGACAGTCATGTACACAGTTCGTAGTATATTCTAACTTGAAGCATCCCCATCACTATGGGAACGCCTCTGTGTTAGAATATACTGTCGGATCTGAGTTTCCACGATCTAACTCAAATCCGTAGGTATATTCTAACATAGAGGCGTTCCCATGGTGATGGGGATACTTCAAGTTAAAATATACCATTGGATTGGAGAAAACTCCGATCCGATGGTATAATAGGGACTCCTGACTTTACATTGAAAGTCAATGGGGGACGGATCCGTTTGCAATTGCACCATATTGTAAGTCAGGACGGATCCGTTTGGCTCCGCATGGCCAGGGCGGACACCAAAACGACTTTTTCCTTCATGTCCGTGGATCCTCCAAAAATCAAGGAAGACCCACGGAAGAAAAAACGGACACGATCACGGAACTACGGAACCCGTTTTTGCGGACCGCAAAAAGAAACGGTTGTGTGCATGAGGCCTTAACTGGATATCCTGCATCATGTGAGTCAAAGATTTTTGAGAAAGGGGAGCAGAATCAATAGGAAACACTGAGATCTCTTTGTCCAGTGCATTAGATTTAAAACCATGCATCAGGACAAACTGGTAATCCACAAGGTTAACCCCTGCCCCGCTGTCCAAAAATATCTCCACATCAACATTCTTGGAATCTAGGGCCACCCTGGCAGGCAGGAGAAAACGGGTACTACCGGTAAAAGACAGGAGCATGTTTTCAGATTCCCCAACTATTCTGCAAAGAGTTAGAGAACAAAACTTATTGGTAACTCCTTTTTTTTATTCTCACCTTGATATTTTACATAGGGAAATCATTAACAAAATGACCCCCTTTACCTGTAACTCACCTTAGTCCACTTGATCGCGAAGCCGGCATCTCCTTCTGTCTTCTGTGCTGTGTGGAGGAACAGGACCTGTGGTGACGTCACTCCGGTCATCACATGATCCATCACATGATCCATCACCATGGTCCATCACCATGGTAAAAGATCATGTGACGGACCATGTGATGACCGGAGTGACGTCACAACAGGTCCTTTGACTGCAATCAGCAAATAAAGAGACAGGAGAGATGCCGGCTACGCGAGCAAGTGGATTAAGGTGAGTTAAATTATTTTTTATTTTTTTAAACCCTCCAGCGCTATTGTACTATGCATTCTGTAATCAAAATGCTATTATTTTCCCTTATAACCATGTTATAAGGGAAAATAATAATGATCGGGTCTCCATCCCGATCGTCTCCTAGCAACCGTGCGTGAAAATCGCACTGCATCCGCACTTGATTGCGGATGCTTGCGATTTTCACGCAACCCCATTCATTTCTATGGGGCCTCCGTTACGCGAAAAACGCACAAAATAGAGCATGCTGTGATTTTCACGCAACGCATAAGTGATGCGTGAAAATCACCGCTCATGTGAACAGCCCATAGAAATGAATGGGTCGGGATTCAGTACGGGTGCAATGCATTCAACTCACGCATCGCATCCGCGCTGAATACTAGCCCGTGTGAAAGGGGCCTTAGTCTCTCAGATGCCCCTGACAGAACTGACCCCGGAGGGCAGGGTCATTCCACTCAGAATTATTTGCCCACCTCCTGAATTCAGAGCAGTAGGACTCAGTAGACCGGTTTACCGGATGCAAGCTGCGCAACATAGATTCAGCCAGTGAAACTTGGTCTGGGTCATCATAAATAAGTCCCAGGGGTCTGAAAAAACTATCCACCGACCGGAGGGATTGGGATCCGGTCGGCAAAGAAAAGGCCCAGGATTGAGCGTCGCCTTTCAATAAAGAAATAACGATACCCACCTTTTGGCTCTGTCACCAGAGGAGTGAGGGCGTAAGCGAAAAGAAAGTTTACAAGACTCCCTGAACCGAAAAAAGTTGTCACATCCTCTGGAAAATAGGTCCGGGAGGGCGATCTTAGGTTCAGAGCAGATCTGGACCCCACTGGCGGAGACAGGCTCAGGGTGAACGATATTGATTGCACCCTGCCAGCGAGCACATGCGGGCTGCCATCTTGACTCACAAGTCCAGCGATGCACAGGTAAGCCCTTACCTGTGCCTGTGCCGCGAGCCGGTCTGAAATCAAATGCGGTCACCGGGAGCAGGCACTTCCTGCTGCCGGTGACCGCATTTGATTTCAGACCGGCTCGCAGCACAGGCACAGGTAAGGGCTTACCTGTGCATCTCCCGACTTGTGAGTCAAGATGGCAGCCTGCATGTGTTCGCTGGCGAACAATGCGAACTGGCCATCACTGATGGTTGGTAGGAGATGTTGTAACTGAGGAGATGTTGTGACTGAACTTGCTTGCGAAATGGTGCGAGTTTCACTGAACGCACCCTGAGCCAATCAATATCGTTCATGTGAAAGAGGCCCAAGGGTTCCAGGAGTACGAAGCACCCCATTCCTTTGGGGCCCCCAATTATTGTAAAGTCCTCCTCCACTACATACTGGAGGAAATTTAGTAAGAGCTGTACACTGCTTTGGAGTAGACCAGGAGGAAATTTTCATTGCAATGTGCACCATAGTGTATCTTACTTGGCAACATGAGCAAGTTGGTCTGCTGAAGGGAGGAGAGCGTGGCTTGCGAAGCCCATAGAATTTATTTTTTCCAGGTGTGGACAAGCCCTTTTTTCTGAGAATTCACCCTTTTCCATAAATGTTCCCACCCCTTTCATGACGTGTCCTCCATGTCCTGTGCGGGAAATTTACCAACTGCTATGAGAGTTCGGAGGTCTCCCCTTTTCCCGGCAGCCTCCTGGATGGTCCCAGGAGAACTGGCAAGTTTGTACTATAAAAATAATAACATCTACATACATAGCTACTCACAAACACTCTCTACATGCATTGGTTAATTATAGAGTATTCATGGGTATATGCATGGACAGCGCATCCACTATGCACTGAGAGAAGAGGAGAGATGTGCAGTGCATAGCAACGTTTGCAGCATTTTTTTTACACTCCCTGAATACAGGTTTTACTGTTAGGCTTCATGCACAGTTTTCCATAAAAATGTGAAAAACCGGCACTCTTCACCTGGTAGAACACTTAGAGAGCAATATAGACAAATAGGTAGGTAAAAATGTGCATTTATTCCATATAAAAATCAATCATAAAGAGTAGGCTTTAAAATGAAGGGGGTAAGAGAGGGTCAAAAAATACAATGTATAAAACTAGTACATGGAGTTAGTGCATGGTACAGTGCTAGTTAATTGTGCACTGAGTTTATCCTGGAGAGAGGAACTTCTGGGTAGTTTTCTGTAAATTAATAGCTGGTAAATAAAAAAGGAAGGATAAAAATAAAAATAAAGATAAAAATCAAATGAATTGATCATTCAGTAGTTATCTCCACCTTCAGTGGTTATTAGTGAGTTTCAGGTAGTATCCAATGCAGTCAGTTTGCAGATAAGTAAATAGGGAAATATACTTGTTATTTGCAATGCTTCCCTCTTATGGATTGGTAGCCAGTCACTGTTACTGATGGTGTTAGCAGGGTTATAGATGTTAATATGTCAGCCGGGTGCTGTACCTTGTGTGGCGTCCCACACGATAAGACCGCACCCTGACTGTAATTTACCTTCTCCGATGGATTCGTATGTTGCGTCTGTTAGTGTGCCTTTCTGGACTTTGTGTTGGCCGTTCGGATGTTTCGGCGTCCCACTTGGGTGTGACGTCACATGTCTGGCGTCCCACGTGTCTCGGGTCCGTTCGCGGTCGCTGTGTGGTGATCTTTTTAGTCCAGTAAAGGGGAAAGGTAGCTGTTGGAAGCGCTTCCAAAGTGTTCAGTGGTGTCCGAAAGCAATGTAGGTACTATCCATAGACAGAGATTCATACAATTACCTCCTATACTGTCAACATATATTTATTAAAAATCCTCCCCAAAAATAGGCTCCTCAAAAGAAATTCCAACATGTAACATATCTAGGGATACAATGTGAAAATTATACACAAAAAATGCACTAACAGTACAAAAAACACAATAATACTGCCCAAGCTATATAGAAAACGCAATACTACCGCACAAGCGTTAGAACTATGTAAATTTCTATACCACACAAACGACATAAAATTCATTAAAATTCCACAATATCGACCTTTTGCAAATATAAAACCAGTTCCCCTTGACACTATGCGATCTACTACATCAACACAGTGAAATCCAGTCCATGCAAGACATCTAAGACATGGAACACATCCAGGACCACAATATGCAAACTAGCCACAAAAAACGCACAAACAGCAGAAAAAACGCAGCGGTACCACATAGCTTGCTTCCCTTATTATTCACCACATCCACACATTGAAATCCAGTCCAACCTTTTAATGTAATCACAGACAGGGTATAAAAGCCAATTCAATGGCAGATAGCGGGTAACCACTGATGAAGGAGGCAGTCTAGATCTCCGAAACACGTATGGTAAAAACCTAACAAACCCGCCATCATATCACTGGACGTACACTATTGAACACTTTGGAAGCGCTTCCAACAGCTACCTTTCCCTTTTACTGGACTAAAAAGTTCACCACACAGCGACCGGGAACGGACCCGAGACACGTGGGACGCCAGACATGTGACATCACACCCAAGTAGGACGCCGAAACATCCGAACGGCCAACACAGAGTCCAGAAAGGCGCGCTAACAGACGCAACATACGAATCCACCGGAGAAGGTAAATTACAGTCAGGGTGCGGTCCTTCTTACCGCGTGGGATGCCACACAAGGTACAGCACCCGGCTGACATATTAACATCTATAACCCTGCTAACACCATCAGTAACAGTGACTGGCTACCAATCCATAAGAGGGAAGCATTGCAAATAACAAGTATATTTCCCTATTTACTTATCCGCAAACTGACTGCATTGGATACTACCTGAAACTCACTAATAACCACTGAAGGTGGAGATAACTACTGAATGATCAATTCATTTTTATTTTTATCTTTATTTTTATCCTTCCTTTTTTATTTGCCAGCTATTCATTTACAGAAAACTACCCAGAAGTTCCTCTCTCCAGGATAAACTCAGTGCACAATTAACTAGCACTGTACCATGCACTAACTCCATGTACTAGTTTTATACATTGTATTTTTTGACCCTCTCTTACCCCCTTCATTTTAAAGCCTACTCTTTATGATTGATTTTTATATGGAATAAATGCACATTTGTACCTACTTATTTGTCTATATTGCTCTCTAAGTGTTCTACCAGGTGAAGAGTGCCGGTTTTCCACATTTTTATTGTACATTCTTCTTTCCTGATTGGGTGAATCAGTTCAACCTAGAGCACCTACACATTGTATTAATCAGGTGAGCCACCAGTAACCCATCCTCTTTTTCCCACACATATTTTCTTTCCATGTCCGTTCCGTTTTTTTATGCAGACCGTATACGGAACCACTCATTTCAATGGGTCAAAAAAAAACTGAAGTTACTCCATGTGAATTCCATTTCCGTTACGAAAAAAAAATAACATGTTCTATTATTGTCCGCATTACGGACATGGATGGTACTGTTCTATTAAGGGCCAGCTATTCCGTTCCGCAAAATACGGAAAGCACACAGACATCATCCATTTTTTTTACGGACTGCAAAAAAAGATATGGTCGTGTGCATGAGCCCTTAGGCTGGGTTCACAACAGCATTATCACATTCCATTGCTCGGTTCTCTTATAGGAGTAATGGAAGTGCTGGATTCAGCACAAAACTAAAGCGAACTGAGCTTTACAGACTCCATTGACTATAAGCAGGTTCATTCAGTTTCTGTTTGTGAAAAAAGTTTCTATTTTTGATTAATGACAACACTTTTGTCTTAAATATGATGTGGAGGGTACATACTTAAAGGGCTCATGCACATGAACCTAAGGGCTCTGCGCCTGTATTGCAGACCGCAAACATTAACTTGGAGGGGTCCAAAATCCGCAAGATTTGGGGAAAGATAGGTGATGTCTTATCTTTTGCGGAGCGGAGGCATGGATCGGAAACCCATGGAAACACTCTGAAGAGCTTCTGTGGGCTTTCAGGTCCGTGCTTCCGCACCGCAAAAGATAGGACATGTCTAAGGTTGAGCGAACCCGAACTGTAAAGTTCAGGTTCGTTCCGAACGTTACGATTTTTTTACCCTGGACCCGAACCCGAACTTTTCTGTAAAAGTTTGGGTTCGAATTCGGTGTTCGACGATTTAATGGCGCTTTTTGAAATGCTGCAGGGCAGCCAATCAACAAGCGTTTAACTTGTGTGCCCTTAGAAGTCATCACAGCCATGCCTACTAATGGGATGGCTGTGATTGGCCAGTGCAGCATGTGACCCAGCCTCTATATAAGCTGGAGTCACCTAGCGCCGCTCGTCACTCTGCTGTTACTAGTGTAGGGAGAGGATGCTGCTGCTGTGAGGGAGAGAATAGGAAAGAATCTACCTGATATCAGAACTTGTTGTTAACCCTGCAATCTACAGCGATTTTTATTTTTATTTTGTGGGTGCAATGCAACATTTTTGTACTCTGCCCTGAGCTCAGTGACACAGAAAAATAAATTTTATCCGTCTGTTAGTTAGGTGGGCGTCTGCGGCCATTTTGTGCAAGCTCAGTGCACCAGCACTGCATATGTGCCAGGGACAATAAGTTATTCCTGTTCTTTTAGTTCAGTGGGAAACATATACCCATTTTTAAGTGCACCTGCACTGCATATGTGCCAGAGGAAGGGAAAATAATATAGGGAATCCATCTGTGAGTTCAGGGACCCAGGGGGTGACATATTCACATTTTTTTCTGTAAAGTACCCCTGTGCTGCATATTTGAGTGTAATCAATTCAGTAAATCCATCAGTTAGATTCTGGGGGGACAAATTCAATGTTTTTTCCATAAAGTACCTTTGCGGTCTGCACTGCAAATCTGATAGTGAAATAGAAAAAGTAAATCCATGTGTTTCACTGTCAAGTCATCTTTTTTTTTTCCATAAAGTACCTTTGCGTCCTGCACTGCAAATCTGATGTGAAATATAATCAGTGAATACAACTGGGACATTGTGGGTCAAAAAAACACTTGTTTTTTGGCCATAAAGTACCTTTGCGGCCTGCGCTACATTTCTGACAGTCCAATGCAACTGTTAAATACTGCTGTTATATTTTTGTTTGAAAAAAACACCCTTTTTGTGCTAGATACCGTAGTTCATCTGCTGTTATATATATATTTTTTTTAAAACAGCCTTTTTGTGCTAGATAGAACATTTGTGACCTGCGCTGCATTTCTGACAGTCCAATAAAACAGTTAAATACTGCTGTTATATTGTGGTTTGAAAAAAACACCCTTTTTGTGCTAGATAGTACATTTGCGGCCTGCGCTGCATTTCTGACAGTCCAATAAAACCAGTCAATACTGCTGTTACATTGTTGGTTGAAAAATTCAAATTTTTTGTGACCGTGAAGTATTTTTCCTCTTTATGACACCGGCACTGGCTTACTGTCAGTGAACTTAATTGTTGACTATTGGCGGTTACATTGTTGACTATTGGCGGTTACATTGTCGCCTGACATAAACCATTTGTTAGTTTAGTGGGTGAACGCAAAAAATGAGGAGAGCATCAAATAAGGGACGTGGCCCAGGTCATGGTGCTGCTGATGTTGGTGGAGCTCCTTTTGCAGGGGGAGGACGTGGTCGATCTGTGCCAGCTACACGCACAAGTGAAACACCTTCCTCAGGTGCGGGTAGGCGACAGAACCTTCAGTGTTGTTTGGTAGGCCCGAATGCCGCTCTACGAATGGCGAGGCCAGAACAAGTACAGGCGAAAGTAGATTGGGTGGCTGACAGTGCCTCCAGTTCCTTCACATTGTCTCCCACCCAGTCCCCTGCGGAAAGATCAGAGTTGGCACCTGCAGCCCATGGCCATCAGTTTTTCACCTCACCCCCTTGCAAATCAGCCAAGCAGTCTGAGCCCCAAGTCATGCAGCAGTCTCTTCTGCTTTTTGATGACTCTGCTGGAAGGGTTAACCAGGGCCATCCACATAGCCCTGCCCCAGAAGTGGAAGAGATTGAGTGCACCGATGCCCAAAAACTTAAGTTTAAAGGGAACCTGTCACTGGGATTTTGTGTATAGAGCTGAGGACATGGGTTGCTAGATGGCCGCTAGCACATCCGCAATACCCAGTCCCCATAGGTCTGTGTGCTTTTATTGTGTAAAAAAAATGATTTGATACATATGCAAATTAACCTGAGATGAGTCCTGTCCCTGAGATGAGTCAGGGACAGGACTCATCTCAGGTTAATTTGCATATGTATCAAATCCGTTTTTTTACACAATAAAAGCACACAGAGCTATGGGGACTAGGTATTGCGGATGTGCTAGCGGCCATCTAGCAGCCCATGTCCTCAGCTCTATACACAAAATCCAGGTGACAGGTTCCCTTTAAGGATGAGTACATGGGAGGACCACCGCAGCACGTCTTGGATGATGACGAAACACAGGTGCCAACTGCTGTGGCTTTCTGCAGTGTGCAGACCGACAAGGAGGACAGGGGTGAAGACTGGGTGAAAGATGATGTGGAGGACGATGAGGTTCTCTACCCCACATGGAATCAAGGTCATGCGAGTGACCTGTGTAGTTCGGAGGAAGAGGCGGTGGTCGCACAGAGCCACCAGCACAGCAGAAGAGGGAGCAGTGTGCAAAAGCATCCCCTAGCTGTCCCCTAGATAGTAAGCCTGCTACTGCCCACCGCACCAATGGACCGAGCACACCAAAGCCAGCTCCAAGGAGTTCCCTGGCGTGGGAGTTCTTTAGACAATGTGCTGACGACAAGACACGAGTGGTTTGCACGCTGTGCAATCAGAACCTGAAGCGAGGCATAAACGTTCTCAACCTGATCACAACCTGCATGACCAGGCATTTAAGTGCAAAGCACGAGCTGCAGTGGAGTAGACAGCTCAAAAACCAAGAAAGGTCTCTGGCTCCTCCTGCTTCCCCGCAAACAGAGGATGTGCCAGTAACGCCACCATCTAGGTCACCAAGCATCTCCACAATGTCCCATGGAAGCGTTCAGCTGTCTATCTCCCAAACACTGGAGCGAAAGAGGAAGTACCCCTCTACCCACCCGCTATCCCTGGCCCTGAATGCCAGCATTTCAAAATTCCTGGCCTTTGAAATGCTGTCATTCCGTCTGGTAGAGACGGAGAGTTTTAAAAACCTTATGGCGATGGCTGTCCCATAGTACATCATTCCCAGCCGCCACTACTTTTCCAGGCGAGGTCCACATAACTACGTATACGTGGACCAGTAAGCACGGTCACGGACGTTATATCTCCCTAATGTGCTGGGTAAATGCAGTGGCGGCTGGGCCTGAGGCGGATAGCAGTTTGGTGCATGTCCTTCCACCACCGATGATTTCAGGGCGTTTCTCTTTGCCTCCTGTTGCTTTCTCCTCCTACTCCGCATCTTCATCCTCTACCGCCTCCTCATCTGGCCATCGCAACACCTTCACCACCAGCTTCAGCACAGCAAGGGGCTGTTTGGGGGACAAACCCCACACCGCGGCGCAGAGGCTGTGGACGGGCATGGAACAACAGACCGATGAGTGGTTGGTGCCGGTGAGCCTCAAGCCCGGCCTGGTAGTGTGCGATAATGGGGGAAATCTCGTAGCAGCTCTGGGCCTAGCCGGTTTGACACATATTCCTTGCCTGCCGCATGTGCTGAATTTAATTTAATAACTTGTCCCACATTTCCATTTCTGATCAGATTTCAGCCATTGACCTCCCTTGGATGTGGTATCCCCTTCTCAAGCTCCCCCTCCGGCATGGAACCCTGATTCCCCGTTACCCGTGTTCACCATGGTAGGCGCATAAAAGAAAATCGAAAGTTAATAGGGAAGATATCCAATTGGATCGTGGACGTCACGGGGACGTGCGATCAGGCAGAAGTTATCTAGAGTCAACAAAGCGGCAGTAGGGCCTCTCCTGTAAAGCATTACCTAATCCAAAATACCACAGTGACATTCCCTGTAATTTTTTAATACTCATTCCAATAACAGGGCATCTTAAGAGTCCTGTATTGTTATTTATCGTCACTAAAACCCCGAGTCAAGAGTGGATAATTGCCGCGCGCCCCTGCTTTACTTGGATGCTTCTGCTTCAATAACTTGTCCCACATTTCCACCTGATCAGATTTCAGCCATCGACCTCCCTTGGATATGGTATCCCTTTCTCAGGCTCCCTCTCCGGCATGGAACCCTGATTCACCGTTACCGTGATCACCATGGTAGGCGCATAAAAGAACATTGAAAGTTGATAGGGAAGATATCCAATTGAATCGTGGACATCACGGGGACGTGCGAAATGGTGGAGCAGTATGTGTGCACACGCCTACACGTACTGACTGATGGGTCTGCCCCCTTCAACTTCTGGGTCTCCAGATTTTGCACATGGCCTGAGCTTGGAGGTGCTGGCGTGCCCTGCAGCCAGTGTATTGTCTGAACATTTGTTTAGCACTAGTGTTGATCACGAATATTCGAATTTCGAATTTTTATCGTGAATATAGGTACTTCGAAAATTCGCGAAATATTTCGAAAATAGTTGTATATACTCGTAAATTCGAATATTCGAATTTTTACCGATTTTTTTCTGATTTTATTTTCGATTTTTTTTTAGCTTGTGGGCAATATAGTAGTGTTTGCGAATTTTACTCTATATTCCTTTTTTCGAATATTCGCTATATTGCTATATATTCTTGTTTTAGAATATTACGAATATTCGAAAATACTAAGTTATAGCAATATAGCGAATATTCGAAAAAAACGGATATAGAGCAATTTAGCTAATATAGTGCTATAATCTTTTTTTTTCTAGTTGTAATTTTTTTCCAATCTGAACTTCAGATGAGAAAAAAATTACAACTATTAGAGAAAGAAGATTATAGCACTATATTAGCTAAATTGCTCTATATTCGTTTTTTTCGAATATTCGCTATATTGCTATATATTCTTGTTTTAGAATATTACGAATATTCGAAAAAACAGTTATAGCAATAGGGATATTCGAAAAAAAATCGAATATAGAGCAATTTAGCTAATATAGTGCTATAATCTTTGTCTAATAGTTGTAAGTTGAAAAATTCGCAAAAAAAAAATCGAATCCGAAAATTCGAATCCAAAAATTCGCATATCACACAATCATTACCCTGCCGATTTTTTCTTTTGAAAAAAAATCGCGAATTTTCGAATTTTCGAATATTCGACGAATATTCTAAAAAATATTCGCGAAATATCGCGAATTCGAATATGACCCCTGCCGCTCATCACTATTTAGCACCGCAGGAGGGGGTTATCAAAGAGAAGCGCAGCCGCCTGTCCACAGCGAATGTGGACAAGCTCATGTTCATTAAAATTAACTAGGTAGGGATCCCACAGGACTTGTCCATACCTTGTGCAGAATAGAAATGTATACAGGCCTCACCCAGGCATTGTTGTACTCCAGCGCACTTTCTCTTTGTTTTAGTTTTTATATTTCCCAATGTTTTAGGGTCTACTCAAATTTAAACAAACAATATATAATAAAATGAAAAACAAAAATGAAAAACACTGTTGGCTACCTCCTCCTCCACCGCCACTTCCACATCCACTGTTTCCTCAACCTCCTACTCCACATGGACCTCCTCCTCCTAGATCAAGATTATTATTTTTAATTTTTATGTATTTTATGTTATTTTAAGTCATTTCTCTATCCACATTTGTTTGGAGAGCACTTGCCATGCTATTAACCACATTTTGATGATGCCTTTTGCAGCCCTCTAACCCTTTCCATTACATTTTTAGAGCAATTTTAGTGCTCCAAAGTTCGGGTCCCCATTGACTTCAATGGGGTTCGGGTTCGGGGTCAAGTTCGGGTCCTGAACTCAAACTTTTTTGTGAAGTTCGGCCGAACGCGGTGAACCTGAACATCCAGGTGTCCGCTCAACTCTAGACATGTCCCATCTTACATTTGTGTTTGGCTGCCCACAGCTTATTTTTCTCTTTCAGAGTGTTTTACTCAGCAGTGTTAGGAAAAATCATTACAGATCATGTCTGCCAGAGTCTTGGTATTTTTCAAGTGTTTAATGTGGTTATAGCACCATCCAGCGTTGTTAAATTGTATTACACCTTGTTTTTCCTGTTACAAAGACTACTGTATTGTGGGTGGTGCAAAGCATCCTGGGACCGAAAAGTCTCCAGTCTCCAGGACTCAGTACAGAGTTGTCCTATGCATATCTCCTCAAACTCCACCACCCTTGTAAAATCATATCTGGCGAGAGATCTACCTTTGTTTCAGGGATATTATGTTATGCAGAGCTGTTCAGCTAGTTGGAATTGTTATTCAGGGAGCTCTTAATACTGTTAGATAGACATGTAATTTTATTTATAGGCAGCCATTTTACCATGTGCTTCAGTGTTAATGCAAATGTTATAGTACATGCTATCTATACTTTATACTTATACATGTTATTTGTATTCTCGTAGTTTTACCAATCAAATACCCCTGTTTTACCAATCAATCAAACAATCCTGTTTCAACATTAAACAAGTTAGACTACAAAGAACAGTCCTCTTATTTGGAAGACAGGAATGGTTTATGCTAAATGTCAGACTGCACACTGTATGAACGTGTATGAAGACAGAACAGTAAAACAGATGCTAGTCACCAGCGATAGTGGATCTGACTATACGGAGCCTCCATCATACATGCGGTCCTGCGTACAAGCTTGCAGCGGCTGCCATACAGTCACAAGAAGTGAGAGTGCAGCCGCCAGCAAGTGCAGCACGATCCAGACCGCGCTGAAGTCAGTTTATACATAGACTGAGTCCGCACAGAGACATTAACCAGCCAGCAAACAGGCACACAATGTCCACTAGCCGGGCATCATCATACAGGACCAGGTCACGAGCAAGCTACTCTAGCAAGTCCTCAATAAAAGAAAAGGTTGCTCTCACCCATGCAAAAGCTGAGGCTGCAAAAGTAAGGTCTTCCTTTGCTGCACAAGAGATGCAACTAAAGAAAGCAACACTTCAAGCATCACTGGAAAAGAAAAGAGCATGCTTGCAAGTGTCACTGGAAAATCTCACTGCAGAGAATGAAGCAGCAGTCGCAATAGCCAAACCAGAGTTCCTAGAAGCCATGGAGTTCCCCGAATCCGAGAAACACAGCAAAGTACTTGGACCAGACCTAGATGAACAAGATCCAACATAGCGTGTCTCAGAATACATCCATCAGCATCCCAAGATAGAAGATGACTAGGATCCAGAATATCAGCCAGCTTATAGTGTCAAAGATCCTACTTTGAACCACAGTACCTCCAGCAGGACGGTATGCGACAATACGATTCTAACCACAACTACCGCCCTGCAGAATGAAAGCTACAACCTTCACTTTGACTTAAAGGGATTCTGTCACCTCTCATAACACAAATTCCGATTTTAAACCAGTAATGCTCCACAGATTACCTTGAATCGGCTTTGCTGTTCTATACTGTAATCCGTCCAGTAGTTTTGCTGAAAAACGACTTTAATAATTATGCAAATTAATCCTGAAGGTGCCCAGAGGGGCGTTATGTTCCACTTTGTGTGCCCAGTAACGCCCCCCTGCAGTGCCCAAAACGCCTTCCGCCTGAATCCCGAACCGCCCACAGCGTCTTATCCCTCTCCTCCCCCTCCCTGACGGCCGAGCGAAGTCTCGCGCAGACTCAGTACCCACTGAGGGCTGCGCCAGTGCGATTTGCTGGAGACTGAGGCAAGAGCGAGCATCGGACGTCACTGGGCTCGGCGCATGCCCAGTGACGACGATGAAGCTCCTGCCCTCAGTCTCCAGCAAATCGCACTGGCGCAGCCCTCAGTGGGTACTGCGTCTGCGCGAGACTTCGCTCGGCCGTCAGGGAGGGGGAGGAGAGGGATAAGACGCTGTGGGCGGTTAGGGATTCAGGCGGAAGGCGTTTTGGGCACTGCAGGGGGGCGTTACTGGGCACACAAAGTGGAACATAACGCCCCTCTGGGCACCTTCAGGATTAATTTGCATAATTATCAAAGTCGTTTTTCAGCAAAACTACTGGACGGATTACAGTATAGAACAGCAAAGCCAATTCAAGGTAATCTGTGGAGCATTACTGGTTTAAAATCTGAATTTGTGTTATGAGAGGTGACAGAATCCCTTTAAAGGGACAACCTTTGCGTCAGAATGGTATTATACAGACTTCCCTAAGCTGGAAACCCCTAAAAGGTATGGTGATACCCCAAACATGCAGCATAACAACAACACACCGGGTAGTATTGACTAACCAGGCCGCCATGGACTTCGCAAAGTTTTTTGCTAAATGGGAGCTGGTTACCAAAGGACTTATAAAGTTCACCGATCGCCCCCGAGAACTACAGGGCATCGTGAGCCTCCTTCCAGAACGCCTAAGTCTAAGGGACTTAGATCTTTCCTGTAGTGAGGAGTTAGATCTCTTGGTAAAGTGGCTTGGAAGCGAGTCTGCTGAACACGCCAAAAGAATCAGAAACATTAACATAAACTATCTGGGAAAAGGCCTTTAGATGGTGTAGGAAAGACTTGATGAGTATTATGGGTCAATAGAAGCTATAGAAAATGCTTTATATAAGAGAATTAATAGTGGGTAGGGATTACCAGAAGCTCAGGGAACTTAGTGACTTGTTGATAGAGGTACAGGTTGCTAAGGCAGAAGGAGATCGGCCGGGGCTAGCATTCCTAGACACTGCCAGTGGTGTCAATCCGATTGTCCAAAAACAATGTACCATTCCCCCCTTTGTGGTGTTTGTAGACTTTGTTGCTCAACAGGCAAGGATCCGAAACTATCCCAGTTTAGACTTTACATTGTCATGTCCCACTACCCCTGGTGTCAAACCTCATAAAACACCAGTGGCAGTCCACAAAACTAACGTTGCCTCCACAGGTTCTCCTTACAGGTCGTTTAAGAAGAGAACAAACTCAAAGGTTTTACCAAAGAACGCCTCCTTCACAAGAAACCACATGCTCTACTAAAATGCAGAGCCTTCAGGGAGACGTCTTTAGAGGACAGCAAATAATTCCTCAAAGAAAACAACATCTGCTTCAGGTGCTGCGCTACAACATCGCACTTTGCCAGGAACTGTAAGGTCAGTGTGACATGCACAGAATGCGGTAGCACAGAACACAGCATGGATTTACACCCTGGACCACCCTCTCAGGTATCATCCCAAGCAGAGGAGCATGATGGGAAACAGATAGACACTGACATAGACACCGCAGTAGTCACTTCTCACTGTACAGAGATCTGTAAAGGACTTGCAGGAGGGAAGTCCTGCTCAAAAATCTGCTTTGTCAGAGTTTATTCGGTTGGCCACCGAGATAAGGCGATCAAAGTATATGCAATCTTAGATAATCAAAGCAACAAGTCTTTAGCTAAATCTACCCTCTTTGACACCTTCAACATCGTAGGGCCCGGTTCTCCCTACTCCTTAAGGACATGTGCGGGTACCGTTCAGCGGGGTGGTAAGCAACTGGATACAAGGTAGAGTTTGTGGATGATCAGACCTGCTTGTCCCTGCCAATCATTCTGGAGTGCAATCACATTCCTGACAGCGGGTCTGAGATACCTACACCAGAGGAAACAGCATACCACCCCCAGCTGAGGCGTATAGCTCACCTGATACAAGAATTGGACCCAGAAGCCCCAATAGTCTTACTGCTTGGAACAGACATACTACAAGTTTACAAGGCTAGAGGACAGATTAACGGTCTCCAAAACGCTCCATACGCCCAGAGACTTCACCTAGGATGGGTCATCATAGGAGACGTCTATCTAGGAGAAGCACACACGCTGACCTCAGTCAACAGTATGCTCACCAACACACTTGAAAATGGACATCCTTCCCTATTCCAGCCATGTCACAGTAGTTTCCTGATAAAAGAACTGCCACATAGTGCTCCTGTGCCTTGTCATTTCGCACATACCTCCTGTGAAGACCACACCTGAGATAATGAGCAAGATCACTTAGGCCTCTTTCACACGAGCGTGAAGAGAATGCATAGCACCCACACTGAATCCTAACTGATTCATTTCAATGGGTGTGAGTAAATGAGCGTTTCTTTTTCATTCATCAGGTCTGTGTTGCATGAAAAAAACGCAGCATGTTCTATATTCTGCGTTTTTCACGCAGTCCTGGCCCCATAGAAGTGAATGGGTCTTGTGGGGATGTGCTCGTGGTAGCGGCGGTAGTATTGAGGCAATCACAGACAATCTTTGTGATACACTGTGACTTTATTCACACCAACGGCATAACAGGCAATGTGCAGACCACACAGGTGCATATCCACATAGTGCATAGAACAAAAGTCCTTCCATAGAAAATAAACAGCAGGTTTGAGTCACCTTGTTTTGGACAGACCACAGCAGTTCTGCAGGCTTCTAGGCTATCTGCCTTAGTCTCCCTCAGGCCAGAGCCCCTTCGGCTTGTAGCACCACAGGTCCCAGGGCTATCCTTCAATGTGTGCTGCGCCCAGACTCTCCTTCACCAGCACTGACTCTGTCTGTGGAAATCTCCAGCACAGCAAGACACACCCCACCCCCATCATCAGCAGGCTGGGTTCTTTAAAGGCCCAGCTCCACCAAAAACCTGGGCTGGCCGTCGGGAACAGGCACCCCCCCCCACTCTTTACCTGATCCCAGTAAGAACCGGCCCGGACACGCTGCGCCAGCAGCATTCGCCGCTGTAACCGCAATGATCCGGTTCTTACTCCACCGAGGCCAGGACCTCTGGTGGCACGTATCGTTCGTCCATTATTATTCCGGGGACTCTCCTACATATCCCCCCCCTTTGTTCACCCCTGAGGGCTTGAACATACTGTTCAAGCCTGAGGGGGTGAACACACGCACAGCAGTGTACCCGGGACAGGGCATCTGCGTTCCCCTGTAAGCGGCCGGCCCTGTGCTCAACAGTGAACTTAAAGTTCTGGAGGGACAAGAACCACCTGGTAACCCGAGCGCTCCCCTCCTTAGCCCGACTCATCCACTGGAGAGGGGAGTGGTCGGTCACCAGACGGAATCTTCTCCTCAGAAGGTAATATCTGAGAGACTCGAGTGCCCACTTGATGGCGAGGCACTCTCTCTCCACAATGCTATACCGGGTTTCTGCTGGGGTAAGCTTGCGGCTTAGAAAAACCACGGGGTGCTCTTCCCCGTTGAGCTCTTGGGAAAGCACAGCCCCTAGTCCTACTCCCGAGGCATCTGTTTGAACTACAAACTCCCGCTTGAAGTCGGGCGTCAACAGAACTGGGGACTCACATAGGGCCGACTTCAAACGGGAGAACGCCTCCTCCTCCTTCTCCCCCTAGCGAACCATCACCGACTTTCTACCCTTCAAGAGGCCGGTTAACGGGGCTGCTAAGGTGGCAAAATGGGGAATGAACCTCATGTAGTACCCAATCAGGCCCAAAAATGACCGTACTTGCTTGGACGTACGAGTCCTGGGCCAATTCCGGATTGCTTCAACTTTATTCACTTGGGGCCTAATGACTCCGCGTCCAATCACATACCCCAAATAGCGAGCTTCCTCTAGTCCCACCGAGCATTTTTTTGGGCTGGCAGTTAACCCCGCCTTCCTTAGAGAATCGATCACTGCCTGAAGTTTTGACAAATGACCCTCCCAGCCTGGGCTAAACATGACTATATCATCCAGATACGCGGAGGTATACTGGTGATGGGGCTTGAGGACGACATCCATCAGACGCTGGAACGTAGCCGGAGCGCCATGCAACCCAAAAGGCAACACCCTATACTGAAAAAGCCCCTCCGGGGTGACAAAAGCCGTCTTCTCCTTTGCCGCCTCCGTCAGAGGTACCTGCCAGTAGCCCTTCGTGAGATCTAGGATCGAAAAATACCAGGCTTTTCCCAGCCGCTCTATCAACTCGTCCACCCGAGGCATGGGATAGGCGTCAAATTTTGATACCTCATTCAATTTCCTAAAATCATTACAGAACCGTAATGAACCATCCGGTTTGGGAATAAGGACAATCGGGCTAGCCCACTCGCTCTTTGACTCTTCTATGACCCCTAGACGTAGCATCGATCTTACCTCCTGCGAAATGGCCTGTCGCCGAGCCTCCGGTACTCGGTATGGTCTTAGGCGGACTTTCACCCGGGGCTCGGTGACAATGTCATGCTCGATCAAGGTGGTACGTCCAGGAAGGTCAGAGAATACGTCCCTATTCCGACTAACAAATTCTTTCACCTCTTGTGCTTGTTTGGTCGACAGTCCGTCCCCTATCGTCACCCCAGCGGCGTTCTCCGGAACACCTGGTGACCCCGGGTCACTCCCTGACGTCCCGACAGAGGGCGGGCTGTCTGCAAACAAATTCTCTCTGTCTCTCCAAGGTTTTAGTAGATTCACATGATATACCTGTTCGGGCTTCCGCCTCCTTGGCTGGTATATCCTGTAATCAACTGGGCCCACCTTCTCCTTAACTTCATAGGGTCCTTGCCACCGGGCCAAGAATTTACTCTCGACCGTGGGCACGAGTACAAGAACTCGGTCCCCCGGGTGAAATGTCCTTACCCGGGCGGTTCGGTTATATACCCGACTCTGGGCCAGTTGTGCCGCTTCCATGTGCTCACGGACGATCGGCAACACGACCCCTATTCGGTCCTGCATTTTTCTATGTGCTCTATCACACTTTTATGAGGCGTAGGCTGTTGCTCCCATGCTTCCTTAGCGATATCCAGTAGCCCACGGGGATGTCGCCCATATAACAACTCAAAGGGCGAGAACCCCGTGGACGCCTGGGGCACCTCCCGTACCGCAAACAAAACATAGGGCAACAGTAAGTCCCAATCCCTCCCGTCCTTAGCCACGACTCTTTTTAGCATGGACTTCAGGGTCTTATTAAACCGTTCTACTAACCCATCGGTTTGGGGATGGTAGACGGACGTGTGCAGGTGTTTAATATTTAATAGCTTACACAATTCCTTTGTTATTTTGGACATAAAGGGTGTCCCCTGGTCCGTCAGAATCTCCTTTGGTATCCCCACCCGGGCAAACATACTCATGAGCTCTTTAGCTATTACCTTGGCCGACGTATGGCGCAATGGGACCGCCTCCGGATAGCGAGTGGCATAGTCATAGGCGTGCGCAGCCTATTGCATTAGGGTGTGCACCCTAAAGCAGAAACACACACGCCGCACGTGCGCGTGTGTATGTATGTGTATATATATATATATATATATATATATATTATATCCACAGATCCTCCATAACAGTGTGTCAATTTTTATTGTACTAATACTTAAAAGACAAGCTTTCAAGAGTTTTCCTTTCTTCCTCGGTATGCTTGAGTTTTCAGAAACAATCTATTCCTAAGGGTGGGTTCACATTTGCGTTATGCCATTTCGTTATAGGTTCTGTTTCAAGCGGAATATAACGGAATGGCCAGATGGAATGCAAAACGGAAACCTTTAAGAGGCATTCTGTTTTGCTCTGTCCTAATAAAAGTTTATGAGAAAGCATAACCGATCCGTCTGGGTCCCCTTATGCAAGACGGAAAACAAAGTCCTGTCGACAGGACTTTGTTTTCTGTCTTGCATAACGGGAACCAGATGGATCCGTTTTGATTCCCATAGACTTCTATTAGGACGGAGAACAAACGGAATGCCTCTTGCAGAGTCTGCACTGTACGAGAGAGAGATAGCTGTGGCTCTGAAGGGAAAATTTCCAGAGCACACAATGACAGCTCCAGAGCCTTTCTGCTGCCTGACCAACCGTATATGCTGCCACAGCGCCAGCCCAGCCTGCAGGACATCAGAGAGGCCTGGGGTCCACATTACAGCACCACTACATTTACTTATTATCAAAAAACAAACATTTTTTACTGTCCCTTTAAGCAAAAGCCAGAATATAATAAAAGACTAAAAAATAAAACAATGTACTTACAAAAGAAGCTATTCAGTCGTCTGCTGTGCCGTCCTCCGCTTGCTTCCGCGGATTGTTTCCCCTCCTTTCTGTCTCTCCTCAGTGTGCAGGCGCACTGTTATGGGGGATCTGTGGATGACTCACTGTTTTGAGGGATCTGTGGATGACACACTGTTATGGGGGGATCTGTGGATGACACTGTTATGGGGGCATCTGTGGATGACGCACTGTTATGGGCATCTGTGGATGACGCACTGTTATGGGCATCTGTGGATGACGCACTGTTATGGGCATCTGTGGATGACACTATTATGGGGGATCTGTGGATAATTCTGTTATGGGGATCTGTGGATGACACTGTTATGGGGGCATCTGTGGATGACACTATTATAGGCATCAGTGGATGACACTATTATGGGGGATCTGTGGATGACACTGTTATGGGGGCATCTGTGGATGACGCACTGTTATGGGGGCATCTGTGGATGATGCACTGTTATGGGGGCATCTGTGATGACGCACTGTTATGGGGGCATCTGTGGATGACGCACGGTTATGGGGGCATCTGTGGATGATGCACTGTTATGGGGGCATCTGTGGATGACGTACTGTTAAGGGGATATTGGTGGATGGCACTGTCATGGGGGCATCTGTGGATGACTCACTGTTATTAACAGTGCATCATCCACAGATCCCCCCATAACAGTGTCATACACAGATCCCCCATAACAGTATCATATTCCACACAGATGCCCCCATAACAGTGTCATCCACAGATATCCCCTTAACAGTCTATTAAGAGGATATCTGTGGATTGCACTGTTATGGGGGTATCTCTGTGGAATCTGACACAGATGCAGGGGGATCTGTGGTCTGTGGATGACACTGTTATGTGGGGCCAGGGGGGATCTGTGGATGACACATATATAGCAGCATCTTGTGCTATATATGTGTCATCATCCACAGATCCCCCCCCCCCCTCATAACAGTGTCTCTGACAGTGACCCCCAACATGGGGTGGAGGCTGCCGGGGTCTTATGTAAAGTCTTGTGAACTTGTACTTCTTACTGGGAGACTTCAGCTGGTATTCCACAATCACTGGGTCCTGGTCAGGCTCTCAAACATCCAAACAAGGCCGGCGGAAGCGTAACGAGACGTCACTCACTCCGTCACGCCGCACGCGCCTACTCCTCCCACTTTTCTAAAGAAGAAGGCGGAGCAGGCGTGTGACGTCAGAGTGAGTGACACGCAGCATGGGAGCACGGGAGCGGAGCAGTCTGAAGATGTGTGTCATTCTGGCTGTGCGGGACAGCCGGGGCTTAAGCGCAGCAGTGCAGGAGGCTGAGCACGGAGGTGTGATTAGGGTGTGCCCAGGCACACCCGGCACACCCCGTGCGCACGCCTATGGGCATAGTCTAACACTACCAGGATGTGTTGGTGACCTCGGGCTGACTTAATAATGGGGCCTACCAGATCCATGGCGATCCTTTCGAAGGGCACCTCTATAATGGGCATAGGTACCAGTGGACTGCGATAGTGAGGTTGGGGGCTAGTCAGCTGACACACTGGACAGGACTGACAGAACCTCCGGACTTCCTCATATATCCCAGGCCAATAGAACCGTTGTAGAATTCGCTCCAGCGTTTTCTTAACCCCCAGATGACCACCCAACACATGCGCATGTGCTAAATCCAAGACCATTCGCCGGTAAGGCTGGGGCACCACCAGTTGTTCCACCACCTCCTGCCTCACCTTGTCTACCCTATATAACAGGTCCTGGTTATAGGCCAGGTGAGGAAATACGGTATCGGCGCCGGGACGCTGGGCAACACCATTAACCACCGACACACCTTCTCTAGCCCGCAATAACGTCGAATCCTGGAGCTGTGCGGTCCCGAAGGTTTCTCGGGGTACCTCCAGATCCAGGATGGACGAACTTTCTACTGTCTCACCCGCCAATACTTCTAGGGGAAACCGGTCAGGGTTACACTCTACCTCCTCTACGGTGACCCCTACAGCTGGGGTCCCTGCCTCGGGGTCCTCGGGCTCGGGACCTGGACATTTTCCTTCCCCATAGGTAGGCAACCCGTTCCTCCACAAAGTCCAGAACAGGGGAAAGTCCCTCCCCAATATTGCGGCATAAGGGAGCCGTCTCCCCACCCCGACGACATGTGGTACCTCCTTTCCACACACTGCCAGGGTAACCTTAGTGGTGGGATACTCCCTGCGATCCCCATGTATACAGACAATGGTAAGGGTTCGCCTTTCTGGGAGTTTTTCCGTTACCAGCGACTCATGGAACAGAGTTACCAGGCTCCCAGAGTCCAGCAGGGCCTGCACGGAGTGTCCATTAACAACGACATCACACACCGGAGGGTTGTCCGCCGCCAGCAGGGGGTCAGCTATATACACCGGTTGGGCATAAAAAGAGGATCGGCGAGCGAACCCGCAGTCCATGGGTTCGGATGCCCTAGGGCAGTTGGATGCCACATGTCCCCAGTCCTGACAATGCCAACATCTGATCCTCGCAGCCTCCCTCCTCCCCAGGGTATTCCTCCCACGGACTGGAGATCCACTCCCCTCCTTATGTGGTGGGATCCCTTTTCCAGGATCCCGGGTCGGCAGCGGGGGCTGACGTGACTTCGGTAGTACCGCTGAGTCCCGCCCCAAATCCTGAGTGGCCATATACCTCTCCACCAGGCTAACCAGTTGTTCCAGGTTGCCTGGATCGCCTTGTCCCACCCAGCGCTGTATGGCTCTCGGGAGGGTACGCACGAACCTGTCGACCACGACCCTTTCAACCATCTGAGAAGGGCTCAATATCTCAGGCTGAAGCCATTTTTTTACTAGGTGAAGTAAGTCATAGGCTTGTGACCGGGCGGGTCGGGACTCGGCAAACACCCACTGATACACCCTGTGCGCTCGCACATAGGTGTTTACCCCCAACCTGGCCAACACCTCAGCTTTTAGCCTCTCATAGTCCTTGGCCTCATCGCAGCTGAGGTCAAAATAGGCCTTTTGTGCGTCCCCCACCAAAAAAGGCGCCACCACCTCGGCCCACTGCTCCAACGGCAGCCTCTCTTGCTCCGCGGTTCTTTCGAACACCATCAGGAATGCCTCTATATCATCTCCCGGACCCATTTTCCTCAGGGCGGATCGGACTTTGTCCCTGGCGGTAGACACAGTCGGGGTTGTCGCAGTTGAAACTCCTTGCAGGGCTACCAGTGCTGGTGAAGGAGAGTGTTTGTTTGCTGCTGTGCACACATAGCCTCCTCATGTCTTTTTTGCTGTAGCTCATTACTTTCCCTCTGAGCCTGCAATGCCTATTGCTGCTGTACATTACTCTGAATCAGGTGCTTAATGGCCTCCTCCATCTTGTCAGGAACCATAAAACTTGCAGGCCTGATATATGACATGCAGTCCAACACAACTTTTGCCTCAGGCCTGCCTCACTGCAGGAATGCCCGCATCCTCCACCAATTGTGGGGATGTGCTCGTGGTAGGCTACGGTAGCGGCGGCAGTATTGAGGCAATCACAGACAGTCTTTGTGATACACTGTGACTTTATTCACACCAACGGCATAACAGGCAATGTGCAGACCACACAGGTGCATATCCACATAGTGCATAGAACAAAAGTCCTTCCATAGAAAATAATCAGCAGGTTTGAGTCACCTTGTTTTGGACAGACCACAGCAGTTCTGCAGGCTTCTAGGCTATCTGCCTTAGTCTCCCTCAGGCCAGAGCCCCTTCGGCTTGTAGCACCACAGGTCCCAGGGCTATCCTTCAATGTGTGCTGCGCCCAGACTCTCCTTCACCAGCACTGACTCTGTCTGTGGAAATCTCCAGCACAGCAAGACACATCCCACCCCCATCATCAGCAAGCTGGGTTCTTTAAAGGCCCAGCTCCACCAAAAACCTGGGCTGGCCGTTGGGAACAGGCACCCCCCCACTCTTTACCTGATCCCAGTAAGAACCGGCCCGGACACGCTGCGCCAGCAGCATTCGCCGCTGTAACCGCAATGATCCGGTTCTTACTCCACCGAGGCCAGGACCTCTGGTGGCACGTATCGTTCGTCCATTATTATTCCGGGGACTCTCCTACAGTCTTCAGTGAAAACTGTATTGCATCCGGAAGCAAGTGCGGATGCAATGCATTTTTCACTGATGGTTGCTAAGAGATATTGTTTGTAGACCTTCGGTTTTTTATCACACGCGTGAAAAAAGCATCGAAACGCATTGCACCCGCGAGGAAAAAACTGAACACAATCACAGACAAAACGGACTAAACTTGCTTGCACCCTGAACGCATCCCGACCTAATCCGTCACGCTCGTGTAAATGAGGCCTTAGGCCGTAGCATGTATGGCCACCATACAACAGATGTTCTAACAGATGTTCCACTGCTTCCTCGTCAAGGAAAAACACAGAAACTACTTGAGGGGTCTTCTGGTACCACAACAAGGACCCCAATTAAGACATTGTAGAGTATGGAATGAGAGTGCACATCTTCAGAAACAGTCCTTCCCCTGCAGTCGCTATCTATGGTCTCAGACATTCAGCCCAAAAGGGTGAAGCAAAGTATGGGTCGGATGTCAGGTCCTTTGTGGAAAAGGATTTCTATGTGGACGACTGCTTGAAATCCACACCCATGAACGAGACCGCAATCAGTCTCCTGAAAAGGGCTCAAGAGATGCTCGCTTTATCTACAAACCGGATTCCAAATTGTGAATAAAAACTGAATGCAATGATGTGGAGATGGCAAATGTCAATATTTTATTTGTAATAGAACGTAGATGACAGATCAAACATTTAATCCGAGTAAATGTATTATTTTAAAGGAAAAATACGTTGATTCAAATTTTCACGGTGTCAACAAATCCCCAAAAAGTTGGGACAAGTAGCAATAAGAGGCTGTAAAAAGTAAATTTGAGCATAACGAAGAGCTGGAAGACCAATTAACACTAATTAGGTCAATTGGCAACATGATTGGGTATAAAAAGAGCTTCTCAGAGTGGCAGTGTCTCTCAGAAGCCAAGATGGGTAGAGGATCACCAATTCCCACAATGTTGCGCAGAAAGATAGTGGAGCAATATCAGAAAGGTGTTACCCAGCGAAAAATTGCAAAGACTTTGCATCTATCATCATTAACTGTGCATAACATCATCCGAAGATTCAGAGAATCTGGAACAATCTCTGTGCGTAAGGGTCAAGGCCGTAAAACCATACTGGATGCCCGTGATAGCACCACAAACAGGAATGCTACTGTAAAGGAAATCACAGAATGGGCTCAGGAATACTTTCAGAAACTATTGTCAGTGAACACAATCCCCCATGCCATCCGCCGTTGCCAGCTGAAACTCTACAGTGCAAAGAAGAAGCCATATCTAAGCAAGATCCACAAGCTCAGGCGTTTTCACTGGGCCAGGGATCATTTAAAATGGAGTGTGGCAAAATGGAAGACTGTTCTGTGGGCAGACGAGTCACGATTCAAAGTTATTTTTGGAAATCTTGGACGCCATGTCATCCGGACCAAAGAGGACAAGGACAACCCAAGTTGTTATCAACGCTCAGTTCAGAAGCCTGCATCTCTGATGGCATGGGGTTGCATGAGTGCGTGTGGCATGGGCAGCTTGCATGTCTGGAAAGGCACCATCAATGCAGAAAAATATATTCAGGTTCTAGAACAACATATGCTCCCATCCAGACGTCATCTCTTTCAGGGAAGACCCTGCATTTTTCAACAAGATAATGCCAGACCACATTCTGCATCAATCACAACATCATGGCTGCGTAGGAGAAGGATCCGGGTACTGAAATGGCCAGTCTGCAGTCCAGATCTTTCACCTATAGAGAACATTTGGCGCATCATAAAGAGGAAGGTGCAACAGAGAAGGCCCAAGACGATTGAACAGTTAGAGGCCTGTATTAGACAAGAATGGGAGAGCATTCCTATTTCTAAACTTGAGAAACTGGTCCCCTCGGTCCCCAGACGTCTGTTGAGTGTTGTAAGAAGAAGAGGAGATGCCACACAATGGTGAAAATGTCCTTGTCCCAACTATTTGGGGATTTGTTGACACCATGAAATTCTGATTCAACATATTTTTCCCTTAAAATGGTACATTTTCTCAGTTTAAACTTTTGTTCGTGATTTATGTTCTATTCTGAATAAAATATTAGAAGTTGACACCTCCACATCATTGCATTCAGTTTTTATTCACGATTTGTATAGTGTCCCAACTTTTTGGAATCCGGTTTGTAATTTAAGGTTGCACAAAATTGCCTCCAACAGCCGTGAGTTAATAGAGGCCTTCTCACCCCAAGACCATTCAAATGATCTCAAGGACTTGAATCTTAGCACCGACTCCCTTCCCATGCAGCGGAGCCTCGGTTTGCTCTGCGATTTAAAGGCAGACACAGGGCCGGCCTTTGGGGTGTGCGGGCTGTGCGGCCGCACAGGGCGCCATAGCAACAGGGGCGCTGGGCGGCCGACAGCCCGCCGTGAACTAAGTCTCTACTCTACTCACGATTATTCTGCGACTGTCTGCGGGCGGCCGACTAACACAGCGCTAAAAGCGCATGGTCCGGACAGTTGAGGAGTGAGAAGGGGGCAGGGCCCGCGGCCGCTCTGAGCTCCGCTCTGCTGCCTGGCTGGCCTGCCTGTCTCTTTAGGAGAGCAGACCAGTGGCTGCTAGAGCGTAGCTGCCGCACAGGCACGTCTTCCCTTTTGACGTTGCCACTGAGCTCCGCCCCCAGAGAGAAGACGGAGCGCGCCCAGCAGACACAGCAAGGAAGCAGCACTACAATCTACACAGGCACAGCAAAAGAACAAGTAGTTATTTGGAGAAATGTGCCCTGGGGGTTGGCATAAATGTTCCCTAGGGGTTGGGGGTTGGCATAAATGTGCCCTGGGGGTTGGGGGGGCAGAAATGTGCCCCGGGGGTTGGGGGGGCAGAAATGTGCCATGGGGGCTGAGGGGGGCAGAAATGTGCCATGGGGGCTGAGGGGGGCAGAAATGTGCCATGGGGGCTGAGGGGGGCAGAAATGTGCCATGGGGGCTGAGGGGGGCAGAAATGTGCCATGGGTGCTGGGGGGGCAGAAATGTGCCATGGGGGCTGGGGGGGCAGAAATGTGCCATGTGCCCTGGGGGGGCAGAAATGTGCCATGTGCCCTGGGGGGGCAGAAATGTGCCATGTGCCCTGGGGGGGCAGAAATGTGCCATGGGGCTGGGGGGGCAGAAATGTGCCATGGGGGCTGGGGGGGGACAGAAATGTGTCATGGGGGCTGGGGGGGCAGAAATGTGCCATGGGGGCTGGGGGGGCAGAAATGTGCCATGGGGGCTGGGGGGGGGCAGAAATGTGCCATGGGGGCTGGGGGGGAACAGTTGTGCTGATGCTGCAGTGCCCATCTGGAGGGGAGAAATGTGCCACAGGGGGAGGGGGGACAGAGATGTGCTGGTGCTGCCCATCTGGAGGGGAGAAATGTGCCATGGTGACTGGGGGGGTGCTGCTGCCAGCCCACTGGCCCATGGAGTGGGAGAAGTGTACAATGGGGGAGAGGGGGGCTCAGAGAGGACTCAGGGGGGGCTCATAGAGGACAGGGGGACAGTGTGCTTTCCTGCTACTACATCAAACCCCCCCCCCCCCCCCAGGGATTTTGGGGGCCATTAAGGGTTGGACTTTAACTCCTTGCTGCTGATGTTGAGTGTGCACATAGCCACCAATCATATTCCTCTCCCCCAGCACATCAGTTACCTTTAGGAGGGGGGGGATATGATTGGTGGCTATGTGCACACTCTGCATCATCCAACCCCTAATGCCCCCCAAAATGCCCGGTGTGGGGGGGGGGGGTATGACAGGCAGGAGGAGCAATGTGTATGCGAGCCCTTGCACTGCACTCGCTCAGCTGTGCTTGCATACATATCGTTCCCTGTGTCCACTGTCCTGTGCCCACTCTGCTAAAGCCTGGCATAGCCCAGCTATGCCCAGCTTTACCAAAGCAGACAGGCAGGAACTGTGATGTGATCATATTTATTGTATGTATGTGTGTGTGTCCGTCCCTGTGTCTGTGTGTCTCTTCCTGTGTGTCACCATCACCATGCCCACAGTGTTCCTATGTCTTGACGCAGCTGCATCAGGACGTTCTCTGCGGAGGAAGAAGGAAGAGGAGGCAGCGCCGCCAGCATGGAGTCCGTGCGATAGACACAGGAAGGCACACTAAGGACGAAGGTAACACTACCACATTATCAGCACTAGTGTGATCTGTGGTTTTACATAGGACTGCAGGTAACACTACCACATTATCAGCACTAGTGTTATCTGTGGTGTTACATAGGACTGCAGGTAACACATTTTTTCCTCTTTGTGTGTGTTTATGCGACCAGGTGTAAGGAGGGGGGAGGGGGGCGCCACAGGGTTAGCTCACTCAGGGCACCTGAACACCTAAGGCCGGCCCTGGGCAGACACATTCATCTTCCAAATCAGCAAGGAAGAAAAGCCCTTCACACACAGAGGAGTCCTGTCCACCATTAACAGCTTTTATGATTCTCTGGGATTCGTAGCACCTGTTACCATCCAAGGTAAAATTATAGTAAGAGACTTCACCACAGAGACGTCTGATTGGGATGATCTGCTTCCCATAGGGAAAAAGGACCTGTGGACAGGTTGGAAAAAGTCTCTCGAAGCTTTGACCAGGCTTCACGTGGCACGACCCTATGTTTCTATGCCATCAACTGAAGTCAAGATGCAAAGACTGTATATCTTCTGCGATGCTTCAGTCAAGGCAATTGTTGCCGTAGCACACCTAAAGAACAATGCCATACAGGATTTGTCATGAGCCAGACCAAACTTGCGCCACTCCGCGAACACACGATTCCCAGACTGGAGCTCTGCGCTGCTGTGCTTGCAGTGGAGTTGGCTGAACTTATAACAGGAATGAACCTGGAAATCGAAGAAGTCGAGTTTTACACGGACAGCAAGGTAGTCCTAGGATATATTTGCAACGAAACCAGAAGCTTTTACGTCTATGTTAGCAATCAGGTGCTAAGTATCAGGAGATCTACTTGTCCTAAACAGGACAATGCACCATAATCCTGCAGACCACTCGACTAAATCGTCACACCAAGCCACCTTAAGGACACAACATGGTTTACGGGTCCTGCATTCCTGTATCGTTTAACATCTTGCAGTACTAGAGCCGACATGTATGACTTGGTAGAATCAGATGCAGATGAAGAAATCCGACCTAAAAGTATCAGTTCTACACACAGTGACTTCGGACCACCAACTAAAATCTAATCGTTTCGACAGGTTCTCCACCTGGATGTTGCTTGTTTGTGCTATAGCCTGTGTAGTTCATATAGCTCAGTCTTACAAGTTGACATTACCTGTGAGCCAGAAGCCCTGCAAAGGTTGGCATCACTGCAAACACGCCTCTACCCCAGCCAATATGGAAAGGTCTAAGAGTATAATAATTTGCACTATACAACATGAATGCTATGCTAAAGAAATAGACTACCTCAGCAAAGGTTGAACAGTCTCCAAGGATAGTGCTTAGAAAAAGCTTGATCCCACCATTGATCAAAATCGGTTGCTAAGAAAGAAGGATTCAGTAGTGGCATCTTTTGACGCCAGACGGGAAGTGTTCTGTCCAGCAGGGTTAGGGAAAATCATTACAGATCACGCCTGCCTGAGTCTTGGTATTTCTCGAGTGTTTAATGTGGTTATAGCACCATCTAGCAGTGTTAAATTGTATTACACCTTTTTTTCCTGTTACAAAGACTACTGCATTGTGGTTGGTGCAAAGCATTGTGGGAGTGCAAAGTATCCTGGGAAAAAGAAGTCTCCAGGACTCAGTACAGTTGTCCTTTGCATATCTCCTTCTCAAACTCCACCATCCTTGTAAAATTATATCTGGTGAGAGATTTACCTTTGTTTCAGGGATATTCTGTTATGCAGAGCTGTTCAGCTAGTTGGAATTATTATTTAGGGAGCTGTTAATACTGTTAGATAGACATGTAATCTTATGTATAGGCAGACATTTTACCATGTACTTCAGTGTTAATACAAATGTTATAGTATATGCTATCTATACTTTATACTTATACATGTTATTTGTAGTTTTTTTTTATTAATTAATTTTTTTAATTTATAACTAGAGTTGAGCGAACACCTGGATGTTCGGGTTCGAGAAGTTCGGCCGAACATCCCGGAAATGTTCGGGTTCGGGATCCGAACCCGATCCGAACTTCGTCCCGAACCCGAACCCCATTGAAGTCAATGGGGACCCGAACTTTTCGGCACTAAAAAGGCTGTAAAACAGCCCAGGAAAGAGCTAGAGGGCTGCAAAAGGCAGCAACATGTAGGTAAATCCCCTGCAAACAAATGTGGATAGGGAAATGAATTAAAATAAAAATTAAATAAATAAAAATTAACCAAAATCAATTGGAGAGAGGTTCCATAGCAGAGAATCTGGCTTCCCGTCACCCACCACTGGAACAATCCATTCTCAGATATTTAGGCCCCGGCACCCAGGCAGAGGAGAGAGGTCCCGTAACAGACAATCTGGCTAAATGTCAGCAGAGAATTAGTCTGCATGTCATAGCAGAGAATGAGGCTTCACGTCAGCCACCACTGCAACAGTCCATTGGCATATATTTAGGCCCAGCACCCAGGCAGAGGAGGGAGGTCCCGTAACAGAGAATCTGGCTTCATGTCAGCAGAGAATTAGTCTGCATGTCATAGCAGAGAATGAGGCTTCACGTCAGCCACCACTGCAACAGTCCATTGGCATATATTTAGGCCCAGCACACACACAGGCAGAGGAGAGAGGTCCCGTAACAGAGAATCTGGCTTCATGTCAGCAGAGAATCAGTCTGCATGTCATAGCAGAGAATGAGGCTTCACGTCAGCCACCACTGCAACAGTCCATTGGCATATATTTAGGCCCAGCACACACACAGGCAGAGGAGAGAGGTCCCGTAACAGAGAATCTGGCTTCATGTCAGCAGAGAATCAGTCTGCATGTCATAGCAGAGAATGAGGCTTCACGTCAGCCACCACTGCAACAGTCCATTGGCATATATTTAGGCCCAGCACACACACAGGCAGAGGAGAGAGGTCCCGTAACAGAGAATCTGTCTTCATGTCAGCAGAGAATTAGTCTGCATGTCATAGCAGAGAATGAGGCTTCACGTCAGCCACCACTGCAACAGTCCATTGGCATATATTTAGGCCCAGCACACACACAGGCAGAGGAGAGAGGTCCCGTAACAGAGAATCTGTCTTCATGTCAGCAGAGAATTAGTCTGCATGTCATAGCAGAGAATGAGGCTTCACGTCAGCCACCACTGCAACAGTCCATTGGCATATATTTAGGCCCAGCACACACAGGCAGAGGAGAGAGGTCCCGTAACAGAGAATCTGGCTTCATGTCAGCAGAGAATCAGTCTGCATGTCATAGCAGAGAATGAGGCTTCACGTCAGCCACCACTGCAACAGTCCATTGGCATATATTTAGGCCTAGCACACACACAGGCAGAGGAGAGAGGTCCCGTAACAGAGAATCTGGCTTCATGTCAGCAGAGAATCAGTCTGCATGTCATAGCAGAGAATGAGGCTTCACGTCAGCCACCACTGCAACAGTCCATTGGCATATATTTAGGCCCAGCACACACACAGGCAGAGGAGAGAGGTCCCGTAACAGAGAATCTGTCTTCATGTCAGCAGAGAATTAGTCTGCATGTCATAGCAGAGAATGAGGCTTCACGTCAGCCACCACTGCAACAGTCCATTGGCATATATTTAGGCCCAGCACACACACAGGCAGAGGAGAGAGGTCCCGTAACAGAGAATCTGGCTTCATGTCAGCAGAGAATCAGTCTGCATGTCATAGCAGAGAATGAGGCTTCACGTCAGCCACCACTGCAACAGTCCATTGGCATATATTTAGGCCCAGCACACACAGGCAGAGGAGAGAGGTCCCGTAACAGAGAATCTGGCTTCATGTCAGCAGAGAATCAGTCTGCATGTCATAGCAGAGAATGAGGCTTCACGTCAGCCACCACTGCAACAGTCCATTGGCATATATTTAGGCCCAGCACACACACAGGCAGAGGAGAGAGGTCCCGTAACAGAGAATCTGTCTTCATGTCAGCAGAGAATCAGTCTGCATGTCATAGCAGAGAATGAGGCTTCACGTCAGCCACCACTGCAACAGTCCATTGGCATATATTTAGGCCCAGCACCCAGGCAGAGGAGAGAGGTCCCGTAACAGAGAATCTGTCTTCATGTCAGCAGAGAATTAGTCTGCATGTCATAGCAGAGAATGAGGCTTCACGTCAGCCACCACTGCAACAGTCCATTGGCATATATTTAGGCCCAGCACCCAGGCAGAGGAGAGAGGTCCCGTAACAGAGAATCTGTCTTCATGTCAGCAGAGAATTAGTCTGCATGTCATAGCAGAGAATGAGGCTTCACGTCAGCCACCACTGCAACAGTCCATTGGCATATATTTAGGCCCAGCACACACACAGGCAGAGGAGAGAGGTCCCGTAACAGACAATCTGGCTTCATGTCAGCAGAGAATCAGTCTGCATGTCATAGCAGAGAATGAGGCTTCACGTCACCCACCACTGCAACAGTCCATTGGCATATATTTAGGCCTAGCACACAGGCAGAGCAGAGAGGTCCCGTAACAGACAATCTGGCTTCATGACAGCAGAGAATCAGTCTGCATGTCATAGCAGAGAATCAGGCTTCACGTCAGCCACCACTGCAACAGTCCATTGTCATAAATTTAGGCCCAGCACCCAGGCAGAGGAGAGAGGTCCCGTAACAGAGGATCTGGCTTCATGTCAGCAGAGAATCAGTCTGCATGTCATAGCAGAGAATCAGGCTTCACGTCAGCCACCACTGCAACAGTCCATTGTCATAAATTTAGGCCCAGCACCCAGGCAGAGGAGAGAGGTCCCGTAACAGACAATCTGGCTTCATGTCAGCAGAGAATTAGTCTGCATGTCATAGCAGAGAATGAGGCTTCACGTCAGCCACCACTGCAACAGTCCATTGGCATATATTTAGGCCTAGCACACAGGCAGAGGAGAGAGGTCCCGTAACAGACAATCTGGCTTCATGTCAGCAGAGAATCAGTCTGCATGTCATAGCAGAGAATGAGGCTTCACGTCACCCACCACTGCAACAGTCCATTGGCATATATTTAGGCCTAGCACACAGGCAGAGCAGAGAGGTCCCGTAACAGACAATCTGGCTTCATGTACAGCAGAGAATCAGTCTGCATGTCATAGCAGAGAATGAGGCTTCACGTCACCCACCACTGCAACAGTCCATTGGCATATATTTAGGCCTAGCACACAGGCAGAGCAGAGAGGTCCCGTAACAGACGATCTGGCTTCATGTCAGCAGAGAATCAGTCTGCATGTCATAGCAGAGAATGAGGCTTCACGTCAGCCACCACTGCAACAGTCCATTGGCATATATTTAGGCCTAGCACACAGGCAGAGGAGAGAGGTCCCGTAACAGACAATCTGGCTTCATGTCAGCAGAGAATCAGTCTGCATGTCATAGCAGAGAATGAGGCTTCACGTCACCCACCACTGCAACAGTCCATTGGCATATATTTAGGCCTAGCACACAGGCAGAGCAGAGAGGTCCCGTAACAGACAATCTGGCTTCATGACAGCAGAGAATCAGTCTGCATGTCATAGCAGAGAATGAGGCTTCACGTCACCCACCACTGCAACAGTCCATTGGCATATATTTAGGCCTAGCACACAGGCAGAGCAGAGAGGTCCCGTAACAGACGATCTGGCTTCATGTCAGCAGAGAATCAGTCTGCATGTCATAGCAGAGAATGAGGCTTCACGTCACCCACCACTGCAACAGTCCATTGGCATATATTTAGGCCTAGCACACAGGCAGAGCAGAGAGGTCCCGTAACAGACAATCTGGCTTCATGTCAGCAGAGAATCAGTCTGCATGTCATAGCAGAGAATCAGGCTTCACGTCAGCCACCACTGCAACAGTCCATTGTCATAAATTTAGGCCCAGCACCCAGGCAGAGGAGAGAGGTCCCGTAACAGACAATCTGGCTTCATGTCAGCAGAGAATTAGTCTGCATGTCATAGCAGAGAATCAGGCTTCATGTCAGCCACCACTGCAACAGTCCATTGGCATATATTTAGGCCTAGCACACAGGCAGAGGAGAGGTTCATTCAACTTTGGGTAGCCTCGCAATATAATGGTAAAATGAAAATAAAAATAGGATTGAATGAGGAAGTGCCCTGGAGTCCAATAATATATGGTTATGGGGAGGTAGTTAATGTCTAATCTGGACAAGGGACGGACAGGTCCTGTGGGATCCATGCCTGGTTCATTTTTATGAACGTCAGCTTGTCCACATTGGCTGTAGACAGGCGGCTGCGTTTGTCTGTAATGACGCCCCCTGCCGTGCTGAATACACGTTCAGACAAAACGCTGGCTGCCGGGCAGGCCAGCACCTCCAAGGCATAAAAGGCTAGCTCTGGCCACGTGGACAATTTAGAGACCCAGAAGTTGAATGGGGCCGAACCATCAGTCAGTACGTGGAGGGGTGTGCACACGTACTGTTCCACCATGTTAGTGAAATGTTGCCTCCTGCTAACACGTTGCGTATCAGGTGGTGGTGCAGTTAGCTGTGGCGTGTTGACAAAAGTTTTCCACATCTCTGCCATGCTAACCCTGCCCTCAGAGGAGCTGGCCGTGACACAGCTGCCTTGGCGACCTCTTGCTCCTCCTCTGCCTTGGCCTTGGGCTTCCACTTGTTCCCCTGTGACATTTGGGAATGCTCTCAGTAGCGCGTCTACCAACGTGCGCTTGTACTCGCGCATCTTCCTATCACGCTCCAGTGCAGGAAGTAAGGTGGGCACATTGTCTTTGTAGCGTGGATCCAGCAGGGTGGCAACCCAGTAGTCCGCACAGGTTAAAATGTGGGCAACTCTGCTGTCGTTGCGCAGGCACTGCAGCATGTAGTCGCTCATGTGTGCCAGGCTGCCCAGGGGTAAGGACAAGCTGTCCTCTGTGGGAGGCGTATCGTCATCGTCCTGCCTTTCCCCCCAGCCACGCACCAGTGATGGACCCGAGCTGCGTTGGGTGCCACCCCGCTGTGACCATGCTTCATCCTCATCCTCCTCCACCTCCTCCTCATCCTCGTCCTCCTCGTCCTCCAGTAGTGGGCCCTGGCTGGCCACATTTGTACCTGGCCTCTGCTGTTGCCAAAAACCTCCCTCTGAGTCACTTCGAAGAGACTGGCCTGAAAGTGCTAAAAATGACCCCTCTTCCTCCTCCTCCTCCTCCTCCTCCTGGGCCACCTCCTCTTCCATCATCGCCCTAAGTGTTTTCTCAAGGAGACATAGAAGTGGTATTGTAACGCTGATAACGGTGTCATCGCCACTGGCCATGTTGGTGGAGTACTCGAAACAGCGCAACAGGGCACACAGGTCTCGCATGGAGGCCCAGTCATTGGTGGTGAAGTGGTGCTGTTCTGTAGTGCGACTGACCCGTGCGTGCTGCAGCTGAAACTCCACTATGGCCTGCTGCTGCTCGCACAGTCTGTCCAGCATGTGCAAGGTGGAGTTCCACCTGGTGGGCACGTCGCATATGAGGCGGTGAGCGGGAAGGCCGAAGTTACGCTGTAGCGCAGACAGGCGAGCAGCAGCAGGATGTGAACGCCGGAAGCGCGAACAGACGGCCCGCACTTTATGCAGCAGCTCTGACATGTCGGGGTAGTTGTGAATGAACTTCTGCACCACCAAATTCAGCACATGCGCCAAGCAAGGGATGTGCGTCAAATTGGCTAGTCCCAGAGCTGCAACGAGATTTCGCCCATTATCACACACCACCAGGCCGGGCTTGAGGCTCACCGGCAGCAACCACTCGTCGGTCTGTTGTTCAATACCCCGCCACAACTCCTGTGCGGTGTGGGGCCTGTCCCCCAAACATATGAGTTTCAGAATGGCCTGCTGACGTTTACCCCGGGCTGTGCTGAAGTTGGTGGTGAAGGTGTGTGGCTGACTGGATGAGCAGGTGGAAGAAGAGGAGGAGGAAGCCGAGAAGGAGGAGGTGGCAACAGGAGGCAAAGAATGTTGCCCTGCGATCCTTGGCGGCGGAAGGACGTGCGCCAAACAGCTCTCCGCCTGGGGCCCAGCTGCCACTACATTTACCCAGTGTGCAGTTAGGGAGATATAGCGTCCCTGGCCGTGCTTACTGGTCCACGTATCTGTGGTTAGGTGGACCTTGCTACAGATGGCGTTGCGCAGTGCACACTTGATTTTATCGGATACTTGGTTGTGCAGGGAAGGCACGGCTCTCTTGGAGAAGTAGTGCCGGCTGGGAACAACATACTGTGGGACAGCAAGCGACATGAGCTGTTTGAAGCTGTCTGTGTCCACCAGCCTAAATGACAGCATTTCATAGGCCAGTAGTTTAGAAATGCTGGCATTCAGGGCCAGGGATCGAGGGTGGCTAGGTGGGAATTTACGCTTTCTATCAAATGTTTGTGAGATGGAGAGCTGAACGCTGGCGTGTGACATGGTTGAGACGCTTGGTGACGGAGGTGGTGGTGGTGGTGTTGGTGGTACATCCCCTGTTTGCTGGGCGGCAGGTGCCAACGTTCCTCCAGAGGCGGAGGAAGAGGCCGAGGCGGCAGCAGCAGAATAGGCCGAGGCGGCAGCAGCAGAAGAGGTAGCAGGGGGAGCCTGAGTGACTTCCTTGGTTTTAAGGTGTTTACTCCACTGCAGTTCATGCTTTGCATGCAGGTGCCTGGTCATGCAGGTTGTGCTCAGGTTCAGAACGTTAATGCCTCGCTTCAGGCTCTGATGGCACAGCGTGCAAACCACTCGGGTCTTGTCGTCAGCACATTGTTTGAAGAAGTGCCATGCCAGGGAACTCCTTGAAGCTGCCTTTGGGGTGCTCGGTCCCAGATGGCGGCGGTCAGTAGCAGGCGGAGTCTCTTGGCGGCGGGTGTTCTGCTTTTGCCCACTGCTCCCTCTTTTGCTACGCTGTTGGCTCGGTCTCACCACTGCCTCTTCCTCCGAACTGTGAAAGTCAGTGGCACGACCTTCATTCCATGTGGGGTCTAGGACCTCATCGTCCCCTGCATCGTCTTCCACCCAGTCTTGATCCCTGACCTCCTGTTCAGTCTGCACACTGCAGAAAGACGCAGCAGTTGGCACCTGTGTTTCGTCATCATCAGAGACATGCTGAGGTGGTATTCCCATGTCCTCATCATCAGGAAACATAAGTGGTTGTGCGTCAGTGCATTCTATGTCTTTCACCGCTGGGGAAGGGCTAGGTGGATGCCCTTGGGAAACCCTGCCAGCGGAGTCTTCAAACAGCATAAGAGACTGCTGCATAACTTGAGGCTGAGACAGTTTCCCTGGTATGCATGGGGGTGATGTGACAGACTGATGGGGTTGGTTTTCAGGCGCCATCTGTGCGCTTTCTGCAGAAGACTGGGTGGGAGATAATGTGAACGTGCTGGATCCACTGTCGGCCACCCAATTGACTAATGCCTGTACCTGCTCAGGCCTTACCATCCTTAGAACGGCATTGGGCCCCACCATATATCGCTGTAAATTCTGGCGGCTACTGGGACCTGAGGTAGTTGGTACACTAGGACGTGTGGATGTGGCAGAACGGCCACGTCCTCTCCCAGCACCAGAGGGTCCACTAACACCACCACGACCATGTCCACGTCCGCGTCCCTTACTAGATGTTTTTCTCATTGTTATGGTTCACCACAACAACAAATATATTATTTGGCCCAATGTATTGTATTCAAATTCAGCGGGATATAAATTTGAGGCCTAGTATTTAGGCGCTGGGTGACCGGTATGGATTTAGTGACAGAATTAGACTTGGAAATGCACAGAAGCGTGTGTGTGTGAAGTTATTCTGAATGACCCAATGTGCACCTTGAATATTATATACCCTTTTAGGGATAGATTTCAAATAGCTCTGATATAGCAGAAACCACTAAATTATGAAATTGCTAAATTGGGAATTGTATTTCAACCCAGAACAAAAAATGTGCTTTGACGGACACTAAATAACTTTCCCAGCCACAACAGGACAGCGTTAACGAGAGATTTAGCAGGATATAAATTTGAGGCCTAGTATTTAGGCGCTGGGTGACAGGTATGGGTTTAGTGACAGAATTAGACTTAGAAATACACAGTAGCGGGTGTGTGTGAAGTTATTCTGAATGACCCAATGTGCACCTTGAATATTATATACCCTTTTAGGGATAGATTTCAAATAGCTCTGATATAGCAGAAACCACTAAATTATGAAATTGCTAAATTGGGAATTGTATTTCAACCCAGAACAAAAAATGTGCTTTGACGGACACTAAATAACTTTCCCAGCCACAACAGGACAGCGTTAACGAGAGATTTAGCAGGATATAAATTTGAGGCCTAGTATTTAGGCGCTGGGTGACAGGTATGGGTTTAGTGACAGAATTAGACTTGGAAATACACAGTAGCGGGTGTGTGTGAAGTTATTCTGAATGACCCAATGTGCACCTTGAATATTATATACCCTTTTAGGGATAGATTTCAAATAGCTCTGATATAGCAGAAACCACTAAATTATGAAATTGCTAAATTGGGAATTGTATTTCAACCCAGAACAAGAAATGTGCTTGAACGGACACTAAATAACTCGCCCAGCTACAGCACTAAGGACAGATTTAGCTGGATATAAATTTGAGGCCTAGTATTTAGGCGCTGGGTGACAGGTATGGGTTTAGTGACAGAATTAGACTTGGAAATACACAGTAGCGGGTGTGTGTGAAGTTATTCTGAATGACCCAATGTGCACCTTGAATATTATATACCCTTTTAGGGATAGATTTCAAATAGCTCTGATATAGCAGAAACCACTAAATTATGAAATTGCTAAATTGGGAATTGTATTTCAACCCAGAACAAGAAATGTGCTTGAACGGACACTAAATAACTCGCCCAGCTACAGCACTAAGGACAGATTTAGCTGGATATAAATTTGAGGCCTAGTATTTAGGCGCTGGGTGACAGGTATGGGTTTAGTGACAGAATTAGACTTGGAAATGCACAGTAGCGGGTGTGTGAAGTTATTCTGAATGTCCCTATGTGCACCTTCAATATGATCTACCCTTTTAGGGATAGATTTCAAATAGCTCTGATATAGCAGAAACCACTAAATTATGAAATTGCTAAATTGGGAATTGTATTTCAACCCAGAACAAGAAATGTGCTTGAACGGACACTAAATAACTCGCCCAGCTACAGCACTAAGGACAGATTTAGCTGGATATAAATTTGAGGCCTAGTATTTAGGCGCTGGGTGACAGGTATGGGTTTAGTGACAGAATTAGACTTGGAAATGCACAGTAGCGGGTGTGTGAAGTTATTCTGAATGTCCCTATGTGCACCTTCAATATGATCTACCCTTTTAGGGATAGATTTCAAATAGCTCTGATATAGCAGAAACCACTAAATTATGAAATTGCTAAATTGGGAATTGTATTTCAACCCAGAACAAGAAATGTGCTTGAACGGACACTAAATAACTCGCCCAGCTACAGCACTAAGGACAGATTTAGCTGGATATAAATTTGAGGCCTAGTATTTAGGCGCTGGGTGACAGGTATGGGTTTAGTGACAGAATTAGACTTGGAAATGCACAGTAGCGGGTGTGTGAAGTTATTCTGAATGTCCCTATGTGCACCTTCAATATGATCTACCCTTTTAGGGATAGATTTCAAATAGCTCTGATATAGCAGAAACCACTAAATTATGAAATTGCTAAATTGGGAATTGTATTTCAACCCAGAACAAGAAATGTGCTTGAACGGACACTAAATAACTCGCCCAGCTACAGCACTAACGACAGATTTAGCTGGATATGAATTTGAGGCCTAGTATTTAGGCGCTGGGTGACAGGTATGGGTTTAGTGACAGAATTAGACTTGGAAATACACAGTAGCGGGTGTGTGTGAAGTTATTCTGAATGACCCTATGTGCACCTTGAATATTATATACCCTTTTAGGGATAGATTTCAAATAGCTCTGATACAGCAGAAACCACTAAATTTTTAAATTGCTAAATTGGGAATTGTATTTCAACCCAGAACAAAAAATGTGCTTTGACGGACACTAAATAACTTTCCCAGCCACAACAGGACAGCGGTAACGAGAGATTTAGCGGGATATAAATTTGAGGCCTAGTATTTAGGCGCTGGGTGACCGGTATGGATTTAGTGACAGAATTAGACTGGGATATGGCCAAAAAATAACCACACTATTGCTGGTTAAATGCACTTGGTGATGGGCGCAGCTTGCCCCTGATGTAGTATATGGCCAAAAAATGAACAGACTATTGCTGGTTAAATGCACTTGGTGTCACAGCTTGACCAACCACACTACTGAGGGTTAAATGCACTTGGTGACGGGCGCAGCTTGCCCCTGATGTAGTATATGGCCAAAAAATGAACAGACTATTGCTGGTTAAATGCACTTGGTGACGGGCGCAGCTTGCCCCTGATTTAGTATATGGCCAAAAAATGAACAGACTATTGCTGGTTAAATGCACTTGGTGTGATAGCTTGACCAACCACACTACTGAGGGTTAAATGCACTTGGTGACGGGCGCAGCTTGCCCCTGATGTAGTATATGGCCAAAAAATAAACAGACTATTGCTGGTTAAATGCACTTGGTGTGACAGCTTCACCCTGATGTAGGCTTTAGCCAAAAAACAACCACACCATTGAGGGTTAAATGCACTTGGTCGCAGCTTGTGCTGGCGCACCACAAGACACAAAATGGCCGCCGATCACCCCAGAAAAATGTGACTGACAAACGGTCTGGGCAGCCTAAAAACAGTGAGCAATTGAGGATCAGCAGCTCAATGATCCACAGCTGCAGATCGATCAGTTAATCAAGTCCTTTGGAGGAGTTAATCTGCCTAATCTCGCCCTACTGTCGCAGCCGCAACCTCTCCCTACGCTAATCAGAGCAGAGTGACGGGCGGCGCTATGTGACTCCAGCTTAAATAGAGGCTGGGTCACATGGTGCTCTGGCCAATCACAGCCATGCCAATAGTAGGCATGGCTGTGATGGCCTCTTGGGGCAAGTAGTATGACGCTTGTTGATTGGCTGCTTTGCAGCCTTTCAAAAAGCGCCAAGAAAGCGTCACAAAAGCGCGAAGAAAGCGACGAACACCGAACCCGAACCCGGACTTTTACGAAAATGTCCGGGTTCGGGTCCGTGTCACGGACACCCCAAAATTCGGTACGAACCCGAACTATACAGTTCGAGTTCGCTCATCCCTATTTATAACCAGAACATACAAATTTAAAAAACATGATGTTACACAGATACAATAAATATCCACAAATTTGCTCAACTTTTCCATCATGAATACAAGATTGGTATCCAAAAGAAAAAATAACCTGTTTAATCCTACTCCCCATACCACCCCCCACCCTCTTTATCATTGTCTCGGAGCACATCCATGGCGAACAGGACTTTATGACCATGTCGACCAAGTACTATCCCACCAAATTTTCTGGCTCTTATTATAAATAGCAAGTTTCTCATATTTCTTCACTTTATCGACAAGTTGATGCCATTCAGATACCGACAAAGGGTTATTTGATCCCCAGTTCCTAGCAATTACTACCCTGGCCAGCATCAGTCTTCATCCAGAACATATTTTCTCATCCCTGCCCATCAAATAGAGAGGCACCTAAGACAGCAGCAGTTATATCTACTTCATAGTTAGATGAGGAGCATCTCCGGAGCTCAGAGAAAACATTGATCCAGAAACCCTGAATCACAGGACATAACCAGACAAGATGTATAAAATCCGCATGTTGGGCCTGACACCTACGACATCTATCTGAAACATCATTATAGAACCGAGAAAGAGAGAGGGGCGTGTAATATAAACGGTGTAAAATCCTAAACTGAATTAACCTGTGATTCCCAGATATAGAGATTTTCCGAATATTTCTATAGATTAGTTCCCATTTTAGTGTTTTATTATTCCCAATATCTTGACCCCATTTCACTTCACTTCTAAACTTTTTCATTTTACCCATTTCCACTCTCAATTTACTATAAATTAGTGGGATGGACATACTATTCTGGTATGAATTGAAGCACAAATCCATGAAATCATGTGATTTAATCATAAACACCTCTTTGTCTTTAGTGCACATAAAAGCGTGTTTAGCCTGAAAATATTTATACTTATCTAATATTTTAATATCTCTGTGCCCAAATATATCCACTAAAGTCCTAATGTCACTGTTATGTATAATTTGCTCAACCCTAATTATTCCCTTCCTTTCCCAGAATTCAATATAATCAATCTTATTAAATTCACTAAAGTGCACATTGTACCATAAGGGGGTAAATTTAAATACATGCGTAATTCCCAAAATAACTTTAAGTGAGTTCCAGACAAGTTGCATGGAGTGTAATATGATGCATTTCCTCCCCCCTTCTCCCATATAGCCAGTTTCTAAAATGCTGAATATATCCCGCTGGGGTCCTCTATAATTTCTGATGAGTTGAGGGTATATATATTGAGAGGGGCAGAGAAATACTACTGTATTTGAGAGGCTAAATAATAGCCCCGCAAGTAAGGGAGGGATAAACCACCATTCTCCTCTGCTAGCCATAGATAGTTCTGTTTAATACGTGCTCTTTTCCTGCCCCAAATTAGTTTGTTGAACAATTTCTCCAGTCCTTTAAAATGTGCATCTTCGATCCATATCGGGCAAGGGGCCAGTTAGTATAACATTTGTGGGAGAAGCACCATTTTAATTAGAGTAATCCTATCTGCCTGACCCAACGTCAACTTTTGCCAAAGGTGTACTTTGTTTTTTATTTTATCTATCAGTGGGATAATATTCAATTTGGTATAATCTTTCACCAAGGGGCTGATCCGGACCCCCAGATCTTCCAGTGAGTCTGTTAACATTAAACATCTAACAACTGCCACTTTAACTGGAGGGGTCATATTTAACGGTAGCAAGGCTGATTTCTGCCATGTCACTTCATATCCAGAAAAAAGGCTGAATTTGTTTATTATCTTCATCACATAGGGCCGGGCTAAATATCTATCCCTTAAGTATATAAGGACATCGTCAGCATACAAGCTAATTTTGTCCTGCAGATCCTGGCCTCCAAAGCCAAAAATATGCGTATCCTGTCTAATTCGACAGGCCAGGGGCTCCAGAAAAATAGCAAATAAAATGGGGGATAAGGGACACTCTTGTCTAGTACCCCATTGTAACTCAAAGGGGTCCGACAAAGGGGCCGTTCACATTTATCCTTGCCCTAGGAGATTCATACAACAACTTAACCCACTGGACAAAATTAGGGCCAAAGTTCATCTTGTACATTACTTCCCACAAAAAGTTCCACTCCACCCTGTAAAAAGGCCTTAGCGGCATCTAGAGACAGGATGGAGCGGTCCTCTCCCTCTCCCAGGTAGGTATTCATTAGTGTTCTTCGGATATTAGTCTGGGCTGAGCGCCTTGGTATGAAACCTGCTTGATCAATATGAATTATCTTAGCTATTACCCTCTTGAGTGTATTGGCAAGTGCTTTAGCACCGATTTTATAGTCAGTATTAAGTAAGGAGATGGGTCTATATGAGTCCATCTCCAATTCGTTCTTTCCTTTTTTTTAAACCAAAATGATAATAGCTTCAGACATTGATGCGGGTAGACGGCCCTCATTCCAAGACACATTTAATAGCTGCAGTAAGTGAGGTAACAGTGCTTCTTCCAGTTCCAAGAGTTGGAGAGGAGTCTCCAACGCAGCTCTATCCTCCTGGGAGAGGGAGGGGAGATAAATTTTGTCCAGGAATATTTTATGATTAACATGTCGCCCCTTTAACTCCGATCTATATAAAGTAGTAAAATAACTGGCAAATTCTTGCTCAATATCTGCCCTATCTGTACATATATTTCCCTTGAGAGATCTAATACTTTTGATTATGGTGGTGGTTTGCTGATTTTGAATCAGGGGCGCTAATAATCTCCCTGGCTTTCCTGCCTCACAGAACTGTTTTTGACCTAAAAAAAAATATATATTTTGTTGACATTTATCTTGAAGATGATGATTATGTTACTCCCTAGCTTTAAGTAGGCACTGTTGTATATCTACACTTTGATCCGTGGCTATTATCCCTTGTAAAGCATGTACTCGCTGTTCCAGAGCAATCTCCTTTTCAGCATAGGAAGCTTTAGCTTTTTGAATTCTAGAATAGAGAATGCCTCGGGTAAAGCCTTTTAAAGCGTCCCAAACGTAATGTTTATGAGCAGAACTAGCGTTAAAATTCCCAAATTCTTCCAACTTACTTCTTATTTCTCCCTGTTCCTGAATTAATATAAGCCAATGAGGATTAACTCTAAAAATGCGAGATATCCTAACAACCTCCCGTTTTTTTATTGCTAGGAGAATTGGGGAATGGTCTGAGATCGTATTTGGCTCGTATTTCATACAAACATGTTATTCATATACATGTTATTTGTATTCTTCTAGTTTTACCAATCAAATGCTCCTGTTTTACCAATCAATCAAACAATCCTGTTTTAACAATAAACAGGTTAGACTACAAAGAACAGTCCCCTTATTTGGAATTATTTGGTTTATGCTGAATGTCAGACTGCACACTGTGTGAACGTGTATGAAGACAGAACACAGAGCTTGCACAGGACAATGTTTCTGTCTTCTGGCAGCGTAGAGAAAAAATATCAGATGGTAGATACTCACACAGAGCTAGAGGCAGCTGAGCTTGGCTTAGCTCTGGCACCTTTTAGGCCTAGCGTACCCACAGTGTCAGCGGCATCACCAGATCACCGTGCTCTCGCCACCATGCTCCTCCTCGGATGTTGCCTCTTGCTCAGCAGGCTCCCACATTCTGTCCAACATACAATCGTCATCAGAGCCCTCAACCTCCCTGCCACTTTTATCAGACTGTAAGATACAATGGTTAGTTCCTTGAGACCATCCCCTGTTCTGCATTTGCCCCGACTGTCACTGTCTCTGCCCCCACCCACAATACTGCAGCTACGGATGCAACTATTACCATGCATGGGGTTTCCAGACTGCAAGGATGAGAAGCAAGGAAAAATGCTGTGATCCCTAGCTCCACGCTACAGTGTCAGACTCTGTAGTAATCGCGCGAATGCAATCAAATGTTCACGAACCGCAAGTTTGCGGTGGGCCCCATTTACTTTAATGGCAGGCGAACCTGAAAAACCTTCAACTCATATTTACAGCCACCAAATACTTGCACAAATAGTCCCACAATATAGACACTGACATACTAGAGGGGGATCAATGACAAAAATTTCAACAAAAAATATGTCTTAATCAGGGGACATTGTTATGCGTTTTAAAGGGAAATTCTCTGAAATGTGCCCTGTTGGAGCTTAGAAAAAAATTATTTTAGGCCACTGGAGTAAGAGCCTTAAAAATTATGCATTTACCTGACATAAAAGAAATTCTGATTATGTGGCTCGAGGTACATTATGCGGTCAATGGATAAAAATTTTACTGTAGGCTACTGGACTACAGGCCCCAAACATTAGGCATTCACCGGAGAGAAAAGTAATTATGTGTCCGGAGGTATATTACACGGTCAATGGATATCAATTTTACTACCTAAATTCACTAAATAGAAAGTATGTTATTGGTATTTCATACCCCTGCCTCAATCAGTTTTTTGGGGGGGCAACTGTTATATCACACCAGTAGAAGTTATTTGTTCCAATAGTGTTTATCACTCTGTGAGCTGCGGTAACGCAGCAAAACTGCAAACAAATGCTGCACTACCCAAATGTACTATATAGAAAGTATATTATTGGTATTTCACACCCCTGCCTCAATCACTTTTTTTGGGGGGGCAACTGGTATATCACCACAGTAGAAATTATTTGTTTAAATAGTGTTTGTCACTCTGTGTAGCTGCGGTAACGCAGCAAAACCGCGAACAAATGCTGCACTACCTAAATGCGACATATAGAAAGTATATTATTGGTATATAACACCCCTGCTTCAATCAGTTTCTTTGGGGGGGCATCTGGTAAATCACACCACTAGAAATTATTTGTTCCAGAAGAGTTTGTCACTTTGTGTAGCTGCGGTAGCGCAGCAAAACCGAAAACAAATGCAGCACTACCCAAATGCACTATATAGAAAGTATATAATTGGTATATAACACCCCTGCTTCAATCAATCTTTTGGGGGAGGCAACTGGTATATCACACCAGTAGAAATTATTTGTTCCAATAGCATTTGTCCCTCTATATAGCTGCGGTATCGCAGCAGAACCGCACACAACTGCTGCACTATACAAATGCACTATAATATACTTTCTATGTTTGAAAGTATATTATACGTATATTACACCCCTTAGTAAATCACACCTATCGATAGCACATCTATACTAGTCAATAAAAGGACTTTTGTGGTCTTATTAGTTAGCGTTTGGTGTCCCTAACAATCTGTCCCTGCTCCACACAGCAACCTCTCCCTACACTAGCAAAAGACTGAATATAAAATAGTGGCCAGATCGGGTTTATTTATAAGGTAGGGGGTATGTCCATGTGCTGAAATGTCTCAATTGGCTGTCCTGTACCACCTGATGGATGTGTCATGGGTCAAAGTTCTTCACAATGTAAAAGAATATGGCACCGGCGGACATCGCCATATGTTCGGCGAACCGTGAATGAGCAAAGTTCGCCACGAAACGACCGCCGGGCGAACCGCAGGGCCATCTCTATCATCCTGCTGCAACTGAGAGGAGTAGTGAGCCATACAATCCACAATCTCAGCCTACTACTACTTCTACTACTACTACAACTTCTGGCCGGGTAGCTGGTGCAGCTACTAACCACATTCTGGCTCTGGGCATTACTGACATTTTTCGGCCTAAATGTACACAGTAACACAAAGTATGGAATGCTATGCAAATCTAGTTTCTGGAAGTTAAAGAAAGGGAGGTGCAATAAAATGTCCTTCCCTTTCCACAAACTCCCTGAAGACACTGATACTCACAATTGAGTTTAGAAAAAATCAGCACAACTAACAGATTTGGGCCTAAGTTGTTTTATGCATAAAAATATGCAGATTTGGAAAAAAAAAAGCTTTCTCTAGTGTGAAACACAAGTTGTCAAAACTGCGATTATTTCCCCCCCATCACCACACCAACACTTGAACTGTCTGGAGATGCACTGACAAGGATTTCGGCCTAGTATACCATGTTATCACTCAGATAAAAACTGCAACCCTTTGACAAAAATCTTTAACAAAAACTAAATTTGAACTGCCTGGAGATGCACCGACACAGATTTTGGACTTGTGTTTCACATTATCACTCAAACTTATAAAACGTCTGTTACCCTTTGTATTGTAAAACACACATATATGCTATTTTCTCAAACACACATATATGCTAATTTGAACTGCCTGGAGGTGCACTGACACAGATTTTAGCCCGGCATATCACGTTATCACTCATAGATATAAACCGTCCACTACCCTTTGTATTGTAAGACACACATATATGCTATTTCCACAACAACAACAAAAATAAATAAAAATTTGAACTGCCTGGAGATGCACCAACGCGGATTTCATTAAATAATTTGCTGTGGGGCCCAGTCAGTTCTAGTTGCACAACAATGTCTTATTTGGAAATTATTTTTATTATTTTATATTCACTATGGTGTAAGTAAAGAAAGAACTAAGTGTAACCATTGATCATTTTGTAACTACATGGACTAGAGCATCCTCTGCTGTTGGAAAATGTGTCAAGCTGCAAAGACTAATTGATCTATTATTAACCCCTTAGGGCCGCTTCACACGAGCGGATGCCTTGCGTGGCATCCGCTCCGTGACAGAGTGCCAAGACCCGCTGCAGACTGCAGAGGCACGGGGCAGTAACATGACTGTTAATGCTCCGTGCCTCTCTGTGATCTCTTTACTACGAAATCACAGTTGTCACGCCTCCGTGCGGGTGCGATGCGTGCGGTGAACGCATTGCACCCGCACTGAATCCTGACCCATTCATTTCTATGGGGCTGTGCACACGAGCGGTGATTTTCACGCATCACTTATGCGTTGCGTGAAAATCGCAGCATGCTCCTCTTTGTGCGTTTTTCACGTAATGCAGGCCCTATAGAAATGAATGGGGTTGCGTGAAAATCGCATGCATCCGCAAGCAAGTGCGGATGCGGTGCGATTTTCACGCATGGGTTCTAGGTGACAGTCTATTCACTGTATTATTTTCCCTTATAACATGGTTATAAGGGAAAATAATAGCATTCTGAATACAGAATGCTTAGTATAATAGTGCTGGAAGGGTTAAAAATAATAAAAAGTTAACTCACCTTCTCCTCCTGTTCGCGTAGAGGCCGGTCTGTTCTTTAGCTGTGGCTGAAGGACCTTTGATGACGTCAGATCACATGCTCCATCACCATGGTGATGGACCATGTGATTGGAGCATGTGATCTGACGTCACCTCAGGTCATTCAGTCCACAGCTAAAGAACAGACCGGGATCTACGCTAACAAGAGGAGAAGGTGAGTTAACTTTTTTTATTATTTTTAACCCTTCCAGCACTATTATACTAAGCATTCTGTATTCAGAATGCTATTATTTTCCCTTATAACCATGTTATAAGGGAAAATAATACAATCTTCAGAACATCAATCCCAAGCCCGAACTTCTGTGAAGAAGTTCGGGTCTGGGTACCAAACATGCGTGATTTTTCTCACGCGAGTGCAAAACGCATGACAATGTTTTGCACTCGCGCGGAAAAATCGCGCATTTTCCCGCAACGCACCCGCCTCTTATCCGGGCAAAAAACATGACGCCCGTGTGAAAGAGGCCTTAGGCTGAGTTCACACGAGCGTGACAGATTAGGTCCGGATGCGTTCAGGGTGCGTTCAGTTAAACTCGCACCATTTTGCAAGCAAGTTCAGTCAGTTTTGGCTGCAATTGCGTTTAGTTGTTCAGTTTTTTCTGCGCGGGTGCAATGCGTTTTGATGCGTTTTTCACGCGCGTGATAAAAAACTGAAGGTTTACAAACAACATCTCCTAGCAACCATCAGTGAAAAACGCATTGCATCCGCACTTGCTTGCAGATGCAATGCGTTATTAACGCAGCCCCATTCACTTCTATGGAGCCAGGGCTGCGTGAAAAACGCAGAATATAGAACATGCTGCGATTTTAAAGCATTGCAGAAGTGATGCATGAAAAAAAACGCTCATGTGCACAGCCCCATTGAAATGAATGGGTCAGGATTCAGTGCAGGTGCAATGCGTTCACCTACTGCATTGCACCCGCGCGGAAATCTCGCCCGTGTGAACTCAGCCTTAGGCCCCTTTCACACGGGCGAGTTTTCCGTGCGGGTGCGATGCGTGCGGTGAACGCATTGCACCCGCACTGAATCCTGACCCATTCATTTCTATGGGGCTGTGCACACGAGCGGTGATTTTCACGCATCACTTATGCGTTGCGTGAAAATCGCAGCATGCTCCTCTTTGTGCGTTTTTCACGTAATGCAGGCCCTATAGAAATGAATGGGGTTGCGTGAAAATCGCATGCATCCGCAAGCAAGTGCGGATGCGGTGCGATTTTCACGCATGGGTTCTAGGTGACAGTCTATTCACTGTATTATTTTCCCTTATAACATGGTTATAAGGGAAAATAATAGCATTCTGAATACAGAATGCTTAGTATAATAGTGCTGGAAGGGTTAAAAATAATAAAAAAGTTAACTCACCTTCTCCTCCTGTTCGCGTAGAGGCCGGTCTGTTCTTTAGCTGTGGCTGAAGGACCTTTGATGACGTCAGATCACATGCTCCATCACCATGGTGATGGACCATGTGATTGGAGCATGTGATCTGACGTCACCTCAGGTCATTCAGTCCACAGCTAAAGAACAGACCGGGATCTACGCGAACAGGAGGAGAAGGTGAGTTAACTTTTTTTATTATTTTTAACCCTTCCAGCACTATTATACTAAGCATTCTGTATTCAGAATGCTATTATTTTCCCTTATAACCATGTTATAAGGGAAAATAATACAATCTTCAGAACATCAATCCCAAGCCCGAACTTCTGTGAAGAAGTTCGGGTCTGGGTACCAAACATGCGTGATTTTTCTCACGCGAGTGCAAAACGCATGACAATGTTTTGCACTCGCGCGGAAAAATCGCGCATTTTCCCGCAACGCACCCGCCTCTTATCCGGGCAAAAAACATGACGCCCGTGTGAAAGAGGCCTTAGGCCTCATGCACACGACCGTTGTGTGCATCCGTGGCCGTTGTGCCGTTTTCCGTTTTTTTTCACGGACCCATTGACTTTCAATGGGTCCGTGGAAAAATCGGAAAATGCACCGTTTGGCAGCCGCATCCGTGAGCCGTGTTTCCTGGCCGTGAAAAAAATATGACCTGTCCTATTTTTTTCACGGCCAACGGTTCACGGGCCCATTCAAGTCAATGGGTCCGTGAAAGAACACGGATGCACACAAGATTGGCATCCGTGTCCGTGATCCGTGGCCGTAGGTTTTAGTTTCATACAGACGGATCCGAAGATCCGTCTGCATAAAAGCTTTTTCAGAGCTGAGTTTTCACTTCGTGAAAACTCAGATCCGACAGTATATTCTAACACAGAAGCGTTCCCATGGTGATGGGACGCTTCTAGTTAGAATACACTACAAACTGTGTACAAGACTGCCCCCTGCTGCCTGGCAGCACCCGATCTCTTACAGGGGGATATGATAGTGCGGCACCTGAAGGGGTTAATTGTACTATCATATCCCCCTGTAAGAGATCAGGGCTGCCAGGCAACAGGGGGCAGACCCCCCCCCCCCCTCCCCAGTTTGAATATCATTGTGCGGCCCCCCCCTCCCCTGTTGTTAACTCGTTGGTGGCCAGTGTGCGCACCCCCCTCCCTCCCTCCCTCTATTGTTTTAATACATTGGGGCCAGTGTGCGCGCGCCCCCCCAACCCCCCCCTCCCTCCCTCTATTGTTTTAATACATTGGGGCCAGTGTGCGCACCCCCCCAACCCCCCCCCCCTCCCTCTATTGTAATAATAGCATTGGGGCCAGTGTGCGCACCCCCCCAACCCCCCCCCCCCCTCCCTCCCTCTATTGTAATAATAGCATTGGGGCCAGTGTGCGCACCCCCCCCCCCCCCCCCGATCATCGGTGGCAGCGGAGTAGAAGATTTTCATACTTACCTGGCTGCTGGCTGCTGCGATGTCTGCGTCCGGCCGGGAGCTCCTCCTACTGGTAAGTGACAGCAATGCGCCGCACAGACCTGTCACTTACCAGTAGGAGGAGCTCCCGGCCGGACACAGAGATCGCAGCAGCCAGCAGCCAGGTAAGTATGAATCTTCTACTCCGCTGCCACCGATGATCGGGGGGGGGGGGGGGCACACTGGCCCCAATGCTATTATTACAATAGAGGGAGGGAGGGGGGGGGGGGGGTTGGGGGGGCGCGCACACTGGCCCCAATGCTATTATTACAATAGAGGGAGGGAGGGAGGGGGGTGCGCACACTGGCCACCAACGAGTTAACAACAGGGGAGGGGGGGCCCACTGGCCACCAATGAGTTAAAAACAGGGGGGGGGGGGTCTGCCCCCTGCTGCCTGGCAGCACCTGCCAGGCAGCAGGGGACAGTCATGTACACAGTTTTTTTGTATATTCTAACCTGAAGCGTCTCCATCACCATGGGAACGCCTCTGTGTTAGAATATACTGTCGGAAATGAGTTTCACGATGTAGCTCATATCCGACAGTATATTCTAACATAGAGGCGTTCCCATGGTGATGGGGACGCTACAAGTTAAAATATACCATCGGATTGGAGAAAAATCCAATCCAATGGTATAACAGAACTCCAGACTTTACATTGAAAGTCAATGGGGACGGATCCGTTTGAAATGGCACCATATTGTGTCAACATCAAACGGATCCGTCCCCATTGACTTGCATTGTAATTCAGGACGGATCCGTTTGGCTCCGCACGGCCAGGCGGACACCAAAATGACTTTTTTTTCATGTCCGTCGATCCTCCAAAAATCAAGGAAGACCCACGGACGGAAAAACGGTCACGGATCACGGACCAACGGAACCCCGTTTTGCGGACCGTGAAAAAAAACGTCCGTGTGCATGAGGCCTTAAGGACACAGCCTTACTACACCTTAGGACCAGGCCATTTTTTGCAAATCTGACCAGTGTCACTTTAAGTGGTGATAACTTTAAAACGCTTTGACTTATCCAGGCCATTCTGAGATTCTTTTTTCGTCACATATTGTACTTCATGACACTGGTAAAATAAAGTTAATTTTTTTTTTTTTAAATTAGCAAATTTCCAAGTTTCAGTTTCTCTACTTCTGTAATACATAGTAATACCCCTAAAAATTGTGATGACTTTACATTCCCCATATGTCTACTTCATGTTTGAATTATTTTGGGAATGATATTTTATTTTTTGGGGATGTTACAAGGCTTAGAAGTTTAGAAGCAAATCTTGAAATTTTTCAGAAATTTACAAAAACCCAATTTTTAGGGACCACTACAGCTCTGAAGTCACTTTGCGAGGCTTACATAATAGAAACCACCCATTCTATAAACTACACCCCTCAAGGTATTCAAAACTGATTTTACAAACTTTGTTAACCCTTTAGGTGTTGCACAAGAGTTATTGGCAAATGGGGATGAAATTTGCCTAATTTTCCAATTTAACCCATTTTTTCCACTAACAAAGCAAGGGTTAACAGCCAAACAAGGCTGTATCTTTATTGCCCTGACTCTGCCATTTACAGAAACACCACATATGTGGCCGTAAACTACTGTACGGCCACACAGCGGGGCGTAGAGTGAAAGGTGCGCCGTTTGGTTTTTGGAAGGCAGGTTTTGCTGGACTGGTTTTTTGACATCATGTCCCATTTGAAGCCCCATGATGCACCCCTAGAGTAGAAACTCCATAAAAGTGACCCCATCTAAGAAACTACACCCCTCAAGGTATACAAAACTTATTTTACAAACTTTGTTAACCCTTTAGGTGTTTCACAAGATTTAATGGAAAATAGAGATACAATTTCAAAATTTCACTTTTTTGGCAGATTTTCCATTTTAATATTTTTTTTCCAGTTACAAAGCAAGGGTTAACAGCCAAACAAAACTCATTATTTATGGCCCTGATTCTGTAGTTTACAGAAACATCCCATATGTGGTCGTAAACTGCTGTACGGGCACACAGCAGGGCGCAGAAGGAAAGGAATGCCATACGGTTTTTGGAAGGCAGATTTTGCTGGACTGGTTTTTTTGACACCATGTCCCATTTGAAGCCCCCCTGATGCACCCCTAGAGTAGAAACTCCAAAAAAGTTACCCCATTTTAGAAACTACAGGATAGGGTGGCAGTTTTGTTGGTACTAGTTTAGGGTACATATGATTTTTGGTTGCTCTATATTACACTTTTTGTGCGGCAAGGTAACAAGAAATTGCTTTTTTGCCACAGTTTTTTTTTTGTTATTTACACCATTCATCTGACAGGTTAGATCATGTGGTAATTTTATAGAGCAGGTTGTCACGGACGCGGTGATACCCAATATGTATACAATTTTTTTATTTATGTAAGTTTTACACAATAATTTAATTTTTAAAACAAAAAAAATGTTTTAGTGTCTCCATAGTCTAAGAGCCATAGTTTTTTCAATTTTTGGGCGATTATCTTAAGTAGGGTCTAATTTTTTGTGGGATGAGATGACGGTTTGATTGGCACTATTTTGGGGTGCACATGACTTTTTTATTGCTTGCTATTACACTTTTTGTGACGGAAGATGACAAAAAATGGCTTTTTTTACATCGTTTTTATTTTTATTTTTTTACGGTGGTCACCTGAGGGGTTAGGTCATGTGATATTTTTATAGAGCCGGTCAATACAGACGCGGCGATACCTAATATGTATACTTTTTTTTATTTATGTAAGTTTTACACAATGATTTCATTTTTGAATTAAAAGAAATCATGTTTTAGTGTTTCCATAGTCTAAGAGCCATAGTTTTTTCAGTTTTTGGGCGATTATCTTGGGTAGGGTATGATTTTTGCTGGATGAGATAACGGTTTGATTGTTACAATTTTGGTGTACATGCGACTTTTTTGATCACTTTTATTACCTTTTTTGGGAAGTAAGGTGGGCAAAATTCCAATTTCATCATAGTTTTTAATTTTTTTTTTTTATGGCGTTCACCGTTCGGGTAAAGTAACCTGACCGTTTTATAGATCAGGTCGTTACGGACGCGGCGATACCAAACATGTGTAGGGAATTTTTTTTTTTTTCATTTTTAATCAGTGATAAGTGTGTTTTTTGATTTTTACTTTATTTTCACTTTTTTCACTTTTTTTTTACCCAGACCCACTTGGTTCTTGAAGATCCAGTGGGTCTGATGTCTGTATAATACAGTACAATATATAGTACTGTACTGTATTTTACACTTTGTCTGAACAGATCTATGCCTTTCAGCACAGATCTGTTCAGAACCATGGACAGCAGGACACCTGAGAAGGCGTCCTGTTGCCATGGGAACCTTCCCCGTCTGCTCAGTAGTGGCCAGAACTGCGCAGACGGGGAAGGGTAAGGACGGGGCTTGGGGGGATGCCTGGGAGCTCTCTCCCTCTCCATTCAGGGGGCTCCAAAGGCACAGCAGCCCCCCGATGGGAGAGGGAGGGAGCTCCCTGAGATGTTAACCTTTTCCATACAGCGTACGGACCGCTGTATGGAAAGGGTTAAACGGCTGACATCGCATCACCGATGTCAGCCGTTTATACCAGGGTGCCAGCAATGTGCTGGCACCCTGGTATACCCAACGCGCATTTAGCCTAGGTGCCTGCTCAATGATTTGAGCAGGCACCTGGTTCCGATCACTGCCAGCCGCACGGCAGTGATCGAAAATACACAGGGCGTACATGTCCTTAAGTACCAGGGCACAAGGGCGTACCTGTACGCCCTGTGTCCTTAAGGGGTTAAAGACCTCCGCCGTACATGTATTTATGTAAGGGGTTATCCCACTTCGCCTATTTATACTTACCTGTTGCCAGCGCGCCGTTCGCTTCCTGGATTCTGGCTGGGGGCGGGCTTCATCTTGATTGAAGTCTTCTCCCGGCCGGGCCGCGCGCTGAACTGAACGCGCATGCAGCTGCCTATGCGCCATGGTGACTTATTCCTGTCCAGTATAGTACAGAGCCGGCGTGCACGTTCGCGGCTCTGTACTATTCTGGCCAGGAAGAAGTCACCATTGCGCATGCGCAGTGGCGTGTACATTCAGGACAGCGAGCAGCCTGGCCAGGAGAAAAGGAGGAGTCTTATGTGCAAGCATGGCCACCGGGATTCCGGAGAAGAGCGGTGGCCGTAACCAGGGGAGACCAAATGACAACAACGAGATAAGTGGGGATGAATTTTATCCTAAACGGTGGGAATTTGTTAATCAAATATATTTTCAAAAATGATCACTGTCAAATTATTAACAGATTTAACAATGATCATTATGATGGGATAACCCCTTTAAGGACCAGCACTGTACAAGGTCCATGGGGTTCTGGGGGAGAATCGGGGGGAATCGCGGCGCCATGCTGGCTCTTACCGGCAGGCAGTCATGCCGGGTAAGAGCAGCATGGTGCTGCACCGCCCCCCTACAGCTCCAAGCAATGTAATTGGCCAATCAATGTGTTGGTCACATCACAGCACAGGAAGCTGTCATCAGCATTGGGGCGGGAGGGGGTCAGGGGGAGGTGGCAGGTGCTGAACTGGTCAGCAACGGTCACCTCCGAGGTGAGGCAGGGGATACGAGTGTTTTGGGTCCCCTGCCAGTGCTGTGATTGGCTGGAACAATGCTCCAGCCAATGGCAGTGCTATAGCTGCACAGGAAGAGGCAGAACTTCCCTGCATGCAGTCATTCTAGCTGGTGACTGCATGCAGAGAGGTTCTGTGCCTTTCTGTGCTGCTTGTGGCTTGCTAGGACTTGTGGTTCACACCACAGCGCTTTTAACCCCTTTCCTGCTGAAAAGAAGAACATCTGGAATAGCTGCACAGATTTTTTTTTTCATTTGCAGCTGTTCCAGATCCCTAAACCACCCTCCGTCCCTGTCCCTGTTTAATTTCAAATTTATTACAAACCCCTTCACGTGTGAAAACACTACATACACACCCCTCACACTAAATAAAGATTTACACATTTCACACCCCAAAAAAATAAAAAAATGTCCCATTCATCCCAACAAGTATACTCAGCTGAAGCGGCATACGCCATCCTTGCCTCCGATACTGAATCTGCCAGTGAGGGAGAAGGGGATGCCACTTTTCTCTACTCCTCTACCCCCTTCAAACGTCCGCAAAATGTGTCCGCATCCGTTCCGCAATTTTGCGGAACGGGTGCAGACCCATTCATTTTCAATAGGGCCGGAATGTGCTGTCCGCATTTGTGGATCCACATCCACATTTGCGGATCCGCACTTTTGCATCTGTGCTTCCGTTTCCGCAAAAAAATAGAACATGTCCTATTCTTGTCCGCAATTGCAGACAAGATTAGGCATTTTCTATTATAGTGCCGGTGATGTGCGGTCCGCAAATTGCGGAATGCACATTGCCGGTGTCTGTGTTTTGCGGATCCACAAAACACTTACGGACGTGTGAATGGACCCTCATAGTAACATTATTAAAGGTTACGTTTTATCTTCATGTATACTCTAATGGATTGCCTTCCTTGTACAATGTTATAATATACTTATATATAAAGTATATTATAGTGCATTTGTATTGTGCAGCAGTTGTGTGCGGTTCTGCTGCGATACTGCAGGTATATAGAGGGACAAGCGTTATTGGAACAAATAATTTCTACTGGTGTGATATACCAGTCGTCCCACAAAAAAAATGATTGAAGCGGGTGTTATATACCAATATACTTTCTTTATACTGCATTTGGATACTGTAAAGTGCATTTGCGCATGCGCGTACACGAAAATTACATTGCCGATATTTTGCATTGGAAAAAAATAATGAATGGAGATCGTAAATTCGAATAATACATCTGGTATGTCACTGTCCATGTTGTGGGACTATTTGTGCACTTCTAGTAATTATTTCTTGGCTGCAAATATGAACTGAAGGTTTTTCAGGTTCGCCTGCCATTAAAATGAATGGGATCCGCCGCAAACTTGCGGTTCGCGAACATTCCCGGCAGATGTTCGTCCATCACTAATGACGACATTTTAGGAACTCGTGCTGCATAACGGCATAGTAAAGAAGCCAAACGTTAGACAATATTGGAGTTCGGACATTTTCTACCAGACTCTAATTTACAGTCAGACCATGAACAGTCAATTCGGAAATTCCTACACTACAATGACAATGCACAGTGCCCACCCCCAAAACGACCCAACATTTGACTGTCTATTCATTTATTAAGTTAGGCCTGTCATTGACCACTTCAGTACAAAGTTTGGTGAAGAGTACAACCCCGATAAAAATATATGTGTAGATGAGTCCTTATTACTGTTTAAAGGGAGGATTAGATTCCGCTTGTACCTACCTAGCAAACGGGCAAGGTATGGCATAAAGTTATACAAACTTTGTAAGAGTAGCTCCAGGTATACCCACAAGTTCCTGAAGGGAAATATTGCCGAATAGAACCCCCAGAATGCCCCCCCATCCTTGGAGTTAGTGTAAAGATTGTGTGGAACTTACTGTAACCACTGCTGGATAAGGTTTACCACCTCTATGTGGATAACTATTATACCAGCATACCCCTATTCATGTCCCTAATTCCTAGAGGTACTGTGGCTTGCGGCACAGTACGCAAAAATCAGAGAGACCTCCCTAGATCCCTGGTAGGGCAACCACTGAGAATAGTCAGTGGCATATCCGTTTTGGTGCATTTTTTCTGTGATTTATATATTTATATATTTTCATCCGCACAATGCTCTGTTTTGTGTACATGCGGTGGGACTCACCCCCCAATGAGAAACACGCTACAGTGTTTGGGGTCTGAGCAGTTCCCCCATATTGGCCACTATATTTCTGTGATTTTGTTTCATATGTATTGAATGTGCCTTTACCTGGCATTTAAACATTCTTTTGCACCTGGTAGCCTCCATCACACGGTCTGATATGGGTGTGGCTTACAGTCTTGCTTTATCCACATTGCATTAGTTGTCCTGCTATGCGGTTGTGTGGAAGCTTGGCTGTGAGCTGGATTTCATCACCTTCAGACCGTGTTCACACCATAGTTAGCGCAGTGGTAGGACCCCTTGCCATGCTGAGAGACCGTGACTTGGTGCATGATGAGCTCCGATGTGTTCCGGACAGGAATATATTGGCAAAAGTCTCAGCTTTTAATATCTGCTTGTATGACTAGCTAGTATAGTCAGTGGCATATCCGTTTGGTGCATTTCTTTTTCTGTGATTTATATATTTATATATTTTCATCCGCACAATGCTCCGTTTTGTGTAGGATGCCTTTGTGGTGCTTGTGGACCGCGCCGGCATCTTCCATTGTACGCATTTTTTTTGCTGGGGATGGTCAGCTGCTGCGGTCCACATGAGAAACACGCTACAGTGTTTGGGGTCTGAGCAGTTCCCCCATATTGGCCACTATATCTCTGTGATTTATTTTTCAACCACTGAGAATGGGTGAAAGTAGGGCTCTCCTCCAGGATAACATGCTGGTGGTTAAGTACAAGGACAAGAGGGACGTCCTTGTACTGACCAACATTTAAACTAACACCAGCACCCCTGCCCCTGTATGTGGTACCACTACCACTGTCCCCAAACCAGTTTGTATCCTGGACTATAACAGGCACATGAGAGAGGTAGATCTTTCAGATCAACTTCTGAAGCCCTATAGTGCCACACGAAAAACAAAAGTGTGGTACAAAAAGCTGGCCATACACGTTGTACAGATGGCAATGTGCAATGCGTACATGCTACAGATGTAGCAGGGTTAACACACAAACTCTTAACTCAAATTTCTTATTGCGTTATCTTGAAACAAAAGCCATTGAAAAGCTATTGAAGGTGTTTGCTTAACACATTTAGTTTAGATAACGCGTCTCATAAAGCATGTATGTTAACTCTACTACATCCGTATTTAATTCTCCAGACCTACAGAGGAACTTTTACTTTTTACTTCTACCGAGGAACTTTTCTTCAGTTCCAAGAGGTGGTTATCAAGGCCCTAATTTTTCAAACCCAGGCCGGAGTATTTCAGGAAGTTACGGTGCCTGTGATGTACCAGGGCAACATTTTCCAGGTCAAGTCCCCAAGACAGCAAGGAAGGGAAGGACCCAAATAAGATTCAGGGTATGTTCCAAAAGGGGGATAAGGAAAGACACCTTTTTCCACTGCGAAACGTGCCCTGAAAAACCTGGCCTGTGCTGGCTGGAGTGTTTCAGAATATACCACTCATCCATGGAGTATTAATTTAATTCCATCCTTTATGCTCCCTGTAATATTTCCACTTTATATCTCTGATTTAGTCCACCTCACTTGCATATCCACTTCCCAACAACCACTACATATTCTTTTCTTGGGGTTTTTAATTTCTGGGAAATTCAGAAATGTTTTAAATGCGACATCGCAGCTAAAATCCATGTCTATTTATTCAGGCCTGCAAAAACCATATTTTGCACTTTGGGCGCACAACAGGGCTCTAGAGGCATACATCAGGCTACAAGCACATATGGGGTGTTTGCAAAAAGTGGAGAAAATGGGGAACATATACTGGGGTGCATTTTCTCCTTTAACCGCTTATAAAAGTAAAAATATGGGGTCTGCTAGTAATTTTTTAATTTTTACAAATGTGTGCTTTGAAATGCTGTCACAAGTTTTTCTGTCTTCTGTGAGACAACTGTTAGGTCAAAAGTGCCCTTTCCACCCCTTAAAATGTTCGTACTGTGGTGCTGTTTCTGAAATGGGGTCACTTCTTGGGGTTTTTAATTTCTGAGGACCTCAGGAATTTTTTAAATGTGACATGGCAGCTAAAATCCATGTCTGTTTATTCAGGCCTGCAAAAACTATATTTTGCACTTTGCCTCTAGAGCCCTGTTGTGCGCCCATACAGCAGGCTACAAGCACATATGGAGTGTTTTCAAAAAGGGGAGAAAATGGGGAACATATACCGGGGTGCATTTTCTCCTTTAACCCATTGTGAAAGTAAAAAATTTGGGTCTGCTAGTAATTTTTCATTTTTACAAATATGTGCTTTCAAATGCTGTCACATGTGTTTCTGTCTTCTCTGAGACACCTGTTTGCTGAAAAGTACCCTTTCTACCACTTAAAATGTTCGTACAGTGGTGCTCTTTTCGAAAAGGGGCCACTTGTTGGGGTTTTTAATTTCTGGGACCTTAGGAATGTCTGCCAATTCAGGCCTGTCAGCAAAATTCATATTTTGCCGTTTGCCTGCTGTGCGCCCATACAGCAGGCTACAAGCACATATGGGGTGTTTCCTGAATAGGGAGAAATGGGGAACACATCCTGTGTTGCATTTTCTCCTTTAACCCCTTGTGGAAAAAAAATTGGTCTGCTACAAAAAAATTTTTTTTCACAAATGTGTGCTTTGAAATCGTTTCACAAGTGTTTCTGTCTTCTGTGAGACACCTGTTTGTTGAAAAGTACTCTTTCTACCACTTAAAATGTTCGTACGGGGGTGCTGTTTCCAAAATGGGGGTCACTTGTTTTGTTTTTTTATTTCTGGGGACCTCAGGAATTTATTTAATGTAACATGGCAGCTAAAATCCATGTCTGTTTATTCAGGCCTACAAAAAACATATTTAGCTGTTTGACTCTAAAGCCCTGCCATGTGCCCATACATCATTTTTTTAGCACATATGGGGTGTTGGCGTATTTGGGGGTAAATGGGGAACAAAATGTATGAATGTAGTTTCCGGAATGGGGTCACTTTTTGGGGGTTTACACTCTAGGGCCACCTCAGGGTGTGTTCAATTGCAAGATGGCACCTGTCAATTATTCAGGTGAAATCTGCCTTCCAGAAGCCATTTGGTGCTCCTTTCCTTCTGACCCCTGTGGTATGCCCATAAAGCAGTATACAAGCACATATGGGGTATTGCTGTAATCAGGAGAAAGTGGGAAATAAATTAGGGGGTGCATTTTCTCCAGTTCCCCCTTGTAAAAGTGAAAAATTTGGGCCTAAATCAATTTTTCTGGAAAAAAAAAATAATTTTTCATTTTCATAGCCAATTCCATGAATCACCTTTGAGGTCCAAGTTCTCAATACACATCTTGAAGTATTCCTTGATGGGTGTAGTTTCCATAATAGGGTCACATTTTGGGGGTTTCCACTGTAGGGCCACCTCAGGGTGTCTTCATATGCGACAAAGCTCCCAATTACTATTCCAGCTAAATCCTCTCTCCAAAAGCCATATGGTGCTCCTTTCACTTTAAATCCTGCTGTACACCCATACAGCACACATGGGGTGTTTCTGTAAACTCCAGAATAAGGGTAATAGATTTTGAGTTTTGTTTGGCTGTTAACCCTTGATGTGTTGCAGAAAAAATAGATTCAAATTTAATGTCTGCTAAAAAGAAAAGTGAACTTTTGAATTTTAATTCCCATTTTCATTTATTTCTTGTGGGGCACCTAAAGGGTTAACAAAGTTAGAAAAATCAGCTTTGAATAGCTTGAGGGGTGTAGTTTCTAAAATGGGGTGATTTATGGGTGGTTTCTAATATGTAAGCCCCAGAAAGTGACTTCATAACTGAACTGGTCCTGAAAAAATTAACTTCTAAGCCTTCTAACGTCTCAAAAAAATAAAATGTAATTTTCAAAATGATTCAAACAAGAAGTATATATATGGTAAATGTAAATTAATAACTATTTTTGGAGTTATTACTATCTATTAAAAAAGTAGAGAAATTGAAATTTAAAAATTTGTTAAATTTGGTATTTTTTTTATAAATAAAAATTAAAAATTTTTGACTCAATTTTGCCACTGTCATGAAGTACAATATGTGATGAGAAAACAATCTCAGAATGGCTTGGATAATTAAAAGCGTTTTAAAGTTATTACCACATAAAGTGACACATGTCATATTTGCTAAATATGGCCTGGTCCTTAAAGGGTTAATGTAGTGAGTTTGACATTGTTCTGCCCAGCAGGATTAGAAAATGATTCTAGTTCATTCTGCCAGAGTCTTGGTATTTCTTAAGTGGTTAGTGTGGTTATAGCACTATCTTGCAGTGTTAAGTTGTATTACACTTTGTTTTTCTGTTACAAAGATTATTGCAATGTGGGTGGTGCACTGCATTGTGGGAGGGAAAAGCATCCTGGGAAAGAAAAGTCTCCAGTCTCCAGGACACATCAGCAGAGCTGTCCTTTTGCATATCTCCTTCTCAAACTCCACCATCCTTGTAAAAGCATATCTGGTGAGAGATCTACCTTTGTTTCAGGGATATTATGTTATGCAGAGCTGTTCAGATAGTTGTAATTGTTACTCAGGGAGTTGTTACTACTGTTAGCTAGACATGTAATCGTATGTACAGGCAGCCATTTTACCATTTGCTTCAGTGTTAATGCAAATGTTAAAGGTAGAGATGAGCGAATCGAAGCTGATGAAGTGGAATTCGATCCGAATTTCAGGAAAAATTTGATTCGTACTGAAGCCAAATTTCTTCACGCTTCGTGGTAACTAAACACATTTTTTTCAAAAATGGCTGCTGCACATGTGAGGACATGGAGAAAGGAACTTTTGTAAGGCAGGATCACTCATAATGTCATGCATGCCAGCCAGCCCTGTGATGTCAGAGCCCTATAAATAGCATCAGCCATCTTGATTATGCCATTTACCAGTTTACTTGGTGCAGAGAGAGATGTCAGCAGGCGCTAGGGACAGTGTTAGAAAAAACTTCATTGTGCTGAAAAAGAGATTTACAAGTGCAGGGCAAGATTTTTCAAGGTGTAGGGAAAGGATAGGGAGGAATCATTCCACAGCATTTATGTTGAACAGGGTTCAGTAGGAGAGGTTACAACCTGGGTAATAGGAACAATCCTAGTATACCTTGCTGCACTGACTGGGGATCCAAATTGCCATTATACAGCTCTGTAATTTCAGCAAACCGTTCTTGTTATTGGGGTGCAAGTGCTGTTTGAAACAGCCATTAACAGGGTTTATTACAAAGAAATATTTCTATGTCTTATTTGCCCTTGTGCAGTGCAGTTATATGTTCTAAAGCATTTTTGGGCTTGTATTAGTGGGAAAAAGGGCTTATTAGCCGTTGTGTAGTGAAGTGCTAAAATTACAGCTCTTTTTGTCGTGTATTAGTGGCAAAAGTAAAATATATTTGCCGGTCAGCGGTGCAGTTATATGTTCTAAATCCTTTTGTGGCCTGTATTAGTGGAAAAAGAAAACATATATTTGCCAGTCAGCGGTGCAGTAATATGTTAAAAAGCCTTTTGTGGCCTGTATTAGCGGAAAAAGAAAAAATCTATTTGCCGGTCAGCGGTGCAGTTGTCTGTTCTAAAGCCTTTTGTGGCGTGGATTAGTGGAAAAAGAAAAAATATATTTGCCCATCAGCGGTGCAGTTATTTGTTTTAAAGCGTTTTGTGGCGTGTATTAGCAGAAAAAGAAAATATATATTTGCCGGTCAGCGGTGCAGTTATCTGTTCTAAAGCCTTTTGTGGCGTGTATTAGTGGACAAAGAAAAAATGTATTTGCCGGTCAGCGGTGCAGTTATATGTTTTAACCCCTTAAGGACCAGGCTCATTTTCACCTTAAGGACCAGGCCATTTTTTGCAAATCTGACCAGTGTCACTTTAAGTGCTGATAACTTTAAAACACTTTGACTTATCCAGGCCATTCTGAGATTGTTTTTTCGTCACATATTGTACTTTATGACACTGGTAAAATAAAGTCAAAAAAAATAATTTTTTAGCATAATAAAATACCTAATTTACCAAAAATTTTGAAAAATTAGCAAATTTCAAAGTTTCAGTTTCTCTACTTCTGTAATACATAGTAATACCCCCAAAAATTGTGATGACTTAACATTCCCCATATGTCTACTCCATGTTTGAATTATTTTGGGAATGATATTTTATTTTTTGGGGATGTTACAAGGCTTAGAAGTTTAGAAGCAAATCTTGAAATTTTTCAGAAATTTACAAAAACCCAATTTTTAGGGACCACTACAGCTCTGAAGTCACTTTGCGAGGCTTACATAATAGAAACCGCCCAAAAATGACCCCATTCTATAAACTACACCCCTCAAGGTATTCAAAACTGATTTTACAAACTCCGTTAACCCTTTAGGTGTTGCACAAGAGTTATTGGCAAATGGGGATGAAATTTGAGAATTTAATTTTTTTGCCTAATTTTCCATTTTAACCTATTTTTTCCACTAACAAAGCAAGGGTTAACAGCCAAACAAGACTGTATCTTTATTGCCCTGACTCTGCTGTTTACAGAAACACCCAATATGTGTCTGTAAACTACTGTACGGCCAGACAGCGGGGCGTAGAGTGAAAGGTGCGCCGTATGGTTTTTGGAAGCCAGATTTTGCTGGACAGTTTTTTTGACACCATGTCCCATTTGAAGCCCCCTGATGCACCCCTAGAGTAGAAACTCCATAAAAGTGACCCCATCTAAGAAACTAAACCCCTCAAGGTATTCAAAACTGATTTTACAAACTTCGTTAACCCTTTAGGTGTTGCACAAGAGTTATTGGCAGATGGGAATGAAATTTGAGAATTTCATTTTTTTGCCTAATTTTCCATTTTAACCCATTTTTTCCACTAACAAAGCAAGGGTTAACAGCCAAACAAAACTCATTATTTATGGCCCTGATTCGGTAGTTTACAGAAACACCCCATATGTGGTCGTAAACTGCTGTACGGGCACACGGCAGGGCGCAGAAGGAAAGGAATGCCATACGGTTTTTGGAAGGCAGATTTTGCTGGACTGTTTTTTTTGACGCCATGTCCCATTTGAAGCCCCCCTGATGCACCCCTAGAGTAGAAACTCCAAAAAAGTGACCCCATTTTAGAAAGTACGGAATAGGGTGGCAGTATTGTTGGTACTAGTTTAGGGTACATATGATTTTTTATTGCTCTATATTACACTTTTTGTGCGGCAAGGTAACAAGAAATAGCTTTTTTGGCACGTTTTTTTTTTTTGTTATTTACAACATTCATCTGACAGGTTAGATCATGTGGTAATTTTATAGAGCAGGTTGCCACGGACGCGGCGATACCTAATATGTATACAATTTTTTTTTATTTATGTAAGTTTTATACAATAACTTTTTTTTAAAACCAAAAAATTGTTTAGTGTCTCCATAGTCTAAGAGCCATAGTTTTTTCAGTTTTTGGGCGATTATCTTGAGTAGGGTCTAATTTTTTGCGGGATGAGATGACGGTTTGATTGGCACTATTTTGGGGTGCATATGACTTTTTAATCGCTTGCTATTACACTTTTTGTGACGTAAGATGGCAAAAAATTGCTTTTTTTACACCGTTTTTTTTTTTTTTTACGGTGGTCATCTGAGGGGTTAGGTCATGTGATATTTTTATAGAGCCGGCCGATACGGACGTGGCAATACCTAATATGTATACTTTATTTTTATTTATGTAAGTTTTACACAATGATTTTATTTTTGAAACAAAAAAAAATCATGTTTTAGTGTTTCCATAGTCTAAGAGCCATAGTTTTTTCAGTTTTTGGGGGATTATCTTGAGTAGGGTCTCATTTTTTGCGGGATGAGATGACGGTTTGATTGGTACTATTTTGGCGTACATGCAACTTTTTTGATCACTTTTATTACCTTTTTTGGGAAGTAAGGTGGGCAAAATTTCAATTTTCTCATAGTTTTTATTTTTTTATTTTTATGGCGTTCACCGTGCGGGGAAAGTAACATGACCGTTTTATAGATCAGGTCGTTACGGATGCGGCGATACCTAATATGTGTAGTGTATTTTATTTTTTTAATTTTTATTCAGTGATAAATGTTATTTTTTTTATCTTAACTTTTTTCACTTTTTTTTTTATTTTTTTGACCCAGACCCACTTGGTTCTTGAAGATCCAGTGGGTCTGATGTCTGTATAATACAGTACAGAACCTATATAGGGTTCTGCACGGTATTTTACTTACACTGAACAGATCTATGCTTTCAGCATAGATCTGTTCAGCACCATGGACAGCAGGACGCCTGAGCAGGCGTCCTGTTGCCATGGGAACCTTCCCCGTCTGCCACAACTTCGCAGACGGGGAAGGGTGAGGACGGGGCTGCCTGGGGGCTCTCTCCCTCTCCATCGGGGGGCTGCAAAGGCACAGCAGCCCCTCCGATTGGATCGGAGAGGGAGGGAGCTCCCTGCACTGTTAACCTTTTCCATACAGCGGTCCATACGGACCGCTGTATGGAAAGGGTTAAACGGCTGACATCGCATCAACGATGTCAGCCGTTTATACCAGGGTGCCAGCAATGTGCTGGCACCCTGGTATACCCACTGTACACCAACGATTATGCAATGGGAGGCGGGCGGGGGATCGCGATCCCGCCTGCCGCACCGCCCGCCTCCCGCAACGCCCCCACCGCCTGCGACACCCCCCCTGCACCACCCGCCGCCCGCCGCCATCAAATGGTGCAGGGGTGCAGGGGGAAGGTGAAATCTTGATTTTAGGCACTCTGAAGTTTCTGACCGCGGGGATCAGAAACTGCAAAAAGCACAGCAAACCGCAGGTCTGAATTGACCTGCGGTTTGCTGCAATCGCCGACACGGGGGGGTCAAATCTGTGGTGGGGCTTTGGGGTGGGCGGGCTTAGGGGTGTTAGTCGGCGCTAACTGATTCACGTGCATAACAAAACACAAGGTGCATATTAAAACATATAACACTATATAACGACTATATAAACTGACTAGGGTCTCTGCTGTGCTAGTCTCTGCTGCGCTGTACCGTATTTTTCGCCCTATAAGATGCACCTAAGTTTTAGAGGAGAACAATAAGAAAAAAATATTTTTCATTACACCTCAGGTCAGACCAGCAATCAGACCCCCAATGTTAATCAGACCTCTGCTGACAGCCCTAATCAGACCCCAATGTCAATCAGACCTCCCAACCTTTAGCCATCTATCAGCCCCCATGTCAGCCATCAGCTCCCCATGTCAGCCATCAGCCCCCTATGTCAGCCATCAGCCCCCCATGTCAGCCATCAACCCCCCATGCCAGCCATCAACCCCCCATGTCAACCATCAGCTCCCCCATGTCAGCCTCCAGCCCTTATGTCAGCCTCCAGCCCTTATGTCGGCCATCAGCCCCCATGTCAGCCATAAGCCCCCCATGTCAGCCATTTTCCCCCTATGTCAGCAATCAGCCCCCCATGTCAGCAATCAGCCCCCCATGTCAGCCATAAGCCATATGTCAGCCATAAGCCATATGTCAGCCATTAGCCCCCCATGTCAGCCATCAGCCCCCCATGTCAGCCATCAGCCCCCCATGTCAGCCATCAGCCCCCCATGTCAGCCATCAGCTCCCCCATGTCAACCTCCAGCCCTTATGTCAGCCATCAGCCCCCCATGTCAGCCATAAGCCCCCCATGTCAGCCATAAGCACCCCATGTCAGCCATAAGCACCCCATGTCAGCCATAAGCACCCCATGTCAGCCATCAGCCCCCCATGTCAGCCATATGTCAGCCCCCAGCCCTTATGTCCGCCATAAGCCCCCATGTCTGCTCCCAGCTCTCATGTCAGCTCCAAGCCCTTATGTCAGCCATAAGCCCCCATGTCAGCCCCAGCCCTTATGTCAGCCCCCAGCGCAAATAAAAAACAAACAAAAAATACACTTACCTGTCCTGCTCCTGGACACCACCACTCCTCACCATCACGATCCTCTTGTCATGGAACCATGAACCAGACGTACAACAGAGATAGGTGGAATAAGAAGGCTTTATTGAAAATCAAGCCGTAGCTAAAGTCCAAACGGATGGCTAAACCGAAGCAGGGTCTTGCGTAGACGGAGGTCAGGAACCAGGAGGGTAGTCAGACGTAGCCAGGATCAGGAACCAACGGGGTAGTCAGACGAAGCCAGGATCGGGAACCAACGGGGTAGTCAGACGAGGCCAGGATCAGGAACCAGAAGCAGCAGCAGTCTTTGAAGCATGTGCACACAGGAGGACCAAGCAAGGAACTGAAGCCACAGACCTTCTATATATATGAGCTAGGCATCCAGCTCCTCCCAGTGGGAAGGAGGAGCCGCAGGGTGGGAGGCTACAAGAAACCCAGAAACCAAGATGGCCGCCAGCACATGTCAAACGAAGGAGAACAGTGAGAAGGTAAGACCATGACAGTACCTCCCCCTCAAGGGCCCCTCCTCCGCGGAGTAAGGAACGGTTTCAGAGGGAAGCGTGCGTGGAAGGCTCGGAGCAACGCAGGAGCATGGACATCTGTGGAGGGAACCCAGGAACGCTCCTCTGGACCATAACCACGCCAATGGACCAAAAACTGCAACCGACCGCGGACCAGGCGTGAGTCCAGGATATTGCTCACCTCATATTCCTCACGATTGCCCACTTGGACCGGACGGGGCCGAGGAACCGAGGAAGTGAAACGATTACACACCAATGGCTTCAACAGGGAGACATGAAACACGTTGGAGATCCGCATGCCAGGAGGAAGCGCAAGGGCATAGGCTACCGGGTTTACCCTGTGAAGCACTCGGAAGGGACCAACAAAGCGAGGCGCCAGCTTGGGAGTGGGCACTCGAAGGTTGAGGTTGCGGGTGGACAACCATACACGGTCTCCGACCTGGTAGGAAGGAGCGGGCGCTCGTCTGCGATTAGCCTGGAGTCTCTGGCGTTGCGCAGAGACCTCAAGGGACCTCTGGATCTGTACCCAAGAAGTACGTAGGACGGAAAGGTGATCCTCCACAGCCGGAGTATCCTGGGGAGAGAATACCTCCGGTAACACGGCAGGTTGGAACCCATAATTGGCCATGAAGGGAGACGTCCCAGAGGAAGAGTTCACCGCCGTGTTCCTGGCAAACTCAGCCCAAGGCAGGAGGTCAACCCAATTGTCTTGGTGATCGGAGACATAGCAACGAAGGAATTGCTCCAAGGCCTGATTGGATCGTTCTGCGGCCCCATTGGACTGAGGGTGGTAGGCCGAGGAGAAAGAGAGATGAATCCCCAACTGGGAGCAAAAGGCGCGCCAGAACCTGGACACAAACTGACTCCCCCGATCCGACACAATCTCCTTGGGCAAACCGTGCAACCGGAAGACCTCCCTGGCAAAAATCGAGGCCAACTCTTGTGCAGAGGGTAACTTCTTGAGAGGAACACAGTGGCACATTTTGGAAAACCGATCCACAATCATGAGAATGACCGTATGGCCTCGGGATGCAGGAAGGTCCACAATGAAATCCATCCCCAGGTGTGACCATGGACGCTCCCCGGTGGCTATGGGTTGCAAAAGGCCCAACGGAAGGTGCCGAGGGGACTTACTCTGGGCACAAACGGAGCATGCCGCTACATATGCAGCGATGTCGGAACGTAGAGAAGGCCACCAGAACAGACGTGAAACCGCCCAGGACAGCTGATTCTTTCCAGGGTGCCCCGCGGCCTTGGAGTTATGGTAGGTTCGCAACAACCGAGTGCGCAACTCCTCAGGCACAAAACATCTGCCGTTGGGTCTCCCAGAGGGAGCACCAGATTGAGCCGCCAAAATCTGCTCACCCAGAGGAGAGGTCAGGCTGGTGCGAATAGCAGCCAGGATCTGATTCGGGGGTATGACCGTAGTCGGAATCGACTCCTCCCCGGACAGCTCGGAGTACTGCCGTGATAAGGCATCCGCTCTGATGTTCTTGGAGCCGGGTAGGTAGGAGACCACGTAATTAAAACGTGACAAGAACAGAGCCCATCTGGCCTGACGTGGTGTCAATCTCTTGGCCTCAGAGAGGTAGGTCAGATTCTTGTGGTCCGTCAGGATGAGAACCGGAACCACCGAGCCCTCGAGCAAGTGCCTCCATTCTTTAAGGGCCTGCACGATGGCCAATAACTCCCTGTCACCAATCTGATTGTTGCACTCCGCGGAAGACAGTTTCCGGGAGTAAAACCCACAAGGAAGCAGAGGACCCGCTGGTGTTCTACGCTGAGACAGGAGGGCGCCTACTCCCGTCTCAGACGCGTCCACCTCGAGGACAAAAGGCAACCCAGGGTTGGGATGCGACAGAATCGGAGCCGACACAAAGGCGGACTTTAGAGCCTCAAAAGCTCGGATGGCCTCGAGCGACCAGACCTGAGGATTACTGCCCTTCCTGGTCAGATCCGTGAGAGGCTTGGCTAGCATGGAAAAGTCCCTGATGAACTTCCGATAATAATTGGCGAAGCCCAAAAAGCGCTGCAGGGCACGAAGCCCACTGGGCTGGGGCCACTGTAAGACAGCCGAAACCTTCTCAGGATCCATGGAGAACCCCTCAGCGGAAATGATGTAACCTAAGAAGGTTACCTGGGATCGGTGAAATTCGCATTTCTCAAGCTTACCGAACAGCTTGTTCTCTCGTAAGCGTTGCAACACTCGTCTGACATCCAGAATGTGGGCCTCCATGGATGCAGAATATACCAAGATGTCATCCAAATAGACCACCACACACTGCTGCAACAGGTCACGGAAAACATCGTTGATGAATTCCTGGAAGACTGCGGGCGCATTGCACAACCCAAAGGGCATAACCAAGGATTCATAATGACCGGTCCTGGTGTTAAACGCGGTCTTCCACTCATCGCCCGCCTTGATCCTTACCAGGTTATATGCCGCCCTCAGGTCGAGTTTGGTAAAGACCGTGGCCCCTTTGAGGCGATCGAACAGCTCGGAAATCAAGGGTATCGGGTAAGCGTTCTTGATCGTGATGCGATTGAGACCCCTGTAGTCGATGCAAGGCCTCAACTCACCGCCCTTCTTTTTCACAAAGAAAAATCCAGCCCCTGCCGGGGACGAGGATTTGCGAATGTGTCCGCGTGAAAGCGCCTCCCTCACGTACTCCTCCATGGCCTCATTCTCCGCTACCGACAGTGGATAGACTTTGCCACGAGGAGGAACGGCACCAGATTGTAACTCTATGGCACAATCGTATGGGCGGTGCGGAGGTAGGGCAACCGCGCGCACCTTATCGAATACATCCCGGTACTCCTCGTATTCAGGAGGCAACAGAGAGTCCGAGGAAGTACACAGCAACTTGACAGGCCCATGGATGCAACTAGCCCCACACTGCGGTGACCACGAGAGGATCTCGGCCGATCTCCAATCGAAAGTCGGATTATGCTTCTGGAGCCAGGGGTACCCCAAGACCACCGAGTAGTGTGGAGACGAAATAACCTGGAGACAGACCGACTCTCTGTGAACGGCACCAATGGCCATCCCCACTGGAAGGGTCTCCTGAGTCACGTGTGGCGGCAGAAGGGGTCTGCCGTCTATCGCCTCAAGAGCCAGTGGGGAACCTCGAGGCTGCAGAGGAATGGAATTGGCGGCGGCGAACACACTATCAATGAACAAGCCACCAGCACCAGAGTCCACCAACGCCTGGGTCGTCACCGAGCCCCCGACCCAGGAGAGGACAACAGTAATCAGTGGTTTGTCAATACGGGAAACCGGGGACGAGGAGACTCCACCCAAGATCTGCCCCCGACAGGATCTCAGGTGCGAGCGTTTCCCGGACGGTTTCGGGCATGCCAACCGAAAATGCCCACCGAGACCACAGTACATGCATCGGCCCTCGCGTCTCCGGAGTACCCTCTCCCCCTCGGACAGGCGAGCAACCCCCAGCTGCATGGGTTGACCCCCAGACCAGTCATCCCCAGGAGGCGTGGGAGGAGAGGGAGGCACGGGTGGGACAGCAAACGTAGGCGCCAATCTGTTAGAAGGCCTCCGCAGGCTCTCCTTAAAGGAAGGTCTCTCCCTGAGTCTGGTGTCAATCAAAATCAGGAAAGAAATAAGGGACTCGAGCTCCACTGGTAGGTCCTTGGCTGCAATCTCATCCTTCAAGGCATCCGAGAGACCATGAGAGAAAGCAGCGACCAGAGCCTCATTATTCCAGCCCACCTCTGCTGCCAGGGTACGAAACTCAATGGCGTATTCAGCTACGGATCGTGAACCCTGTCTGATGGACATAAGGAGCTTCGCAGCAGAGGCAGCACGAGCCGGCACATCGAATACCTTCCGAAGAGAAGCAACAAAACCGGAAAACTCGGCAACCACCGGATTGTTGTTCTCCCATAAAGGGCTGGCCCAGGCCAAGGCCTTGTCCGAGAGCAGCGAGATCAAGAAGCCCACCTTTGATCTCTCAGTAGGAAAGGCATGTGGCAGCAACTCGAAATAAATGGCCACCTGGTTAAGGAAACCTCGGCACTGAGTTGGCTCTCCCCCAAAGCGCTGTGGAAGGGGGGCAGAACCGGTCATACCCCGAAACACCGCAGGTGCAGCAACAGGTGTCGGGGTAGACTCTGGCGCAACAACCGGAGCGGCAGTAGGAGCGGGCCCAGGAGCGACAACCGACCCATCGGCAACGGAAGCTAAATGAGCCGTGCGTTCAAGCAGGGTTTGTAACGCCACAGCGAACCGACCCAACAGGTGATCCTGCTGATCAAGTCTGGCAACCAGCGTAGGTAGCGAGGATGGCCCTGTACCGTCAGAATTCATGGCTTGGTCCTAATGTCATGGAACCATGAACCAGACGTACAACAGAGATAGGTGGAATAAGAAGGCTTTATTGAAAATCAAGCCGTAGCTAAAGTCCAAACGGATGGCTAAACCGAAGCAGGGTCTTGCGTAGACGGAGGTCAGGAACCAGGAGGGTAGTCAGACGTAGCCAGGATCAGGAACCAACGGGGTAGTCAGACGAAGCCAGGATCGGGAACCAACGGGGTAGTCAGACGAGGCCAGGATCAGGAACCAGAAGCAGCAGCAGTCTTTGAAGCATGTGCACACAGGAGGACCAAGCAAGGAACTGAAGCCACAGACCTTCTATATATATGAGCTAGGCATCCAGCTCCTCCCAGTGGGAAGGAGGAGCCGCAGGGTGGGAGGCTACAAGAAACCCAGAAACCAAGATGGCCGCCAGCACATGTCAAACGAAGGAGAACAGTGAGAAGGTAAGACCATGACACCTCTTCATCCTGCTGTCGGCTGTGTATCGCGGCGCACAGTGTGAGGTCACAGAGCGCCCTCACGCTGTGCACAGCCCTGCACAGCCGATAGTCAAGCCGAGGACCAGGAAGCGGTGAGTATAGATCCTTCACCGCTTCCTGGTCCTCCTGTACTAATTAAGCGCTTCCATAATGGAAGCACTTCATTAGTACCGCGTTAAAGCGGCCCTGATTGCCGCGGCCCGGCAAACAATCTTCCAGTGCCTGGTCCTGGGCCGCGGCCAGGCAGTTGGGGACCGCTGTTCTACAACACTATAAAGGCTCTCTGCAGCCAGGAAATAGCCATTTTTTTGCGCTATGAATAAATTCGGATGAAACAGAAATTTTCCCAAAAATTTGGCGAACCGGCCAAATCAAATTTTTTATTTATTTGTATCTCTAGTTATAGTACATGCTTCCTATGCTTTATTCTTTACATGTTATTTGTATTCTTGTATTTTTACCGCACACTTGTACAATCTCTCACTCACACGCATCGCGAGTTCAACCTGTTGACCAATAAACAATTTAGACTACAAAGAACGTCCTCTTATTTGAAATGGTTTATGCTGAATGTCAGACTGCACACTGTGTGAATGTGTATGAAGACAGGACAGTCATAAAGCAGAAACTAGCTCTGTCATATAGTCATTAGAAAATAGAAAGATCTCACACAACCAGACATCAGAGAATTGGCAAATAGCTTAATGAAAAAAATTAAAGGATCTCCAAAATGAGGGCTCATGCACATGACCACAAAAAGCGGATCCGCAAAACATACGGATTACGTTCGTGTGCATAACTTTTTTTAGCGGAACGGAACATCTGGCCCCTAATAGAAGAGTACTATCCTTGTCCGTAATGCGGACAATAATTGGACATGTTCTATTTTTTTGCAGGACGGAAATACGGACATACAGAAACGGAATGCACACGGAGTAACTTCCGTTTTTTTTGCGGACCCTTCGAAATGAATGGTTCCGTGTACGGACTGCAAAAAAACGGAACGGACACAGATTGAAAATACGTTCGTGTGCATAAGCTTTAAGATAAATGCCACAGTTTACAGAAATTATATTAGACTGAACCATAGATATAGACTTGAGGGTAAATTCATTCCACCCTGTGTCCAGAATTCTAGCTTTCAAAAGGTCACATAATTTTTGTAAGTGTATGCATTTTTTTGCATATTTAAACAACGTTTTCGCTATGTTATCACTGTGATTTTTTAAAAAGTTGAAAAAAAAGTTACAAGTCCACACTTTCACACTTGCGTTTTTCTTTTCCGGCATAGAGTTCCGTCACAGGGGCTCTATACCGGGAAAGAACTGATCAGGCATATCCCCATGCATTCTGAATGGAGAGTAATCCGTTCAGGATGCATCAGGATGTCTTCAGTTCAGTCGTTTTGACTGATCAGGCAAAAGAGAAAACCGCAGCATGCTACGGTTTTATCTCCGGCGAAAAAAACGGAAGACTTGCCTGAACGCCGGATCCGGCATTTTTTCCCATAGGGATGTATTAGTGCCGGATCAGGCGTTCAGAATACCAGAATTCTGGATCCATCGTTCCGTTATGCACATGCGCAGACTGAAAAAAAGGTAAAAATAAATAAATGCCGGATCCGTTTTGCCGGATGACACCGGAACGACGGATCTGGCATTTCAATGCATTTTTTCGACTGATCAGGCATTTTTAAGACTGATCAGGATCCTGATCAGTCTTACTAATGCCATCAGTTAGCATACATTTTGCCGGATCTCTCTGCCGCAAGTGTGAAAGTAGCCTTAGACCCCAATTTCAATTTTCATATATGTAGTTAATAATAACATGATATTCCAGAATCAGTTACTATTAGACTGACTTACCCCATATTTAATAAGATTCAGCCCTTAGCAACCAGTCTGCATAAAACTGCAATTTCACTATTCAGTTAAGATGGCCGCCACTGCCCTCACCCTGAGGCTAATCCCGCCTGCCCTCACTAGCCAGTAACAATAGCCCCCCAAAAGTGTCAGTAACCAGAGCCCTCCCCCTAAAGGGTTAATCTCCTGCAGCACAAAGGTGTCCTCTTACCACATGTTGCTTTCATTTATACACTGAGCAGATGCAGATCTCCCTTCCCTGGTCTGCGCTGCTTCGGCACTGCATTGTCCCAGTCTGCTGAGTGAGGGAGCGTCTGCCAAGCGCAGGGACAGGGAGAAGTGCACACAGCCCAGGCACTGTTATCAGCTGCTGGGGGAGGACCTGGCTTTAATCATTTACTTACAGTCCCTGGCTGTCAGTAATGTGACCCTGCACGCTGCGTGCTTCTGCGTCCTCCGTCCTTCAACACATAGACGACCATGCCTAGCAACCTTATTTTAAGCACGGGTAAAAGTAGGCAGTACATGGAACAAAACTGTGGAATTAAGGGGTAATTGAATACACAGTGAAAAGTTAAAATAGGGCCACCAAGGAGATATTAATCACCACAATCCAATACTCCAAAAAAAAAAATACCACAGTTATACTATAAAGATGCGCCATATGTAGCACACAACATGCAATTTTTTTATTTTTTTTCATGATTTGGATATGAATTTTCCATACAAATTCATATCCAAATCATTAATACTTTTATTACTTTTTTTAAAAAAATCTAAAATTTCCAATCACCCCGTATCCTAATCCATTTTTCCTCTATACGTCTTTGTTTATAGAGAACCTTTTTGTATCTTTTAATCTTGTTAACCAAGTTAAGCCATATGATCACATTTGGAATATCCCGTGAAAACCAGACCCGTGTAATCAAGAGTCTTGCCAAGAACATTACTTTTATCAAAATAATCTTCTTATCTTTATGACAGTTTACCTTGGAAAGATCGCCCAGTATTCATCATTCCACCATGAAAGGAATCACTACTTTCAGTTTTTGGGTAATAAAGTCATCAATCGCAGCCCAATATTCTTTTAGTTCTGTACAAAGCCAGAACATGTGCATAAAGCCAGCTCCTGGCGCGTCACACCGTGGGCAATTAGATGTATTCCTTAAACTACATTTATTAGGCCACACTGGCATAACGTAAAATCTCTATGTTAAATATTGAATTGAACTAAAAGGTGATTAAAGTTGTGGGACACTGGTCCTAAATTGTACAATATGTTCTGCCAATCCTCTACTTGTAGAGTTGAACATTCAGCTCCCCAAGCCCTTTGTCCAGGAGAGCAGATGTTATTAAATAGTGCTTTAACTAGTAATTTATAAATAATTAAAAAACAAATTTGACCATGGATGTCCCTGCCGAAACAATGACCAATAAAGTATTGCGGCTGCATATAGGGACCACCCAATACACATGTAACTTGGAAAAGCTCACTAAATATGAAGCAGAAAACTAAAAAAAGTGGCGCTCATAAACAACCAATTTATGAAAAATTCTTTATTGTTACATAATAAATATTGTATATAATGCCATTAAAAAAGGAGAGTAGGGAACAGAGAAAAACACCATCGCGGCATAATACAGACCACCAAACACAAGGAGAGCAACAAATGACATGAAAAGGACAGTAGATGGCAGCACCCCCAGAGATGCAGGAGTCCTCATGTAAAGCACCTTGTGGCTAGGGTATATGCCATCCTAATCACAGTTAGATATGACCTAGTGTCACACAGACAGACTAGAAGTCTGAACAGCATAAGGATGCAAGAAACTCACCTAACAATAGTGGGATCACGGACACCGACAATGTGCTTTCCGCATTTTGCGGATCCGCACATTGCCAGAACTATATGAAAAATGCCTTTTCTTGTCCGCAATTGCGGACAAGAATAGGACATGTTCTATAGGCTCTACAAAAAACACAGTGTTCGCCTAATCAGGCCTGATCTTGTGCGCACACTTGCGTTCAGTCCGCCCCACCGCAGTGACCGAATTTTTTTTTTCTGATCGCTGCAAAAACACAGTAAAATCGCTGCGGCGCTATAAACATCACTTTTGAGGGGCATGGCGAGTTCATAGAAGATTTTTTTTTTTCACAAGTTAGCGGAAATTTTATCAATTTTTAGTTTTTTTGTTTTGTCTTACAAAGTCTCATATTCCACTAACTTGTGACAAAAAATTAAATCTTACATGAACTCACCGTACCCCTCACGGAATCCAAATGCGTAAAAATGCACTGTGAAATCCTAAAGGTACTCATTGGAATTTGGGCCCCTTTGCACATCTTGGCTGCAAAAAAGTGTCACACATGTGGTATCGCCGTACTCAGGAGAAGTAGGGCAATGTGTTTTTGGGTGTATTTTTACATATACCCATGCTGGGTGAGAGAAATATCTCTGTAAATTGACAACTTTGGATACAAAAATTGAAAAAGTTGTCATTTACAGAGATATTTCTCACACACAGTATATTCTCCTGAATATGGCGATACTACCAATATGGCGATGACACTTTTTTGCAGCCAAGATGCGCAAAGGGGCCCAAATTCCAATGAGTACCTTTTAGGAGGGCATTTTTACACATTTGGATTCCAGACTTCTTCTCACGCTTTAGGGCCCCTAAAATGCCAGGGCAGTATAAATACCCCACAAGTGACCCCATTTTGGAAAGAAGACACCCCAAGGTATTCTGTGAGGGGCATAAATAGTATTTATACTGCCCTGGTATTTTAGGGGCCCTAAAGCGTGAGAAGTAGTTGGGAATCCAAATGCATAAAAAAATGCCCTGTGAAATCCTATAAGTACTCATTGGAATTTGGGCCCCTTTGCGCACCTAGGCTGCAAAAAAGTGTCACACATGTGGTATCGCCGTACTCAGGAGAAGTAGGGCAATGTGTTTTGGGGTGTCTTTTTAAATATACCCATACTGTGTGTGAGAAATATCTCTGTAAATGACAATTTAAAAAAAAAATGTATACAAAGTTGTCAATTTACAGAGATATTTCTCTCACCCAGCATGGGTATATGTAAAAATACACCCCAAAACACATTGCCATACTTCTCCTGAGTACGGCGATACCACATGTGTGACACATTTTTGCAGCCTAGGTGCGTAAAGGGGCTGAAAGTCCTACGAGTACCTTTAGGCTTTACAGGGTTGCTCACAATTTAGCCCCACCCAAAATACCCGAACAGTAAACACACACCACAAGTGACCGCATTTCAGAAAGTAGACACCCCAAGGTATTCACTGAGGAGCATAGTGAGTCCGTGGGAGATTACATTTTTGTTTGCCAGTAGTTAGCAGAAATTGAAACTTTTTTTTTTTCTCAGAAAGTGTCATTTTCCACTAACTTGTGAAAAAAAATTAAATCATACATGAACTCACCATGCCCCTCCGCGAATACTTTGGGGTGTCTTCTTTCTAAAATGGGGTCCTTTGGGGGGTATTTATACTATCCTGGCATTCTAGCACCTCAAGAAACATGACAGGTGCTCAGAAAGTCAGAGCTGCTTCAAAATGCAGAAATTCACATTTTTGTACCATAGTTTGTAAATGCTATAACTTTTGTGCAAACCAATAAATATACACTTATTTGATTTTTTTTATCAAAGACACGTAGCACAATAAATTCTGACACAAACTTGTATAGAAATGTAATTATATTTGAACAATTTAACCAGAGAATGTTCAAAATATACTTTTTTTTAGAAAATTGCAGCCTATTTTGATTAATATCGGAAAAACGAAAAATCTTAGCAGCAATCAAATACCACCAAAAAATAGCTGTATTTGTGAGAAGAAAAGGAGGTAAAATTCATTTGGGTGCCAAGTTGCATGAACAATAAACCATTAAAGTTGTGAAGTGCTGATTTGTAAAAATGGGCCTGGTCACTAGGGGGGTATAAACCTGTGGTCCTTAAGTGGTTAATTAATTTAAAGGTGTAGAAGTGTCTACATCTAACAAAGATGGCGGCCATATTTAGTTTATTTATAGGGTAGGGGGTCTGTCCATGTGCTGAAACATCTCAATTGGCTGTCCTGTCCCACCTGATGGATGTGTCATGGGTCAAAGTTCTGCACAATGCAAAGAATATGGCTTCGGCGGACATCGCCATATACTCGCCTGTTCGGCGAACAGCGAACGAGCAACGTTCGCTGCGAAACAAGAGCTTTGGGCAGGGAGAAAAAGAGAAAATATGTGTGAAAAATAACAAAAAGAGCTAACCTCTTTTCATAAAAAATATTAGTCCGGGGACAATAGAAGATTTTACATAACAATTTTCAGAAGAATTGGAGAAACTTCAATTTGCGAAAAATCTATTTAGGTCCAAACCAAACCCTTTGCAAATGAGCTTAACAGTACACAAAGCAAATCTCAAGACTGCACCCCTCAGCTCAACATTGTAGTGCCACTTTTGTGAGCAGTGAAAGAAACAGAGAGAGAAATTGCACCCCTTGGCCACATTGGTAATATTGAATCGCATGTCTGCAAGAGTACTCAGAGGAAATCATTATATTGTCTTTCTACTATATGCAGAATTTGGGAAAAATTATTCATGCGACACGTAAAGATTGTGCTTATGTTTAAAAATGCCTATGTGAACCATCTACCAATCTACTTAATTAATGTTCCGTAGACTTTTTGCTCTAAAACTAGTTTCATCATTGCATGAATCAATACCTGCGTTGCTGTAGAATGGTATTGCTTGTATCATTCGGGACCCCTGCCCTGCATCTCAAAACCACCTAAACCAAGGGCACCCTGCCTAATACCATACAGGAGCCCCATAACCAGTGTGTTTCCCCTTAGAGGAAGAACGGGTGCACTCCTCCCATAACTGTGCACCACTCCTGTCCTGTACTCCTGCTTCCTTCCCGGGCCCGTTGCAAATACGTTAAAAAACATTTAAATCAACATGCTCGTGTCCACTTCGATCCATTCTTCACTAGAGCTCCACCATGCTCCACCAAAATATATGACACAGTCCTTGATATGCAGTTGTTAGAGCTGAAAATGCATCTATACAGTGCGCCAAACATTTATTATTGTCTTTTTGTCAAAACAATACCTTTATAACTTTATATTGATTTCAAAATCCATGTTTCCAAACATTGTCTTCTGCACGAAGAACACTGAGTATCCTACACCTCCTCACTATTTTCTTATGTCAGGTCGGGAGAGTTCAAATTAAAGGGGCGTTGCTACGTTAAAACATTCGGGGCCTAGGCCCCTGATGTTTTGTCCAAGGCCCCGAATGTCCTGCCTGCCAGCTAAATACAACTGTATTGCTGTCCTCAAGATGGCAATACAATTGAATCTAATGCACTGGAAAAGCTGAAGGACCTGTGATGACATCACAGGTCATGTGACCAGTAAAACAGGCAGTGGTTGAGGACCTGCGATGATGTCACCATCATGTGACCAGTGCAAGAGAGGACAGCAGTGAAGAGGAGAAGTCCTGGGGGAAGAAGCTGTGGTGATGTCTGCTACATGAGGAGAGGTAAGTGAAGGGAGAGGCAGAGCAATGCTGGGAGTTGTGGTTATTTAACTGGGACTTTATGTTAGGGCTGAAGGGAGGGATGTTATTGACATGAAACTGTGTGTTGAAGGTGGCTGGGGAGGGGGTCATGTTATTTACATGGGACTGTATGTTGATGGAAGCTGTGGGAGGGAGTGATGTTATTTACATGGGACTGACTGTAGGAGGGGTCTGGGGCAGGGTGATGTTATTTACATGGGATGTATGTTGAAGGCGACTGTCAGAGGGGATTATGCTATTCAGTGCGGGTTCACATTACCGTTATTGATTCCGTTTTTGAGGTTATAACGGAAAATAACGGAATTCATAAGACGGAAGCCAAAATGAAAGCCTTTATGAGGCATTCCGTTTTGCTTTCCGTCATAATAGAAGTCTATGGGAATCATAACAGATTTGTCTGGTATGCAGAACAGAAAAAAAATAAAGTAAGCCCGATCAGCGGTACAGACCAGGCAGCCACTGACAGCCGGACCCTGCTGCATACGCCGGCATCGGTAAAGACACAGATGCCGGCATATTAACCCCTTGTATGCCGCAGTATGCAGTGGCGGAGACCCGATGGCAGAGAAGGCAGCTCAATGCCTTCCATAGGCATCAGGGCTTGCCTTCTATGGAAGTCTGTGAGATCAAGCCCTTCGGCTGGGTCTCACAGGCAGGCTGTCAGCATAAAAGCTGACAGCCAGTGTATTACAATACAGGTTGTATTGTAATGCATTGTAGAGGGGATCAGACCCCAGAAGTTGAAGTCCCAGAGTGGGACAAAAATAAAAAGTAAAAAAAAAGTGCTTTTCATAATAAATAAAAAAGTTTCAAGAAAAAAAAAGATTCACAAAATAAAACCATACATTTATAAAAAAAATAGAAAAAAAAGAAAACCAGACATAAAATAAAAACTGTGCTAAAACAATCATTTTTTTGTCACCTTACATCACAAAAAGTGCAACACCAAGCGATCAAGAAGGCATATACGCCCCAAAATAGTACCAATTAAACCATCACCTCAAAAATGAGCCCCTACATAAAACAATCGGGCAAAAAATATATATATACAAACCGGATTCCAAAAAAGTTGGGACACTAAACAAATTGTGAATAAAAACTGAATGCAATGATGTGGAGATGGCAAATGTCAATATTTTATTTGTAATAGAACGTAGATGACAGATCAAACGTTTAATCCGAGTAAATTTATCATTTTAAAGGAAAAATACGTTGATTCAAATTTTCACGGTGTCAACAAATCCCCAAAAAGTTGGGTCAAGTAGCAATAAGTAAATTTGAGCATAACGAAGAGCTGGAAGACCAATTAACACTAATTAGGTCAATTGGCAACATGATTGGGTATAAAAAGAGCTTCTCAGAGTGGCAGTGTCTCTCAGAAGCCAAGATGGGTAGAGGATCACCAATTCCCACAATGTTGCGCAGAAAGATAGTGGAGCAATATCAGAAAGGTGTTACCCAGCGAAAACTTGCAAATACTTTGCATCTATCATCATCAACTGTGCATAACATCATCCGAAGATTCAGAGAATCTGGAACAATCTCTGTGCGTAAGGGTCAAGGCCGTAAAACCATACTGGATGCCCGTGATCTCCGGGCCCTTAAACGACACTGCACTACAAACAGGAATGCTACTGTAAAGGAAATCACAGAATGGGCTCAGGAATACTTCCAGAAACCATTGTCAGTGAACACAATCTACCGTGCCATCCGTCGTTGCCAGCTGAAACTCTACAGTGCAAAGAAAAAGCCATTTCTAAGCAAGATCCACAAGCTCAGGCGTTTTCACTGGGCCCCGTATCATTTAAAATGGAGTGTGGCAAAATGGAAGACTGTTCTGTGGTCAGAAGAGTCACGATTCAAAGTTCTTTTTGGAAATCTGGGACGCCATGTCATCCGGACCAAAGAGGACATGGACAACCCAAGTTGTCAGTTCAGAAGCCTGCATCTCTGATGGTATGGGGTTGCATGAGTGCGTGTGGCATGGGCAGCTTGCATGTCTGGAAAGGCACCATCAATGCAGAAAAATATATTCAGGTTCTAGAACAACATATGCTCCCATCCAGACGTCATCTCTTTCAGGGAAGACCCTGCATTTTTTAACAAGATAATGCCAGACCACATTCTGCATCAATCACAACATCATGGTTGCGTAGGAGAAGGATCCGGGTACTGAAATGGCCAGTCTGCAGTCCAGATCTTTCATCTATAGAGAACATTTGGCGCTTCATAAAGAGGAAGGTGCAACAAAGAAGGCCCAAGACGATTGAACAGTTAGAGGCCTGTATTAGACAAGAATGGAAGAGCATTCCTATTTCTAAACTTGAGAAACTGGTCTCCTCGGTCCCCAGACGTCTGTTGAGTGTTGTAAGAAGAAGGGGAGATGCCACACAGTGGTGAAAATGGCCTTGTCCCAACTTTTTGGGGATTTGTTGACACCATGAAATTCTGATTCAACATATTTTTCCCTTAAAATGGTACATTTTCTCAGTTTAAACTTTTGTTCCGTGATTTATGTTCTATTCTGAATAAAATATTAGAAGTTGGCACCTCCACATCATTGCATTCAGTTTTTATTCACAATTTGTATAGTGTCCCAACTTTTTGGGAATCTGGTTTGTATGACTCTCAGAATATGGAAACAATAAAACATACATTTTTTAGTTTTAAAAATCCTTTTATTGTGTTAAAGGTGAAAAACAAAAAGTAGACATATTAGGTATCTACAACCAGGTCTATTAAAATATCACATGGCCTAACCCCTCAGATGAATACCGTAAAAAAAAAGGTGTAAAAAAAAAAGTTATTTTTTGTCACCTTAAATCACAAAAAGTGTAATACTAAGCGATCAAAAAGTCATACACACCCCAAAATAGTGCCAATCAAACCGTCATCTCATCTCGAAAAAAATTAGCCCCAACACAAGACAGTCGCCCAAAAAATAAAAATAAAACTATGGCTTTTAGAATGTGGAGACACTAAAGAATAATATATATTTTTTAAATGCTTTGTTATGTAAAACTGAAACAAACAACCCAAAAAAGTAGTAATATTTGGTATTGTAGTGTCCGTGACAACATGCTCTATAAAAATACCACATGATCTAACCTGTCAGATGAATGTTGTAAATAACAAAAAATAAAAATGGTGCCAAAACAGCTATTTCTTGTTACCTTGCCTCACAAAAAGTGTAATATAGAGACAACCAAAAATCATATGTACCCTAAAATAGTACCAACAAAACTGCCACCCTATCCTGTAGTTTCAAAAATGGGGTCACATTTTTGGAGTTTCTACTCTAGGGGTGCATCAGGGGGGCTTCAAATGGGATATGGTGTCAGAAAAACAGTCCAGCAAAATCTGCCTTCCAAAAACCGTATGGCATTCCTTTCCTTCTGTGCCCTGCCGTGTGCCCGTACAGCAGTTTACGACCACATATGGGGTGTTTCTGTAAACTACAGAATCAGGGCCATAAATTTTGAGTTTTGTTTGGCTGTTAACCTTTACTTTGTAACTGGAAAAAATGCATTCAAATGGAAAATCTGCCAAAAAGAGGGTGGTTATTAACGGTACACACTCAGATTGGGTCACTGTCACTAGTGGGGTACCTCAGGGGTCAGTATTGGGCCCTATTCTCTTCAATATATTTATTAATGATCTTGTAGAAGGCTTGCATAGTAAAGTATCAATTTTTGCAGATGACACTAAACTGTGTAAAGTAATTTACACTGATGAGGACAGTATACTACTACAGAGGGATCTGGATAGACTGGAGGCTTGGGCAGATAAGTGGCAGATGGGGTTTAACACTGATAAATGTAAAGTTATGCACATGGGAAGGAAAAATGCAAGTCAACCGTACATACTAAATGGTAAAACACTCGGTAACACTGACATGGAAAAGGATCTAGGAATTTTAATAAACAGCAAACTAAGCTGCAAAAACCAGTGTCAGGCAGCTGCTGCCAAGGCCAACAAGATAATGGGTTGCATCAGAAGGGGCATAGATTCCCGTGATAAGAACATAGTCCTACCACTTTACAAATCGCTAGTCAGACCACACATGGAGTACTGTGTACAGTTCTGGGCTCCTGTAAACAAGGCAGACATAGCAGAGCTGGAGAAGGTCCAGAGGAGGGCATCTAAAGTAATAACTGGAATGGGGCAACTACAGTACCCTGAAAGATTATCAAAATTAGGGTTATTCACTTTAGAAAAAAGACGACTGAGGGGAGATCTAATTAATATGTATAAATATATCAGGGGTCAGTACAGAGATCTCTCCCATCATCTATTTATCCCCAGGACGGTGACTGTGACGAGGGGACATCCTCTGCGTCTGGAGGAAAGAAGGTTTGTACACAAACATAGAAGAGGATTCTTTACGGTAAGAGCAGTGAGACTATGGAACTCTCTGCCTGAGGAGGTGGTGATGGTGAGTACAATAAAGGAATTCAAGAGGGCCCTGGACGTATTTCTGGAGCTTAATAATATTACAGGCTATAGCTACTAGAGAGGGGTCTTCCTCTGGATCAACTTGCGGGATAACAGGCCGAACTGGATGGACAAATGTCTTTTTTCGGCCTTATGTACTATGTTACTAAAAAAGTGAAATGTTGAAATGTTATCTCTATTTTCCATTAATTCTTGTGGAACACCTAAAGGGTTAACAAAGTTTCTAAAATCTGTTTTAAATACCTTAAGGGTTGTAGTTTCTCAAATGGGGTCATTTTTGTGTGGTTTCTATTATGTAAGCCTCAAAAAGTGACTTCAGACCTGAACTGGTCCTTAAAAATTGGGTTTTGGAAATTTTCTTAAAAATTTTAAGATTTGCTTCTGAACTTCTAAGCCTTCTAAGGTCCCAAAAAAAGAAAATGTTATTTACAAAATGATCCAAACATGAAGTAGACATATGGGAAATGTAAAGCAATAACTAGTTTAGGAGGTATTACTGTCGGTTTTAAAAGCAGAGAAATAGAAATTTAGGAAATTGCTAATTTTTCTAAATTTTTTGTAAATTTTTTATTTTTTTATAAATAAAAATGAAATATTTTGACTCAAATTTACCACTTTCATGTAGTACAATATGTGACTCAGAATGGCTTGGATAAGTAAAAGAGTTTTATTGTTATCACCACGTGAAGTGACACATATCAGATTTGCAAAAAATGGCCTGGCGAAAGGTGAAAAAGGTGAAAAATGTCATGGTCCTGAAGGGGTAAGAGGCTTCCATTTTGACTTTTGCCTCATGGATTCCATTATTTTCCGTTATAACCATGTTATAACGGGAAACAAAAACGGAATCAATAATGGTGATGTGAACCCGCCCTTACATAAGACTGTATGTTGGAGGTGGCTGTGGGAGGCACTGATGCTATTTACATTGGACTGTATGTTGATGATGGCTGTGGTAGGGAGTGATGTTATTTACATGGGACTGAATTTTGAGGGGGCCATTTTATTTACATGGGACTGTATGTTGAAGGTGGCTGGTGGGGGGGAATGATGTTATTTACATGGGACTGAATGTTGAGGGGGTGATGTTATTTATATGGTACTGTATGTTGAAGGTGGCTGGTGGGGCGAATGATGTTATTTATATGGGACTGAATGTTGAGGGGGCGATGTTATTTACATGGGACTGTATGTTGAAGGTGGGGGGAAATGATGTTATTTACATGGGACTGAATGTTGAGGGGGTGATGTTTTCATGGGATTGCATGTTGTAGGCAGCTGGTGAGGGCAGGGCGGCGCAAGGGTGGGCAATTGCCCCCGGGCCCCCAAGTCCTTAGGGGCCCCCACCGGCCCACAACTAACTATATTTTTGTGGGCCCCGTGGGGGCAGTGGCGGCAGGACAGCCACACAGGGAGATGATCGCTTCCATTGTGGAAGCGCTCATCTCCATAGTCATCTGTATCGCCGTCCCCAGGACAGCAATACAGATGTCTGTGCTGTGGGGCAAGGGAGGGAGAGTTGTTTCCCTTCCCTGTTCCTCTGATAGGCTGCCGGCACTAGGCCGGCAGCCTATCAAAGGCCGGTGCAGGCGGCGCAATGACATCATCGCGCCGCCTGAGCCGTACAGCGCGGGACACAGGCCAGAAAAGGCCTGCATCACATCGCTGTGTGATGGAGGTAAGTATAAGTGCTTTTTTTTATGTGTGTACAATACTGGCGGCTACATGATAGGGGGGGAGGGCTCTGGCTACTGACACATGATATGAGGGGGGCTCTAGCTACTGGCACATGATGGGGAAAGGGCTCTGGCTACTGGCACATGATATAAGGGGGACTCTGGCTACTGACACATGATGGGGGGCCTCTGGCTACTGGCACATGGGGCTCTGGCTACTGCCACATGATAGGTGGGGCTCTGGCTACTGGCACATAATATGAGGGGGGCTCTGGCTCCTGGCACATGATGGGGGGCCTCTGGCTACTGGCACATGGGGCTCTGGCTACTGGCACATGATGGGTGGCTCTGGCTACTGGCACATGATATGAGGGGGGCTCTGGCTACTGGCACATGATGGGGGGAAAGGCTCTGGCTACTGGCACATGATATGAGGGGGGCTCTGGCTACTGGCACATGATGGGGGGGCTTCTGGCTACTGGCACATGGGGCTCTGGCTACTGGCACATGATAGGGGGGCTTTAACTACTGGCACATAATATGAGGGGGGCTTTGGCTACTTGCACATGATGGGGGGCCTCTGGCTACTGGCACATGGGGCTCTGGCTACTGGCACATGATATGAGGGGGGCTCTGGCTACTGGCACATGCTAGAAGGGGGGCTCTGGCTACTGGCACATGATATGGGGGGCTCTGGTTACTGGCACATGATATGGGGGGCTCTGGCTACTGGCACATGATATGGGGGGCTCTGGCTACTGGCACATGATGGGGGCCTCTGGCTACTGGCACATGGGGCTCTGGATACTGGCACATGATATGGGGGGCTCTGGCTACTGGCACATGATATGGGGGGCTCTGGCTACTGGCACATGATATGATATGGGGGGCTCTGGCTACTGGCACATGATGGGGGGCCTCTGGCTACTGGCACATGGGGCTCTGGCTACTGGCACATGATATGGGGGGCTCTGGCTACTGGCACATGATGGTAGGGCTCTGGCTACTGGCACATGATGAGGGCTCTGGCTTCTGGCACATTATATGGGGGGGCTCTGGCTACTGGCACATTATATGGGGGGCCTCTGGCTACTGGCACATTATATGGGGGGGCTCTTGTTACTGGCACAAGATGTGGGGGGGCTCTTATTACTGGCACATAATTGGGGTGCATCTATGGGGCACATTTTACTGGCACATTATTGGGGGACATCTATGGGGCACTTATTACTGGCACATTATTAGGTGGCACTATGGGGGCACTTCTTACTGGCACATTATTAGTGGGCACTATAGGGGCATCTACTGAGGCCACAAATAACGGGTATTTTATATGGGGGCTCTGTATAGGGGCATTTTATACTGGGACACATTATGGTGGGTACTATGGGGAAGAGGGGAGAGGAGCACTATGGGGTCATCTACGGGGGGCACTATATATGGGGCCTTTTATACTGGTGCATTATGGGGGGCACCATTTGGAACATTAGCTCAACTGGGGGCATTACAAGGGGATATTTTTTGCACTGTCACATTATAAGGAGAATTATTTCTACTGGGGGGGCATTATTGTGGGCTTTATTATTCCCCCATGGTATGACCCCCTAGTAGCAGCACCAGCCTCTCCCTGCTCTGCTATTCCTCTGCCCCTTCTCCAAATCCTTATTATGAAATCTTTCTCATTAGGATAAAACACAACATCAGCTTCACTGAGCCCCTCAGCCAAAGTGTTGAAGTGGTGTCCGAGATCCTAAGGGCCAAGCCAAGTAATTGTAAGTTTTCATGTGAAATATGTTTGTTATACACATATAGCATACACTGTGCCACACAATATACAGTTTCTTCTGTATGAAAGTCCACAAATTAAATCTCCAGAGTCAATAAGGGATGTTAAAGTCAGCAAGTGTCATGGGGGGGGCTTATTGTTCTTCAACCTAGGGCCCCATTTCACCTAGAACCGGCCCTGGGTGAGGGGGTGATATTATTTACTTGGGACTGTATTTTGGAGGGGGCTGTAGATAGAAGGGGATGTTAGTTACATGGGACTGTATATTAGAGGTGGCTGGAGAGATGGTGTGATGTTATTTACATGGGACTCTATGGCGGAGGAAGGGAAATAGTGTTATTTACATGGGACTATATATTGGAGGGGCTGGAGGGAGGGGAGTGATGTTATTTCCATAAGACTGTATTTTGGAGGGGGCAGGAGAGATGGTGTGATGTTATTAACATGGAACTGTATGGTGGAGGGAGGAATATAACTACAGGGGGCACTGCAGGGGGCATTATAAATACTGGGGGTACTTCAGGGTGACCATTATAACAGTTGGGGGAAGTGTAAATACTGCGGGCACTGTATAGGTATCATAAATTCAGGGGACATTATAGGCGTTCATATTACTACTGGGAGCTCTATAGGAGGGACTTGTAGATCTGCCTTATTTCTACTAAGAGCACTAGGGGGGCCTTATTACTACTGGAGGAACAATAGGGGGACTTATTTCTACTTGGGTCTCTGTGAGGATTTTATTAATACTTTAGGGCTCTTCTATGAATAGGTGTACTCTTGGGGAGCATTATCATGGTTGGGGGCACTGTGGGGGGCAGTATTACTAATGGGGGCATTCTTGGGGAGCATTATCATGGTTAGGGGCACTCTAGGGGGGCAGTATTACTAATGAGGACATTCTAGAAGGGAATTACTATTGGTGGGACTATGAGGAGGACTATTACTATGGGGGCACTCTTATTTCTTCAGGATAGTATTTGGGGGTATTGGGGAGCACAGCGAGCAGCAGGATAACACTGAGGGGACTCCAGGTTGGGGGATGATGATAGAAATGTGAGGACCAAAAAAAGGTACCAATAAAAATGTCAACTTTTCCAATATAAAAAAAACGAGCCGCCACGCGAGACGATTGGCAGAATTTTTTTTCAAAAATTTCTTTTTTCAGAAAATGGAGACACAAAAACATGATTATTATTTTTTTCACAAATGCGTTATTATGTAAAACTGAAAATAGACATATTTGGTATAGTTGCGTCTATAACAATCTGCTCTATAAAAAATAATACATGATCTATCCTGTCAGGTGAACGCTGTAATAAAAAAATTAAAATGGTGCCAGAACAGCCATTTTTTTGTTACTTTGTCTCAGAAAAAATCATTTGTGGTCAGGGCACTGACGGGAGAACGAAAACCACGCCGTTGTGGGGATACCTGAAGGAGGGCATCCCCTTGGTGTGAGAAACTGAGGCTGAGGGTGGGTAGGGTGGGACTGTTGAGACGACGTTCGTTAAGGGAGGGGGCATGCTGCCCTGATATAGGCAACAGTGCCCCTCCCACAAATACAGGCCAATGAATCAGCCTTAAAACTTGTGGTCAGGGCACTGACGGGAGAACGTAACTCATACCTGTTGATGTATAACTAAAGCGATTAGATTTGTGCCGAAACCGCGCCGTTGTGGAGATACCTGAAGGAGGCCAAAAATAAACAAATTTCTTTCAAGACAACTTTATAACTCCAAATTACAACACCAAACTTTGAAAAGCATGAGACATTTCGGAATTCGGGTGAGGTATGTATCCGTTAAAACAAGAGGAACGCCAGCAACCTAGTCTCTTGATGATATGTGCTGGCATTAGATTTTTTGAAGCGGCGGATGCCGCTCCTATTCGAAAAAAATGCCCGGATACTGAGGTCGGTTCTATTCCAAGGTTAGCCAACAATACACAAATGTGGGTTATGAATTTGGGGCAGGTGAGGTGAGTATCGTTGAGGGGCAGCAACGGCTATCGGGCAGTTTGTCGTTTAACATGGTCAATAGCTGTTGGAGAAAGCGAAGGGGCACCAACGATGTGTGGTAGGAAAATATGACACCTGAGACATGGGGGGCCTACCTGAGACCTCATAGTGGTAACTAGCGAGAGTATGAATCCGTCTCTGGTAGCGTTAAGCTGTCTGACGGTGACAAACCTATCACTGTTAGGAGGGGAAGTGGACTCTCCCGGTCTCAAGAAACCGTAAAAGGCCAAGTACCTCTTTCACTACTAAACTCTGCTGGGCACCGAAAGGTTCTCTGTCCAGCATGTCGGACAGATCACAGAAAACCTGGCTGGTAATGGGTTGCCGGCAAGTGCGACTCTCACTGTTACATTTGTTCAGACCCTTTAGAGTGGCTTTGATGGCATGGATAGAAAACAAGGAACTCTCTCCCAGGTGACTCATGGCTCTGAAATGCTGGACTCCCGCAAGGTAGGACTTGACCGTGGAGTGTGACAGTTTTAAATCGGTGTGACAGTAACCAATGAATGCTAGAATGTACTCAACAAACTCGGTGTTGCCTTGAGGGAATTTGTCCATGAATTTGCGAAAAGCTCCCCAACCTGTCTGATAGGCCCTAGCAGTATTAGGCGAGAGGGATTTGGCTAACAACGAACGAGCCGTGGCCAGATGAGCGTCTAGATTAGGGTCAGAGAGGCGTACGGAGGGACTGTGGCACCGATGACATCTGCTTCGGGACAAACCTGCGAGAAAAGGGGAAAGTAAAATCGAGATAAGGCATTGGAAGCTGCATGGTTGGTCCCGGGGATGTGCGAACATATATAGTGGAATTGGTGTTGTAGGGAAAGAAGAACCAGACGTCTTACAAATAACATAACGTGAGGGGACTTGGACGACCCGCTATTCAGAATGTCAATGACTGCGGAATTATCTGAAACAAATGATACTGTTTGGCCAGGCCAATCTTGACCCCACACATGGGCAGCCGCTACTATTGGATAAAGTTCAAAAATTGCCAAAGTGTGAAAGAAATCTGGTATAGAGCTGACTTTGTTTGGCCATTTGTCCGCTAGCCAGTGGGTGCCAAAAATAGCTGCAAAGCCTGTATTTGCGGCGGCATCAGAAAAAACTACGGGAGAGTTGTTGGATATTTCAGGAATGAAAAGCGAAATGCCATTCCACTGCCTAAGAAAGTGGCCCCACATGTTTAAGTCGGCAATGACCAGCTCGTCCAGGCATATGAGGCTATTCTGGGAAGGGGCTGTAGGGAGGAGTGTGAGCAAACGAGAAATGAATGCCCTACCTTGCGGAATGATGTGCATGGCAAAGTTCAGCATGCCTAAGAGAGACTGTAGCACCACCTTTTTGACCACCCGGGCTAACTTGAAATTGTGGATGACTTCCCTGATCCTGTGTAATTTGTCTTCCGGCAATCTGGCTAGCATATTGTGGGTGTCCAAAATTATGCAGAGGAAGGTGATGACTGTGGATGGGCCCTCAACCTTCTTGGGAGACACAGGAACGGCGAGTTGACTGAAACAGTTTAGAAGTGAATGAAGGTCTTTTGTGGTGGAGTCAGGGTGTTAGAAAATTAGAAAATCAACTAGGTAGTGAATGACATTACTGCAGTGGAATTCATGGACTAGTATCCAGTGGAGAGCTTGGGCTAACTGGTCGAATAACCATGGGCTACTCTTGGAGCCGAAGGTGAGTTTGGATGCAAAATAATAAAGACCCCTCCACTTGATACCATGCCACTGCCACAGAGACGGCTTGATAGGCAGTAATTTGAAGGCATCTGAAATGTCAGCTTTTGACAGGATTGAGCCGGGGCCTAACTGCAATATGATGGCGATGGCCTGGTCTATGGACGAATATCTCAAGCTGACTTCTTCTGACGGAATGAGGGAATTTATGCTGGGAATGGAGGAACCATGCGGGGCAGACAGGTCGATAATCAATCTAAATTTACCGGTGACCACGCCTACAGAACTGACCCTCCATCGATCGAAGGGTGAGGAGAAAAAGGGCCTATCAGGAAACATTTAACTAACTCTGCCGTGATCAATTTATCTGAGACATTTGGGTTACGGTCAGCGGATTGTAAATTTTTGCACTCATGTGTAGATTCTGGAAGGGCAACCATCCCAGTATGGAAACCGGACGTGAGACCTGTGACTAGGAATTCCACAAAACCTGGGTCGTGATGGTAGCGCAAGAACCGTTGTAATCAGCCTACGTTAACGACACACATGTAACATTTATCTGATTTTAATGAACAGACTGACTTAGGATGGGCTCTGAAGCAGTTAGAACAAATATGCAGCAAACGACACTGACTATAGTTACAGGATGAGTAATTGAAATTGTTGCATATCTGTGACCTGCCGAGAAGTTTGATAGGTCTACCTAACTTGTATACCATGCCAGAGGATCTCTGTGGTTCAGAGGGCCCGGCAATCGGAACTGTGGAACTGAACTCAGCACCGGGAGCGGCCTTATGACACCATACTGTGGAATGATATATGGATTGACACAGGGAGCATGATGGGGCCCTCAGCCCGACGAAATGCCTGCAAAATATCTCAGTGTCGATGTTGGCCCAGTTCGTAAGGAACTGGAATTGACTAAGAGCAGCTGCTACCTTAGCTGAGAACGAACAGTGGTAGTCATAGAAGGAAGTACCCTCGTATTTATGCCCCAGTTCGGTTACTCTAAACAAATACAAATCTAGCTCTTCCTTTCGGTCAGGACGCACTGAGCAGATCTCGCCTTTGTACAAACTGAAGGCAAGAACAAACTCTGGTATGGTGAGCTTGCGAATCAGCCTGTGGTCCCGGCCTCTTAGGACCACGGACACATCACCACAAGCAATGACCTTACTATCTGAAAGATCCCGGGTAGCAATAAGCAAGGATGCAAGATTAACATCCCTACCTTCCAGGATATCTTTCTTTAAATTGGTAGGAATGAAGTGCGCCGGGGTGATATTGGGCACTGCTACTGTGACACCTGAGCCCCCTGCTGCCGATGTGGAAGGGATGGCTACATCAGTAGTAAGCGGAGTATTAGTGGTACCGCGAGACTCAACCGCTTCCAGTCTGGCTTGTATATCCGAGGAGGACGAAGTCAGGTTGTTCAGCAGGACATGAATTTGTGTGAGGGAAGTCTGTACTGTGATCATGGAGACCTCTTCTTGACGTTGAGGGCACGAGCTATCAGTGAGCAGACAATATAGTTCAGCTTTTCTGGCAGTAGCGGGAAACGAGACACCCCTTTTTGAAAGTTCCGACATTAACCTGGGGATGGTCCAGCTGCGCAGAGACGGAATACTGCCCCCTTCTGACATCCTGGCGGCGTTCTCGTCGACCAAAGCCTCCACTATGTCTGACGCGTGTGACATTTTCTTGCGGGTACAGTATGCTACAATGAATGCCGGTAACCAACCCGTCACCAGAACTGCGTGGCAAACGACACTCGTGCAAGACGTGAGAAGGCCCGGAACCATGCAAACTGTGTTGAATACAGATGAGGGATGAGTGACACGGTGAGCCTGTGAAGCAACCTGAAGCGAAAGCTGATACCTGACTTACCCATGGTGACGGGTATGTCAGACGGTGATACGGAGCTAACACTACCACCTGACAAGAACGTTAGGATAGAAATAGCAAGTAGAAGCTGACCTCTACTGTACTGTACCCTGCTAGTCGTAGGAAGGTAACGTAAATCACGAAGAACCACAACACGGATCCTAAAACAAAAGGAGATGTGAGAACATAGCATACGCGCTACGGCCAATGCGTGTTGGCACATGGATGAAAATAACGAGTAGATGAGTATGTGCGAAAATGCGTCATCGTTCCCCTTTTTTATTTTATTTTTTTACATATATATATATATATATATATATATATATATATTAGTACATATACATATAAATACTTTTTTCCTATCTTTTTTTTTTTCTTTGCCACAACAATTACATGTAGTAACTGAAGTGGCCATTCGAGAGAGAAAGCAAGAGAACTGAGACTCCCCTCCTGCCCGCAGTACCAGACAGAACCACTAGAGGGGAACAGAGACACTGCAAGGAGCGTCTGTGGAAACCAACAGCAGATCGGCGCGAGGCAGGGGTGAGTGAGTGCGGGAGGCATGATTATGAAAAAACTTGTGCTGCGGTTGCAACCATACCTCGCTGCGTGGCCTGTGCCATACATTGAGGATGTAAGATAGTTGAATTCAGGATCACGCTGACCCCTGCACCCTACGATTCATGCCGCGTGGGAGTCGAAGCTACCTGGCAGAACGCTCCGGTGCGGTGTAGCTCTCCCTTACCTAGGGAGCCGGCACCGCCGGCCGGACTTTAGACATCGGAGCTGCGATACGAGGCAGCCACTTACCTGTTCTAGGCGCGAGTTTGTCGGCGTATTTTGAGACACGAAATTTGAAGGCTAGATGAAAAAAAGCTATAGCACTCCCCACACACTAAATGAGGTCAGTGTTGAGACGAAGTTCGTTGAGGGAGGGGGCATGCTGCCCTGATAAAGGCAGCAGTGCCCCTCCCACAAATACAGGCCAATGAATCGGCCTTAAAACATGTACCCCAAAAAAGTACCAATAAAACTGTCACCTTATCCCATTATTTTCATAATGGGTTCACTTTTTGGGAGTTTTTACTGTAGGGGTGCATCAGGGGGTCTTCAAATGTGACATGGCAACTTAAAAAACTCTTATAACTGGGGATGTAGCTGTGTTCAGAATTAAGTAATCACATTCAAAATCATGTTAAATAGGAGTCAGCATACACCTGCCATCATTTAAAGTGCCTATGATTAACCCCAAATAAAGTTTAGCTGCTCTAGTTGGTCTTTCCTGAAATTTTATTAGTCGTATCCCACAGCAAAAGCCATGGTCCACAGAGAGCTTCCAAAACATCACAGGGATCTTTTTGTTAAAAGGTATCAGTCAGGAGAATTTCCAAGGCATTAGATATACCATGGAACACAGCTAAGACAGTCATTATCAAGTGGAGAAAATATGGCACAACATTGACATTACCAAGAACTGAACGTCCCTCCAAAATTGAGGAAAAGACAAGAAGAAAACTGGTCTGGGAGGCTACCAAGAGGCCTACAGCAACATTAAAGTAGCTGCAGGAATATCTGGCAAGTACTGACTGTGTGGTACATGTGACAACAATCTCCCGTATTCTTCATATGTCTGGGCTATGGGGTAGAGTGGCAAAACGAAAGCCTTTTCTTACTAAGAAAAACATCCAAGCCAGGCTACATTTTGCAAAAACACATCTGAAGTCTCCCAAAAGCATGTGGGAAAAGGTGTTATGGTCTGATGAAACTAAGGTTGAACTTTTGGGGCATAATTCCAAAAGATATGTTTGGCGCAAAAACAACACTGCACATCACCAAAAGAACATCATATCCACAGTGAAGCATGGTGGTGGCAGCATCATGCTTTGGGGGTGTTTTTCTTCAAATGGAACTGGGGCCTTAGTTAAGCTAGAGGGAATTATGAACATTTCCAAATACCAGTCAGTATTGGCACAAAACCTTCAGGCTTCTGCTAGAAAGCTGAACATGAAGAGGAACTTCATCTTTCAGCATGACAACGACCCAAAGCATACATCCAAATCAACAAACAAATGGCTTCACCAGAAGAAGATTAAAGTTTTGGAATGGTCCAGCCACAGCCCAGATCTGAATCAGATTGAAAATCTGTGGGGTGATCTGAAGAGGGCTGTGCACAGGAGATGCCCTCGCAATCTGACAGATTTGGAGTGTTTTTTGCAAAGAAGAGTAGGCAAATCTTGCCAAGTCAAAACGTGCCATGCTGATAGACTCATACACAAAAAGACTGAGTGCTGTAATAAAATCAAAAGGTGCTTCAACAAAGTATTAGTTTAAGGGTGTGCACACTTATGCAACCATTTTATTTTATTTTTATATTTTTTCTTCCTTCTACCTAAAAGATTTCAGTTTGGTTTTCAATTGAGTGGTACAGTTTATAGGTCACATTAAAGGTGCAAAAAGTACTAAAATGATTTATCTGGAGGTGTGTAGACTTTTTATATCCACTGTATGTTGTTCCTTCCCTTCCTGTGCTCATTCAGCAGTTTACGACCGCATAGGGTTTTTTTCTGTAAACGACAGTATCAGGGTAATAAATATTGAGTTATGTTTGGCTGTTAACTCTTGCTGCCTTACAGGAATAAATGGATTAAATTGGAAAATCTGCAAAAGAAAAAAAGTTAAATTTTAAAATTTCTCCTCTATTTTCATATAATTCTTATGGAACATCTAAGGGTTAACAAAGTTTGTAAACTCATATTTGAATAACTTGAGGGGTGTCAGTTATGGGTGCTTTCTATTATGTAAACTCCACAACGTGAATTGGGTATTGGAAATTATGCCAATATAAAGTAGACATATGGGAAATGTAAAGTAATAACTATTTTATGAGATGTCACTATCTGTCTTAAATCCAGAGATATCGAAATTTTGAAAAATGTGATTTTTTTTTTATAAATAAAGGTGAAATATATTGACTCAAATTTACCACTGTCATGAAGTATAATGTATCACAGGAAAACAATCTTAGAATGGTTTGGATAAGTAAATGCATACCAAAGTTATTACCACATAAAGTGACACATGTCAGATTTGCAAAAAAATGGCCGGAGGGCGAACACTGGCCCGGGTAGAAGGGGTTAAAAGAATCAGTTATAGGCTTACTGAATGTTAATCTAGTAATTTACGGGTGACTTCTTCACAGATTTCAGTTGTGCACTTTCCTTTTATTATTCATGAATGTTGCAGCAGTTGAACAAGATGAGGCTACTTTCACACTTGCGCTTGATCGGATCCGTTCTGAACAGATCCGATCATATTAATGCAGACGGAGGCTCCGTTCAGTACGGATCCGTCTGCATTAATAACTTAGAAAAATTTCTAAGTGCGCAAGTAGCCTGAGCGGATCCGTTCAGACTTTCAATGTAAAGTCAATGGGGGACGGATCCGCTTGAAGATTGAGCCATATGGTGTCATCTTCAAGCGGATCCGTTCCCATTGACTTACATTGTAAGTCTGGACGGATCCGCACGCCTCCGCACGGCCAGGCGGACACCCGAACGCTGCAAGCAGCGTTCAGGTGTCCGCCTGGCCGTGCGGAGGCGAGCGGAGCGGAGGCTGAACGCCGCCAGACTGATGCAGTCTGAGCGGATCCGCATCCATTCAGACTGCATCAGGGCTGGACGGAAGCGTTCTGCTCCGCTCGTGAGCTCCTTCAAACGGAGCTCACGAGCGGAAAGCAGAACGCTAGTGTGAAAGTAGCCTAAACGAGGCGATATATTACACCGACCTTTAATACTGGGGCACAGTTTAGCAGCAGTTTAGCAAGATGCACACTGCGATATATTAGTCCGTGCTTTAATACTGAGGCAGGAGAACAGGAGGAGGATTATAGAGTATAGAGACCTCAGATCACGACGGCTTGATTATGGCAAACTAAAGGCTCTCCTTTACTAAATAGATGATGGGAGTCTAGAAAAAACAGCAATCTTCCCGAATGACCACCACAGGCGTACAATTCCCAAACTTTATCTGCAATGGCCAGTCTGCAGGGTGTAGTCCTACATCAAATGGACAGTCTATCTCACACGTGTGGTGGGCACCAGAAGTAATAAACTATTACTATGGGCTGTAAAGTCCAAAACCATAAGCGTATGTTGCCTTTATTGACTCGGTCTCAGCACGGCCTGCATGGTCCTCAACCATCTGAAAAATTACATTGCTTCTTTCGCTCTGAGGTATTTCTCAGTAAAGTTGCTTTTCTGACAACTTTCCACTCATAGGAAAGCTGCCAGAAAGTCCTCTTTTTGAGTCCTCTCCATTATGTGCATGAGCACAGGGAGTCCTCTCAACTCATTTTACTGATAGTTTGTGGGAGCACAGCATCAGAATGCAAGTATGAAGAAAAAAATGACATAACTGTACTCGGCATCACTTACACTGTACACCTCTTACTCTAGTTTGGAGGAGTTTTTGGATCTGACAGATTCCCTTTGGGATCTGACAGGGTCCATTCACACGTCCGGATCCACAATACACCCGTCCGGCACCCCCATAGAACTGCCTATTCTTGTCCGCAAGACCGGAAGTTGGGCACAGCTCCGGAAATGCGGATGTGGACCGCACACTGTTTGCTGTTCGCATCCATTCCTGCCCTATAGAGAAGTAATGGGTCCGCACCCGTTCCGGATAATTGCGGAACGGTTGCGGACACATTCTACGGATGTGTGAATGGAACTTTAAGCTAAAGTCTTATCAAACTGATACAAATTTCATAGTCAGAGAGATTTCCAGCAGAGAGCAGTCAGGATCACAAATAATCAAATTGATTTATAAGAATTGATTCATCTTAAGCACAGTTTTCCACTTGCAATTCGGTGTCTCCGAAGTTGAGTATGCTCCCCCTGTCACTTGGTTGACAGGGTGGAACATCTTGGCTGGTATTGGCAAGCATCTGCATGTAGTGATGCAAGAACAAAGACTGCTCCCATAATCGGTGCAGCAACTGTTCATGCGCCACAACCCAGAAGTGTAGCTCTATTAACTTGTTTTATTATCTACTCACAAAACTTTAAACCTACAACATTTTCACACTTCTCTCTCCTGCTTCCTGCTTTTAAGAGCAGACAGGAAGACACCTATCACAAGCAGAAGGCATGGGAAGAAGGGCTGAATCTGCATCACATAGGATACACTGAGACTCTGCAGTGTGATTTTGGGGGCAGTAGTTCTTTGTCACTGATGTCTCACTTGCTGCCCTTAGAATAAATCAAGAGCAGTGTGAGAAGACTCCATCCTCGTTGTCTCTACAAAGCCAGTGGTATCATAAGTAATGAAGGTTGTGTTATGGGAAACATAACAGTGAAGCCAAGATGGTAGACAACCCTTAATTTAAAAGAAAAATGTCACCAAATTTCAATGAACTGCTAATTAAACATCAAGGAATATCCACCATGAAGAAGAGGCTAGTGAGTGTATAGTTCCACCTTGGCCTGTTGGTTATACACCATGCAGATATTGGAGGAGGGTGCATGGCACTTTTGGATTATGAAGCTTGATAGTTAATTTTTAAGGTAAGTATATAAAAATCCAGCACTCTGTTAAAAAAAATTCTGACAACTTTTATGGTAATCCTTGTTAAAAAGTAATACAGGTCAACATGTTCTGTATGTTTCAAGCAGCACATGCTCTTACTCGGCTCTTTGTGCCACCATTGAGTACATTTATGGGGCCTATGGATGAGAGGGGAAATAAAACTATTTGGTAACTGTGCAGTTCTATATTCCTCAACATTGAAATTGCAACAGCAAGAAGGAAAAGCTTAAGCAAATTGAGGAAGTAACAGGTGTCGTTAAGATTATCAAGTTTTCAAGCACCTAGTTCCAATCTGTGGCATGAGGGAGGGGCATAAAAACAAGATTGAAAGCAATAGTATTTTAGCCACATGAAAACTTGGATGAACTCATGTAGGATGATTGTTTGGTACCACCTGTACATTGATGTGTCAGTTATCACCACCTGCTGCAGAATCCTTGAACTATAAGACACTAGTTTATCACTATGGCAAATCACTATGCGCCTAGGCCGAGATCAATTTTATGCACTTATATAGCGCTACTATATTCTTCAGCGCTTTACAGACATTAGTATCACTCTGTCCCTATCAATATGTCTTTGGAGTGTGGAAAAAACCATAGAACCCGGAGGAAACCCATGCAAACACAGGGAGAACATACAAACTCCATGCTTAAGTTTTCCTTGGTCAGATTCAAACCCAGGACCCCAGCCATGCAAAGCACCAGTGCTAACCACTGAGCCACCATGATGCCCTCTACACTGTTTAACATTGTGTGTCCCATGCTTGGGAAAACAACAAACGAACTGGAATGACAGCAAGAAGTGCCCAGAGATGAACCTCTGATATCATAGCTGGAGTGAGCTGCTTTTTAAGGTTAGCAAACCAACAGTTGTAAAATAGTGAAAATGTCTCACTTGCAGGTATTTAAGAAACCTCAGTTCCCAAAGGGCATGTCACTATTTACTGTGCAGATGGGAAAAAACGTGGTGGTCACTATAGTTACTATATGACAGGGATCAGCAACCTCCAGCTGCTGTGAAACTACAACTCCCAGGTTGCAAACATTCTTGGCTGTTCTAACTGCCACAGAAGTGAATAAAGCATTCTGGGAGTTGTAGTTTTTGAACAGCTGGAGTGACGGAGGTTGCAGGTCCCTGCTATATGAAGAAAACAGAACGGCAACTAAATAATGAAGTCCTACAATGATTAATTAAAAGCACACACATTTATTGTACCCATGTCGATATAAAACATCTCACAATAAGGACACCCTACTGCATAAAAACTTCTCACAATTAAGGGGCCCAACACAAGTTTTACTAGTTGCATCCTCTGTGGGCCCTGAACTGTTGCTTTGCTGAACTAAAAGAGCAGCGCACTCCAGCTCTGATATCGTTCATGAAGGTTTGGCCTATCACTTTTGGAGGTACTGCACTGAATGTAATATGCACAAATAATCCCTTTTTTAATATTTAGAGATGTGAACTAGAAGAATCCCACATAGTGAGAATTTGGACATCACATTTCATGCAAACTTAGTCTACACAAACCATCAGAAGGCGTTTGCACCACATTGGGCTATGAGCCAGATGTCCAGCTACATGTGTTCCATTGACTTAAAGCCGCCGCTATCAAAGCCTATCATGGTGCACATCAATGGAGGCAGGACTGAAGGTCTATCCTCTCCAGTGATGTGTCCCGCTTTTTCTCAGAAACAACGATAGCTGAAGATTGTGGAGACCATATGGGCAAAGCGATGAAGAGGCCTTAACAAGGGAACGTCACGCTGGTCCTACTCTCGAAATTATGGTATGGGGTGGCATACTGAACGGTAGCGGAACTCCTCTAGTCTTCATTTCTGGTACACTCACAGCTCAGCATTACATTGATCTGGTTGTGGAACGAGTGGTATGGCCATTTCTCCAAAGTGTCCCAGGAGCAGGAAAATGCCAGGTGCCATGATACTCGTGCTACTGCGAGCAACCTGCGTGCACTAAACATGATACTATGGCCTGCAGCGTCTTCAGACTTATTTCCCATAGAGCACATCTGAGACATCATTGGTCGGGCAGGGGAGGGCTGGCAGCCTTAGTCCTGGGGGGCAAATCCAGTTGAATGGCCCATTTTAGCCCCAACCATTATTAAAAGCCCCTCCTACATATAATAGGCCACTCCCAACAAACACTGTACAGCTGATATTCTATAGTTGAGGCCTGTCTCTACACATCATCATACGGAGAGGGGAGACCTGTCCTGGCTGCACTGCCTGCTTCACATTATACTATAAACAGCAGGCTACTGCCAGGAAGCTTCTCCACTCTCCTCCCTCCCCAGATCCTGCTCAAGGCTTGCTGTTCCCCCCCACCATCTGCCACCCGCCCGTGGCCTGCTGCCCCTTTTGGCCGTCCTCACCAGCTCTGAATCCTCCTTCTGCAAATGGCAGGAGGAGGAGCCGGAGCATCTTCTCTCCTACATAGCACCACATACCTCTTACATCCAGTGATGTCACCTTTGTTGTAGACGTTCTCTTTCTTTATCTTCTCCATTCGGACCAGACCGCCATGATGATTTTTCTGCCATCTCCCGTCTCTGCAGAGATTGAGAAACAGACATTAGTTTCCCACATTTCCATCATCTTCACATCTTCTGAACACCCTTTCCTGCCACCCCCAATACTATACTGCAGATACAGTCCCCCTGGAAATACTGCTACCACACAGATAGTACCCCAATACTGTGCCCGCTATGCCCCCAATACTATACTGCAGAAACAGTCCTCCTGGAAATACTGCTACCACACAGATAGTGCCCCAATACTGTGCCCGCTATGCCCCCAATACTATACTGCAGAAACAGTCCCCCTGGAAATACTGCTACCACACAGATAGTGCCCCTTTAAACAATTATTGGCACACAGTGCTCTAAAAAAATAACTGCACTCAGACACTAATAGTATAAAGATAATGTCCCCCAAAAATAATTGTGCTAAGCTGATACTATGCCAGGGTGCCCCCAAAGTAACAGTGCTCCCCAAAATCCCACCAATAGAAATAATTCTCTGCCAGAGCACACTTAGTAGTAATAATGCCCCTATAGTGCCCTAGTAATCATGTTCCTCATAGCCCCCCAGTAGTAGCAAAGATCCCCATAATACCCCCTAGTAGTAATAATTCTCCCTATAATATGACAGTACATTAAATACCCCCGCTTAGGGTACTTTCACACTTGCGGTAGGATGGATCCGGCAGGCTGTTCACCCTGTCGGATCCGTCCTTCCGCTGTTTCGCCGTGCCGCTGGACCGCTGCTCCGTCCCCATTGACTATAATGGGGACGGGGCGGCGCTACGGCGCAGTACGGCAGTTTGCGGTCAGAGGCCGCCGGACTAAAAAGTCGGACATGCAGGAATTTTAGTCCGGCGGCCTTTCGCCGTGCACTGCCGTACTGCGCCGGAGCGCCGCCCTGTCCCAATTATAGTCAATAGGGACGGAATGAGCAAAAATTGATCAGAGCACTGAAACAATTCAGGCTATGCAGACACTATAGAATTGCAGAATAATAGGACTCACTACACAATGCAGACATACATACACAAATAAGACCAACTTAATGGTGCCTTGCTGGTATAGACAATAAATTCTGCTCCGTCCGTGAAGACGCGAACAGTCTTACCTGACCCTTTGTAGATAATGGGAAAGGTCCTTGGTGATAGGAGGCAGGAGACACTCGGTGTATGCCGTGCAGGAGTAGGTGCATTTACTGTATAGCCGAGTAGATGGAGCAATAGGACTAGTCCTATATAACCCTATCAAGGTGAAGGGGGCTAATATGCTTCTACCTATCTACACGGAGCGCTCGCCTTGGAGAAGGCGACCCCGTCCGGTAGCCTGTCCCTGTATTGGACCTGAACCCTAGAACTACAGACAATTTGCCAGTGAAGAAAAAGATAAAATTACTTCCAATGGCCTCCCGACGTGGCACGTTTCTGTCCGTGACTGTTCAGGGGAACGACTGCAGGAGAGTGACAGAAAGATAGCCACAGGTATCTGACCTGAGGCTGAGTAAACACTGGGGAAGGGGACAAGCTGTAAAAGCTTGTGCTCTGCTATCCCAGGGTGGGATGCAGTATTGCACAGGAGGGGTAGTCCTGTGCTGAACGGTCCGGGGGACACAATAATCCCTAACAGATGAGACCCTTCTGGTTAGGGGTAACAACGTAATAAACCAGCCGCAATAGTATACCTAGGTAGTGGGTTTTAAATAGTCGCGCTCCATCTCCGTCGCCCCTCCTCCCCACTGATGTCATCGGCGTGCGACGCCAGCCTGGAGCGCCGCTGCCAGCCCGGTCACGTGACCCAGGCATCAGGGAAACCTGAGCTGAGGCAACGCATACGAGGCAAGGAGCGGACGCAGCCAGTGACGCCACACGCCGGCGGCACCACGTGGGATGGGCGGGATAGCGGCAGGGGATGGGCGGAGCTCAAGATCACTCAGCCAATGTTTAGCGGTCTGGTGATCACATGGGACGCACAGTGTGTGCGTCTCCGTGGTAACACAGGGAATAATAAAGCCTTGAGTCGGCTAGTGGCATTAAGCGCAGGGAACGAGGGTTGACAGGTGAACATGGATGCAGATAATGTTAGAAATGTTACTAACTGGGTAACATGAAGTAAGATATTCGCAAATAAGGATGCGCCTATATGGTAAACAAGGGTGCCGTGTGATCAAGGCACAGCAGGTGATCATATGAGGCGCACTTGAGATGAGGTGGATACCCGTGGATGCGCATCAGCGGCGCAGCCCCAGCATAATGTGCAGTCAATATATATATATAATGCGATTGTACCGACCCCAGGAGACTCAAGGGACGCCTGCGCCTATATACTGGTGGAAGTGTGTGCCTATATACTGGTGGAAGTGTGTGCCTATATACTGGTGGAAGTGTGCGCCTATATACTGGTGGAAGTGTGCGCAAGCGCGAACGCATGCGCAGATTTAGAGAGAGGGATGTGGACAAAGAGATGCGCATGCGCAGTTTGAGAGATGAAACAATAAGCGCATGTGCATGTGCAAAACACCCCGAGCCATCAATGGGGACGGAGCAGAGGTCCGGCGGCACGGCGAAACAGCGGAAGGACAGATCCGACAGGGTGAACAGCCTGCCAGATCCGTCCTGCCGCAAGTGTGAAAGTACCCTTAGTGACCGCAGTTGAGCTAATGTCCCCATAATGTATGCCAGTATAAAATACCCCTATATAGTTGTGGCGAAACCAACCTCGCCACGGTGTTTTGGAGGGGGCTGTTTACCAGCCTCCTGCCCTGGGATTATGGTCCCTTAAGTTATTGGGTCTTAAGGCACTTGGGACAGAGCCCTCTGTCCCTGGATTGCATCATTTGCCTTACTTGCTTAGATTTTACTATTCCCATGGTGAGAACAATGGATGAAGCACCTGGTGAGAACAATAGATAGCGGCCATTTTAGCTCACAGACACTGTTCTGACTTTTCAACACGGTGCTATCTTGCCTGTATTTGGTGCACAGAGACATCATTCAGTAGTTTGAAACTACCAAACAGGGGACACATTTATTAGTAACTATTTTCGGTATAACTTGTATATTTTCAGTGTAACTGTATCTTCCAAACTACTGAACGGATGTGGGTGAATTTTGGATATGTGGTTCACCCAGATCCCCCGGTTCCGAGGTGTTAGGATCTGGACTTGAACCTGGGACCTCTGCTGTGTCTGGCGGTGCCTCTACTTGCTGAGCCACCTGAAGTGCTGGACAGTTCCTTAGACTATTCCTTGAATGATCTTGTCTTGAATCTTGTTTGCCTTGAACCTTGAACCCCTTGCTCCTCCCATGAACTTCCTGATTTAAGCCATGTCTCTGCACTTCCTGGTTGCCAGATTATTGTGCCTTACCAGCCAATATCTTGCTCTTGTCTTACTGCTGCCGACCGTATCTCTGCTACCATCCGTTACTGACATTTGGCTTGTTCCTCGACTACGCTCCTGCTTAATCCCAACCTGCACTATTTGTTACCGACTTTGGCTTGTTATTCAACCACGCTTCTGCTTGATCCTTGTCTGCTATATCTGCTACTGGACCTCGGCTTGCTCACCTCCTGCTGGGGCTATCCTGAGGACCGCGACCTGGTACTAACACGCAGCAAAGTCCATCTCCACCATCAGGAGCTCTGGCGAATACCGGTTAGTACTTAGACCCCGCACCTCAGGTGAACCCGTGTCATCAGCCAGGGTGACCAGTGTGAATATCTGCTCCGCTGCTATAGCTACTGGCCTCCGAGCCTGACTCCAGACCGTGACAGAATAATCTGGCCCAAAACATGGAGGCCGCTGTAGCAGCTGCTGTGGCTCCTCTCAGGGTACAAATCTCTGAGTTGCAGGCATTTGGTGTTAACTACCAGGAGAAGTTTGCTGATTTACAAATTGAAGTGAAAGGGCTACAAGAGGACATCCTTGATCTGCATAGACAATTGCGGGACTTTCGCTCCCGTGACACTGCTGCTGTAGATACTAATGCACGAATGCCCCTACCACTCAAGTTTAATGGAGACCGTCACCATTACAGAGGTTTCCTTAATCAGTGTCGTATATACTTTCAGATGCAACCAGCTGCATTTACTTCTGACAGGAGAAGGGTGCTGTTTATTATTAATCTCCTGACTGAGGAAGCCTTAGCCTGGGCCTCCCCTTATGTGGAGAAAGATGATGTCATTCTGGATAATTTCAATAATTTTGTGGCTGCTATGAATCAAGTTTTCGATGATCCTAACCGCTGCGCTACTGCTGAGGCAAAATTACACAAATTAAGGCAGGGCAGACGCTCAGTTGCAGAGTACACCACAGAATTCCGACGTTGGATCTCAGATACCAATTGGAATCCAGCAGCACAAAAGAGTCAGTTCCGTCAAGGACTCTCTGAACAAGTAAAAGATGAGCTAGCCAGAGTAGAAAGTCCTGAAGACCTTGAGGCTTTTATTAAATTATGTATTCGAATTGATCAGAGGCTTACTGAAAGGAGAAAAGAGAGACTGGGAATCCTAGGCAGTAATGGTGACATGCGTTTTTCTACTGGCCAGTTTACTCCTAAGGATCCAAGAGTTCTTCCAGATTCTGACAGTGCTGAACCTATGCAGGTGGATGCTATTAAAAGATCTATTACTACTCAGGAGAAAGAAAGACGACGTTCAGAGAACTTATGTCTTTATTGTGGAAACGCTGGACACTACGCAATTAATTGTCCCAATAAATTTAGAAGAACAATTGCGGCAACTGATGTTGTATCTGAACAAATAAACTCAATTTCTCAGTCTGTCTCTCCTTTGATTCAGGAAGCAAATAAAGTTCATTCTTTATCAACTCATTTTATCATCCCTATAAAGCTTATCGTTGAAGATGGTGAAATACCTTGTTCTGCTATGCTGGACTCAGGGGCCGGGGGAAACTTCATGGACATTGAATTTGCCCAAAATCATAACATTCAAATAAGAAATAAACTCACCCCTGTTGATATGGAAACTGTGGATGGCTCACCCTTATCTTCAGGACCTGTTACCCATGAGACTGTTTCACTTAAACTCCTAATTGAGACTGACCATCAGGAGACTATCAGTTTTCAGCTGATCACATCACCCAAGTTCCCTATCATCCTGGGCATTCCTTGGTTCTCTATCCATAATCCCTCCATCAACTGGGAAACACGTTCTTTAAGTTTTACCTCTGACCATTGCAAAAAACATTGCAGGGAATCTTATCAAATAAGCCCTCCACCAACCCTGGATTCACAAGCAGTTATGGTAACTACCCAGTCATATGACAAGCTACCTCCACAATATCTTGAGTTTTGTGACGTTTGTGATAAAAAGAACGCCGATCAGCTGCCTCCTCATCGCTCGTATGATTGCCCCATTGAATTGCTTCCAGGGGCAGAAATACCCTTTGGTCGCCTTTTTTCTTTATCAGAACCTGAGCTGAAGGTGCTCCGGGAGTGGCTTAATGAGAATCTGGAGAAGGGTTTTATCAGACACTCAACCTCTCCTGCTGGGGCAGCCTTGTTCTTCGTGGAGAAAAAGGACTCAACCCTGCGTCCGTGTATCGACTACAGAGATTTAAACAGGATCACAATTAAAAATCGCTATCCACTTCCACTGATTCCAGAAATGCTCGAGAGACTCCGCTCCGCCAAGCTCTTTACCAAATTAGATTTACGGGGGGCATACAACCTTGTCCGCATTCGTCCTGGAGATGAATGGAAAACTGCTTTCAGAACCAGATATGGACATTTTGAGTCTTTGGTCATGCCCTTTGGACTGTGCAATGCTCCCGCAACCTTTCAGCATTTTATTAATGATGTTTTCCGAGATTTGCTGGATCAGTTTGTAATAGCCTATTTGGATGATATTCTAATTTTTTCTGATAATTTGGAAGAACACCGCAAGCATGTCTGTATTGTCCTCAAGAGACTAAGGCAGAATCAACTTTACATAAAACTAGAGAAATGCGAGTTTGAACAAAGTCAGATCCAGTTCTTGGGTTACATAATTTCTTCTGAAGGGGTAAGCATGGATCCCGATAAGATCAAAGCAGTGGTGGATTGGCCTGTCCCTACGAATGTTAAGGAGATACAACGATTTGTTGGATTTGCTAACTTTTACAGGAGATTTATAAGGAATTTCTCCAAGGTAATAGCTCCAATTACACAGATGACAAAGAAAGGAATACCCTTTTTGTGGTCATCTGAGTCACAAGCTGCCTTTAGTAAACTAAAGACTCTCTTCACTACTGCACCAATACTGGTACATCCAGATCCTGAACTACCTTTCATCGTAGAAGTTGATGCTTCAGATTCTGCTGTGGGAGCTATTCTTTCTCAGCGAATTGGAGAAAGAATGCAGCTTCATCCTTGTGCTTATTTCTCTCGACTGATGTCTCCAGCCGAGAAGAATTATGACATTGGAAACAAGGAGCTGCTGGCAATTAAGCAAGCATTTTCTGAGTGGAGGCATCTGCTGGAAGGGGCTAAGCACCCTGTAACCGTTCTCACGGATCACAAAAATTTAGAATTTATTCGTTCTGCCAAGAGGTTGTCATCTAGACAAGCACGTTGGACCCTATTCTTCTCGAGGTTCAATTTCGTTATCTCGTACCGCCCTGGGTCAAGGAATGGTAAGGCTGATGCCCTGTCACGGATGTTGTCTGGGCCTCTCCAGGAAAGCAACTCCGAATGTACAATCCTGCCTCAAAAGAACTTTCTAGGGGCCATGAGTTCTAAGACCTTTCTTAATCTTCTCAAGAAGGGGTATGAGAGTGACCCACTTCTTAATCATCCTCCTAAAGACTTTAACCTCAAGTACAGCAACGGTTTTTGGACTCAAGCGCATTGCCTCTATGTACCTGAATCAGTTCGAGTAGAAGCCCTCAGGTTGGTTCACGACTCTAAACTTGCTGGTCATTTTGGGGTTTCTAAGACAGAGGAACTCTTATCACGTTCCTTTTGGTGGCCTGGGTACAAGAAAGATGTCAAGAATTATGTGGCTTCGTGTCGAACCTGTGCTCGCAATAAGACACCCCGATCGTCTCCTCTGGGGTTACTTCAACCACTGCCTGTTCCATCAAGACCATGGGGGTCAATTTCGATGGACTTTGTGGTTGACCTTCCCCTTTCTAAAGGGATGACCACCATCTGGTAGTTGTGGACCGTCTCACTAAAATGGCTCATTTTATTCCAGTTAAGGGGGTACCCTCTGCCGAACATACTGCAGAAGTAATGGTCCGGGAAGTTTTTAAACTACATGGAATTCCTGATGATGTGGTGTCTGACAGAGGAGTACAGTTTACCTCTAAATTTTGGAGAAGTTTTTGCTCAGCGTTGGGTGTAACAATTAATCTGTCCTCAGCTTTTCATCCACAGTCTAATGGTCAGACCGAGAGGACCAATCAAACCTTGGAGCAATACCTTCGATGCTTTGTGAGTTATCTTCAGGATGATTGGGTGGACTACCTTCCTACGGCAGAGTTTGCTTACAATAACTCTAAACATAGCTCCACTTCCCAAAGCCCCTTTTTCCTAAACACTGGGTATCATCCAGTTTTTATTCCAGGGCTACCTATTTCAACTCCAATTCCTGCTGTTACAGACAGATTAACTTCATTACAGGAGATCCAGGAGAAATTGACGGACACATTGAAGGAGGCTCAGGAATATTACAAGAAAGCTGCTGACAGACATCGGAGATCAATCCCCACCTTTCAAGTAGGTGACAAAGTTTGGTTATCTACCAAAAATTTGAAGGTTCAGGTTCCATGTGCTAAGTTGGGTCAAAAGTTTGTGGGACCTTTTGAGATTTCTTCTCAAATAAACCCGGTCACTTTTCGCCTAAAACTTCCCGACAATATGAGGATTCACCCTGTTTTTCATGTATCGCTACTTAAAACGTTTCATGAAAATACTTTTTCTGGAAGAATTCATCCTCCTCCTCCACCTGTTGAAGTACAGGGTGAAGAAGAATTTGTGGTGGAAAAAATTCTTGACTCCAGGATCTTTCGGAAAAAATTACAATATCTGGTTCAATGGGAAGGATATGGGCCAGAAGAAAACTCTTGGGAGCCGGCTGAGAATGTTCACGCCCCTAGATTAACAAAGGAATTCCACCAGAGGTTTCCTCACAAACCTGGCCCTAAGACATCCAGGGGATGTCCTGGGAGGACGGGAGTACTGTTAGGATCTGGACTTGAACCTGGGACCTCTGCTGTGTCTGGCGGTGCCTCTACTTGCTGAGCCACCTGAAGTGCTGGACAGTTCCTTAGACTATTCCTTGAATGATCTTGTCTTGAATCTTGTTTGCCTTGAACCTTGAACCCCTTGCTCCTCCCATGAACTTCCTGATTTAAGCCATGTCTCTGCACTTCCTGGTTGCCAGATTATTGTGCCTTACCAGCCAATATCTTGCTCTTGTCTTACTGCTGCCGACCGTATCTCTGCTACCATCCGTTACTGACATTTGGCTTGTTCCTCGACTACGCTCCTGCTTAATCCCAACCTGCACTATTTGTTACCGACTTTGGCTTGTTATTCAACCACGCTTCTGCTTGATCCTTGTCTGCTATATCTGCTACTGGACCTCGGCTTGCTCACCTCCTGCTGGGGCTATCCTGAGGACCGCGACCTGGTACTAACACGCAGCAAAGTCCATCTCCACCATCAGGAGCTCTGGCGAATACCGGTTAGTACTTAGACCCCGCACCTCAGGTGAACCCGTGTCATCAGCCAGGGTGACCAGTGTGAATATCTGCTCCGCTGCTATAGCTACTGGCCTCCGAGCCTGACTCCAGACCGTGACACGAGGATATATTGGTTATGGGGTTATTGCATGTTTTGGGGTTCCTGTGATATGTTTTATAAAACTGTATTTCTCTGCCTTTGATGATTATATTCGCCCTTGTGTTCAATAATCATCATCGGCAGAGGGGAGGATTTTGTGTGGGTGTGTTTCTATTGTCCCATGTGTTTAAATGGTGATGTCTGTCCTGTTGTCTCCACATGTGTATTGGCGATCTCCCCTTTGTCCTGAGAGATAATTGGATTGCCCTCGGTTGTCTCCCAGGCAGAGAGGAGGAAACCATGATGCATTGTGGGGATGTGTTGTATCTGTTCTGTATTTGCTAAACTGTAATAAAAACCAGGCTGGGTGTGCCAGCACATCAGACCACTGCTTGACCCTGATCACGGAGCCTTGTCTCGTCATTGGGGGGATTCCCTGTATGCTGTTGGAGACTGATTGCCAGGAGTGTAAGCTGACTGAATGCTTTTCCTGTTCGTCTGCTGGCAGCTATTTGCGAGGTTCCAGTTTGGAGTGCTATTTTGTATCCAGTTCGGGAGGTTGGTGTTCTGCAGTAGCTGTGCCTGTCTCTCGGAAAGGGGCATATCGCCTAAATGGATTTTAACCCCTTGTCTGCTGAAACGGTCCGTTACAATAGTGCCCCAGTAAATGCCCTCATAGTGCTCCTCTCCCCCTTCCCCATAGTGTCCCCCATAATATGCCAGTAAAAAAATGCCCCTCCTTAGTTCCCCTGTAGTGCTCCTCTCTCCCACAATGTGCCAGTAAAAAATGCCCCTTCTTAGTGCCACCATATGCCCCAATAGTGCTCCACTCCCCCATAGTGCCCCTAAATAATGCCCCATAGTGCCACTCTCCCCTATAGTGCCTCCCATAATGTGCCAGTAAAAAATGCCCCCTTAGTGCCACCAAATGCCATAGTGCCCCCCATAATTTGCCAATACAAAAGGCCCCTTTAGAGCCCCCACTTCCCCATAGTGCCCCCAAATAATGCCCCTATAGTGACACCACATGCCCCATAGTGCCACTCTCCCCTATAGTGCCCCCATAATGTGCCAATAATTTTTTTTTAAAAAGCCCCTTTAGAGCCCCCAGATACCCCCATAGTGCTCCTCTCCCCCATGGTGCCCCCCATAATGTGCCAGTAAGAAATGCCCCCATAGTGCCAGCTCATCCCATAGTGCCAGCTCCCCTCATAGTGCAAGCTCCCCCTATAGTGCCAGCCACCCCATAGTGCCAGCCCCCCCATAGTGCCAGCCCCCCCTATAGTGCCAGCTTCCCCAAAGTGCCAGCTCCCCCTATAGTGCCAGCTACCCCCCATAGTGCCAGCTCCCCCATAGTGCCAGCCCCCCTATAGTGCCTGCTCCCCCATAGCCATAGTGCCAGCTCCCTCATAGCCATAGTGCCAGCTCCCCCCATAGTGCCAGCTCCCCCATAGCCATAGTGCCAGCTCCCTCATAGCCATAGTGACAGCTCCCCCCATAGTGCCTGCTCCCTCATAGCCATAGTGCCAGCTCCCCCCATAGTGCCAGCTCCCCCCGCAAAAAAAAAAAAAACTATAATACTTACCTCCATCAGCAGCGATGCAGGCCTCTTCCGGCCTGTGCCCCTGCTGTGTGCTGCCCGGCTCAGGCGGCACGATGATAATGACTTCATAGCGATGCCTGAGCCGGCCTCTTATAGGCTGCAGGTTTTAGTGCCTGCAGCCTATCAGAAGGACAGGGAGAGGAGACGCCTCTCCCTCCGCTGCCGCAGCACAGGCATCTGTATCGCTGTCCTGAGGAGATGAGCGCTTTCACAATGGAAGCGCTCATCTCCTACTGCCCGCCGCCACTGCTGCCCGCCGCCACTGCTGCCTGCCTTAATTACATCCAGGGCCGTGCCGCCTGTGGTGATTGGCGGTGCGGCCCTGAGGAATACATTTTTTTTTTTTTTAAATTGTTAAAGACCCAGCGGCCTTTTTTTTTTAGGGCGGCCTGGGGGGCAATTGCCTCCCTGCCCCTCGCCGCGTTGGTCAGCAATTGCAAAGAGAACCGCCAGCAGCAGATCTTGATGACTTGTGTGCCCAAGTGTACCCACCATGGCAGAAGATTCCTCAGACAACGCCTAATAACCTCATTTATAGCATGTCAATGTCACATAAGTGTGTGCGTGTACGCTGCGCTTATCCTCCATACGGAATAAATAAAGGTGCTTCAAATATTTAAGTTTCCAAAATATCATATCATTAACATGTCTATCAATCCTGTGATTTCCATAATTCCACAACTTGTCTTTCTTGGTGTTGCCATTTCAATGTTGAGGAATGTACTTATATGTTATAAAGGGCACCCAAGATTGTACATCATAGAGGATTTTCATTTTATATGAGAAATGTTGTAGCTCTCATCCAGTGACTCCTGGGCCCTACAGAAATGCAGAAATGCCATTTTGAGGGCTAACAAGCCACAAATGGTTAAAGAATTGGCATACAAATGAGATTGGAAGCTGCGGTGAATGTCCAGCCCCCTCTTCATGTATAACAGGGCAGAGAGGGGCGTTATCAGCACTTCTCGCCTCTCGGACTGCTCCGCACACATCCAGCTTTACAACAGTGAGTACCAGACTCTGTATTTCATTAAAATAAATCATTTATCTATTATTCATTAAGATCTGACCTTCACTATCTATTTATCTAAATTTTTTTCTTATTCTATATTTATATATATTTCCTAAAATATTTTATCCTTTTTACACTTGAGCATCCTCTTAGACGGAAATCATGGCATCAACTTATGAAATGTTATCTAACAGAGTAATTTCTTTTTTTGTGACATGGGATGTAAGCAGAGATTTCTGGTAGTAGGATGATATGATATGCCAGTCAATCATGATGAGATTCCAGAGATGTGACCTCCGCCGCTCTTCCAGAGCAAGTCGTTTCCTGCACTGATTTTAATGGAAAGCTTTTCGGTGGCCGCTTCTGCAATGAAATCAATAGAATTACACTGCACACCAGTTGACTCTGAGCGAGATGTGATAGTGTTGATAGTAGAGGATCATCTGATCATGACATAATATTTGCAGGTTGTAATGTGAGGATGTATGAGAAAAGTTAACTTCAGGTTTAGAGTAGTAGGAAGCAGGTCTGGTAGCTTAAAGAGGTTGTCTGGATTCAGAGCTGAACCCGGACATACCCATAATTTCACCTCGGCAGCCCCCTGACATGAGCATCGGAGCAGTTCATGCTCCGATGCTCTCCTTTGCCCTGCGCTAAATTGCGCACTGCAAGGGCTCTTTTGTTTACAATAACACACTGCCGGGTGGAGGCTTCCGCCCGGCAGTGTATTCGGTGACATCACTGGCTCTGATGGGCGGGCTTTAGCGCTGCCCTAGCCGTTTTACTGGCTAGGGCAGCGCTAAAGCCCGCCCATCAGTACCGGTGACATCACCACGCTTCCTGGCAGCCCCATGGAGAGCCCCGGTACGTTGTCGGATCTACAAAAAATTATTTTGCCCTGCGCGATTTAGCGCAGGGCAAAGAAGAGCATCAGAGCATGAACTGCTCCAATCCTCAAGTCAGGGGGGCTGCCTGGGTGAAAATGGCGGTATGTCCGGGTTCAGCTCTGAACCCGGGCAACCCCTTTAAAGAGGACCCGTCACCTCTTCTTAGTAACTACCTTCATTTTCCATGTAATAACAATCCTGTCGGATTTATTCTAAGACACCGATGTTGTGCCATTCCTCTATTATTCCTACAAGAAGTTTATGAATGAATTGGCAGCAATCTGCAATAAAGGTCCGTCTAGGTTTTTCCAGTTGGGGGGTGTCCCTGCACCGTCTGACACTACGAAATCCCTGCTGCCAATGATCTCACTTTAGCTAAATGGCACATTGTGCCATTTTCTCTACTATAAGTCCGGGACCTTACATAGGGCGGCATATACTAAGCTGATCCGTCTGCTGTAAGTGTTTGGGGAAACTAAGCTATAGTTTCAAATATCATAATCCTTAAATAAATAATAATAACCATAATGTTGATTATTACTTCTGCTTCCCCGTCTCCAGTTATGGTCTCTGCATGGTCTTGTGTGTGTGTGTAAGGTGGGTTTACACAGATGCAGCAGAGCTGAGTTTCCCACTCAAACTCATAGCGATAACACTTTTTTTTTGTCTATGGTTTTAAATATGCAGGTGAACCTAATGCATCATCTTAACTCAGAAATGTATCTTAACGCACAAAAACTGCAGCCTTAAAGACTTATCTCGTGTCCTCCCAGGTCAGTGGTATTCACATTTCCCTGCTCCTCCTTGCTCCATTCTGACTCTCTTCACTTGACTTCTGGTCCCCGTCTGTCAACTTCTGCACAAGAAATGCACCACCAACCAGTTACATGTCCCCAAGCGGTGCAATGACATTCCACTTTGGGGACATGTCACCGCTGAGGCCAGTCATTGGCTGCAGTGATGGATGTGACCCTGTCCATGAGGAGGTTGAAGAGCCAGAGGAGCCACAGAGCGAGAGCAGCGAGGAGCAGGAGTGTATGGTCTTCTCAATATGATTGCACCCATGGCTGGCTTATGACATTTACACACAGTTTGCATTGCAGAGACGCAGAATATATGTGCCAAAGCAGGACAACCCACAGAGGAACGTTAGATGATCCTGTGACAATGACACGGGCCCAGTGAATAACGCAGTGACCGAGGTGACACCTCGACACTTGCACCCATCAGACTTTTCGAAATTTTTTCACCATGCACTCATTTTCATAGGAGCTGGCAGAGCTTCATCCGGCGGCAGCTCCTGGGGAAGGCATTCATCAAACAGGTTAAATGATACCTGCCTGATCCTGTTGTTTTTACTGGAGATAAGCAGCATGGGCAGCCGCTTATCTCCACCCCTCTATCGATATATCATAAATGTTCTGCCCACACGGTTTCTTACGTGTATGATTTTACAGGAGCAGATAAGAGCTCATGACAGTAACAGTATGAAGGATAACAGAGTCGGCTTGTGGCAGATGGGGAGATTATATTTTTTGGCAATGATACTGCGACAGAAGATAAAGGGTCATGATCGTGAAAATCAGCAGCGCACTCCAAAACCGCCTCAAAACCCCAGAGGTCACTAGTGGATGTTGTAGGGAGCAAATAACATAAGATATATTATACATTCATGACTGATATGCCGCTGCAATATCATGGTGTGTATGGACTCTTAAGGCCCCTTTCACACAGACAAGTTTTCCGCGCGGGTGCAATGCTTGAGGTGAACGTATTGCACCCGCACTGAATCCGGACCCATTCATTTCAATGGGCTGTGTACATCAGCGGTGTTTTTCACGCATCACTTGTGCGTTGCGTGAAAATCGCTGAATGTTCTATATTCTGCGTTTTACACGCAACGCAGGCCCCATAGAAGCGAATGGGGCTGCGTGAAAATCGCACTTGCTTGCGGATGCGGTGCGATTTTCAGGCATGGTTGCTATGGAGACGAGGGATGAGCAACCCAGGACCCCGTGTACATTATTATTATTTTCCATTATAACATGGTTATTGATGCAGAATGCAAAGTCCAATGTCAATTGAGGGTTAAAAAAAAATAAAAACTTTACTCACCTCGTCCACTTCATGAAGATAGAAGGACCTTTTATCTTCATTCAGCAGGACCTGCGCTGACGTGGTACATCATCAAAGGTCCTGAAAGAAGAGGAAAGAAGACGATGCCGGCCGTGCGATCAAGTGGATGAGGCGAGTTATGTTTTTATTATTTTTTAACCCTCAATTGACATTGGACTTTGCATTCTGTAGTAAAAATGCTATTAGTCTCCCTTATAATCATGTTATAATGGAAAATAATCAATTCTACAGAACACCGAACCCAAACCAGAACTTCAGTGAAGAAGTCCGGGTTCGGGTCTGGGTACCACATTCAGTTTATTATCACGCGTGTGCAAAACGCATTGCACGCGCGCAATAACAACTGAACGCGAACGCAGGCAAAACTGAATGACTTTCCCTGCGAACTCACTCAGTTTTCACTGAACGCAGACGCAACGCATCCGGACCTAATCCGGACAGGCTCATCTGCAAGGGGCCTTAGGCCTCTTTCACACGAGCGTGACGGATTAGGCCTCATGCACACAACCGTATTTTTTTTTTTCCGTTTACATTCCGTTTTTTGCGTTCTGTATACGGAACCATTCATTTCAATGGGTCCGCAAAAAAAAAACTGAATGTACTCCTTATGCATTCCATTTCCGTATTTCTGTTTTTCCGTTCCATTCAAAGATAGAACATGTCCTATTATTGTCTGCATAACGGACTAGGATAGGACTGTTTTATCAGGGGCTAGCTGTTCCGATCCGCAAAAAAAGGAATGCACACGGACGTCATCCGTATTTTTTCCAGATCTGCTTTTTGTGGACTGCTAAATACTGAAAAAGCGGTCATGTGCAATAGGCCTTATGCGTTCAGGGTGCGTTCAGTGAAACTCGCACCATTTTGCAAGCAAGTTCAGTCAGTTTTGTCTGCGATTGCGTTCAGTTGTTCAGTTTTTGCCGCGCGGGTGCAATGCGTTTTGATGCATTTTTCACACGCGTGATAAAAAACTGAAGGTTTACAAACAACATCTTTTAGCAGCCATCAGTGAAAAACGCATCACATCTACACTTGCTCCAGGATGCAATGCGTTGTTCACTGAAGACCCATTTACCTCTATGGGGCCAGGGCTACGTGAAAAACGCAGAATAAGAACATGTTGCGTTTTTCACGCATTGCAACGGACGTGGGGTTAGGGTTCATTCACACATACGCAAGTGTTTTGCAGTCCACAAAACACGGACACCTGCCGCGTGCGTTACGCATTTTGTGGACCGCATATGGCCGCCACTATAATAGAAATGCCTTGTCTTGTCCATGTCTGCGGATAAGAATAGTAGAAAGAGAGGAGCATCCCTCGGCGCAAGGAACCAACCAGATGCGGATGATGAATATTCAGATATATTTACTGCAACCACACAACGCGTTTCGGGGATAGAATCCCCTTCATCAGGTGAAAAGTATTGCGGACAAGAATAGGACATGTTCTATTTTTATTGCGGGGCTGCGGAACGGAAATGCGGTTGCATGTAACGGATGTTGACCCATTTTTTGGATGTGTGAATGTACCCTTAGTCTGACAGGTTCAATAAACTCAGATGGCATAATACATAGAAACTGTACAATTGCTGGAGAGACACATGCACTGGTAGAATACTACACCACTGTGCAATTGAATCAAAGCAAGGCTACTTTCACAGCAAAAACGATTCCGTCACAATGACACCGTTATGCATCAATGACACGTTATGCATCAATGACACCCTCTGCATCCGTTATGAACGGATCCGGTTGTATTATCTTTGAACACCATTGAAAGTCACGTTTTCTATTGTGTCTGATGTGGTGCGGAGTATGACAGATCCGTCATGATTCATAATGTAAGCCACGTGCGGCGTTATTCTGTCTGTGATGTGGACGCAGCCAAATGGAACATTCTGCATTCTGGTGCATACCGTTTCGTTCAGTTCAGTTTTGTCCCCATTGACAATAAATGGGGACAAAATGGAAGCATTTTCCCCCGCTATTGGCATCCTATGACGGATCTCAATAGAGTAAAGGGAAAATGCTGGTGTGAAAGTAGCCTTAATCGTTCTGTCCCAAAAAGATCTGCACCATACCACACAGTGGACACATATTGTAAATACCCATCCATCAAGTACCAGTAACTCGCTTAGTGATATAACTGTAACCCATCCACACATCCAAAGGGGGGAATTTATCAAGACAGTAAGATTTAGAGTTTTGAGTTTGGATTGGCAATTGCACCAAATGTATCAAATGTTGCACATTGCTGCAATTTTAAAACCTAACATTTTTGTCTAGAAATACTACCTTTTGAAAAAGTTGCATTGACAAATCAGGAATGAAACTACCGTAATTCACGTGGTTAACTACATCCAGGGGCGTAGCTAAAGGCTCATGGGCCCTGGTGCAAGAGTTAGACTTGGGCCCCTCTTCCCTCAGTGCTTTGTGTGTCTTCTTATGCAGCACAAGGGTCTTTGGGCCCCTCAGGCTCCTGGGCCCAGTAGCGACTGCTACCTCTGCACCCCCTATAGCTACGCCCCTGACTACATCCACTTTTCCACCCAGTTTTAAAAACTGGAGTGAGTGGTGTAAATATGCAAAAAGTGATAAACCCCCCCTTCCTCCCAAGTGTTAGTAGTCATTTCACATGAAGAGGCATCCAAGTTAACCAGCCATGTGTGCCATAATCATGTGAGTCAGGCAGCTGCTGCCAAGGCCAATGAGATAATGGGTTGCATCAGAAGGGGCATAGATGCCCGTGATAAGAACATAGTCCTACCACTTTACAAATCACTGGTCAGACCACACATGGAGTACTGTGTACAGTTCTGGGCTCCTGTGAACAAGGCAGACATAGCAGAGCTGGAGAAGGTCCAGAGGAGGGCAACTAAAGTCATAACTGAAATGGGGCAACTACAGTACCCTTAGAGATTATCAGCATTAGGGATTATTCACTTTAGAAAAAAGACGACTGAGGGGAGATCTAATTACCATGTATAAATATATCAGGGGTCAGTACAGAGATCTCTCCCATCATCTATTTATCCCCAGGACTGTGACTGTGACGAGGGGACATTCTCTGCGTCTGGAGGAAAGAAGGTTTGTACACAAACATAGAAGTCCAAGGGGCCTCAATATATACAGCTTTCATTTAGTAAGCCATGATCCATGTAAGGAGTTAAGTAGCCATATAATGCCGATATTGCCATTATTGTAGCTATAAGATGCTAATACACTATAAATTAGAGAAGCCCTTATTTTTGGGTAAGGGCCCTTTTTACACTTGCGTTGTCCGGATCCGGCGTGTACTCCACTTGCCGGAATAACACGCCGGATCCGGAAAAACGCAAGTGTACTGAAAGCATTTGAAGACGGATCCGTCTTCAAAATGCTTTCAGTGTTACTATGGCAGCCAGGACGCTATTAAAGTCCTGGTTGCCATAGTAGGAGCGGGGAGCGCGGGAGCGGTATACTTACAGTCCGTGTGGCTCCCGGGGCGCTCCAGAGTGACGTCAGAGCACCCCGTGCGCATGGATGACGTGTTCCATGTGATCACGTGATCCATGAGCTTGGGGCGCCCTGACGTCACTCTGGAGCGCTCCGGGAGCCGCACGGACGGTAAGTATGCTGCTCCCCCGCTCCCCACTACACTTTACCATGGCTGCCAGGACTTTAGCGTCCCGGCAGCCATGGTAACCACTCTAAAAAAGCTAAACGTCAGATCTGGCAATGCGCCGAAACGACGTTTAGCTTAAGGCCGGATCCGGATCAATGCCTTTCAATGGGCATTCATTCCGGATCCGGCCTTGCGGCAAGTCTTCAGGATTTTTGGCCGGAGCAAAAAGTGCAGCATGCTGCGGTATTTTCTCCGGCCAAAAAACGTTCCGTTCCGGAACTGAAGACATCCTGATGCATCCTGAACGGATTTCTCTCCATTCAGACTGCATTAGGATAATCCTGATCAGGATTCTTCCGGCATAGAGCCCCGACGACGGAACTCTATGCCGGAAGACAATAACGCAGGTGTGAAAGAGCCCTAAATTAGCCTGCAAAACATACCATATTCCCCTCCCTTGTCACTGATCCTATATGAAAGGGATAAGGTATAGGATAGCCGGTGTGAGAGGCACCTATGGCATTGCTAGGGTATCCATGGACTCCCATAGTATCACAGTGATCACTTGCTGACTATTACATGAGCAGAAAGGAAAGGGTTACTGCATTGAGAATGACATAGTCCAACCTCCTACCCCTGTCAATAGACACTGGTCATGTGATATGGAGGATGGGGGCGTGTCTGTGCCGAGGTGAATCGTACTGGTAGTAAGGGAGTGGCGCTTCCATGACGTCGCACCCCCTGGTTCGATGCAGCACTCAGAAGGACGCGCGCAATAGGCGGTAAGAAAGCATCATTAGTGATGTGATACAATGGAAAGGGGGTGTGCCTTTGGTGCGATTTATCTCTGATGTCACGCTCCCCGCCAACTTGTCATTCCCGGCGAGGCTCACAGGATGGGTTATTATACTCGCCAATCGCGCAGTACACAGAAGGACGCGCGTGATAGGCGGCAAGAAAGCATCATCAGTGATGGGATACTATCTAAGGGGGTGTGCGATTTAATTCATTGGTGGCGAGGAGCAGCACTCGGCTGATGTCACTCCCCCCCCCCCACCCACCTGCCAATCCTGGTGAAGCCCACAGGACGGGCTAATGCACATGTCAATCGCAGCAACACAACTCGATTGGTGGAATCCATAGTTTGGGAGGGGACAGATAGTTTATTTAGGCAGGCGAAACAGAGCGTGTCACGCTATTACCCTAACTCCCCTGACGAAGCCGCATCGCGGCGAAACATGTCGGGTGGGGTAGTGACAATCTACAATTTTTAGACAGGTTGCAGTATAGGGCAAGATCCACAACCAGTAGGGTCGCAATCATTGTCCAGCTCAATACATATTGTGCAAATGTTCGGAGGCAAACCCTGATCTCCCAGCGTGTGAGATGTGTGAATGAATGATGGATGTCTGTCGCATAGGGATATAGGAATACATCTCATCTATTTGCAATAGAAACTCCTGTACCTATAGGGACACCAAACAATTCACCATTGAAAATACACCTGCTAACCTGCGGAGATACTTGGCCACAGAGTATCCATGAGGTTAACCACCTCTTAAATAAAATGTAGAGCGAGCGACAGCGGCCCAAAAAAGATAAATTAACTGACTTAGCCCGAAACTGCAACCTGGTATTTTTAAATTACCTTGTAGTATTGGTTTCTCTGAGTATTTTTGTTTCAAAAGAAAATAATAAAGGTTAAAGTTTTAACATATAGATAGGACCCCTAAAAGGAGTTTTTGGTCAGGTGACCGTAGTTAGATTTTTGTTACAATCTCCTGAGGGCCCTATAGGGACAAAAATCGGGTTCTTCAAACATAGAAGAGGATTCTTTACGGTAAGAGCAGTGAGACTATGGAACTCTCTGCCTAAGGAGGTGGTGATGGTGAGTACAATAAAGGAATTCAAGAGGGGCCTGGATGTATTTCTGGAGCGTAATAATATTACAGGCTATAGCTACTAGAGAGGGGTCGTTGATCATGGATTTATTCTGATTGCCTTATTGGAGTCGGGAAGAATTTTTTTTCCCTAAAGTAAGGAAAATTGTCTTCTACCTCAGAGAGGGTATTTTTTGCCTTCCTTTGGATCAACTTGCAGGATAACAGGCTGAACTGGATGGACAAATGTCTTTTTTCAGTCTATGTTACTATTTTACTCAAGGCCGCGATAGTCCACTCCAAATCATGGGATAGATGTTGGTACTTAACTTAAGACTCTAGTTCACAAAGACAATATGTAATGGCAAGATGCCATAAATCTTGCGGCATCAACAGTCTCCCACATAAAAGCGGTTACAGCAGAGTTTTTGCGTTTCGTCCAAGACCATATTTCGTCAGTGTGTGTATAGTTCCAACATAGCCTGTATAACCTGCTTTAGTTTCTTGATGCTCAGTCACTCTGATGACTAAAGTTGGATTAAGCCTGGACAAAAGGTTTGGTATAACCCTGAATACACAGTTATAAGCAGTACCTCATACATTGGGGGTAAACTGGTAGTCAATGGTGACCATCAAAGGTGGACACTGTCTGTTCCCCATGGATATAGAGCCGCCAATAAGAGTATCTTTCAGTGATTTACAATCGACCTGCACCAAGGGACACCAATCACCACATGGGTGGACCCATTCTATATATATTGTGACAAGGAGTATCATAAGTTGCAGTCCTCTTAGCTGTTCCTGGAAGAGTGCACACTTAGTGGAACTCTAACCATTATATTAGGGCACCCATGGAATACATCGTCCATCTGCTGGTTAATTATCCTTTTCTAACAACCGAAAACATAACAAAACAAAAAAGGCAGTTATGTAGGTGGGACATTATAGTTGTTTTATGGGACATGAAATAAAAATTAAGTTTGATTATCTCCACTACGTTCTGGAGCAACGTATCAGAAGAACAACACTGGACATGAATGGTGACTGAATGCCTCTAGGTCCGAAAGTTTGTGAGGGCCCTGGGCATATGCTTGAAATACCCTCTTTATTTTCCAGCCCTGATGCGACTGAAGCTGCATTTGTCGTCTCAAGGGTGCCATGTAGAAGTGTATAAAGCAGACTGATGAGAGGAAAGAGTCCAGAGCACTCATATCACATCTGGCTATTGATCCTGCCTCAGATATTCAGAGGATTACACGAAAGCTCATATAATCCACTGGAAACAATACCATGCTTCGCGTTACTGTCTCCTGGAATATCAAATATATCCTCATGCATACAGGGCATCTAGTTCTTGCACTTTAATTGAAGCCTCGAGTCATAATGGATTTCAGTAAACCACAGAAGTAACGTTCTCTAAATAGAGATTATAGGTCTTGGCACAGATACTAATAATAATACTTGGGTGGAGTTCAGAACTGAACATGACATCATCTAGAAATTTCTAAAAACACGAGGAATCTGACTCTTTACCATGGCCGTTTCTTAGAAAGCTGGGGGACAACCTAAATGGCCTCCATAAGAGCAGTCACAGGGGTTGTCAACCAGGTTTCCTGTTCTTTTGAATGACAAATTTACCTGGTTAGCAGTAACAAGGGACTGAGGGATGTATCAGTGAAACTAGACATAGTGGTCCTCATGACGATAGAGCCATGTTGCTGCTCTCTACATGTCTGCCCTATATACAGTATACTTTATGTTATGTACAACGTACATAGGAGAGATGGACAGCAGATTTCACATACTGTTCAGTTCATCATTTTAGTCAATATGGGGACACATCAGATTGTCCAGTAAACAATGCTTTTGGTAAAATTGCTCTATGTGCACAGTTCATAGACACAAACAACAAATGAGGGAGGAAACATTATGGAAATTCATCGGCCTCTGCCCCAGCTGAAATCCACATAATCCAGCACATATGTACAGGACTCTTAGGATAATGCAATTCTAAATGCAAGCCTGGTAGATAGGTCACTACAAATCCCTGTACGCAAGTTGGCATACAGGGATTTCTATGTATTACTTTGTTGTGGGGGAGGGGCAGAAAACAAAATCTTTGGTAAAAGACAGTCAAGCTTCATTACTAGATAGATAGATAGATAGATAGATAGATAGATAGATAGATATAGATAGATATGAGATAAATAGATATATATGAGATAGATAGAAAGATAATGAGATAGATATTAGATGGATAGATAGATAGATAGATAGATAGATAGATAGATAGATAGATATATAATAGACCCTCATGATGCTTTTCACATCATGGTTGTTACATGTTCTTTAGGCTTTTGCCCTCCTGTATTCTACCGTATTGCCCTCCTCAGGATGTGTGTTCTTCGGGGGCAGTATTTTGTGCTGCATAGTATTACTGGTCCCGCCTACTTATATTAGCCCTGCTTTTTTTATCAGTTTAGACCCGCCTGCAACATGAGGCCACTTTTAGTTTTTTTCCCCCAGGGCCATTTTAACCCTTAGGATACCGGAGTTTTTTTTCGTTTTTGCGTTTTGATTTTTCTTCCCTATATTCCTTGAGCCATAACTTTTTTATTTTTCCATTCACAAAGCTGTATGAGGGTTTATTTTTTTGCGGGACAAGTTGTACTTTCTGATGCCACCATTTAATATGGCATATAATGTAGTGGCAAGCGGAGTTGGGGTGTAATTGAAAAAAAAAACCACAATTCCTCCACCGTTTTATGAGTTTTGTCCATACACCGTTCCCTTTGCAGCAAAACGGACCCATGCCCTTCATTATATAGGTCAGTATGATTTCAATAATACCACATATGTATAGGTTTTTTATGCCTAAATGGTATAAAAATAAATGTAAACTTTGGAGAAAAATTTTGTACATCACCATATTCTGACGCCCATAACTTTTTCATAGTTCTATCAACTAATCTGTGTGGGGGATCATTTTTGCACGCCGATCTGTAGTTTTAATTGATACCATTTTGGAGTGTGTGTGATTTTTTATCACATTTAATTACATTTTCTTGGGTAAAAGAAGCAATGAAAAAATGGAAAATCGCCCATTTTGACCATTTTTTTCGATACACCATTCGCCGTATTGGAAAAATATTTTTAGATTTTAATATTACGGGAGTTTTTGGACACGGTAATGCCCTTGATGTTTATATTTTTTGTTATTTATGTATTCATTTTTTTATTCTATAGAAAGGGGGGTGATTTAAACTTTTCTATTTTTTAAAAATTTTATATATATTTTATACGTTTTTTAACTTTTTTATGGTTTTGTAGCTCAAGTTTGGGGCTACAAAACACTTTATTTATTTTTTATTCTGTACCAATATATTTATGATATATCTATATTGGTACAGAATTGCTAATTTCTTATGTTGGCCTGCTACCTGCAAGCTAAAATAAGAATTGCAGCTTCAATACCCTGGTTCTCTTCAGAGAGACCCAGTGTATTTAAATCAATTACCGGCATTCTCATTTGCCGCAGAGGCATCTAAAGGCTTTAATGACCGTAATCGGCATTATTGCTGCTCGCGGTCATTAGCCACGGTCCTCTGCTGTTTGAAACAATCTCCTCACTCACCATCTCCATTCTAATTCATCCCAAAAGTGTTTGATAGGGTTGAGGTCCAGGCTATGGACCTTCCTTTGTGCACTGGGGCATAGTCATGATGGAACTGAAAAGGGCCTTCCCCAAACTGTTCCCAGGAACTAAGGTGCCTAGGCCAAACCCTGAAAAACAATACCATAGCATTATCTCTCCTCCACCAAATATTACATTATGTTCTCCCAGCAAACCTCAGCACTCGGTGACCCTGCTCTGTAACTTAGTCGACACTTCGTTTCTGAGTTGCTGTAGTCCCTGAACGCTTCTCCTTTGCAATAATACCACTATCAGCTGATGGAAGAAATCTCACAAACTGAATTGTTGCGGTGGTAGCAACTACCATGCTGAAATTCAGTAAGCTCTTTATAGCGAGACATCCTATCACACATGTCTGTAAAGTCAGACTGCAGGGCTAGGGGCTGGATTTTATACATCTGCAGCAATAGGATTGAATGAAACAACTGAATGCAATCATTAACTTCTACAGGACCGCTGCACGCAGGGATGCGTATTTGCGGCGGCCCTGTAATTCCTCCTGGACGCGCCGGCGCGTCATCTCGCGAGGCGCGAGATTTCCTGTGAACACGTGCACACAGGCGCGTAAGCAGGTAAGCAAATGGATCTACAGCCTGCCAGCAGCGATCGTTCGCTGGCAGGCTGTAGATGCGATTTTTTTAAACCCCTAAAAGGTATATTAGACACTGTTTTGATAACAGCATCTAATATACCTGCTTCCTGGTCTTCTGGTGGTCCCTTTTACTTGGATCGGCCATTAGAGGACACAGGCAGCTCTGTAAAGTAGCACCAAACACCACTACACTACACCCCCCCTGTCACTTATTAACCCCTTATTAACCCCCTGATCACCCCATATAGACTCCCTGATCACCCCCCTGTCATTGATTACCCCCCTGGAAGGCTCCATTCAGATGTTTGTATGTGTTTTGCGGATCCGTGGTGTCCGTGTTTTGCGGATCCATGGATCCACGGATCCGCAAAACACATACGGACGTCTGAATGGAGCCTTACAGGGGGGTGATCAATGACAGGGGGGTGATCACCCCATATAGACTCCCTGATCACCCCCCTGTAAGGCTCCATTCAGACGTCCGTATGTGTTTTGCGGATTCGATCCATGGATCCGCGGATCCTCAAAACACATACGGATGTCTGAATGGAGCCTTAGAGGGGGGTGATCACCCCATATAGACTCCCTGATCACCCCTCTGTCATTGATCACCCCCCTGTAAGGCTTCATTCAGAGGTCCGTATGTGTTTTGCGGATCCACGGATCCATGGATCGGATCCGCAAAACACATACGGACGTCTGAATGGAGCCTTACAAGGGGGTGATCAATGACAGGGGGGTGATCACCCATATAGACTCCCTGATCACCACCCTGTCATTGATCACCCCCCTGTAAGGCTCCATTCAGAGGCCTGTATGTTTTTGTGGATCCCCAAAACACGGACCCCGCGGATCCGCAAAACACGGACACCGGCAATTTGCTTTCCGCATTTTGCGGATCCGCACCATGCCAGAACTATATAGAAAATGCCTTTTCTTGTCCGCAATTGCGGACAAGAATAGGACATGTTCTATAGGCTCTACAAAAAACGCAGTGTTCGCCCGATCAGGCCTGATCTTGTGCGCACACTTGCGTTCAGTCCGCCCCACCGCAGTGACAGAAATATTTTTTTTATGATCACTGCAAAAACACAGTAAAATTGCTGCGGCGCTATAAAAAGATCACTTTTGAGGGGCATGGCGAGTTCATAGAAGATTTTTATTTTTTTGGCACAAGTTAGCGGAAATAGATTTATTTTATTTTTTTCTTACAAAGTCACATTTTCCACTAACTTGTGACAAAAAATAAAATCTCACATGAACTCACCATACCCCTCACGGAATCCAAATGCGTAAAAAAATTTTGACATTTATATTCCAGACTTCTTCTCACCCTTTAGGGCCCCTAAAATGCCAGGGCAGTATAAATACCCCACATGTGACCCCATTTCGGAAAGAAGACACCCCAAGGTATTCGCTGAGGGGCATATTGAGTCCATGAAAGATTTAACTTTTTTGTCACAAGTTAGCAGAAAGGGAGACTTTGTGAGAAAAAACAAAAAAAAATCTATTTCCGCTAACTTGTGCCAAAAAAAAAACTTCTGTGAACTCACCATGCCCCTCACGGTATACCTTGGGGTGTCTTCTTTCCAAAATGGGGTCACTTGTGGGGTATTTATACTGCCCTGGCATTTTAGGGGACCTAAAGCGTGAGAAGAAGTCTGGAATCCAAATGTGTAAAAATGCCCTCCTAAAAGGAATTTGGGCCCCTTTGCGCACCTAGGCTGCAAAAAAGTGTCACACATGTGGTATCGCCGTACTCAGGAGAAGTAGGGCAATGTGTTTTGGGGTGTCTTTTTACATATACCCATGCTGGGTGAGAGTAATATCTCTCTAAAAGATAACTTTTCCCATTTTTTTTATACAAAGTTGTCATGACAACTTTGTATAAAAAAAATGGGAAAAGTTATCTTTTAGAGAGATATTACTCTCACCCAGCATGGGTATATGTAAAAAGACACCCCAAAACACATTGCCCAACTTCTCCTGAGTACGGCGATACCACATGTGTGACACTTTTTTGCAGCCTAGGTGGGCAAAGGGGCCCAAATTCTAAAGAGCACCTTTAGGATTTCACAGGGCATTTTTAACACATTTGGATTTCAAACTACTTCTCACGCATTAGGGCCCCTAAAATGCCAGGGCAGTATAACTACCCCACAAGTGAGCCAATTTTGGAAAGAAGACACCCCAAGGTATTTCGTGATGGGCATAGTGAGTTCATGGAAGTTTTCATTTTTTGTCACAAGTTAGTGGAATATGAGACTTTGTAAGAAAAAATTTCCACTAACTTGTGCCAAAAAAAAAAAAAAAGTTCTGCGAACTCATTATGCCCATCAGTGAATACCTTAGGGTGTCTACTTTCCGAAATGGGGTAATTTGTGGGGTTTTTATACTGTCTGGCCATTATAGAACCTCAGGAAACATGACAGGTGCTCAAAAAGAGCTGCTTCAAAATGCGGAAATTCACATTTTTGTACCATAGTTTGTAAACGCCATGGGCCATATTTATCATTACTCTGACAGCTCACTCCACTTTCACACATGGGTAAAGTCAGTTTTAGCCAAGTCAGATTTATGAACGGCCCTTTAAGACTGTAATAAATGTGGTTTGATAGTAGCAGTTTATCTGTCAGTAAGCAGCTTTACAAAAGTCGCACATCTTTACGAAAAAGTTGCACGTCTTTACGAAAAAGTCGCATGTTCTATTAAAAAGTTTCATAAGATAAGCATAGTCCTCACTGGAGTGAAATTGCACAATTTTTTGCGACTTTTTTGCGACTTTTTAAATAGTCTCAATAGTAAATCTGTTTAGAGATTAATTTACATAAGAAAACACGCCCACTTTCAGAAAACTGGCGAGCATAGTGCAGAGCAGAAAAAAGTCGAAATTTTTTGCGCAGTTTTAGTGATTGCGCAAAAATTTGCGACTTTTTCATTCCATTATTCTGACTTGAGCTAATGATAAATATGGCCCTATAACTTTTACCCAAACCATTTTTTTACAACTGAAAGTGAAAAATTTAATTTTTTTGCAAAAATTTCGGTAAATTTCGATTAATAACAAAAAAAAGTAAAAATGTCAGCAGCAATGAAATACCACCAAATGAAATCTCTATTAGTGAGAAGAAAAGGAGGTAAAATTAATTTGGGTGGTAAGTTGTATGACCGAGCAATAAACGGTGAAAGTAGTGTAGTGCAGAAGTGTAAAAAGTGGTCTGGTCATTAAGGGTGTTTAAGCTAGGGGGGCTGAGGTGGTTAAGAGCTGTGCCCAAATACTTTTCTCCATATGGTGTAGATATGAGATAGATAGATTCCAGCTTGTCTCTCATCCGAGACCCAGCACTGTAATCATATAGAGAGCGCCACCAGCAGCACATACTTAAAGTTTGTGGCATGGAAAAGACATACAAGCAGCATCCGCTCCCCGGGGAAGAAGCTTGAGCTGAAATGTTGCAGAATGAGTTAATAAAGTGATATGATGACTTTTTCACTTTTGCATTTTAGATAGATAGAAGAGATAGATAGATAGATAGATAGATAGATAGATAGATAGATAGATAGATAGATAGATAGATAGACAGACAAACAGACAATAGACCCTCATGATGCATTTAGCATTATGGTTGTTCCATGTTTAATTAGGTGTTTGTCTCTAGTACATCCTAGACTCACCGATAGCTGGAGCACCATGTTCTGTCCTGGCTGCACCTCTGGGAGCAGGAGAAGCTATTTTTGAACCAGCTATCCAGACAAGTGGCTAAAACTCACTTACAGGAAGAAATTAGAGAAAACAGACTGTACTACAATCACATTAGAGTAAATTTAGGCTGTAAAACATCCAGCTTTATTCTGCTTATCTCCCAAGGGAACATGGCAGGTTCAGCTAACAATAGACTAATGTGTATGGCAGCTTCTAAGGCTCTTTCAGATGGGCCATTGATAGGTCCAGTCATCGGGAAAGAACATTCCTATGAACGCTCGTTTCTGATACTTGCCCTGTGGAAATGTGCCAACAGTCACCCAAGTGAACAAAACCTTTATGTGGGACCTAAAATCATTTTGTTGGCAGCACATGGCCCTATGCAACAACAAAGTATGAACCTGTATGGGGATGAACGATTACAGTAGCGATCATTCATCCTCATACAGAGGATATGATTGCTGCATATAAATACAGCTCAGTGATCTTCCAATGACCGGGTATTTCATTTCCAATCAGTGCTCAGAGTATCGGCCACTCTAATGGAGACCTTAGAAATAAATAAAGGTAATTCAGTTTATTGAAAGCTGCAGTTAAAATGGAAAATCTGCCAAAAAAGTGAAATTTTGAAATTGTATCTCTATTTTCCATTAAATCTTGTGCAACACCTAAAGGGTTAACAAAGTTTGTAAAATCAGCTTTGAATACCTTGAGGGGTGTAGTTTCTTATATGGGGTCACTTTTATGGAGTTTCTACTCTAGAGGTGCATTCATGGTAGTAGTGGTCCCCAAAAAATAAAATATCATTCCTAAAATAATTCAAACATGAAGTAGATATATGGGGAATGTAAAGTCATCACAATTTTTGGGGGTATTACTATGTATTACAGAAGTAGAGAAACTGAAACGTTGACATTTGCAAATTTTTCCCAATATTTTTTTACTTCATTTTAACAGTGTCATGAAGTACAATATGTGACGAAAAAACAATCTCAGAATGGCCTGGATAGGTCAAAGCGTTTTAAAGTTATCACCACTTAAAGTGACACTGGTCAGATTTGCAAAAAATGGCCTGGTCCTAAAGTGAAATAAGGCTGTGTCTTTAAGGGGTTAAATCGGGGTGTTGTCACGCGGTTCTGCAACTGGTCAGTCTGGGTGAACGGAACGGTGTTCACCGATAACAGGAAGAACATTCTGTCTGCGCTGTATCAGGGAGAGCTGACACTCTTACCATGCAAAACATACCCTCCTTGAGCTGCAAAGGCATAATGGTGTTCCCCTACATTGCCTCATATGTGACGTCTCCACAAGTTGAAGCCCCACCCTCCACATATTGAACCGACCGTATGAGCAGAGGAAACCCATGACCGATTTCTTGATGATGCAGATGGACAGGACTACTCCCCAGTGTAACTTTGATGTTAGACAGTGGAAGTTCATACATGACACCTGCCGTTTGCTCAGACCTTTTGAGAAGTCAACTTTGTCAGTCGCCAGGACTACTGGATGAACGATGTCATTCCATTCCTTCACGTCCTCGAGGGGGATGCTGAGAAATCTGACTATCGAGGGGACAGAAGACATGGCGGCCACATCTCACGTCCACCTGAGCCCTGTGGAGGCTGAACTGGCACAGGAGGACGAGGAATAGGACATAAACACCAAGGAATTCCATGCAGAACTAGGTGGCTTATCTGCCCAAGTGACAGAAGGAGCATGAGGAGCTAGAGGGCGACAACAAAGATGACACAGATGATCCCAACAGACCATGGCAGTATACAGTGGAGATGGAGTCAGTTAATCCCTCCAAGTCCCTTGCGCAAATGGCCAGATGCATGCTTAGTTGCTTGCGTAGTGACAGCCGCTGTATCACCATTCGGCAGAGGGATGACTACTGGCTCTCCACAATGATGAAAAACTCAACTACTATGGTGACATTCTTTGTAGTTGGGTTGGTCACTGCCTACGTGCCCCATAGCCCATTCTCACGAAGGTTTAACTGGGGGTCCCTCTGAGCTCACGCTCAACTGCCTTAACTGCTGGAGGGGAGTGGATAGCAGGAGTAGCACCAGCTCTATCAGCAGCAACTTAAGTCTTGAGTCCCTCATTCACCCTCCTACTGGAGAAAACACCCAGCAGGAGGAGCAGGACATAGAGCAGAACCTGAACTAGCAGGTGGTGGAATACTTGGACTGCACCCTGTCACCCCAAATCCAAGATCCCCTGCACTACAGGTATCACCATCCCTGACCACACGCACTCCATGGGTGAATTATGGACATCTGGTGTTATTGGTTATTTGTGCATATAGGTTCAGCATCTGCCCTTATCTATTTGTTGTGACATGTTCATCTATGTGTCTAGTGCCAGTGTTTTCTCTGAGACTGACTACAGTTTTACATAGTCCCATGGTTTTTTGTGCGGGTCCGGGATGGAGTTATTTTCTGTCACTTCTCCTTACATCATGTTATTTTAATAATTTTGTGTACAATAAAGTATCATGTTTTTAACTGGGCACATTGTGGCTTCCGTTTGTCTATGTAGGTTTTTTTCTGGTGATTTTTGGAGCTTGCACCTTGGTCACTGTTGACTAGTGTTCCATTAATCTAGCAACACAATCGTGGACTTTCACTGTTGATTTATTTTGCTACGAGCGCTAATTTTGGTTGTTTTTTTCCTTTGCCTTCACCAGTCTGTTACGGGGCCACTAGTGTGCCTGTTTGGCCATGTTGACATCACCATTCATTTTTCCGATCTTCTGACAGATCAGAAGAATGGTCAAAGCTAACAAAAAAACATGGGTTCAGTATTTAGCATCAGGATTTGATCATAATCTGGAAGCCAAAAGCAGGAGTGGGTCCAAAACAAAGAAGACAAGCAAATATTTCCATCAGATTGTTATCTGTTTTGGACCCACTCTTGTTTTTGCCTTACCAATACTGATCAAATACTGATGCAAAAAACTAACCAAATACTGATCGTGTGATAGCGGCCATTAATGTCCTGCACACAGGACTTCTTTTTCATCTGAATAAGGCCTCATGCACACGACCGTTGTGTGCATCCGTTGCCGTTGTGCCGTTTTCCTTTTTTTTTTTTCGCGGACCCATTTACTTTCAATGGGTCCGTGGAAAAATCAGAAAATGCACAGTTTTGCAGCCGAGGGCGTGATCCGTGTATCCTGTCCGTCAAAAAAATATGACCTGTCCTATTTTTTTCACGGACAACGGTTCACGGACCCATTCAAGTCAATAGGTCCATGAAAGAACACGGATGCACACAAGATTGGCATCCGTGTCCGTGATCCGTGGCCGTAGGTTACTTTCATACAGACGGATCCGAAGATCAATCTGCATACAAGCTTTTTCAGATCTAGGTTTTCAGTATTCTAACACAGAGGCGTTCCCATGGTGATGGGACGCTTCTAGTTAGAATACACTACAAACTGTGTACAAGACTGCCCCCTGCTGCCTGGCAGCACCCGATCTCTTACAGGGAGCCGTGATCAGCACAATTAACCCCTTCAGGTGCGGCACCTGAAGGGGTTAATTGTACTATCATATCCCCCTGTAAGAGATCAGGGCTGCCAGGCAGTAGGGGGCAGACCCCCCCCCTCCCCGGTTTGAATATCATTGGTGGCCAGTGCGGCCCCCCCCCCCTCCCTCTCTCTATTGTAATAATTCGTTGGTGGCACAGTGTGCGCCCCCCATCGGCCCCCCTTCCTCCCTGTATTGTAATAATTATTCGTTGGTGGCACAGTGTGCGCCCCCCATCGCCCCCCCCTTCCTCCCTGTATTGTAATAATTATTCGTTGGTGGCACAGTGTGTGCCCTCCATCGGCCCCCCTCCCTCTATAGCATTAACAACATTAGTGGCCAGTGTGTGGCCTTCCCCTCCCCGATCATTGGTGGCAGCGGAGTTCCGATCGGAGTCCCAGTTTAATCGCTGGGGCTCCGATCGGTAACCATGCCAACCAGGATGCTACTGCAGCCCTGGTTGCCATGGTTATTTAGCAATAGTACAATAGTAAAAGATTCATACTTACCTGGGAGCTGCTATGTCTGTGTCCGGCCGGGAGCTCCACCTACTGGTAAGTGACAGCAATGCGCCGCACAGACCTGTCACTTACCAGTAGGAGGAGCTCCCGGCCGGACACAGACATCGCAGCTCCCAGGTAAGTATGAATCTTTTACTATTGTACTATTGCTAAGTAACCATGGCAACCAGGGCTGCCATGGTTACCGATCGGAGCCCCAGCGAATCAACTGGGACTCCGATCGGAACTCCGCTGCCACCAATGATGGGGGGGAGATGGGAGGCCGCACACTGGCCACCAATGTTGTTAATGCTATAGAGGGAGGGGGCCGATGGGGGGTGCACACTGTGCCACCAACGAATTATTACAATAGAGGGAGGGAGGGGGGGGGCCACACTGGCCACCAATGATATTCAAACTGGGGAGGGGGGGGTCTGCCCCCTGCTGCCTGGCAGCCCTGATCTCTTACAGGGGGATATGATAGTACAATTAACCCCTTCAGGTGCGGCACCTGAGGGGTTAATTGTGCTGATCACGGCCCCCTGTAAGAGATCGGGTGCTGCCAGCAGCAGGAGGCAGTCATGTACACAGTTTGTACTATATTCTAACTAGAAGCGTCCCCATCACCATGGGAACGCCTCTGTGTTAGAATATACTGTCGGAAATGAGTTTTCACGCTATAACTCATATCCGACAGTATATTCTAACATAGAGGCGTTCCCATGGTGATGGGGACGCTTCAAGTTAAAATATACCATCGGATTGGAGAAAACTCCGATCCGATGGTATAAAAGGGACTCCAGACTTTACATTGAAAGTCAATGGGGACGGATCCGTTTGAAATGGCACCATATTGAGTCAACGTCAAACGGATCAATCCCCATTGACTTGCATTGTAATTCAGGACGGATCCGTTTGGCTCCGCACGGCCAGGCGGACACCAAAACGACTTTTTTTTCATGTCCGTGGATCCTCCAAAAATCAAGGTAGACCCACAGACGAAAAAACGGTACACGCATCACGGACCTCGTTTTTGCGGACCGTGAAAAAATACTGCCGTGTGCATGAGGCCTAAAGCTGATTTCAGAGGCAAATGGCCAAAACTCATGCAAATTGAGCATGAGGCCTCTATCATACGGTCAATATTTTGCATCAGGATTTGATCATTATTTGGAAGCCAAAAGCAGTAGTGGGTAAAATACACAGAAGACATGAAAATATTTCCATCACATTGTTATCTCTGTTGTCACCTGCTTTGGGCTGACAGTTAGGCTACTTTCACACTCGCGTTTGGTGCGGATCCGTCATGGATCTGCACAGATGGATCCGTTCAGATAATACAACCGTCTGCATCCGTTCAGAAGATATTATCTTTAACATAGCCAAGACGGATCCGTCTTGAACACCATTGAAAGTCAATGGAGGACGGATCAGTTTTCTATTGTGCCAGATTGTGTCATAGAAAACGGATCCGTCCCCATTGACTTACATTGTGTGTCAGAACCGTTTGGCTCAGTTTCGTCAGACGGACACCAAAACGCTGCAAGCAGCGTTTTGTGTCCGCCTCCAAAGCGGAATGGAGATAGAAAGGAGGCAAACTGAGGCAAAATGATGCATTTTGAGCAGATCCTTTTCCATTCAGAATGCATTAGGGCAAAACATATCAGTTTTGGACCGCTGGTGAGAGCCCTGAACAGATCTCACAAACAGAAAGCCAAAACGCCAGTGTGAAAGTAGCCTAATTACCAAATACTGTAAGTGAAGTGTGAACTAAGCCTAAGGCCCCTTTCACACAGGTGAGTATTCCGCGCGGGTGCAATGCGTGATGTGAATGCTTTGAACCCACACTGAATCCGGACCCATTCATTTCTATGGGGCTGTGCACATGAGCTGTGATTTTCACGCATCACTTGTGCGTTGCGTGAAAATCGCAGCATGCTCTATATTATGCGTTTTTCACGCAATGCAGGCCCCATAGAAGTGAATGGGGCCGCGTGAAAATTGCAAGCATCTGCAAGCAAGTGCCGATGCGGTGCGATTTTCACGCATGGTTGTTGCTAGGTGACGATCGGGCTGGGGACCCGATCTGTATTATTTTCCCTTATAACATGGTTATAAGGGAAAATAATAGCATTCTGAACACAGAATTCAAAGTAAAATAGTGATAAAAAAAAAAAAATTACTCACGAGTCCACTTGATCGCGTAGTTACGGATCTCTGTCTTCCTCTGTAATGTTGAGCTGCCGGCTAAGGACCTGTGGTGACGTCACATCACATGGTCCAATCACATGGTCCCTCACCATGGCGATGAACCATGTAATTGGACCATGTGATGAGCACAGTGACGTCACCACAGGTCTTTTGCCAGGTCCTGAAGATAGAACAGAGACCGGCAGCCATGGAGCAGGTAAGCTAACTTTTGAAAAAAAAATTAACCCCTCCATCCCTAATTTACTTTGCATTCTGTATTCAGAATGCTATTATTTTCCCTTATAACCATGTTATAAGAGAAAAATAATAAAATCTACACAACACCTAACCCAAACCTGAACTTCAGTGATGAAGTCCGGGTTTGGGTCTGGGTACCAAACATGGCGATTTTTCTCACGCGGGTGCAAAATGCATTAAAACACTTTGCACTCATGCGGAAAAATAGCGCATTTTACCGCAACGCACCCGCATCTTATCAGGGCAAAAAACATGACGCCCGTGTGAAAGAGGCCTAAGGCTGCATGAAAAACGCAGAACATAGAACATGCTGCGTTTTTTCACGCAACGCAGATCTGATGCGTGAAAAAAAACGCTCATGTACACAGACACTTTGAAATTAATGGGTCAGAATTCAGTGCGGGTGCTTTGCATTCATGTCACGCATCGCACCTGCGCGGAAAACTCGCTCGTGTGAAAGGGGCCTTACAGTAATGCACAGTCATTCTTCATCTAAGGCCTCTTTCACGCGGGCGTCACGGATTTGGGCCGGATAGGATGCCGATGCATTGTGGGAAAATGTGTGATTTTTCAGCGTGAGTGCAAAGCATTTTAATGCGTTTTGCACGCGCATGAGAAAAATCGGCATGTTTGGTACCCAGACCCGAAACCAGACTTGTTCACAGAAGTTCAGGTTTGGGTTAGGTGTTGTGTAGATTTTATTATTTTCCCTTATAACATGGTTATAATGGAAAATAATAGCATTCTTAATACAGAATGTATAGTAAAATAGTGATGGAGGGGTTAGCCCTGCTTCTCTTCTTTCTTCTATTTTGAGGAAAAGGACCTGTGGTGACGTCACTGCGCTCATCACATGGCTCATGTGACGGACCATGTGATGAGCGCAGTGACGTCACCACAGGTCCTTTTCCTTCTGATCATCAAACAAGAAGACAGAAGAGAACGCCTCCATCCCTATTGTACTATGCATTCTGTATTAAGAATGCTATTATTTTCCCTTATAACAAAATAATAATAATCGGATCCCCATCCCGATCGTCTCCTAGGAACCATGCGTGAAAATCGCAATGTATCCGCACTTGCTTGCGGATGCTTGCGATTTTCACGCAGTCCCATTCACTTTTATGGGGCCTGCATTGAAAACCTTGAAAAACGCACAAAATAGAGCATGCTGCATGCTGAGCATAGAGCATGCTGCGATTTTCATGCAACGCACAAGTGATGCGTAAAAATCACCGCCCATGTGCACAGCCCCATAGAAATGAATGGGTCTGGATTCAGTGCGGGTAAAATGCGTTCACCTCACACATTGCACCCGCGCGGAAATCTCACCCATGTGAAAGAGGCCTAACAGAAGGGATTCAAACGCATGTATTTGCACTGCCATAACATGGATTAAAAAAAACTTTGTCTCCATGTCCTTATTTTGTTCCACTAAAAAGTAATTGGGATATCCGCTGGGGCGCGCAGCATTTTTATATTTTTTTGCTTTACAGAAGGACACTGTATGATTTTTTATTTGGTTTAGCTAGTGGTTAGCTAGGAATGTTGGTGGCCTGCACGATGATGTGACCTGCCTGTCATTCAGACACACAATAACTGTGTCACTACCTGAAAGAACTAGCTATGCATGTTGCTGCACCGCACAGTGATGTACACCAGGACATATTCTCCATAAACTTTAACTGCAGGCCAGGATAGGCCTGATTTAATGCGCTTCATGACAAATTAATTGGGATCGAAGCAAATTTTTGGGAAAAATTCGGAGAAGCGACCGAATCAAATTTTTGAAAACTTCGCTCATCTTTACAGATTACCATTAAAATTCCATTGAAGGGGTTATCCCATGAGTAATGTAAAAAACAGACATCATATAGTACATGAAAGTCTCTTTCTAACAAATATGTCCAGCTAAACCAATATCAGTTGATATGAGAAAGGATCATAGAATCGAAGAGTGTCCAGCAATATTGACCCCTTTAAAACATAACTTTTACTTATACATATTATTTAAAATAATACCACAGTGGTGGTTCACCAGTGAAACATTGTGAAACAGACAAACAATGAAAAACAGATGAAAAAAAAAAGATAAACTATGTTCCTGCAAGGAAGCCGACCATTGATATGGTATTAAGGTAGTGAGTAAACATAGGACAGCTATGGGGAGCAATGAGGTGTGTCTGACTTATGCTCTACCTAGCTAGTCCCTCAGCCCAGGGACGTCCCCTAGTGGTGGGGACTCCCTGTCCTCGTGCCTGGACTGACTGCCCTACGTTTACCCTCCTCTCACAGAATAATCACGGCCCCCCAGGTACCGACGGGTGTTACTCTGTGTCCCAGGTAATAAATTACCAGCAGGGACACCAACCCACAGGATTAGACAGAAATAGGTGAACAAAGGTATGTATCACCCATAAACAAAAAAAAACCAAAAGCACTGGGGCATCAGGAATGGTGCGTTCCCAGGCTGGTTCTCATAAAACCCCAAGAACCAAAAGCACTGGGGCATCAAGCATGGTGCGTACCCAGTGAGTAGTGGGAGGAACAGGACGTACTGGGACGCAACCTAAATCCTCTTGGGTAAGACGTTAGCCCTTACCTTATTGGGCTTTGTAGCCCTCAGACGGCCTTGGACACTAAGCGGGATCTATCTATTGGTCCCTTGGTCCTATACTTGGTATCGTTTGCGTCTCTATACCTAGGTCCTCCACTATCACTTAAGTATATCTGAGTATATCTGATTTATCTGTATAAATATGATGGTTTTACCCATGACTGTGAGTACCCCCTGATGATCCTAGCAATAGGGGAAACGCGTAGGGGTAATGAGAACCAGCCTGGGTACGCACCATGCTTGATGCCCCAGTGCTTTTGGTTCTTGGGGTTTTATGAGAACCAGCCTGGGAACGCACCATTCCTGATGCCCCTGATGTTTTTCATTGTTTGTCTGTTTCACAATGTTTCACTGGTGAACCACCACTGTGGTATCTCTTTCTAACAAGCTTGTACCTAACATGGATCCAGAGATCTATCTATTTATTCCTGAAATTGTTTGCCAGATTTATTTCAACCTGGCAGCTTAGGGGGTGAACACTTTCTCACGGGGTGTGCCCTTTCTGCTGCAGCTGGCGGCAGTTGAAGGACGGAACTGAGCAGGTATGTGAACCTCAGTGAGCTGGACAGAGAATTTAGAAAAAAAAGCAAACAGCAGATGGATTTCAGTGAATAATTAAATGCAATTATTTAATTACATGCGATTATTCAGATACAGGTGCTGGCTTGAAAAATGTTGAATATTTGTCATTGGACAACCTTACGAAAAAGGGTGCACCATTTAAATGTCTGCACCATTTTTATGTAGGTCATAAAGAATAGTGTTGAGCACGAATATTCGAATAGCGAATTTTTATCACGAATATCGCCACTTCGAGAATTTGCGAATATTTAGAATATAGTGCTATATATTCATTATATCGAATATTCTGCATTTTTTTCCATCTGAACACATGATTCCTTTCTGCTTCCTGCTTGTGGGCCAATGAGAAGGAAGCAATGTCAAGTTCACAACAATACTAAGTGCACCAATCAGTAATCTGTAGTCAGACCTGCTAAAATGTGAAGTTGCACGTAGTGCGAAAAACTATTCTAATCAGTGCCGATTAGCGCAATCGCAAATGTATTGGAGCACTTGACTAGTGATGGACGAACATCGGCGGGCCCCATTCACTTTAATGGCAGTCACCAAATAGTCCCACAACATGGATGGAGGGGTTAGCTAGAGGGGGATCAATGACAAAAATTCCCCCAAAATATATGTATCTTAATCAGGGGCCATTTTTATGCGTCTTAAAGGGAAATTCTCTGAAATGTGCCCTGTTGGAGCCTAGAAATTTTTTATTTTAGGCCACGGGAGAACAGGCCTTAAAAATTAGGCATTCACCTGACATAAAATAAATTCTGATTATGTGGCTCGAGGTACATTATGCGGTCATTATGCGGTGACTGAATAACAATTTTACTGTAGTCTACTTTTTTTCACTTTTTTGGGGGGGCAACTGGTAAATCACACCAGTAGAAATTATTTGTTCCAATAGCGTTTGTCACGCTGTGTGGCTGCAGCATCGCAGCAAAACCGCAAACAAATGCAGCACTACCCAACTGCACTATATAGAAAGTATATAATTGGTATATAACACCCCTGCTTCAATCAGTTTTTTTGGGGAGGACTGGTATATCACACCAGTAGAAATTGTTTGTTCCAATAACGCTTGTCCCTTTTATATACCTGCAGTATCGCAGCAGAACCGCACACAACTGCCGCACAATACAAATGCACTATAATATACTTTCTATGTTAGAAAGTATATTACAAGTATATCGCACCCCTCTGTGTATCACACCTATTGGTAGCACACCTATACCAGTCCTTAAAAGGACTTTTATGGCCCTATTAGCTAGCGTTTGTTCTCCCTAACAGCCTGTCCCTGCTCCACACAGCAACCTCTCTCTACACTGGCAAAACTGTGAATGTAAAATGGCGGCCAGATCACGTTTATTTATAAGGTAGGGGGTATGTCCATGTGCTGAAATGTCTCAGTTGGCTGTCCTGTACCACCTGATGGATGTGTCATGGGTCAAAGTTCTTCACAATGTAAAAGAATATGGCGCCAGCGGACATCGCCATTTGTTGACCCGTTCGGCGAACCGCGAACGAGCAAGTTCGCTGTGAAACCACCGCCAGGCGAACAGCAAGGCCATCTCTACATTTGACTCTATCTGCATGTAAAGCTATTGTAATGTTCTGCCAACCATTTTCTCCAGTCTCAGGAAACTTATACCAGCTTGAAAAATGTAGCCAAAGTGACCCACGCCTGTATTTTGTGTTACGAATTCGCATTACGCGATTTTTATATTGAGGATTTTTCGCATTCAATAAAATAATCTTGAATTCTTGAAATTCACGAATATATGACAAATATTCGACAAAATATTTGTGAAATAACGTGAATTCGAAAATAGCCCCTGTCGCTCATCACTAATAAAGAATGTATCTTGGAAATCTGTAGTGAATTTTATTTTTCAAATGTATTTTTCGCCACTTTCTGACTAGTGTTGACCAGTGTGTTTGCAAGATGGTTATGTGGCACTTACTAATATAGTGTTTTTAGATATTCTGCACCATTTTCTATAATTCATAAGGTATGTCCTCTTGTTTGACAAGTCTTTTGTGCTGTGCATAAATAGCTGCGGATGGAGGGTCATGTGACCAGGCAAAAATAACTCAAGACACAACACTCAGCCTTCTCCATTCAAATACACCACACCTGTCATCTGCGCTTGCAATGTTGAGAGTTTATTGCAGGGGCAGTGTGTGAATAGAGAAGTCTGACCGATGTGTCTGGTCAAATGACCATCCATCATAGGCCATCTTATGGGTAGGACCAGGGGCGTTGCTAGGGTCTCCAAAGATCCGGGGCCCAAGCCCAAATGACTATGGCCCAATTCTCTAAGTCAACCCTTTCCCGCACACCGCATTTTACTGTACTTGCCATACAGCACCACATACCTCTCACATCCAGGGCCTCCCAGGTGACGTCTCCTCTGATGTAGATCTTCTCTGTCATCATCTTCTCCATTCGGTCCAGACAACTTCTTTCAGCCGCACCTCGTCTCTACAGAGTGTCACACACAGACATCTTAGCTTCCTTACTTTTCTATCATCATCCCCAACCTCGAGTCCCAACAGTGTTATCCTGCTGCTCGCTGTGCTCCCCAATACCCCCAAATACTATCCTGAATGAAAATAAATACCATACAGATAGTACTCCCCCATAGTAATAGTGCTCCTCAAAGTCCCACCAAAAGTAATTCCCTACTAGAATGCCCTTATTAGTAATACTGCTCTATAAAGTGCCCCCAACAGTAATAATGCTCCCCAAGAGTGCATCCATTAGTAGAAGACCCCCCTAGTATTAACAATGCCCTCACACAGCCCCCAGTAGTAATAGGGCCCCCCTATTGTTCCCCTCAATAGTAATAAGACCCTGATAGTGCTCTTAGTAGAAATAAGGCAGATCTATTAGTCACTCCTGTAGAGCCCCCAGTAGCAATAAGAATGCCTATAATGTCCCCTGGATTTAAAATGCCCCCACAGTGCCCCCAGTATTTATATTGGCTCCTACTGTTACAATGCTCTCCCTTTAGTGTGAGCAACATCGCCCCCTCAACATTCAGTCTCATGTAAATAATATCACTCCCTCCACCAGACGCCTTCAACATGGAGTCCCATGTAAATAACATCGCCTCCCTCAACATTCAGTCCCATGTAAATAAAATCACTCCCTCCCACAGCCGCCATCAACATACAGTCTCATGTAAATAACATCAATTCCTCCTACAGCCACCATCAACATACAGTCCTATGTAAATAACATAACACCACCCCACAGCTGCCATCGACATACAGTCCTATGTAACTAACATAACCCTGCCCTGTTCACCTCCAACACGTAGTCCCATGTAAATTCTACTGTTATATGTTCTAGATGACATAGCTTAGGGTACTTTCACACTAGCGCTTTTCTTTTCCAGCCCTGAGTTCCGTCCTAGGGGCTCAATACCGGAAAAGAACTGATCAGTTTTATCCCCATGCATTCTGTATGGAGAGTAATCCGTTCAGGATGCATCAGGATGTCTTCAGTTCAGTCTTTTTGACTTTTCAGGACGGAGATAATACCGCAGCATGCGTCCAAAATTCCGGAGCACTTGCCCGAATGCCGGATCCGGCATTAATTTATATTGAAATGTATTAGTGCCGGATCTGAAATTAAAAATACCGCAATGCGCAGACCGGTAAAAATGTGGGAAAAAAAATTGAAATATGACAAACAGACAGACGGATCCATTCTTGCAATGCATTTGTGAGACGGATCCGCATCCATCTACAAATGCTGTCCGTTTGCATGCAGATTGCCGGATCCGCCACAAGTGTGAAAGTACCCTAAAGGGTCTCAATACCGGAAAAAAACACATCCGTTTTGTCCTAATGCATTCTGAATGGAAGCAATCCGTTCAGTGTGCATCAGGATGTCTTCTGTTCCGTCCCTTGTACGGTATTTGACTGGACAAAATACTGCAGCATGCAGGAACGATACCGCACTTGCCGGATCCGGCATTCATTTCCATAGAGATGTATTAATGCCGGATCTGGTACCAAGTGTTCCGGAAATTGCTGCATCGCCGAATCGCCGGTTTTCCAGTCTGCGCATGCGCCCAGATATAGGAGGAGCGGGTTTCACTTTTGATCTTGGAAAATTTTTTAATACCGGTTCCGTTATTCCGGATGATACCGGATGAGATGGATCCGATAAAAAAGTTTATCGGTTTGCATCCTATTTGACGGATCCGGCAGGCAGTTCCAGCAACGTAACTGCCTGCCGGATTCAAACAACGCTAGTGTGAAAGTACCATTACTTGTTCTGTTTATCTTTTACCTAATAATTACTTTAGTACTTAAGAGGAGCATATGAGCAATAATATTGCCCTTTATAGATATACACACTACGTTTGCATTAGTTTGGGGTTTACAATGGGTCTCTTTGATCAATGTCTTTTCCTCTATAGTTCTATAATAAAGACTTTGGTCCTTATATTATTTATATTTATATTTCTTTTTTATAATTTTTTCTTTATATTTGAAATGTTTGTATATGCTTTTAATTATTATTCTTTTTTTCATATTACCTTTGCTCACTGCATTGTAATGCATATATGCTATCCTGAAAATTGTTAATTTACAAAAATAAATTTTTTTAATACAACATGCAGTCCCATGCAAATAACATCACCCCTCAACATTAAGTCCCATGTAAATAACATCCTTCCCTTCAGCCCTAATATACAGTCCCAGTTAAATAACCACAACTCCCGGCATTACTCTGCCTCTCACACTGAGTAATCTACCCCTTCACTTACCTCTCCTCATGTAGCAGACCTCACCACAGCTTCTCACAGGACTTCTCCCATTCACCGCTGAGCTCAATCCTCTCCTGCACTGGTCACATGATGGTGACATCATCGCAGGTCCTCAACCACTGCCTTCAGCGCTGAAGACATGACTGTGATCTCATCACAGGTCCTTCAGCTCTTCCAGTGCATTAGATTCAATTGTATTGCCGTCCCGAGGACGGCAATACAGTTGTATCTATCTGGTAGGCAGGACATTCGGGGCCTGGGACAAAACATCAGGGGCCCAGGCCACAAAATGTTTAGCCTAGCCCCTTGGTAGGACCTCAAATGTGGGCAGCACAGAAAATTAGTGGAAGAAGGGGACATGGCTTATAAAATATAGAAAACTGCACAGAGTATCAACAAAGGTTATATTAGTAAGAGTCACATAGTCACATCTTACATAGACATCTGTCAACTGTAGTCAGCAAATGGTCAACCCCTTTAATTTATTGCTGCATTGGATAAACAGAATATCTTGCTAATATTTCAGTATTTTACAGGAGCTGTTAGAATGAGATCCTCTTACTTGATCCCTTGTCTGGTACTACTCCTAATGAATATAAACTGTGGATTCTCTCGCATCAAATCAAGAAACAGCAAGCCACCGATTAATAGAAAGCCCGGCTCAAATATACCCAAAATAAATACTGGCCTCCCGCTCGGTCTGCTGCTCTACAAAGGCAACCGTCTTTCCCTCCATTTTAACATTACCGATGAATCTCAGGCTTATACTGCAAATTACACCATGTTTCCTGATGAACTTCACTATCCCCGGCCTAAAACATTCAATGTCTATGAAGAATTCCTGGCTTCATGTATGAACACCACACTGGAGCTGGAGGCAAACAAGGAGAAAATATCTAAGCTCGGTTCAGATGTTTATACAAGGGTGACATACCGCATTATTGAATTTCTCTGCACAGATAATTATAACAGGGAAGGTAATAATGCTGGTCTATCTCCAAGGGGATTATGGATAGTGACAATGGTAACTGCCATGTTATTGGTTATGAACACACTTGACTAATGTAATTGTACCATACACTATGTTGTGGCTTAGTCTGACTATCATTTCTTGACACTACACCAAAAAGGAGCATTTAGATTACCAGTCTTCATTTGAGCAAGCCAGGTCGAAGTTCAGGCCTCATGCACACAGCCATATTGTAGCTCCATTTTTCACTGAGCCTTCATTGGGCATCCATTGAAGTGTTAACGGTTTTACTGTATCTCCATAGATCTCAGAATTCATGCAGAGTTTTTTATTTATTTTACCAATCAGGTTCTATACAAATTCAACAGAAAAAAGTGTTGCTCGAGGAGCCATTACTGTTTCCCACACACATCTTCCACGCATTTGCCTTGTTCAGCTTGACAGAAGAGGACAATATATATATATATATATATATATATATGAATACTCTTTCAATATGCAAATATACCACACATACTCAGCAACTTAAGTGGGGTCTTATAATATAATAAGGGGGTTATAATCTCATATTTATGGAATGCAATCCATGACAGATGTAATGTAGTACATAAGAAAAAGCATAGAAATTTGATGATATGTGTCAATGTTTTTGTGATTTTTGCTAAAATAAATGTACCATAATTCACCCCAGGCATCTTTCAACCTATGTGTTACAATGGACTCTTCAAGTATTACTTAAAGTCTGAAGTACCATATGTACTATGCTATTGTATGTCCTAATGTATCAATAAAATGTGTCTGTGACATATGGAATAAATATGGAATAAACCTGGTTGTTTCTACAAGGACAGCACCATAAATTTTAAAGAGTCACTGTACTTTTACACAGCTTCATTTCATTTAATAGAGAATCGTGTAACTAGTACAGTGCTCAAGCCTACAGATTCCACAGAAGGGATATAAACCCTACTTTTGAGAGAAATGCATCTAGCTGTGCAGCTGAAACAGGGAATAATATGGAAGAGAAAGATATTAAGGAAGCCCAAAAAAGACCCGTTCCTTCACAGTTATGAATCTACAATGAAGCACAGCCATTATGCAAACTTTTTTCAAAAACCTAGGTATGCTTTAAACTCTGTATAATGTATTTGTTGCATGTACATGTGATTAACAGCTACCTAAGTGCATGGAGGACATATTATGACTGTGCACAGAGTGAGCTACATGGGATTCTTCCGAAACTTTGAGAAGAGTAGGTTTGATGCAATGCTTTAATTTAAGATTGGAAAAATTGAGAAAAAAACATTAGAAACTAATTTTATTTGAGTGCATACGATCCATGTGAATCTACAGGAAGAAAATTGTGTAACGCACCAAGTATCCCTTGTAGGGGTAAATACAGTGACACCATATGGCTGCACATGCAGTGCCCACAAGTCTGTAATAGGGACTCCAAATGTCAGAAGCAATCCATAGAAATCCATGAAAACACTTAGGCCTCCTGCGCACAAAAGTGTGCTTCCTGTTGCCAAATTGGGGACCGCATTTCTGAAACCCCAATACATGGGCACCGTTCGGTGGGTATCCGCATCACGGATGCGGACCCATTCACTTCAACTGGTCCGCAAATCCAGATATGCGGAACGGAAGCACGGAATGGAACCCTACGGAAGCACTACGGAGTGCTTCCGTGGGGTTTTGTCCCGTACTTCCGTTCCGCAAAAAGATAGAACATGTCCTATCTTTTTGCGGAACGGGCGGATCGCGGACCTATTAAAGTGAATGGGTCCGCAATCCGCTGCGGCTGCCCCATGGTCGGTGTTCGTGCATTGCGGGCCGCAGCACAGCCACAGGTCGCACACGTTCCTGTGCAGGAGGCCTTATTGGAACATTTGCCAGAATTGCATATTTAAAAAACACTAATGCCCTCACTTCTTTTTGTGACACTGCCAGGAATTAAACAAATGCTAAATAAGATACAATGTATATGACAAGATTACAATATAAAGCAACAATCACCTATAATTGCCCCATTTGCCCCTTTATCTAGAGCACCACCTTCCAGCAGAAAGGAAAAACCACAGAAGAGGCTTTGCATTTCTGCTAGAATTTGTATTCTAATGTAAAGGTTGTAAATAATCCTAAATAATCCCTCACCACAAATAATATGTATGCCCTGCTAATGTCTCTGACAGGGGTCTGCAAATCTCCGACACTCCAGCTGTTGTGAAACTACAGCTCCCACCATGCTCCATTAATTTCTATGGGAGTTCTGAGAACAGCCAAGCAAGAGCGCATACTGGGAGTTGAATATTTTTGGGGATGGTAGGAGATCTACAAATTTGTGGATGACTCATATTTAAAGAGGAACACAAGCATTAAACTTATGATGCACCTGACTCAATGGAACTTCAAGTGTCTGAAGTAGTTAAAGCAGATTGATGCAGTGTTAGGTCAAGGTCCCACGTCTATTTCATTGTCTAAAGAGATGGATTGATACATAACCTTATTATTAAAATTAAATTTAATCGGATCAGAGGCACACAGTAGCTTTCAGCTTCTTAACCCCAAAATCGCTAACGCTCCCTCCACCAGCCCATTTAAAACACTGGTGACTTCTTATGTGACTGGTAACAAAGTATATAGATCTTATATGGCCCTATAGCAAAACTCAATGAAAGAAATGTTAAGAGTCACTGTACTTTCACACATTTCATCTTATTTAATAGAGAATGTCATAATTGGCATAATTAGAACATTTCTAAATCGCTTCATTAAAAAAATATGCCTGCATCCTACTGAAAAAAGCCGTAAAAACATGGACACTAGGGGTCTCACTTCCACCCAAGTTGCAGTCCAAGATCTGTCAGGCAAGTTCTGTCCCTAGTAACAGAGACGCAGAGGAGGACTCACAGGAAATGGGGCCTGTCAGAGCTAGCTGAGATCCTGAGCCAGATGTAAGAACTGCTTCTACACAGATTATGAAGGTTATAGGAGCCTCCTGTATATCTGTATGATGGATTTCCCCCTCCTTATCTATTCTGTGAGCTCTGGAGCTGAAAACAAACATAGTGGAAAGGACATCACAGCAGTAAAATGCCGGCAGATTTCAAAGAAGGGATACACCCCCTGCTTCTGGATGAAATTCACCTAGCTGTGCAACTGAAACTGAATAATATGGATGAGGAAGACTTTAGGGAAGTTCAAAAAACACCTGTTTCTTCACAGTTATGATTCTACAAAGAAGAACAGCCATTATGCAAACCTTTTTTTGAAAACTCAGGTACATTTTCATTTTTTAAAAGTTTTGCTCCACTTTACCCACTTTACACAACTTCTATGTTGGGAAAAGAGGAACAGGTACTTCATATATATGGCACTCATTCTGTCCACCATATTGTTTAATGTATTTATCACAGACAACAACCATAAATACAGGGAGTGCAGAATTATTAGGCAAGTTGTATTTTTGAGGATTAATTTTATTATTGAACAACAACCATGTTCTCAATGAACCCAAAAAACTCATTAATATTAAAGCTGAATATTTTTGGAAGTAGTTTTTAGTTTGTTTTTAGTTTTAGCTATTTTAGGGGGATATCTGTGTGTGCAGGTGACTATTACTGTGCATAATTATTAGGCAACTTAACAAAAAACAAATATATACCCATTTCAATTATTTATTTTTACCAGTGAAACCAATATAACATCTCAACAATCACAAATATACATTTCTGACATTCAAAAACAAAACAAAAACAAATCAGTGACCAATATAGCCACCTTTCTTTGCAAGGACACTCAAAAGCCTGCCATCCATGGATTCTGTCAGTGTTTTGATCTGTTCACCATCAACATTGCGTGCAGCAGCAACCACAGCCTCCCAGACACTGTTCAGAGAGGTGTACTGTTTTCCCTCCTTGTAAATCTCACATTTGATGATGGGCCACAGGTTCTCAATGGGGTTCAGATCAGGTGAACAAGGAGGCCATGTCATTAGATTTTCTTCTTTTATACCCTTTCTTGCCAGCCACGCTGTGGAGTACTTGGACGCGTGTGATGGAGCATTGTCCTACATGAAAATCATGTTTTTCTTGAAGGATGCAGACTTCTTCCTGTACCACTGCTTGAAGAAGGTGTCTTCCAGAAACTGGCAGTAGGACTGGGAGTTGAGCTTGACTCCATCCTCAACCCAAAAAGGCCCCACAAGCTCATCTTTGATGATACCAGTCCAAACCAGTACTCCACCTCCACCTTGCTGGCGTCTGAGTCGGACTGGAGCTCTCTGCCCTTTACCAATCCAGCCATCTGGCCCATCAAGACTCACTCTCATTTCATCAGTCCATAAAACCTTAGAAAAACCAGTCTTGAGATATTTCTTGGCCCAGTCTTGACGTTTCAGCTTGTGTGTCTTGTTCAGTGGTGGTCGTCTTTCAGCCTTTCTTACCTTGGCCATGTCTCTGAGTATTGCACACCTTGTGCTTTTGGGCACTCCAGTGATGTTGCAGCTCTGAAATATGGCCAAACTGGTGGCAAGTGGCATCTTGGCAGCTGCACGCTTGACTTTTCTCAGTTCATGGGCAGTTATTTTGCGCCTTGGTTTTTCCACAGGCTTCTTGTGACCCTGTTGACTATTTTGAATGAAACGCTTGATTGTTTGATGATCACGCTTCAGAAGCTTTGCAATTTTAAGAGTGCTGCATCCCTCTGCAAGATATCTCACTATTTTTGACTTTTCTGAGCCTGTCAAGTCCTTTTTTTGACCAATTTTGCCAAAGGAAAGGAAGTTGCCTAATAATTATGCCCACCTGATATAGGGTGTTGATGTCATTAGACCACACCCCTTCTCATTACAGAGATGCACATCACCTAATATGCTTAATTGGTAGTAGGCTTTTGAGCCTATACAGCTTGGAGTAAGACAACATGCATAAAGAGGATGATGTGGTCAAAATACTCATTTGCCTAATAATTCTGCACGTAGTGTACATTGCTAGCTTGCAGCGGGAGTCATCTCTAATACACAGCCAGGCTACCGCTAGCCACTTGACCCTTTTGATACTGTAATCAACTGTAGCACTGACATCTATAGTTCTGTAAGTGATTTGTCATATTGACTGACTGACAACCCCATCGACCCAACGCAACAACATAGCAACTTGCTGATGGGTTGTTACAGCAACAGGGGGCCTAACAATGACCTCCAGATGTGCAATCAAGCAGCAAACATCCCGTTGGTTGTCTCCCCACAAACTCCAACTGGGCAAGGTGGTCAGCAACAGTGGCAGAGACATCATGGTACATTTGGGATAAATAACACATGCTGCCTCATGGTCCACGTAATAAATTTCGTCATGCAATGCATTTTAAAACAGTACAATGGCTTGCAGAGGGTGATGGCCATGTCTAGGAGACCAACCTCACATTTCAGCCATTATTATGTGGCAAAGAACACCCTCCTAGATTTGCAGCAACAGAACATTCTGCCAGTGCACCGCTAGATTCATCACATGACAATTCACTGGAATTCCACCATGTACAGATGTAGCAGGGTTAACACACGAACTCTTACCTCAAATTTCTTAACTCATCGCGTTATCTTGAAACAAAAGACATTGAAAAGCTATTGAAGGTGTTTGCTTAACACATTTAGTTTAGATAACTTGTCTCATAAAGCATGTGTGTTAACTCTGCTACATCTGTATATGCTAGAGCATCTGCACGAGCAGCGTACAGCTGTGAATGATTTCGTCATATACAGCAGACCACATCAGAAGGGGACTTGTTTCGAGGTCAGAAAGTGGTTGCACTTCAGTGACATCTGTTGCGTACTCAGGCCCTTGGAAGAGGCCACCAGATTCGTCAGTAGGGACAATTGCGGCATCAACAATGTCATCCCCCTGATTGTTATCTTGAATATTTATCTTGATATTTATAAGCATAAGCTCATGCTGATGCAACAAGGGAAAAGAGGGAAGAAAAACAGCCTATGCATGTTGCTGGCTGGCCTGTAGCTGTTGGGGAACCACACTGAGAAAGTCCCACGGATGAGGAGCTGCCACTGGAGGAGGAGAATGAAGAGCAGGAGGAATAAGCTGCTGCTGATGATGATGATAACCAACCATCTCAGTGGGGGGGCAGAGCCAGAAAGAACTGGTTCCTTGGGCACGCTGGTAAAAAATCTTTATGTTTGCTTGCTTATATAATGACAGAGGTATCCTTACCATCAAGCAGTCTAATGATTAGACTGCTAATGATTAGAAGGCTTGCACAGTAAAATATCAATTTTCGCATGTGACACTAAACTGTGTAAAGTAATTAACACTGAAGAGGACAATATACTGCTACAGAGGGATCTGGATAGATTGGAGGCTTGGGCAGAGAAGTGGCAGATGAGGTTTAACACTGACAAATGTAAGGTAATGCACATGGGAAGGAATAATGCAAGTCACCCGTACATACTAAATGGTAAAACACTCGGTAACACTGAGATGGAAAAGGACTTAGGAATTTTAATAAACAGCAAACTAAGCAGTAAAAACCAGTGTCAGGCAGCTGCTGCCAAGGCCAATAAGATAATGGGTTGCATCAGAAGGGGCATAGATGCCCGTGATGAGAACATAGTCCTACCACTTTACAAATCACTAGTCAGACCACACATGGAGGACTGTGTACAGTTATGGGCTCCTGTAAACAAGGCAGACATAGCAGAGCTGGAGAGGGTCCAGAGGAGGGCAACTAAAGTAATAACTGGAATGGGGCAACTACAGTACCCTGAAAGATTATCAAAATGAGGGTTATTCACTTTAGAAAAAAGATGACTGAGGGAAGATCTAATTACTATGTATAAATATATCAGGGGTCAGTACAGAGATCTCTCCCATCATCTATTTATCCCCAGGACTGTGACGAGGGGACATCCTCTGCGTCTGGAGAAAAGAAGGTTTGAACACAAACATAGAAAAGGATTCTTTACGGTAAGAGCAGTGAGACTATGGAACTCTCTGCCTGAGGAGGTGGTGATGGTGAGTACAATAAAGGAATTCAAGAGGGGCCTGGATGTATTTCTGGAGCGTAATAATATTACAGGCTATAGCTACTAGAGAGGGGCCTGGATGTATTTCTAGAGCGTAATAATATTACAGGCTATAGCTACTAGAGAGGGGTCGTTGATCCAGGGAGTTATTCTGATTGCTTTAGTGGAGTCGGGAAGGAATTTTTTATTCCCCTTAAGTGGGGAAAATCAGCTTCTACCTCACAGTTTGTTTGTTTTTTTTGCCTTCCTCTGGATCAACTTGCAGGATAACAGGATAAACTGGATGGACAAATGTCTTTTTTTCAGCCTTATGTACTATGTTACTATGATTTCTGCATAACCGTTCTTTTAGACCCTTGCTATCAATGCAAAATGGGAGAATGTTTGTAAAAGGCAGACCAAATTACTTTATTACACTGTGTACGTAGCTTGCCGCAGCTTTCGGCAGGCAGCCCCCTGCCGTCTGTGTGTCTGACCAGGATGTCCTTCTCTGACCCCCCTCCCCCCGACAGAGTCACCCACCTCCTGCCATCTCCACTACCATAAGCAGTAGAAGCTGCAGCAGCCAGTTCAGTATCATCAACAGCGGCGTACAGGCTGACACAAATCAGCAAATGGAGACGTACCTACCTGGACTCTGGCCTTTCTCCAGTGCATATGTATGTTCCCTGGCCCCATGGACTTGTGGGCAGGCAGATTGGAACGGTGGCCAGAACTGGCCCAGCATGCTTTCTCAGTTCTGTTTTGCCAGATGAAGTGCAAGTGTGCATAAAAAGACTGTCGCCTGTTATATCCACACGTTATGTACCTGCTTTTGCAATAAAGACTGGATTTTACTGGACAATGAGTGTCGAGATTTCTTCACATGTGGCATTTATAACTTTCACGTTGAGCACCACCCGATATATGGTTGAACCTCTAGTCTGCATAATAGTGGAATTTGCATTTGAAGCATTTGAAGATTGAAAAGCTACAGGAGTGCCAGCCTTTTATTTGTTGGGTTTCTTCTGTTTTGCCCAGCCTCCACTGTCATCTCAGAGAGGGTTTTCAACATGGTAGGTGGCATCATGACATCCATATTTACAACGTTGGCCTCCACCAGTGTACAAAACATCAAAATGAAAAATTAATGAGGCATGGATCTGTGAGGATTCTAACATAGCTCCAGCTGAGGCTGGTGAATAGATATGTCTGTGCTGACGGTGCTCCATCATTGCCGCTGTCTGCCTGCCTACAATCATGTTCCATACAGTATGGCTGCTGCTGCCCCCATCACACCACTACCACTTTCTACCTGCCTGCCATTATGTTCTGTCCAATTTGGCTGCTGCTGCCGCCATCATGCACTGCCACTGTCTGCCTGTCTACCATCATTTTTGTACAGTACCATATGGCTACTGCTGTTGCGATCATGCCACTGCTGCTGTCTTGCTGCCTACCATAATGTTCCATGCCATATGGCAGCTGCTACCACCATCATGCCACTTCTGTTGTCTGCCTGCCTACCATCATGTTCTGTACCGTATGGATGCTGTTACCACTGCTATGATGCCACTCCAGCTGTCTGCCTGCCTACCATTATGTTCCGTACTGTATAACTGTTGCTGCCATTGTGCCATTTCCACAGTCTACCTGCCTAACAACATATTCCATACCATATTGCTGCTGTCATAACCACAGCTCCTACTCCCTGCTGCTAATCCCACTACTGCCACTTATATTATCTAAACTGCCACTTACTTTACCTTTAGTCCTCATGCACACGGCTGTTGTTTGGGTCCGCATCCGAGCTGCCATTTTGGTGGCTCGAATGCGGACCCATTCACTTCAATAGGGCTGCAAAAGATGTGGACAGCACTCCGTGTGCTGTCCGCATCCGTTGCTCCGTACCGCAGCCCCGCAAAAAAAATCTAACATGTCCTATTCTTGTCCGTGCTTTGCAGACAAGAATAGGCATTTATATTGACGGCCGCCCTTTCCGTTCCGCAAATTGTGGAAGGCACACGGGCGGCTTCCATTTTTTGCGGACCGCAAAAAACGGAACGGTCCTGTGCATGAGGCCTTACACAGATGTCACTACTCTTACTACTCTTAAACAGTCGCACATGCATCTACTGCCTTGTCTGTTCCATGCTGTGCTGCTACTGCTACCACTACTATTGCGGCCAGATGCCACTTTTACTCTACGTTTTCTATATCCACACTGTACTGCTGCTGCTTATAGTAAAATGGGAATTTTCCAGGCTCATTCACAACAAACCACTTTTTCTTCTGACAATTAACACGTGTGTGTGTGTATAAATAAGGGCAGGCTTGTGCAGAACAAGCCCCTGGTTCTTATGATATTAACATGTATATGTATAAACAGGGGCAGAGATCTGCTCTCGTTAAAAAATTATTATTATTGGAAAAAATTATTATTATTGGGAAAAAAGCCACCGTTTTTTTCCCATAACACTGTGTGTGTTTCAACACCATCTGCCCTCGATAAGGGACAATTTTAGAAGCTTTCTAACATGAAAAACACATGCGTTTTTAAACATGCTGTATGTTAATACTATGAACCATGCATTTACCAATATATATATATATATATATATATATAGCAAGTGTTCAGCAATTGTGAGCAGCACAACACTAGTCTGTGATGGCGGGTGCCAGCGGCTGATGAAGCAATCCAGGCTTCAAAAACAATATAAATCCAGGAAATCCACGGCACTTCCTTCAGTAAAAACGTAAGTGTTTATTCACCAGAAATACCATGTTTCGGTTCGCACACTGGAACCTTTTTCAAGCAGATACAGTACATATACATACAGACGTGGACAAAATTGTTGGTACCCTTTGGTCAATGAAAGAAAAAGTCACAATGGTCACAGAAATAACTTTGATCTGACAAAAGTAATAATAAATTAAAATTCTATAAATGTTAACCAATGAAAGTCAGACATTGTTTTTCAACCATGCTTCAACAGAATTATGTAAAAAAATAAACTCATGAAACAGGCATGGACAAAAATGATGGTACCCCTAGAAAACACAGAACATAATGTGACCAAAGGGACATGTTAATTCAAGGTGTGTCCACTAATTAGCATCACAGGTGTCTACAACCTTGTAATCAGCCATTGGGCCTATATATATGGCTCCAGGTAATCACTGTGTTGTTTGGTGATATGGTGTGTACCACACTCGACATGGACCAGAGGAAGCAAAGGAAAGAGCTGTCTCAAGAGATCAGAAAGAAAATTATAGACAAGCATGTTAAAGGTAAAGGCTATAAGACCATCTCCAAGCAACTAGATGTTCCTGTGAGTACAGTTGCACATATTATTCATAAGTTTAAGATCCATGGGACTGTAGCCAACCTCCCTGGACGTGGCCGCAGGAGGAAAATTGATGACAAATCTAAGAGACGGATAATCCGAATGGTAACAAAAGAGCCTAGAAAGACTTCTAAAGAGATTCAAGGTGAACTTCATGCTCAAGGAACATCAGTGTCAGATCGCACCATCCGTCGTTGTTTGAGCCAAAGTGGACTACATGGGAGACGACCAAGGAGGACACCATTGTTGAAAACGAATCATAAAAAAGCAAGACTGGAATATGCCAAACTACATGTTGACAAGCCACAAAGCTTCTGGGAGAATGTCCTGTGGACAGATGAGACAAAAATCGAAGTTTTTGCCAAGGCACATCAGCTGTATGTTCACAGACGAAAAAATGAAGCATATCAAGAAAAGAACACTGTCCCTACTGTGAAACATGGAGGAGGCTCTGTTATGTTCTGGGGCTGCTTTGCTGCGTCTGGCACAGGGTGTCTTGAATCTGTGCAGGGTACAATGAAATCTCAAGACTATCAAGGAATTCTAGAGAGAAATGTACTAGCCAGTGTCAGAAAGCTTGGTCTCAGTCGCAGGTCATGGGTCTTGCAACAGGACAATGACCCAAAACACACCGCTAAAAACACCCAAGAATGGCTAAGAGGAAAAAATTGGACTATTCTAAAGTGGCCTTCTATGAGCCCTGACCTCAATCCTATTGAGCATCTTTGGAAGGAGCTGAAACATGCAGTCTGGAAAAGGCACCCTTCAAACCGGACACAACTGGAGCAGTTTGCTCATGAGGAGTGGGCCAAAATACCTGCTGAGAGGTGCAGATGTCTCATTGACAGTTACAGGAAGCGTTTGATTGCAGTGATTGCCTCAAAAGGTTGCGCAACAAAATATTAAGTTAGGGGTACCATCATTTTTGTCCATGCCTGTTTCATGAGTTTATTTTTTTACATAATTCTGTTGAAGCATGGTTGAAAAACAATGTCTGACTTTCATTGGTTAACATTTATAGAATTTTAATTTATTATTACTTTTGTCAGATTAAAGTTATTTCTGTGACCATTGTGACTTTTTCTTTCATTGACCAAAGGGTACCAACAATTTTGTCCACGTCTGTATATACAGTACACACCAAAAGTTTGGACACACCTTTTCATTCAAAGAGTTTTCTTTATTTTCATGACTATGAAAATTCTAGATTCACACTGAAGGCATCAAAACGATGAATTAACACATGTGGAATTATATACATAACAAAAAAGTGTGAAACAACTGAAAATATGTCATATTCTAGGTTCTTCAAAGTAGCCACCTTTTGATTTGATTACTGCTTTGCACACTCTTGGCATTCTCCTGATGAGCTTCAAGAGGTAGTCACCTGAAATGGTTTTCACTTCACAGGTGTGCCCTGTCAGGTTTAATAAGTGGGATTTCTTGCCTGAATACAGGGCCGCCATCAGGGGGGGGTACAGCCAATACCCCAGTAAGGGGCCCGGACCCTGGGGGGGGGCCAGCCAGTTCCAATAAAAAAAAACATTTTTTATTTTTTTTCTTCCTCCCATTTGTCAGTGACTTGAGTTGAACTTTTGAACTTTATTGCATCGCTAGAGGGGGTCAATTGATTATACCTTTAGTGATGTCTGGTTCATGAACGAATCGTTCATTTGAATCGATTCAGTTCACTGAACAGGAGGAGTCGATTCCTCAGACTGAGATGATCCGAGTGAAACAGCTCCTCAGTCTGACCTAGCACACAATAGCAGAGCCACCGGCAGCAGGGAGGGGCGGGGCTCGGGAGGAGTGTAATCTGATCCTAGAGTGGAAGCTGCTGCTGCCAGCCCCTCCCCTCCCCGCCCACCAACCAATCAGAGCTGAGGCAAGGCAAGCACTAGCAGCTCTGAGTCTAAGTCACTGACACAAGTGCAGGGAGTCTAAGAATCGTATGAGTCACAGGTTAAAAGAATCTAAAGATCCGACTTAGTTAGAGACTCATTCGATTCTTTGAGTTAAAAGAACCGTGAGTCACTAGAACAGTTTACACTGAGGCTGATGCTTTTGTTGCAGCAGTGATAAGATTAAGGGACAGGAGCAGAGAGATAAGAGAAGTGACAGATGACTGTGAAGACCACGCGATCTGTTGCTCAGAAGCCATGAGATTGTAAGGCTACTTTCACACTAGCGGCAGGACGGATCCGACAGGTTGTTCACCCTGTCAGATCCGTCCTGCCGTTATTTCACCGGACCGCTGCTCCGTCCCTATTGACTATAATGGGGACGGGGGCGGAGCTCCGGCGCAGCACGGCAGTGCATGGCGAAAGGCCGCCGGACTAAAAGTACTGCATGTCCAACTTTTTAGTCCGGCGGCCTCTCACAGCAAACTGCCATACTGCGCCGGAGCTCCACCCCGTCCCCATTATAGTCAAAGGGGACGGAGCGGCAGCAGGACGGATCCGACAGGGTGACAATCTCTCTTCAGGTTTATTAGAAAATCGTGCACAAATTGCACACTAGTTATTTTCCTGAGTGATGTCTGTGTGGACTGTGGGGACTATTTTATTATCAGCCAGTGTTACTGTTATCACCTTATCACATACAGTTTTCTCTGTGCATTCACTTGGTTGTACTGCTGTCAGACTGCTGTCACTGTGGGTAACAATGCATTGCATGCACAACAGACAACCATGCACAGCACACGGCTCCTGAGTGACTGAGTCCTCCTGTCCGCTTCTCTTCATTCCTGACTCGCTCAGTCAGAGCTCAGACAATGTACCAAGAGCCGACTCAGCGAGTCAGCAAGTGAATCGAAGCATCCGCGCATGCGCACCACCTAAGCTCTTCAGTCAGTAGACTCAGCAAATGAACCGAAGATCCGATTCATGAATCGGTTCATTTAAATGAGCTGATTCAAGTGAACCGATTGATCTGAAAGATCCGAACTTCCTATCTCTATTCCTTTCCCGGATCCTTATCCATTCTGAATGCATTGGGGCAAAACTTATCTGTTTGGGGCCACTTGTGAGATCCCTGAAACAGCTCTCACAGGCGCACCCAGAAACGGCAGTGTGAAAGATGCCTAAGCCGCATACTGAGCTGAGCTATTTCAAAGGCTCCAAATTATTTATTTTCATATTGATCCTTATGTTGTCTACTTGGCTCGGCAGCTCTATGTTGTGTGGTCTTTGCTCGGGGGTAAAATGCAAAGCTGTTTTCTGGATTATCCCACAGGGCCAGGATCCTCCATCACTTATTGTTATTAACCCCTCCATTGCCAGCCCACCCAGCCCTATTTAGCTTTGTGTTCTGCTTTATAAAAAAATGTTTAGGCCATGAAGGGGTCAATTAAGTGTTGGAGGAGGGTGGGGGGTGTTATTGTGCATATTGTGTTTGGGATCCATTTAACAAGTTTGACCAGTTGGGTTTGAGAGTGGTTAAGTGTCATCCACAGATCCCCCATAAAAGTGTCATCCACAGATCCCCCATAACAGTCTTCGTCATCCACAGATCCCCCATAATAGTGTTCGTCATCCACAGATCCCCCATAACAGTGTGTCATCCACAGATCCCCCATAACAGTGTCATCCACAGATTCCCCCCATAACAGTGTGTCATCCACAGTTTCCCCCCATAACAGTGTGTCATCCACAGATTCCCCCCATAACAGTAAGTCCTCCACAGATCCCCCCATAACAGTAGGTCATCCACAGATCCCCCCATAACACTCTAACAGTAAACCTTGTGCTTTTAAGGTGTTTTTTCTTAAATGTGCCAGGGGAAGATTGCTAGGGCAGATTAGAACAGGTAGTGTAGTTAGTGTTAGTGTAGGATCCTGCTTAAAGGGAACCTGTCACCGGGATTTTGTGTATAGAGCTGAGGACATAGGTTACTAGATGGCCGCTAGCACATCTGCAATATCCAGTCCCCATAGCTCTGTGTGCTTTTATTGCTTTAAAAAACCGATTTGATACATATGCAAATTAACCTGAGATGAGTCCTGTATGTGAGATGAGTCAGGGACAGGACTCGTTCTCAGGTTAATTTGCATATGTATCAAATCGTTTTTTTAAAGCAATAAAAGCACACAGAGCTATGGGGACTGGGTATTGCGGATGTGCTAGCGGCCATCTAGCAACCCATGTCCTCAGCTCTATACACAAAATCCCGGTGACAGGTTCCCTTTAAAAGAGTCTACCTTGTCGTGGTAGCAGGCTTCATATTATTTGGTCAAAAATTAATTCCTTACTGAAATCGCTGATTATCACTTTTTACTGTCTTTGTAGTTGTAAAAAAATAATGAAATTAGGGGTAGGTCCTTGGGGTGGAGGGGAGGTGGAGTCAGGACGAATTCTAAAGGGGCGGGGTAGGAGGGGGGGCCCAGGCCTTGAGCTGTGTAAGGGGCCCCAAAATTTCTGATGGCAGCCCTGCCTGAATAGACTGTTAGAATTTTTATTATGGCAAGAAAAAGGCAGCTAAGTAAAGAAAAACGAGTCGCCATCATTAGTTTAAGAAATGAAGGTCAGTCAGTCCAAAAAATTGGGAAAACTTTGCAAGTGTCCCCAAGTGCAGTCACAAAAACCATCAAGCGCTACAAAGAAACTGGCTCACATGCGGACCACCCCTAGAAAGGAAGACCAAGAGTCACCTCTGCTGCGGAGAATAAGTTCATCCGAGTCACCAGCCTCAGAAATCGCAGGTTAACAGCATCTCAGATTAGAGACCAGGTCAATGCCACACAGAGACGCATCTCTAGAACAACTGTTAAGAGGAGACTGTGTGAATCAGGCCTTCATGGTAGAATATCTGCTAGGAAACCACTGCTAAGGACAGGCAACAAGCAGAAGATACTTGTTTGGGCTAAAGAACACAAGGAATGGACATTAGACCAGTGGAAATCTGTGCTTTGGTCTGATGAGTCCAAATTTGAGATCTTTGGTTCCAACCACCGTGTCTTTGTGCGAAGCAGAAAAGGTGAACGGATGGACTCTACATGCCTGGTTCCCACCGTGAAGCATGGAGGAGGAGGTGTGATGGTGTGGGGGTGCTTTGTGGTGACACTGTTGGGGATTTATTCAAAATTGAAGGCATACTGAACCAGCATGGCTACCACAGCATCTTGCAGCGGCATGCTATTCCATCCGGTTTGCGTTTAGTTGGACCATCATTTATTTTTCAACAGGACAATTACCCCAAACACACCTCCAGGCTGTGTAAGGGCTATTTGACCATGAAGGAGAGTGATGGGGTGCTGCGTCAGATGACCTGGCCTCCACAGTCACCGGACCTGAACCCAATCGAGATGGTTTGGGGTGAGCTGGACCGCAGAGTGAAGGCAAAAAGACCAACTAGTGCTAAGCATCTCTGGGAACTCCTTCAAGACTGTTGGAAGACCATTTCAGGTGACTACCTCTTGAAGCTCATCAAGAGAATGCCAAGAGTGTGCAAAGCAGTAATCAAAGCAAAAGGTGGCTACTTTGAAGAACCTAGAATATGACGTATTTTCAGTAGTTGTTTCACACTTTTTTGTTATGTATATAATTCCACATGTGTTAATTCATAGTTTTGATGCCTTCAGTGTGAATCTACAATTTTTATAGTCATGAAAATAAAGAAAACTCTGAATGAGAAGGCGTGTCCAAACTTTTGGTCTGTACTGTATATATATATATATATATATATATATATATAGACGAAAACGGACAGCAACTCCAAGTAGTACAAAAATAATTTATTGGGCCACAGTGGCACAGAGGCGACGTTTCGGCTCAAAATCCAGAGCCTTTCTCAATATATATATATATATATATATATATCAGTGTCACTCATTATGTACCATTGCTGTAATTACGTTCAAGAGTTTAAAAGGGCAAAAATTTGTAAAAAATTAATAAATATAGGAAAAAGAGAAAAAAATATATTATAAAAAATCCTAGGAGTCCTATGAGACCTCAGAGTGGCATATACCAATTTTCAGGCTAATTAGAGCATATTTGATTTGTGTAGAATCAATTAAGGCACAAATCAAAGTTTTTTTGAAAAATTTGATGAATCAGATGGACACAAAATGAATTTCAAGAAATTCGGTCATTTCTAGTTAGTGTTGTTCATGAATATTCTAATCGCGAATTTTTATAGCGACTATTGTCACTTCCAGAATTCATGAAGATCTAGAATATAGTGCTATATCTTCATAATTGCAAATATTTCATCAGTACCTTCACTGCTTCTTGCTTGTTGGCCAATGAGAAGGCTGCAATATCTTTGTCTGAGCTTAGCAACATCCCTAGCAACCAATAGGAAAGTTGCCTACCCCTTTACTATATAAGAACCTCCCCAGCAGCCATGTTTGCTGTTTTTTGCAGTTCTGAGAGAGAGAGAGCAGTGACATTACTGTGCTCTGTGCTTTCATCTGGATCCTTATTGAATTACATTAGATAATTAGTTCATATATATAATACAGATAGTGGGAGATAGTCAGTGTAGGTTAGATAGTGATATAGAGTAGCTGGTAGGTTCCAGTGCAGGGTGTTAGGTAGTGTGATAGGAATTACTGTATTGTGCATTTTCTCCAGTCTCAGGAAACTTCTAGCAGCTTGAAAAATGTAGCAAAAGTGACCAACGCCTGTATTTCTCGTGCAATACGCACATATTACATTGCCGATTTTTGCAATCAAGAAAATAATGACTGGAGATCACGAATTCTAGAATTTGCAAATTTATGGCGAATATTATGCCCAAAATTCACAAAATATTGCGAAAACTAATATTGCCCATGCTGCTCATCACTATTTCTAACTTGCATGCTGTAATTAGAGCAAGCTGGTATGACTATGCTTTTTCCCTTGTAATTTATGAAGACAAGGACTAGAGGGAATAACAGACACCTCAGACTTTCCCCCAATTTCTGCCATGAGTAAGGACATTATACCACATAAGAGATAGTCATGCTATTGATCTAGGTCTGTTCTACTCCGTATAATTGTTCTTCAGTCATTCCAAAGTCTTACAAAAATAGAATTTTAGCACAAAAAACAGACATAGGGTTAATAATTATTGTGCAGGAGGTCAAGGAACAAAGTGGAAAACATCCGTGCATGCATCTAAAAATCCTGAGAGGATGTAATTAGAAGAAAAGCTCATTATATATACTGAAGGATACAAAAGAGAACATCTCGTTTTCTGTTACATTACTGTATTGCAGACCTAAGAGCAGAGGAAACCAGAGATCACACTGCTTTGCTGCTGCACCTCATGACAGGAACCATAACATGCCACCATTTTTCTACCAAAAAACAAGGAGCAATGGCATTTTTGAAGAGGGGTGTCAAATATAGAAACTACAAAATTCCCCCCATTATGCACATTTTTCTACATTATACTTGTATATTGGATGGTTTAGTGTATGTTTTATAGTATAGAGTAGTTAACATCTGGGTTGGTCTAGGATGGTGAAGGCATTAACGTAATATCAATACTGCCCAAAGAGTTTATGTGTTAATATCCAGTTTACCTGCAGGTCTATGGTGTTTTTGAGGTTAACATCTAAGGCTTGGGGCGTGTCGTGGACCTTTTTGCAATAGTCACAACATTGCTCACAGCTTTATTTACCATAGGGAAATGTTATAATTTTTCAAAAAATCACACATTGATTAATCTGTATGCAATAAGCTCCCCCTAGTGGTGACTGAGGGCAGAAGTTACATTAAACAGTTTCTCAATATAACCCCCAGCCAATTAATGGCCATTTCACAAACATAACAACATAATCCCCCTGGTGGAGTGAAGAAAAAAAAAAACTCCCTGCACCAATACAGTCTACCACAAAGACCATATTTTGGACCATACTTCCAACTTATTTTGGGAGGTGTATCTGATCTTTTCATATACCTTCACTTTATTAACCAAGCTGACCCAGTTATTGATATTAGGAGCGGCTCTGGCCATCCACCCACGTGAAAAAATCACTCTAGCCAACATAAACACCATAGAAATAAGTTTAACCCTCAGGCTACCAGCGCCATACATGTACGGTGTAAACATGACGCCATGGCCGGCAGATCTCTGCTCTTTCATACACCAGAGACCATCAATAATGCCGATCGCGGTAATTAAATGCTTTAGATGCCGTGATCAAGTAAGATCAAGGCACCTAAATGCGTAAAAACCCGGAAGATTGCGCTTCTGTGCTTCCTACCTATGCGCCGTGTGACCAATCCAGGCATAGGTAGTGGCGCTGAATACTGGTAGCTTTACTAAGTAAGCGAACAGTATTCAAACTGCAATTTTTATTTTGGCCACCAGATGGCAGACCAGGATAAGAAATGAGCAAAAGTGAGCAAAATAAGCTAATAATAAATTCCTGATAAACCAAAATAAAATAAAAATGAAAAATGTAATAAGCTCATATATGAGGCACATAATGATCACAATTTAAAAAAAAATATATATAAAAAATATATAAAAGTTTAAATCACCCGTATAATAAAAAAATAAATACCTAATTAACAATAAATATAAACATCATGGGTATTACCGCGACCAAAAATGCCCATACTATTAAAATAGAAAAAAATATTTCAATACAGCAAATGGCGTAATGGAAAAAAAGGGTCCAAATGGCCGATTTTCCATTTTTTCATTTCTTCACTTACCCCCAAAAAATGTAATAAAATGTGATCAAAAAGTCACGCATACCCCAAAATGGTATCAATTGAAATTACAGATTGTTCCACAAAAAATGAGCCAGCTCTGAAGACATAAGTATAAAAAAGTTATGGGGGTTGGAATATGGTGATATAAAAAAAAATGTTCTCAAAGTTTACATTTATTTTTACACTATTTAGACATAAATAACCTATACATATGGGGGGTCGTTGTAATCGTACTGACCCAGATAATGAAGAGCATGGGTATTTTCTGCCGTAAACAAAACGCAGTGGGAACAAAACCTGTAAACTGGTGGAGGGATTGCGTTTTTTTTTCCAATTCCACCCCATTTGGAATTTTTTTACCGCTTCCCACAACATTTTATGCCAGAATTAATGGGGGCATTAGAAAGTACAAATTGTTCTGCAAAAAAAAAAGCCCTCATACAGCTATGTGACCAGAAAAATAAAAAAGTTATGGCTCACGGAAAATAGGGAAGGGTATCCAACGGGTTAAACTTATAAGCTGATCCTAGATCTTTCACAATATCCCCTATTATGGGCCCTTGAACATTGAAGGGTAGCTGTACCCCAACCCTTTTTTTTAACAGTTTCATATACACCCTGCCAAAATACCTGTACATATCTACAATGCCAACAAAGATGCATAAAGTCGGCAAACTCGTAATACCCTCTAGGGCAACCCGAGTTAAGCCCCCCATGCATCCTTGCTATTCGAGCAGGGGATAAATATAACCAATGTACAAAATGAAATTTCATTACAGTATAATAAGTACTCCCTAGACAACTGCTCATATTTCTATAAATCCTATTCCAATCTACCTGTACTAGTCTGGGAACCTCACATCTCGATCTCACCCAGCTAGGGAATGACGGCCTACCTGCCATGCCATGGTGCAATCCCCTGTAAATATGTGATATTTTAATCTTCCCCCCCTGAGCCTTAATCAGAATGTCTATTAATCTATTATGTTCTACTGTGAATAACTAGTGATGAGCGTCAGGGGCAATATTCGTATTAGTGATATATTGGTAGAATATTCATCATATATTCGCGAATTCGAGATTATTTTCTTGATCGCGAAAAATCGGCAATGTAATATTCGCCTAATGCGCTGGTCACTATAGGTACATTTTTTAAGTAGCTAGAAGTTTCCTGAGACTGGAGAAAATGGTCGGCACAGCAGAACATTACAATAGCTTTATATACAGATAGAGTGCTCCAATATATTTGCGATTGTGAAATCGGACTAATGATGAAAATATTTTGGCGCAATATGTGCAACTTAACATTTTAACAGGTCTGACTACTTATTAGTGATTGGTGCAATAAGTATTGTTGTGAACTTGTGACATCACAGCACTATGTCTGTATGTAGCATGTATGTATGGACACCCACACTGACTATCTCCCACTAATTATCTGTATTATATGTATAAGCTAACTAACTATCTATCTAATGTAGTGTGGAAAGCACAGAGCACAGCAATGACACTCCTGTCTCTCTCAGAACTGTAAAATACTGCAAGGGCTGCTGGGGAGGTTCTTATATAGTAAGGGGTAGGCAGCTTTCCTATTGGTTGCTAGGGATGTTGCTAAGCTCATACAAAGACATTGCAGCCTTCTCATTGGCCCACAAGCAAGAAGGGAGGTTACTGATGGAAAAAAAATCTAGAATATTCGAAATTACGAATATGTATATCACTATGTGCCGATATTCGCGATTAATATTCGCTATTCAAATATTCGCGCCCAACACTATGAATAACAGGGATTGACCTGTATAAGCCGAATATAATTGTCTATATCTAAACCAATTAATCTTGCTAATACCTTCTAAATATGATATTTCATATAATGTGAGAATAGCCCCTTCCCTAAAAAGTTGAGAAATACAGTACAGACCAAAAGTTTGGACACACCTTCTCATTCAAAGAGTTTTCTTTATTTTCATGACTATGAAATTGTAGATTCACACTGAAGGCATCAAAACTATGAATTAACACATGTTGAATTATATACATAACAAAAAAGTGTGAAACAACTGAAAATATGTCATATTCTAGGTTCTTCAAAGTAGCCACCTTTTGCTTTGATTACTGCTTTGCACACTCTTGGCATTCTCTTGATGAGCTTCAAGAGGTAGTCACCTGAAATGGTCTTCCAACAGTCTTGAAGGAGTTCCCAGAGATGCTTAGCACTTGTTGGCCCTTTTGCCTTCACTCTGCGGTCCAGCTCACCCCAAACATCACGATTGGGTTCAGGTCCGGTGACTGTGAAGGCCAGGTCATCTGGCGCAGCACCCCATCACTCTCCTTCATGGTCAAATAGCCCTTACACAGCCTGGAGGTGTGTTTGGGGTCATTGTCCTGTTGAAAAATAAATGATGGTCCAACTAAACGCAAACTGGATGGAATAGCATGCCGCTGCAAGATGCTGTGGTAGCCATGCTGGTTCAGTATGCCTTCAATTTTGAATAAATCCCCAACAGTGTCACCAGCAAAGCACCCCCACACCATCACACCTCCTCCTCCATGCTTCACGTGGGAACTAGGCATGTAGAGTCCATCCGTTCACCTTTTCTGCGTCGCACAAAGACACGGTGGTTGGAACCAAAGATCTCAAATTTGGACTCATCAGACCAAAGCACAGATTTCCACAGGTCTAATGTCCATTCCTTGTGTTCTTTAGCCCAAACATGTCTCTTCTGCTTGTTGCCTGTCCTTAGCAGTGGTTTCCTAGCAGATATTCTACCATGAAGGCCTGATTCACACAGTCTCCTCTTAACAGTTGTTCTAGAGATGTGTCTGCTGCTAGAACTCTGTGTGGCATTGACCTGGTCTCTAATCTGAGCTGCTGTTAACCTGCGATTTCTGAGGCTGGTGACTCGGATGAACTTATCCTCCGCAGCAGAGGTGACTCTTGGTCTTCCTTTCCTGGGACGGTCCGCATGTGAGCCAGTTTCTTTGTAGCGCTTGATGGTTTTTGTGACTGCACTTGGGGACACTTTCAAAGTTTTCCCAATTTTTCGGACTGACTGACCTTAATTTCTTAAAGTAATGATGGCCACTTGTTTTTCTTCACTTAGCTGCTTTTTTCTTGCCATAATACAAATTCTAACAGTCTGTTCAGTAGGACTATCAGCTGTGTATCCACCTGACTTCTCCACAACGCAACTGATGGTCCCAACCCCATTTATAAGGCAAGAAATCCCACTTATTAAACCTGACAGGGCACACCTGTGAAATGAAGACCATTTCAGGTGACTACCTCTTGAAGCTCATCAAGAGAATGCCAAGAGTGTGCAAAGCAGTAATCAAAGCAAAAGGTGGCTACTTTGAAGAACCTAGAATATGACATATTTTCAGTTGTTTCACACTTTTTTGTTATGTATATAATTCCACATGTGTTAATTCATAGTTTTGATGCCTTCAGTGTGAATCTACAATTTCATAGTCATGAAAATAAAGAAAACTCTTTGAATGAGAAGGTGTGTCCAAATTTTTGGTCTGTACTGTATAATTAATACCAGAATTTATTCAAAACTTATCTTGTGACATATTCAAAAATTCTGCTAAATAAACATTGCCCCAAAGTGGCGTGGTCTAATGCAGTAGTAACCTCTAATCACTTCCTCATTCTTAGGCCAAATGCACACGGCCGTGAGCGGTCCGTGGAACCACGGGCTGGATTCCTGCTGAGAGCAGGAGCGCACGATGTCATTGGTTACTATGACGCCGTGCGCTCCCTGCTGCCGCCGCAATACAGTAATACACTGATATGATCTATACCAGTGTATTACTGTACTGTGGCGGCAGCAGGAAGCGCACTGCGTCATAGCAACCAATGACGCCGTGCTCTCCTGCTCTCAGCAGGAATCCAGCCTGTGGTTCCACGGACCGCTTACGGCCGTGTGCATTCGGCCTTAGTAAGAAGATTCACCATGGCACAGCGAGCAGGTGCCGTCATCTGCCTCAGTTGTCCAGATTCCATCAACACAAATATATTTATATCCTGAGTTGTGAACCAGGTCATTTAACACGGGATCAGACTGCCATCCCCTTATCCTTTGTAGATGGGCTGCCAAAAAATAACCTCTAAAAAAAGGTACACCCAGTCCTCCTGAGCAAGCGGGATAATGTAGATATTTAATTTTCATTCTTACACGTTTACTCCCCCAAATCAGATCATTTAATAACTTATCAATAAGTGAAAACGTGCTATTATCAATCCAAACTTGTGCAGCCACGAACAGGTACAGAAATTGCGGGAGGACAATCATTTTAATAAGTGAAATTCTGCCAGCCATCTATAGTGGTAATTTAGACCAAATCGCAATCATAGCTTTTATTTTTTTAATTAGCAGGTGGATATTAAGTGGAACAAAACCATCTATAGAGGCAGAGACTCTAATTCCCAAATACTCAAAAGATTCCTGTGGTCCCAATATCCTCACACCCCCTGTGTTAACCAACGTCATATCCTCTAGGGACAGCAAAATACTGTCGTTCTATTCCAGTTAATTTCCAACCCCAACATACCCCCAAACTCCTCCACACTGTGAATAATGTTCGGTAAGGTATTCGGGGTATCACCCAAACAAAATAGAATATCGTCAGCATATAAAGACACTTTTCTTACACTCCGATCTTCTCCAAAACCTCTTATTAAGCCATCTTGCTTGATCTTGAAGGCCAAAGGTTCTAAAAAAAAAAAGGTTAAAGGGAGACGGGCAGAAAGAAAATGGTCTTCAGGATTTAAATATTGCTGACATATGCTGTCAATACCTGTATTTCATTGGGATTGCCCATTACCTATTTGAAGGGGCCATCGATTTTTAAGTCTCGAAAAAAAATACTTTAAATCCCTCTGTATAACAATGTAGGACACTCTCCTAAAAGGCAGCAGAGTTTCCAGGTACTAGTGATATCAGTGTAGCCCAAAAATCAATATCAAATGAACTAAATAAAAGCAGTCTTGGCCTAAAAGGGTATTCTGGTTAGATTAAGTTATCGCCTATCCACAGGATTTGGGATAACTATTAGTGGTGGGGATCCTACCACTGGGACCCCCACTGAACACGAGAACGGGGGCCCCATACCCCATTCATCCTCCCTGAAATGAATGGAACGGCCAAAAATCCCACAGAAGTGAATGGAGTAGCCCCATGTGTCCCCGATAGGCCCCTCACCAATCAAATTGTTATGTCCTATCCTGTGGATAGGAGATAACTTAATCTAACCGGAATACCCCTTTAAATATGAACTTTTCCCACCACAATGAAATCTACCTCCCTTATTGAACGTGATCATGAAATATCTGCCAACACTACAAAGACCAAAGAATAAAGCAAATAAAATTTGAGCAGATATTGAATTCCAAATGTAATCACATATATTTATTTCCATGAGAAAATTTATGGCATGAGATAATGAGCAATGTAAAGGTCTTAAGAGACAGAACTGCATTTATTTACTAAATTATTGTTGAACACTTTTCACACTGCTATTCTGTGACTTGCTCTTTGCATCTATCACTGATCTAAATGCCATTGTCACAAGGGGGTGATGGGTCATTACTAGTGTTGATCGAGCACCAAAGTGCTCGGGTGCTCGAGTAGAAAACCTTGGGATGCTCGGGTGCCCTACCGAGCACCTGAGCTCAATGGAAGTCAACGGGAGAACCCGAGCATTAAACCAGGCACCCCCTGCTTGGAAGAGGGGAAGGTGTCTGGTTCATAGGAAAAGGTCAGACATTGATGGAAACACCACTGAAATGGTTCAGGAATAGCATGAGGAGGATGTCTGGATGCATCTTGGACTCCCAAGTTGCTGCTGGGAGCGATGTTGTCCGAGTAGTACGCCACTTTTACAAACTAACACTAACGTACAAAACATAAGATAAAATCGATTATAGAGGAAAAATTGTTAGGAAACATTCTTTCCTGTATATTTACTTGTATATAAAGTGCAAATGCTGCCAAAAATTACAAGGAAGAGGCACTTCTATACAACCTGTATATCACATAAAGGAGGGCCTCATTCACATTGCGGTACAATTGTTCAGGTAGTGGGACTCCTACACTCATGAAGCCTATGCACTAAGTGAAAGGGCTTCCAAAAATTACAAGGAACTGGCACTCCAATACACCCTTTATTACACATAAAGGAGGGCATCATACACCCTTGAAAAATTATAATTGATGGCCTGCTGGAGACCCTCAAACAAATTAGGAGCAAGAGCCTGCTGGTGACCCTCTAAAACATTACGCGTGAGGGCCTGCTGCTGAGCTGACCATCTAAAACATTAGGGGTGAGGGTCTGCTGCAGAGTTGACTCTCTAAAACATTAGGGGCGAGTGCCTGCTTCTGATCTGAGCATCGAGAAAATTAAGGGCGAGTGCCTGCTGGTGAGCTGACGATTGAAAGAATTATGGGCGAGGGCCTGCAGGTGAGCTGACCCTGTAAAACATTATGGTTGAGGGCCTGCTGGTGAGCTGACCTTCTAAAAGATTGTAGATGAGGGCCTGCTGGTGAGCTGACCCTCTAAAACATTATATGCGAGGGCCTGCAGCTGAACTGACCCTCTAAAACATTAGATGCGAGGGCCTGCAGGTGAGCTTACCCTCTAAAAGATTGTAGGTGAGGGCCTGCTGGTGAGCTGACCCTCTAAAACATTACATGCAAGGGCCTGCAGCTGAGCTGACCCTCTAAAACATTATATGCGAGGGCCTGCAGTTGAGCTTACCCTCTAAAACATTATAGTTGAGGGCCTGCTGGTGAGCTGACCCTCTACAACATTAAGAGTGAGGGCAGACTAATAAATATGTTGATATGATGGAAGAGGAGAAGGACGAGAAAAGGAAGATTGAACCATATACCCTTTTTTGTGTTGGAAAGGGTGCATGGGAATACAATGTATTCAGTACATTTAAAGTGCCTATATGTTCAGCCGCTTTCATTTGGTGGATTAGAGAAGTCAGGGGCAATCCAGGCCTTGTTCATTTTGATAAGAGTCAACCTGTCAGCATTTTCAGGTGACAGGCAGTTGCGCTTATCAGTTATTATGCCCCCAACAGCACTAAATACCCGCTCTGCCACGTATCCAGCTTGTAATTATTTACAAAAGGTCCAGAGACCATTGATTGTCTCTTAGCTACATGTGCTACTAGTTTGTCATCCTAAAACATGACGTTTATTTCTTATCATAAAATCATTCCTCTAATTTTTATGTGATTTAAAACTATCAGCTGTGCCACCCTAGAGACTGCTGTTTGCCCTATGGAATAGACTAGCGCTATTTGTTTGCGGTGCAATGTGATCAGTAACGGTGCGGAACAATACTGTCCGTATCCTTTTAACTAGAGCCTTCTAGATTATACAACTATTCTAATGCAGCCAAATCTAGGGTGCGCACACTGTTTAAAAACTTTTCACATGCTGCCGCCCCCACATGTTTTGCCAACTCATTAGCTAATAGTTTTAAATCACATGAAAATTAGAGGAATGATTTTATGATAAGAAATAAACGTTTAGGATGACAAACTAGTAGCACATGTAGCTAATAGACAATCCTCTGGACCTTTTGAAAATAATCACAGTTAAAGTGTCTCAACTTGTGTGAATGGGTCAGTTTTGGCAATTTACGTATCCAGCTTGGACACCCAGTAGTTGTAAGGCACAGAGGGATCATTGAGGGTAAGGGTGCTGGTGGGGTGTCATGAAACTGTCCCAGGCCTCGGAGAGTGTTGCTCTGCCTCTGTTGGAACTGCTGTGTGTTCCCCTCGTCTTGCATCCTCAGTTGCCCAAGGAACTAAGTACTCTGTTGCCAGCGTTGTCAGCTGGAAATTTCTGGAGCAATTTTTCCACAAGGACCTTCTGGTATTGCACCATTTTGCTCGTCCTCTCCACCACAGGAATGAGAGATGAAAAGTTTTCTTTTTAACGGGGTCGAGAAGGGTGAACAACTAATAATCGGTGTTATCCAAAATGTGTAAAATGCGTGGGTCACGGGAAAGGCAGCCTAACATAAAGTCAGCCATGTGTGCCAGAGTCCTAACAGACAAGACTTCGCTGTCGTCATCAGAAGGATGACTCTCGATGTCCTCATCCTCTTCCTCCTCTTCTGCCCATCCACGCTGAACAGATGGAATTAAACTTCCATGGGTACTGCCCTCTGTAGTGGAGGCAGCCATCTCCTGCTCCTCCTCTTCATTCAATTTGCACTGAGAAGACGAACTGAGGGTGGTCTGGCTATCACCCTGTGTAATGTCTTCCCCCATTTCCAACTTTTCCACATGCAAAGCGTCGGCCTTAATTGTAAGTAAGCGTTTGAGTAGACACAGAAGTGGGATGGTTACGCTGATAATAGCGTTATCGCCACTTACCATCTGTGTTGATTCCTCAAAGTTTCTTAAAACCTCACAAAGGTCAGACATCAATGCCCACTCCTCGCTTGTGAAGAGCGGAAGCTGACTGGAAAGGTCGATGACCATGTTGCAGCTGGTATTCCACTACTGCCCTCTGCTGCTCACAAAGCATGGCGAACATGTGGAACGTGGAGTTCCAGCGCGTGCTCACGTCGCAAAACAGCCGGTGAGCTGGCAATTGTAAGCGCTGCTGCAGCGTTGACAGACCGGTGGAAGCTTTCGATGACTTGCAGTAAGGGGCACATATGTGGCGCATCTTCACCAGTAGCTCAGGCAAATTGAGGTACGTTTTGAGAAACCGCTGGACCACTAAGTTAAAGATGTGCGCTAAGCATGGGATGTGTGTGAGCTTCCCGAGCTCCAAAGCCGCCAAGTTATGGCCATTATCAGATACTACCATGCCTGGTTCTAGGTTGAGTGGCGAGAGCCACAGCTGAGTCTGGTCTCTTTTGGGATGCGCACACGTTACACAGGAGATGTAGCGCAGATAATGTCGCTGATGTCAGGAGCGGCTAATATAAAATTACAGGGAATGTCACAGTTATTTTAGATGTGAAAACGTTACACAGGAGATGTAACATAGTAACATAGTACATAAGGTCGAAAAAAGACATTTGTCCATCCAGTTCGACCTGTCATCCTGCAAGTTGATCCAGAGGGAAAAAAAAAAATGTGAGGTAGAAGCCAATTTTCCCCACTTTAGGAGAATAAAAAATTCCTTCCCGACTCCAATCAGGCAATCAGAATAACTCCCTGGATCAACGATCCCTGTCTAGTAGCTATAGCCTGTAATATTATTACGCTCCAGAAATACATCCAGGCCCCTCTTGAATTCCTTTATTGTACTCACCATTACCCCCTCCTCAGGCAGAGAGTTCCAGAGTCTCACTGCTCTTATCGTAAAGAATCCTCTTCTATGTTTGTGTACAAACCTTCTTTCCTCCAGACGCAGAGGATGTCCCCTCGTCACAGTCACAGTCCTGGGAATGAATAGAGGATGGGAGTAGATCTCTGTACTGACCCCTGATATATTTATACATATTAATTAGATCTCCCCTCAGTCGTCTTTTTTCTAAAGTGAATAACCCTAATTTTGATAATCGTTCAGGGTACTGTAGTTGCCCCATTCCAGTTATTACTTTAGTTGCCCTCCTTTCCAGCTCTGCTATGTCTGCCTTGTTCACGGGAGCCCAGAACTGTACACAGTACTCCATGTGTGGTCTGACTAATGATTTGTAAAGTGGTAGGATTATCTTATTGGCCTTGGCAGAAGCTGCCTGACACTGGTTTTTGCAGCTTAGTTTGCTGTTTATTAAAATTCCTAGATCCTTTTCCATGTCAGTGTTTTACCATTAAGTATGTACAGTGACTTGCATTATTCCTTCCCATGTGCATAACTTTACATTTGTCAGTGTTAAACCTCATCTGCCACTTAGCGCAGCTAATGTCACTGTCCGCAGCGGACACCGTGTTGTGGAAATTTTATTATATCGAATTATGCGGACATTTTGATTTAGGATGTGTGTGTGTTTGATAGATTGTCATCTGTCTCCCTGTGTTGGATTTAACCGAAGAGCACTCTAGCAGAAGGTACGTGAGTTGAATTGGGACCAGCGGTAAACCAGTCAGTATGAAAACCTTCTCATGGGCTTGGAGACTTGTTCTCAGTGTGTAGGGGGGCAGTTTGCCGGTTTGTGAGCAGTAAGTGCTATGCACTGGGCTTCTTCCCTTCAAATGTCTATACACATTAGAGAAGTGAAGTCTGCATAACGAGAGATACATATTATACCTCTGCTGCGGCTTCGCTATCCCTTTCTGGATACATATCTGCTTTTAAGACATGCATATCTGCCTTCGCGGTATACTCGTACTGTATACTGACAATAGCCGTAGTCCTGCAGATAGTCCCAAATCTATAAGAACCAGTAGAATGATCTTCACTAGATACTGGTCACTCTGAGCAGTATTGAATGGGGTCCATGCTGACAGTGATGGGGGATGGGCAGCCACCTGGCTGATTGGACAATGGACATGACTCATCCTTCCTTGTACAGGGATGGGGTGTGTGCATTGCACTGTTCGGCCATGTTGGCCTGTCCTTTTGATATGTATCTGTACTTTCTGGGCTGACTGGCTGAAGTTGTGTAAAGCTGTCTCCAACTGGGCGTCGTTCTATTGCCTTAATAAAAAAGAAGTCTGGGGTCTATTGGGGAGCTTTTTACACTCCAGCTTGAACAAGCATTGTGTCTGACTCTTCCTGGGCTAAAGAAGCACTTCATCCCTTATACAGAAGGAACTGAATAATAGCTACGGTATTGTATGTGCTGGGCGCACTTTAATACTGAAGTGTACCTTTTTAGTGCACCGGAGATTTGTGCGCAAAGTCCAACCAAATTATCCATATCAACCATCTACGGAAAAAGTACACTGGATGTCACTAATATTTTTGGGATGCGCACACGTTACACCGGAGATGTAGCGCAGATAATGTTACTGTCTGCAGTGGCCTAACTATTGCACGCTATTTAGCGCAGGATGCGCTAAAAATAGATATTGCTGCCACACACAATAGTCCTTAAAATGACTTTTGGGTCTGTAAAGTTTTAGCAATTTAGCACAGGTTGCACTAAAAATATATATTGCTGCTCCCACACACAATAAGGGTCCATTCACACATTCGTGTTTGTTTTGCAGATCCGCAAAACACGGAAACCGACAAGGTGCGTTCTGGCACTAGTAGAATATGCCTATTCTTGTCCACTATTGTGGACAAGAATAAGACATGTTCTATTTTTTTCGGGACCGGAATTGCGGACCTGGAAGTGCGGTCCGCAATTCCGTATCCGGGCCACGCATCGTGCAGCCCCATAAAAATGAATGGGTCCGCAATTCCGTTCCACAAAATGCGGAACGGAATTGCGGATGTATGAATGGACCCTAATAGTCCTTAAAATGATTTTCGGGTCTATGACAAGTTTTTCTACAGAAAAAAAACAAATTTCACTCCCTACTCTATTTTTCCCTTCTTCAGCACAGCTGACACTGAGCCGAACATGTGTCATGGGGTGCTATATAGCACCCGATGACACGTTCCAGCCAGCCAATCACTGTAATGCCAGTAACCAACATGGCTACGGCATTACAGTGAAGGGCGGCACTTGCCTGCACATTTATTGGTTGCGTAGCAGCCAACAAACATGCGGGGAGGAGACTCGACCATTGCGCTCGAGCACATGCGGTATTCGGCAGAATACCGCTATCAGGGCCGGACTGGGACAAAAAATAGGCCCGGGCATTTTTGACTGAGCAGCCCAATCACATGACCCACAACAGGCCCCACCCCCTTGCAGTCTAGGGGCGGAGCCAAAACCGGAAGCACAATTGAGAGGCAGGGCCAGCCACCAGTAAGATAGGAAGGCATCAGCCAACACACAAGGTTCTTTGGGGGTCCCCATGTGACATTAGGGGTCTTAGTACGATCCGGCCACCTAATCCGGCAGAAAATGCAAGGAATCGACTGGACACAACGCACAGCATGCAGCGGTTTATGTCCCGCTGATTCTCTGCATTTTTCCCAGATTGTGGCCTGATTTCTGCCGTACCCCATTATAGTTAATGGGACTGGCGGGCATTCCGTCAGCATCCAGCAGTGCCGGATCCAGTGAATTCTCAGCTGGAACAGCCGCCAGGATCACTAACGCAGATGTGAAAGTAGCCTCATACAGCACCCCATACTAGGGATGAGCGAACTCGAACTGTATAGTTCGGGTTCGTACCGAATTTTGGGGTGTCCGTGACACGGACCCGAACCCGGACATTTTCGTAAAAGTCCGGGTTCGGGTTCGGTGTTCGTCGCTTTCTTCGCGCTTTTGTGACGCTTTCTTGGCGCTTTTTGAAAGGCTGCAAAGCAGCCAATCAACAAGCGTCATACTACTTGCCCCAAGAGGCCATCACAGCCATGCCTACTATTGGCATGGCTGTGATTGGCCAGAGCACCATGTGACCCAGCCTCTATTTAAGCTGGAGTCACATAGCGCCGCCCGTCACTCTGCTCTGATTAGCGTAGGGAGAGGTTGCGGCTGCGACAGTAGGGCGAGATTAGGCAGATTAACTCCTCCAAAGGACTTGATTAACTGATCGATCTGCAGCTGTGGATCATTGAGCTGCTGATCCTCAATTGCTCACTGTTTTTAGGCTGCCCAGACCGTTTGTCAGTCACATTTTTCTGGGGTGATCGGCGGCCATTTTGTGTCTTGTGGTGCGCCAGCACAAGCTGCGACCAAGTGCATTTAACCCTCAATGGTGTGGTTGTTCTTTGGCTAAAGCCTACATCAGGGTGAAGCTGTCACACCAAGTGCATTTAACCAGCAATAGTCTGTTCATTTTTTGGCCATATACAAAATCAGGGGCAAGCTGCGCCTGTCACCAAGTGCATTTAACCCTCAATGGTGTGGTTGTTTTTTGGCTAAAGCCTACATCAGGGTGAAGCTGTCACACCAAGTGCATTTAACCAGCAATAGTCTGTTCATTTTTTGGCCATATACTAAATCAGGGGCAAGCTGCGCCTGTCACCAAGTGCATTTAACCCTCAATGGTGTGGTTGTTTTTTGGCTAAAGCCTACATCAGGGTGAAGCTGTCACACCAAGTGCATTTAACCAGCAATAGTCTGTTTATTTTTTGGCCATATCCCAGTCTAATTCTGTCACTAAATCCATACCGGTCACCCAGCGCCTAAATACTAGGCCTCAAATTTATATCCCGCTAAATCTGTCCTTAGTGCTGTAGCTGGGCGAGTTATTTAGTGTCCGTTCAAGCACATTTCTTGTTCTGGGTTGAAATACAATTCCCAATTTAGCAATTTCATAATTTAGTGGTTTCTGCTATATCAGAGCTATTTGAAATCTATCCCTAAAAGGGTATATAATATTCAAGGTGCACATTGGGTCATTCAGAATAACTTCACACACACCCGCTACTGTGTATTTCCAAGTCTAATTCTGGCACTAAACCCATACCTGTCACCCAGCGCCTAAATACTAGGCCTCAAATTTATATCCAGCTAAATCTGTCCCTAGTGCTGTAGCTGGGCGAGTTATTTAGTGTCCGTTCAAGCACATTTCTTGTTCTGGGTTGAAATACAATTCCCAATTTAGCAATTTCATAATTTAGTGGTTTCTGCTATATCAGAGCTATTTGAAATCTATCCCTAAAAGGGTATATAATATTCAAGGTGCACATTGGGTCATTCAGAATAACTTCACACACACCCGCTACTGTGTATTTCCAAGTCTAATTCTGGCACTAAACCCATACCTGTCACCCAGCGCCTAAATACTAGGCCTCAAATTTATATCCCGCTAAATCTGTCCTTAGTGCTGTAGCTGGGCGAGTTATTTAGTGTCCGTTCAAGCACATTTCTTGTTCTGGGTTGAAATACAATTCCCAATTTAGCAATTTCATAATTTAGTGGTTTCTGCTATATCAGAGCTATTTGAAATCTATCCCTAAAAGGGTATATAATATTCAAGGTGCACATTGGGTCATTCAGAATAACTTCACACACACCCGCTACTGTGTATTTCCAAGTCTAATTCTGTCACTAAACCCATACCTGTCACCCAGCGCCTAAATACTAGGCCTCAAATTTATATCCCGCTAAATCTGTCCCTAGTGCTGTAGCTGGGCGAGTTATTTAGTGTCCGTTCAAGCACATTTCTTGTTCTGGGTTGAAATACAATTCCCAATTTAGCAATTTCATAATTTAGTGGTTTCTGCTATATCAGAGCTATTTGAAATCTATCCCTAAAAGGGTATATAATATTCAAGGTGCACATTGGGTCATTCAGAATAACTTCACACACACCCGCTACTGTGTATTTCCAAGTCTAATTCTGGCACTAAACCCATACCTGTCACCCAGCGCCTAAATACTAGGCCTCAAATTTATATCCAGCTAAATCTGTCCCTAGTGCTGTAGCTGGGCGAGTTATTTAGTGTCCGTTCAAGCACATTTCTTGTTCTGGGTTGAAATACAATTCCCAATTTAGCAATTTCATAATTTAGTGGTTTCTGCTATATCAGAGCTATTTGAAATCTATCCCTAAAAGGGTATATAATATTCAAGGTGCACATTGGGTCATTCAGAATAACTTCACACACACCCGCTACTGTGTATTTCCAAGTCTAATTCTGGCACTAAACCCATACCTGTCACCCAGCGCCTAAATACTAGGCCTCAAATTTATATCCCGCTAAATCTGTCCCTAGTGCTGTAGCTGGGCGAGTTATTTAGTGTCCGTTCAAGCACATTTCTTGTTCTGGGTTGAAATACAATTCCCAATTTAGCAATTTCATAATTTAGTGGTTTCTGCTATATCAGAGCTATTTGAAATCTATCCCTAAAAGGGTATATAATATTCAAGGTGCACATTGGGTCATTCAGAATAACTTCACACACACCCGCTACTGTGTATTTCCAAGTCTAATTCTGGCACTAAACCCATACCTGTCACCCAGCGCCTAAATACTAGGCCTCAAATTTATATCCCGCTAAATCTGTCCCTAGTGCTGTAGCTGGGCGAGTTATTTAGTGTCCGTTCAAGCACATTTCTTGTTCTGGGTTGAAATACAATTCCCAATTTAGCAATTTCATAATTTAGTGGTTTCTGCTATATCAGAGCTATTTGAAATCTATCCCTAAAAGGGTATATAATATTCAAGGTGCACATAGGGTCATTCAGAATAACTTCACACACCCGCTACTGTGCATTTCCAAATCTAATTCTGTCACTAAACCCATACCTGTCACCCAGCGCCTAAATACTAGGCCTCAAATTTATATCCCGCTAAATCTCTCGTTACCGCTGTCCTGTTGTGGCTGGGAAAGTTATTTAGTGTCCGTCAAAGCACATTTTTTGTTCTGGGTTGAAATACAATTCCCAATTTAGCAATTTCATAATTTAGTCGTTTCTGCTATATCAGAGCTATTTGAAATCTATCCCTAAAAGGGTAGATCATATTGAAGGTGCACATAGGGTCATTCAGAATAACTTCACACACACGCTTCTGTGCATTTCCAAGTCTAATTCTGTCACTAAATCCATACCGGTCACCCAGCGCCTAAATACTAGGCCTCAAATTTATATCCCGCTGAATTTGAATACAATACATTGGGCCAAATAATATATTTGTTGTTGTGGTGAACCATAACAATGAGAAAAACATCTAGTAAGGGACGCGGACGTGGACATGGTCGTGGTGGTGTTAGTGGACCCTCTGGTGCTGGGAGAGGACGTGGCCGTTCTGCCACATCCACACGTCCTAGTGTACCAACTACCTCAGGTCCCAGTAGCCGCCAGAATTTACAGCGATATATGGTGGGGCCCAATGCCGTTCTAAGGATGGTAAGGCCTGAGCAGGTACAGGCATTAGTCAATTGGGTGGCCGACAGTGGATCCAGCACGTTCACATTATCTCCCACCCAGTCTTCTGCAGAAAGCGCACAGATGGCGCCTGAAAACCAACCCCATCAGTCTGTCACATCACCCCCATGCATACCAGGGAAACTGTCTCAGCCTCAAGTTATGCAGCAGTCTCTTATGCTGTTTGAAGACTCCGCTGGCAGGGTTTCCCAAGGGCATCCACCTAGCCCTTCCCCAGCGGTGAAAGACATAGAATGCACTGACGCACAACCACTTATGTTTCCTGATGATGAGGACATGGGAATACCACCTCAGCATGTCTCTGATGATGACGAAACACAGGTGCCAACTGCTGCGTCTTTCTGCAGTGTGCAGACTGAACAGGAGGTCAGGGATCAAGACTGGGTGGAAGACGATGCAGGGGACGATGAGGTCCTAGACCCCACATGGAATGAAGGTCGTGCCACTGACTTTCACAGTTCGGAGGAAGAGGCAGTGGTGAGACCGAGCCAACAGCGTAGCAAAAGAGGGAGCAGTGGGCAAAAGCAGAACACCCGCCGCCAAGAGACTCCGCCTGCTACTGACCGCCGCCATCTGGGACCGAGCACCCCAAAGGCAGCTTCAAGGAGTTCCCTGGCATGGCACTTCTTCAAACAATGTGCTGACGACAAGACCCGAGTGGTTTGCACGCTGTGCCATCAGAGCCTGAAGCGAGGCATTAACGTTCTGAACCTGAGCACAACCTGCATGACCAGGCACCTGCATGCAAAGCATGAACTGCAGTGGAGTAAACACCTTAAAACCAAGGAAGTCACTCAGGCTCCCCCTGCTACCTCTTCTGCTGCTGCCGCCTCGGCCTATTCTGCTGCTGCCGCCTCGGCCTCTTCCTCCGCCTCTGGAGGAACGTTGGCACCTGCCGCCCAGCAAACAGGGGATGTACCACCAACACCACCACCACCACCTCCGTCACCAAGCGTCTCAACCATGTCACACGCCAGCGTTCAGCTCTCCATCTCACAAACATTTGATAGAAAGCGTAAATTCCCACCTAGCCACCCTCGATCCCTGGCCCTGAATGCCAGCATTTCTAAACTACTGGCCTATGAAATGCTGTCATTTAGGCTGGTGGACACAGACAGCTTCAAACAGCTCATGTCGCTTGCTGTCCCACAGTATGTTGTTCCCAGCCGGCACTACTTCTCCAAGAGAGCCGTGCCTTCCCTGCACAACCAAGTATCCGATAAAATCAAGTGTGCACTGCGCAACGCCATCTGTGGCAAGGTCCACCTAACCACAGATACGTGGACCAGTAAGCACGGCCAGGGACGCTATATCTCCCTAACTGCACACTGGGTAAATGTAGTGGCAGCTGGGCCCCAGGCGGAGAGCTGTTTGGCGCACGTCCTTCCGCCGCCAAGGATCGCAGGGCAACATTCTTTGCCTCCTGTTGCCACCTCCTCCTTCTCGGCTTCCTCCTCCTCTTCTTCCACCTGCTCATCCAGTCAGCCACACACCTTCACCACCAACTTCAGCACAGCCCGGGGTAAACGTCAGCAGGCCATTCTGAAACTCATATGTTTGGGGGACAGGCCCCACACCGCACAGGAGTTGTGGCGGGGTATAGAACAACAGACCGACGAGTGGTTGCTGCCGGTGAGCCTCAAGCCCGGCCTGGTGGTGTGTGATAATGGGCGAAATCTCGTTGCAGCTCTGGGACTAGCCAATTTGACGCACATCCCTTGCTTGGCGCATGTGCTGAATTTGGTGGTGCAGAAGTTCATTCACAACTACCCCGACATGTCAGAGCTGCTGCATAAAGTGCGGGCCGTCTGTTCGCGCTTCCGGCGTTCACATCCTGCTGCTGCTCGCCTGTCTGCGCTACAGCGTAACTTCGGCCTTCCCGCTCACCGCCTCATATGCGACGTGCCCACCAGGTGGAACTCCACCTTGCACATGCTGGACAGACTGTGCGAGCAGCAGCAGGCCATAGTGGAGTTTCAGCTGCAGCACGCACGGGTCAGTCGCACTACAGAACAGCACCACTTCACCACCAATGACTGGGCCTCCATGCGAGACCTGTGTGCCCTGTTGCGCTGTTTCGAGTACTCCACCAACATGGCCAGTGGCGATGACACCGTTATCAGCGTTACAATACCACTTCTATGTCTCCTTGAGAAAACACTTAGGGCGATGATGGAAGAGGAGGTGGCCCAGGAGGAGGAGGAGGAGGAGGAAGAGGGGTCATTTTTAGCACTTTCAGGCCAGTCTCTTCGAAGTGACTCAGAGGGAGGTTTTTGGCAACAGCAGAGGCCAGGTACAAATGTGGCCAGCCAGGGCCCACTACTGGAGGACGAGGAGGACGAGGATGAGGAGGAGGTGGAGGAGGATGAGGATGAAGCATGGTCACAGCGGGGTGGCACCCAACGCAGCTCGGGTCCATCACTGGTGCGTGGCTGGGGGGAAAGGCAGGACGATGACGATACGCCTCCCACAGAGGACAGCTTGTCCTTACCCCTGGGCAGCCTGGCACACATGAGCGACTACATGCTGCAGTGCCTGCGCAACGACAGCAGAGTTGCCCACATTTTAACCTGTGCGGACTACTGGGTTGCCACCCTGCTGGATCCACGCTACAAAGACAATGTGCCCACCTTACTTCCTGCACTGGAGCGTGATAGGAAGATGCGCGAGTACAAGCGCACGTTGGTAGACGCGCTACTGAGAGCATTCCCAAATGTCACAGGGGAACAAGTGGAAGCCCAAGGCCAAGGCAGAGGAGGAGCAAGAGGTCGCCAAGGCAGCTGTGTCACGGCCAGCTCCTCTGAGGGCAGGGTTAGCATGGCAGAGATGTGGAAAACTTTTGTCAACACGCCACAGCTAACTGCACCACCACCTGATACGCAACGTGTTAGCAGGAGGCAACATTTCACTAACATGGTGGAACAGTACGTGTGCACACCCCTCCACGTACTGACTGATGGTTCGGCCCCATTCAACTTCTGGGTCTCTAAATTGTCCACGTGGCCAGAGCTAGCCTTTTATGCCTTGGAGGTGCTGGCCTGCCCGGCAGCCAGCGTTTTGTCTGAACGTGTATTCAGCACGGCAGGGGGCGTCATTACAGACAAACGCAGCCGCCTGTCTACAGCCAATGTGGACAAGCTGACGTTCATAAAAATGAACCAGGCATGGATCCCACAGGACCTGTCCGTCCCTTGTCCAGATTAGACATTAACTACCTCCCCATAACCATATATTATTGGACTCCAGGGCACTTCCTCATTCAATCCTATTTTTATTTTCATTTTACCATTATATTGCGAGGCTACCCAAAGTTGAATGAACCTCTCCTCTGCCTGTGTGCTAGGCCTAAATATATGCCAATGGACTGTTGCAGTGGTGGGTGACGTGAAGCCTGATTCTCTGCTATGACATGCAGACTAATTCTCTGCTGACATGAAGACAGATTCTCTGTTACGGGACCTCTCTCCTCTGCCTGTGTGTGTGCTGGGCCTAAATATATGCCAATGGACTGTTGCAGTGGTGGCTGACGTGAAGCCTCATTCTCTGCTATGACATGCAGACTAATTCTCTGCTGACATGAAGACAGATTCTCTGTTACGGGACCTCTCTCCTCTGCCTGTGTGTGTGCTGGGCCTAAATATATGCCAATGGACTGTTGCAGTGGTGGCTGACGTGAAGCCTCATTCTCTGCTATGACATGCAGACTAATTCTCTGCTGACATGAAGACAGATTCTCTGTTACGGGACCTCCCTCCTCTGCCTGGGTGCTGGGCCTAAATATATGCCAATGGACTGTTGCAGTGGTGGCTGACGTGAAGCCTCATTCTCTGCTATGACATGCAGACTAATTCTCTGCTGACATGAAGACAGATTCTCTGTTACGGGACCTCCCTCCTCTGCCTGGGTGCTGGGCCTAAATATATGCCAATGGACTGTTGCAGTGGTGGGTGACGTGAAGCCTCATTCTCTGCTATGACATGCAGACTGATTCTCTGCTGACATGAAGCCAGATTGTCTGTTACGGGACCTCCCTCCTCTGCCTGGGTGCTGGGCCTAAATATATGCCAATGGACTGTTGCAGTGGTGGCTGACGTGAAGCCTCATTCTCTGCTATGACATGCAGACTGATTCTCTGCTGACATGAAGCCAGATTGTCTGTTACGGGACCTCTCTCCTCTGCCTGTGTGCTAGGCCTAAATATATGCCAATGGACTGTTGCAGTGGTGGCTGACGTGAAGCCTCATTCTCTGCTATGACATGCAGACTGATTCTCTGCTGACATGAAGCCAGATCGTCTGTTACGGGACCTCTCTGCTCTGCCTGTGTGTGTGCTGGGCCTAAATATATGCCAATGGACTGTTGCAGTGGTGGGTGACGTGAAGCCTCATTCTCTGCTATGACATGCAGACTGATTCTCTGCTGTCATGAAGCCAGATTGTCTGTTACGGGACCTCTCTGCTCTGCCTGTGTGCTAGGCCTAAATATATGCCAATGGACTGTTGCAGTGGTGGGTGACGTGAAGCCTCATTCTCTGCTATGACATGCAGACTGATTCTCTGCTGACATGAAGACAGATTCTCTGTTACGGGACCTCTCTCCTCTGCCTGTGTGTGTGCTGGGCCTAAATATATGCCAATGGACTGTTGCAGTGGTGGCTGACGTGAAGCCTCATTCTCTGCTATGACATGCAGACTAATTCTCTGCTGACATGAAGCCAGATTGTCTGTTACGGGACCTCTCTCCTCTGCCTGTGTGTGTGCTGGGCCTAAATATATGCCAATGGACTGTTGCAGTGGTGGCTGACGTGAAGCCTCATTCTCTGCTATGACATGCAGACTAATTCTCTGCTGACATGAAGACAGATTCTCTGTTACGGGACCTCCCTCCTCTGCCTGGGTGCTGGGCCTAAATATATGCCAATGGACTGTTGCAGTGGTGGCTGACGTGAAGCCTCATTCTCTGCTATGACATGCAGACTAATTCTCTGCTGACATGAAGACAGATTCTCTGTTACGGGACCTCTCTCCTCTGCCTGGGTGCCGGGGCCTAAATATCTGAGAATGGACTGTTCCAGTGGTGGGTGACGGGAAGCCAGATTCTCTGCTATGGAACCTCTCTCCAATTGATTTTGGTTAATTTTTATTTATTTAATTTTTATTTTAATTCATTTCCCTATCCACATTTGTTTGCAGGGGATTTACCTACATGTTGCTGCCTTTTGCAGCCCTCTAGCTCTTTCCTGGGCTGTTTTACAGCCTTTTTAGTGCCGAAAAGTTCGGGTCCCCATTGACTTCAATGGGGTTCGGGTTCGGGACGAAGTTCGGATCGGGTTCGGATCCCGAACCCGAACATTTCCGGGATGTTCGGCCGAACTTCTCGAACCCGAACATCCAGGTGTTCGCTCAACTCTACCCCATACCTCTTACATCCAGTGACGTCTCCTCTGATGTAGATGTTCTCTTTCTTCATCTTCTCCATTCAGACCAGACCACCGTGATCATTTCTTTCAGCCATCTCACGTCTCTGCAGAGTTTGACAGACTTCTTAGTTTCCTACTTTTCCATCATCCTCCAATTAACATCCCATCATGCACCCCCAATACTGAGAAGCTGTGCTCCCCAAAACTACAGACGTGGACAAAATTGTTGGTACCCTTTGGTCAATGAAAGAAAAAGTCACAATGGTCACAGAAATAACTTTAATCTGACAAAAGTAATAATAAATTAAAATTCTATAAATGTTAACCAATGAAAGTCAGACATTGTTTTTCAACCATGCTTCAACAGAATTATGTAAAAAAATAAACTCATGAAACAGGCATGGACAAAAATGATGGTACCCCTAACTTAATATTTTGTTGCGCAACCTTTTGAGGCAATCACTGCAATCAAACGCTTCCTGTAACTGTCAATGAGACATCTGCACCTCTCAGCAGGTATTTTGGCCCACTCCTCATGAGCAAACTGCTCCAGTTGTGTCCGGTTTGAAGGGTGCCTTTTCCAGACTGCATGTTTCAGCTCCTTCCAAAGATGCTCAATAGGATTGAGGTCAGGGCTCATAGAAGGCCACTTTAGAATAGTCCAATTTTTTCCTCTTAGCCATTCTTGGGTGTTTTTAGCGGTGTGTTTTGGGTCATTGTCCTGTTGCAAGACCCATGACCTGCGACTGAGACCAAGCTTTCTGACACTGGCTAGTACATTTCTCTCTAGAATTCCTTGATAGTCTTGAGATTTCATTGTACCCTGCACAGATTCAAGACACCCTGTGCCAGACGCAGCAAAGCAGCCCCAGAACATAACAGAGCCTCCTCCATGTTTCACAGTAGGGACAGTGTTCTTTTCTTGATATGCTTCATTTTTTCGTCTGTGAACATACAGCTGATGTGCCTTGGCAAAAACTTCGATTTTTGTCTCATCTGTCCACAGGACATTCTCCCAGAAGCTTTGTGGCTTGTCAACATGTAGTTTGGCATATTCCAGTCTTGCTTTTTTATGATTCGTTTTCAACAATGGTGTCCTCCTTGGTCGTCTCCCATGTAGTCCACTTTGGCTCAAACAACGACGGATGGTGCGATCTGACACTGATGTTCCTTGAGCATGAAGTTCACCTTGAATCTCTTTAGAAGTCTTTCTAGGCTCTTTTGTTACCATTCGGATTATCCGTCTCTTAGATTTGTCATCAATTTTCCTCCTGCGGCCACGTCCAGGGAGGTTGGCTACAGTCCCATGGATCTTAAACTTATGAATAATATGTGCAACTGTACTCACAGGAACATCTAGTTGCTTGGAGATGGTCTTATAGCCTTTACCTTTAACATGCTTGTCTATAATTTTCTTTCTGATCTCTTGAGACAGCTCTTTCCTTTGCTTCCTCTGGTCCATGTCGAGTGTGGTACACACCATATCACCAAACAACACAGTGATTACCTGGAGCCATATATATAGGCCCAATGGCTGATTACAAGGTTGTAGACACCTGTGATGCTAATTAGTGGACACACCTTGAATTAACATGTCCCTTTGGTCACATTATGTTCTGTGTTTTCTAGGGGTACCATCATTTTTGTCCATGCCTGTTTCATGAGTTTATTTTTTTACATAATTCTGTTGAAGCATGGTTGAAAAACAATGTCTGACTTTCATTGGTTAACATTTATAGAATTTTAATTTATTATTACTTTTGTCAGATTAAAGTTATTTCTGTGACCATTGTGACTTTTTCTTTCATTGACCAAAGGGTACCAACAATTTTGTCCACGTCTGTATACTGCAAAAATAACTGTGCTAAGCTGATGCTGTGCCAGGGTGCCCCCAAAGTCAGTAATGTGTCCCACAAGTAATAATGCTCCCATAGTCCCCCAGTTGTAATAAAGCCCACCATAATGCCCCGATAGTAATAATTATCTTTATAATGTGTGACAGTAGAACCCCCCCCCCCCTTATAATGTGCACTAGTACAAAAAATGCTCAGTCGTGTGGCAGTAAAAAAAAGAAACACCTCCTCTTAGTGCCCCCAGTAGAGCCAATGTCCCCAGAGTGCCCTCATGTGTTCTAATGACCTGCACTGTGTGCCACTACAAAAACACTTAGTGCCCAGTTGAGCTTAGGTGCCCATAGTGACCTTATAATTTGTGCCTGTATAAAATACTCCTATATAGTCCCCCCGAAGATGCCCCCATAGTGCTCCTTCCCTGTCTCCATAGTGCCCTCCATAATGTGGCACTATAAAATGCCCCACATAGATACCCCCATAATGCTCCTTTTCTCCCTTCCCCATAGTGGCATCAAAATGGGTGCCAGTATTAAATGCCCCTATATAATGCCCTCATAGTGCTCTTGTCCCCCACTTCTCCATAGTGCCCACCTATAATGCGTGCCAGTATATAGGGCCCCCAGTAGATGCCCTCATAGTGCAGTCATACACACACTCTCCACATACACGGATGCAGTCATACACGCACTCTCCACATACATGGACGCAGTCATACACGCACTCTCCACATACATGGACGCAGTCATACACACACTCTCCACATACACGGATGCAGTCATACACGCACTCTCCACATACATGGACGCAGTCATACACGCACTCTCCACATACATGGACGCACTCATACACACACTCTCCACATACATGGACGCAGTCATACACGCACTCTCCATATACATGGACGCAGTCATACACACACTCTCCACATACATGGACGCAGACATGCACACACTCTCCACATACATGGACGCACTCATACACGCACTCTCCACATACATGGACGCACTCTCCACATACATGGACGCACTCTCCACATACATGGACGCACTCTCCACATACATGGACGCACTCATACACGCACTCTCCACATACATGGACGCACTCATACACGCACTCTCCACATACACGGATGCAGTCATACACGCACTCTCCACATACACGGATGCAGTCATACACGCACTCTCCATATACACGGATGCAGTCATACACGCACTCTCCACATACATGGACGCAGTCATACACGCACTCTCCACATACATGGACGCAGTCATACACGCACTCTCCACATACATGGACGCACTCATACACACACTCTCCACATACATGGACGCAGTCATACACGCACTCTCCATATACATGGACGCAGTCATACACACACTCTCCACATACATGGACGCAGACATGCACACACTCTCGACATACATGGACGCACTCATACACGCACTCTCCACATACATGGACGCACTCTCCACATACATGGACGCACTCTCCACATACATGGACGCACTCTCCACATACATGGACGCACTCATACACGCACTCTCCACATACTTGGACGCACTCATACACGCACTCTCCACATACATGGACGCAGTCATACACGCACTCTCCACATACATGGACGCACTCATACACGCACTCTCCACATACATGGACGCACTCATACACGCACTCTCCACATACATGGACGCACTCATACACGCACTCTCCACATACATGGACGCACTCATACACGCACTCTCCACATACATGGACGCACTCATACACGCACTCTCCACATACATGGACGCAGTCATACACGCACTCTCCACATACATGGACGCAGTCATACACGCACTCTCCACATACATGGACGCAGTCATACACGCACTCTCCACATACATGGACGCACTCATACACGCACTCTCCACATACATGGACGCACTCATACACGCACTCTCCACATACATGGACGCAGTCATACACACACTCTCCACATACATGGACGCAGTCATGCACACACTCTCCACATACATGGACGCACTCATACACGCACTCTCCACATACATGGACGCAGTCATACACGCACTCTCCACATACATGGACGCAGTCATACACGCACTCTCCACATACATGGACGCACTCTCCACATACATGGACGCAGTCATACACGCACTCTCCACATACATGGACGCACTCATACACGCACTCTCCACATACATGGACGCACTCATACACACACTCTCCACATACATGGACGCAGTCATACACGCACTCTCCACATACATGGACGCAGTCATGCACACACTCTCCACATACATGGACGCAGTCATGCACACACTCTCCACATACATGGACGCACTCTCCACATACATGGACGCACTCTCCACATACATGGACGCAGTCATACACGCACTCTCCACATACATGGACGCACTCATACACGCAATTCCCACATACACGGATGCAGTCATACACGCACTCTCCACATACACGGATGCAGTCATACACGCACTCTCCATATACACGGATGCAGTCATACACGCACTCTCCACATACATGGACGCAGTCATACACGCACTCTCCACATACATGGACGCAGTCATACACGCACTCTCCACATACATGGACGCACTCATACACGCACTCTCCACATACATGGACGCAGTCATACACGCACTCTCCATATACATGGACGCAGTCATACACACACTCTCCACATACATGGACGCAGACATGCACACACTCTCCACATACATGGACGCACTCATACACGCACTCTCCACATACATGGACGCACTCTCCACATACATGGACGCACTCTCCACATACATGGACGCACTCTCCACATACATGGACGCACTCATACACGCACTCTCCACATACATGGACGCACTCATACACGCACTCTCCACATACATGGACGCAGTCATACACGCACTCTCCACATACATGGACGCAGTAATACACGCACTCTCCACATACATGGACGCACTCATACACGCACTCTCCACATACATGGACGCACTCATACACGCACTCTCCACATACATGGACGCACTCATACACGCACTCTCCACATACATGGACGCACTCATACACGCACTCTCCACATACATGGACGCAGTCATACACGCACTCTCCACATACATGGACGCAGTCATAACACGCACTCCACATACATGGACGCACTCATACACGCATCTCCACATACATGAACGCACTCATACACGCACTCTCCACATACATGGACGCAGTCATACACACACTCTCCATACATGGACGCAGTCATGCACACACTCTCCACATACATGGACGCATCATACACGCACTCTCCACATACATGGACGCAGTCATACACGCACTCTCCACATACATGGACGCAGTCATACACGCACTCTCCACATACATGGACGCACTCTCCCCATACATGGACGCAGTCATACACGCACTCCACATACATGGACGCACTCATACACGCACTCTCCACATACATGGACGCACTCATACACACACTCTCACATACATGGACGCAGTCATACGCACTCTCCACATACATGGACGCAGTCATGCACACACTCTCCACATACATGGAGCGTCATGCACACACTCTCCACATACATGGACGCATCTCCACATACATGGACGCACTCTCCACATAATGGACGCACTCTCCACATACATGGACGCACTCATACACGCACTCTCACATACATGGACGCACTCATACACGCACTATCACATACATGGACGCAGTCATACACGCACTCTCACATACATGGACGCAGTCATACCGCACTCTCCACATACATGGACGCATCATACACGCACTCTCCACATACATGGACGCACTCATACACGCACTCTCCACATACATGGACGCAGTCATACACCATCTCCACATACATGGACGCAGTCATACACGCACTCTCCACATACATGGACGCAGTCATACACGCACTCTCCACATACATGGACGCACTCATACACGCACTCTCCACATACATGGACGCACTCATACACGCACTCTCCACATACATGGACGCAGTCATACACACACTCTCCACATACATGGACGCAGTCATGCCCACACTCTCACATACATGGACGCACTCATACACGCACTCTCCACAACATGGACGCAGTCATACACGCACTCTCCACATACATGGACGCGTCATACACGCACTCTCCACATACATGGACGCACTCTCCACATACATGGACGCAGTCATACCGCATCTCCACATACATGGACGCACTCATACACGCACTCTCCACATACATGGACGCACTCATACACACACTCTCCACATACATGGACGCAGTCATACACGCACTCTCCACATACATGGACGCAGTCATGCACACACTCTCCACATACATGGACGCAGTCATGGAGCACTTCCACATACATGGACGCATCTCCACATACATGGCGCACTCTC